>NC_134357.1:548009266-548695922 GCF_048569485.1 Anomaloglossus baeobatrachus | reverse complement strand
ATTTAATGTGCATTAAAGCCCATATGGGGACTTATTCTCTGAGTCTCAGATATAATCTTCTCAAGACTTCTATCCAATGGTCGAACTCTTCGCCAGGCCTGGGAAAATGGGTGCCTCAATTAAATAATTGTCCAGACCTCTTGCAGGCCATGCTACGTATTATGTCCATGTTACCGTACGATAGTTACAAAACCATGGCGCTCATGACCTTTCATAAAGCATATATTTCCCCGGCAGTTAAATCTAGGATGTCCCCCCTGGTAACTACCCTTGCCCTAAATGCATGCATTCCCATGCTGATATTTTCCAGTGTCTGTGGGATTGGTTGAAGTTACGGGAAGTCTGGCGTGCACTCTCACAACACCTTGCTAATACCTTTGATCTTTTATTCCCCTCTCCCCTGAATGGGCTATTTTCAATATTCCTCCACAAGACCAGCTGGATAGACTTCCTGCACATCAGCGCTGCACTTTATTCATCTGGTTGGCAGCCACCTGTAAAAGTATCTTTTTTTGCAGAACGAAGTCCCTACTGTTAGTCTGATTAGTATGAAGGTGGCATACCTCTTTAAAGCGGACTGGATAGAGTCCTTACTTACAAAGAAAAACTCACCACACACTTCTTTCTTACATGGTCTTCTTTAATTAATGCCCAACCACTGTCCACACGCCAAGCGGTGAATGACTGTATCCAATTCACTGACTAGTAGAGATGAGCGATGTTCGAAGTTCGCCAATTTCATGTTCAAGTGATTTTGGGGTGTGTTCGAGTCGTTCGACGAACTCGAACGATTTGGTAAAAGTTCGGTAGTTCGAGTTACGTTCGAGAACAGTTCGATCAACAAAAAGCGTAGCTAGTTACTAGCTGGCTTTTCACTGTAATAGTGTGAGTCACTGTGAATCATGATATTATCAAAATTCAGCGTGTAGTGTGCGGGGGGGATGGGGTTTAGATCAGTGCTGCTGCTGAGTGCTGAAAGAATGCCGATCGCCTTTTTTTTTTCCTTCTAACCGCACGTACAGTGGGGCGGGCCATGCTGTCAGCCAATCACAGACACACACACAGAAAAATGGATTTTTGTCAGGCAAGCAAGAGCACGTGTCATAGGCTGTGTATGTCACATTTCTTTGCTCTATAAGATCCGTCCATTTTCCCCGTCGCCGCCATTATCTCTCTGCTGCGGGTGGGTGACAGTCACCGCTCCCGCTGCTGCTGTGTGCACTATAGACATACAGTGTAATCTACACAGTGCTTTTGGGATTAGGGACTACTTGTAATTTCAGCCCTTTTCAGGGCTGCATTACAGCTGTTCATAGGCATTGTTGCTAGGCAGGTCCGTGCCAACGTTGTGCAGGGCTTTAGATAACAGCGTCTGGCTACATTAGCTCAGGCAATTCCTTGCTGTATTTTTTCATTGGCAGGGATAGAAACTGAGGCTTCCTTTGCTGTCCTGCTACCTACAACACCTGTGCATTCTACACACCTGCCCATTTTTGCTACGCAATTTTAATAGCAAACAGTGCTGACACTTAGTGGCATACTAAAAGTGTCTGGGATACTAACTTAGTGTTCCTCTGGTGCCAAGCAAGGTACACCACCTCTGCATTCTACACACCTGCCCATTTTTGCTATGCAATTTTTATAGCAAACAATGCTGACACTTAGTGGCATACTAAAAGTGTCTGGGATACTAACTTAGTGTTCCTCTGGTGCCAAGCAAGGTACACCACCTCTGAATTCTACACACCTGCCCATTTTTGCTACACAATTTTAAATTGCAAAAAAAGCTGCCAGTTTTAGGGCCATAGTTGCATTGTCAGGGATAGTCAGTGTTGTTTCTTCAGCTGTCAATAAAGGTAGACCACCTCTGCATTGTACATCACCTCTCCATTTTTGCTACGACATTTTAAGTGTCCAATCTGGTAACAAACAAAATGAGTGGCAAAAGGACAGATGCTGGTAGAAAGGGGAACAGGCGTGTTGGAAAGGGAAAAAAAGTTTGTGTCCGTGGGGGAGGTGGTAAAGCTACAGTAACATCTGCTGAAGAAAGCCATCTTCAAGAAAAAGTAAGATGTCTATTACTTTCCGTGGACGATCTGATGTGCTCCCTTTATTACGGAACCGAACTACTGTAACAAAGGTAGATGCACAAAAAAAGAACATGCTTGAATGGATCTCAAGTGCTCCAACAAGTGGCCTCTCCTCCACCTCAACTTCAACATCCAAAAAACAACAGTCCTCTAAGTTGTCACCCCAATCGCACTTGCTTTCTTGCAGCTCTCAAGTCTCCACCCGCCCTGCAGAGTATGTTGTAATAGAGATGGGTGAGTCTGCAGAGCTGTTCAGTCACACTATAGCCTGGGAATCAGAGGTCTGCTCCAAAGCTACAGTGAGTACAGACCAGGAAATGGTCTGCAGTGATGCCCAGAAGCTTTGTGAGTCTGATTCAGGCCCTGATGACCAAGTTTCTGAGCATAATGTAGATCCTCATTCACAAACTGTAACACCTCTTGGTGGAGACAATGAGGAACATACTGATGACGATGAGACTCAGATACCTGATTGGAATGACAACCTAACTATTCAGTCAGGGCAGGAAGAGGTTAGGTCTGAGGACGAAGGGAGTGCAAACAATGGTTGATGATGAAGTTCTAGATCCCACTTACTGTCAACCCACAGTCAGGCACTCGAGGAGGTCAGCAGAGGCGGTGGAGGAGGATGAGACTGACGACGAGGTTAGCTTGCTCCTTCCTGGACAAAGACGGAGTACTGGAAGCACGTCAAAAACTGCATCCTCAGCCACAACTCTGCCTCTGAGCACAAGTCGGGGTGGCTCTGCAGGTCGCATGGGCTCTAATAGTTGCGTTGCCTGGTCCTTTTTTGACATCGCAAAGGGTCACCCAACTCATGTGATCTGTAGGCTTTGTCGCCAATCTGTAAGTAGAGGCCAAAAACTCACTAGTTTGACTTCTTCGTCCATAAACCGTCACATGAATAACAAGCATAAGTCCCAGTGGGAAGCTCACTGTGCTACAATGCGGCCTAGCGGAGCGGGCCAACCACCGTCTGCCCCTTCAAGTGCATCCGCGTGCTCTTCATCCTCTATGACTGTGGGGACAGCTGTCACACATGTTTTTCTATGCAGACCTTCCACCTCTTTAACCACAACAGGCAGTTTGCTTGGCAGGTCATCAGTTGTTTTGGAAGGGGAAACAGGTGCTGTTGTAGAGCTCTCTCAGACATCGAGAGCACCAACTTTGGATGACGGCAATATCATGTCTCCACCTGCACTTTCCTCACAGACCAGCAGTTTTCCAGGGACACTCTACTCCACACCGTCTACGCACTGCAGCCAGATCTTGGTCCCTCAGATGTGGACAATTAAAAGGCCATTTCCGCCGAGCCATGACAAAGGTAAGAGGTTGACTTTCACCCTCTGCAAGCTGTTGGCTACAGAAATGCTGCCTTTCCGCCTGGTGGACACAGAGGATTTTCGAGACCTTATGTCCGTCGCAGTGCCCCAGTACCAGATGCCCAGTCGCCACTACTTCTCCAAGAAAGGTGTGCCTGCGCTACACTAGCATGTCGCACACAACATCACCGCTTCCTTGAGAAACTCGGTGTGTGACAGGGTGTATTTAACCACCGATTCTTGGACCAGTAAGCATGGACAGGGGTGTTACATGTCGCTGACTGGGCACTGGGTAACTATTGTGCGAGATGGAGAAGGGTCTGCTGTACAAGTCTTGCCGTCCCCAAGACTTGTGCGTCAATCCTCTGTATGTCGAAGTTCCTCCACTGCTTCTGCCTCCTCAACCTCGTCTAGGCCCTCCACCTCCGCCCCAAGCCTGCCTGGTCAGGCCACCTGCATTGTAACTGTGCACAAGGAATCCCTCACACCTCCTTACTATGCTGGCAGGAGAGCTCAACGGCATCAGGCGGTCTTTACGTTGAAATGTCTGGGAAATAAGAGTCACCCAGCTGAGGAGTTGTGGTCAGCTCTGGAGACTGAGTTTAGTAAATGGTTGCCCCCACTCAACCTGCAGCCAGGGAAGGCCGTATGCGACAATGCTGCAAACCTGGGTGCGGCCCTACGCCGGGGCAAGGTGACACACATGCCTTGTATGGCTCACGTGTTGAACCTTGTTGTCCAGCAATTTTTAACACAATATCCCGGCCTAGATGGGCCTCTGCACAGGACACGGTCACTCTCTGCTCACTTCCGCCGTTCAACCGACGCAGCTGACCGACTTGCATTGCTCCAGAAGTCTTTCGGCCTGCCGGTTCATCGCCTGAACTGCGATGTGCCGACACGCCGGAATTCGACTCTCCACATTTTGCAGCGACTGTGGCAGCACCGCCGAGCCCTGGTGCAATACGTTATGACGTATAGCCTGGGCCAACGAGATGCAGAGGTGGGGAAGATCACGCTGCTGGAGTGGTCTCAGATCAAGGACCTATGCACCCTTCTGCACAGTTTCGACATGGCGACAAATATGTTTAGTGCTGACAATGCCATTATCAGCATGACAATTCCAGTCATTTACATGCTGGAGCACACTCTAAACACTATTCGGAGTCAGGGGGTGGGACAAGAGGAAGGGGCGGAAGAACAGGAGGATTCATATGCGGAAGGGATACCAAGATCTGCAAGGTCCAGACGTTCTGCATCACCAAGGCAGCAGGCATGGGACAGTGGTGGAGAGGGATTAACAAGGACGCATGGTAGCAGCCAAACTGTTGAGGAAGGTGCAGGAGCCCAGGAAGAAATGGAGGACAAACTGGCGATGGGTATGGAAGACTCAGCAGATGAGGGAGACCTTAGTCAAATTTCGGTTGTTCGAGGTTGGGGGGAGATGTCAGAGTCAGGAAGCACGGTTATCACCTCGCCGCCACAAATACAGCAAGGACTTGGTCTGCAGGGATGCGCAAGACACATGAGCGCCTTCTTGCTGCACTACCGACAACATGACCCTCGGATTGTCCGAATTAGAAGGAATGATGACTACTGGGTTGCCACACTCTTAGGTCCCCGGTACAAGTCCAAATTTGGCGAAATAATTCCAGCCATAGAAAGGGACGCACGTATGCAGGAGTATCAGCAGAAGCTGTTACGCAATATTAGCTTGGCTTTTCCACCAAACACCAGTGGTGCACAGAGTGAATCTCCCAGTTGTAACTTGCCAAACATGGGACTGTCGAGTCATCATCAGTCAAACCGTACCAGCAACACCGTATCTGGTGGTAACAGCAATTTTATGGAATCGTTTCATAATTTTTTTTAGACCATCCTTTGCAAGGCCACAAGAGACAAGAAGTCTGACACATAGTCAACGGCTGGAGAGGATGATACAGGAGTATCTACAAATGAATATCGATGCCATGACTGTGCAACTGGAGCCTTGCTCATTTTGGGCTTCCAATCTTGAAAAATGGCCTGAGCTCTTGTCGTGTCCCGCAGCCAGCGTTGTCTCTGAACGTGTCTTCAGTGCTGCTGGGTGTGTGCTGACAGATAAGCGTACGCGTCTGTCCAGTGACAATGTGGACAGACTAACGTTCATCAAGATGAACAAGTCTTTGATCAGCAAGGACTTTGCTACCCCTGTGTCATCCTCGGGAGAGTAAAGGCTGGCGTATTTTTGAATGTGCTTGATGCAAATCAACACATCCAGTTTGCAACTGGGGCACAAGGGATGCCACTGAAGTGGTGTGTGTGGCCCAATTTTTGGAAAAAAGGGAGACTCTGCTTGGAGTCCCCTTGCTGTGTTTTTAACAATGAGCCAAGATGAACAAGTCATGGTTCAGCAAGGACTTTGCTATCCCGGTGTCATCCTGGGGAGAGTAAAGGCTTGTGGATTTGGATTGTGCTTCATGAAAATCTACCTGTCAAGTTTGCAACTGGGGGACAAGTGATGCCACTTAAGTGGTGTCTGTGGCCCAATTTTTGGGAAAAAGGGAGACTTTGGTTGGAGTCCACTTGCTGTGTTTTACATGATTTTAGAAGGGCATGACATGCCTATATCTGTGTCTCCTCCTCTTTTTACTCGTCCAGCTCTTTTGTTTTCGAATGAGTATATGTCCTTGTCACTTTCCCATGTGTTTGTGTTGTCTTGGGGGTTGTTTGACACCTTTGAAGGTGTTTTCTATGTGCTTTTATGTGTTTGCCTGCCATTGTTTTCAATGGGGTTCGAGTGGTTCATCGAACGGTTCGTCGAATGGAGCCTCCGTTCGATGAACCGAACCGAACTCTAGGGGGGTGGCGTTCCTGTTAGGCTTGTTTAATGTTTTGTCATAAGGTCATAAGACTTGGGGAGGGGGTGGTGGAGAGGTTCTGGGAAGTTCTCAAAATTTATTGGTTTATACTTAATATATGACATCTAATCTCCCTTTTTTTGTTGTACTACTGGAAAACTATTTCCTTTTTTTTCTTTTATCTTGGATATGTCTATGTACCTTGTTTTTGTTTTTCAATAGACGATTTAAAAAAAAAACAAAAAAAAAAACAAAAAACCAATACAGATCAAATCCAATCCATCCATACTTACCGTCCCTTTGTATACATTCTTCACAGGAGCATTAGAAAGCATTGGAATATCCTCCACAAAGGATATCCAAACGTTAAAGAATTCCAACACACTTTTCTCCCGTGTTTTAAGAGGTCACATAATCTCAGGGTGCGACGGAGCAGTAAGAGACCCTAGGCCGATGAACAATCCAATGAGATTTATTGAGGCAGGAAGCATAGAATATCCAATATCAAAATGGTTCTTTAGAGTCCACAATGAGTCCACACAAAAGAAACAGATCCGGGGGTGCCACCCAGCAATCAATGCCAAGTAAAATGCAACAACAGTCCTTAGATGAGTTCCTTAAATCCAGCAGCATGGCCGAGACAACACAGTCCCACGTACCAGCCAATCTTCACTGTCCAATAGTGAATACATGTGTACCAGGACCTAGCCTCAGCAACAGATCCCAGCCCTTCACCAGACACAGCATCAACTAACTAATCATGTGGCTGATTCTTCCACCTCTCCTTAGATCCACTTCCTGGATGGGAAAGGGTTCACACCCACTTTTTGACTATGTGACTTTATGGAGAAGTTTCCAGAAACTACAAGCTTGTATTGGATGAGTCCCATGCAGAGAAGAACAAAGACACAGTCGCCCACTAGATGTTGACCTATGCCTGATTACATTAAAGTCCAGACACATAGGCCAGGGAGGGACACGCTGTTACAATACTGCTGGAGGCCTGAATACATTATGGTGCAGGCTGGGGGGACACACTGTTACACAGGGACAGTCTTGTTAAAGCAGACATTGGCCCCGCACATCCACAACAGAAACAACGATATCTCCAAAATCCCAAAAAAGGCACATTCCCCTGCTTGCAATGTCATCATTGCAATAAGGTTTTAACGGGTGACCCTATACCTCAGCCTCATTTGGATAAACGATATCCCATCAAGGACTTTTTGCACGTGTGATACCCCTTTGTAGTGTACCTACTGAAATGCCCCTGTGGACTTATTTATGTAGGGGAAACAACACAACCGATTAAACAGGGCCTCCAAACATAACTCCACGCTCAGATGTAAACATACACTCTTACCAGTTCACCACCATTTTATTACAGAAGGCCACACAGTGGCACAACTTAAAGACCATTGAACAGGTACCACAACCCCGTAGAGGGGGTAATTGTGAGCAATTGTTGAAACACAGGGAAACCTACTGGATCCATGAATTACAATCATTGGATGAAATGTAGAATATGACCTTCAAGCGTTTGTTTAAAGTTAATACTATATAATAATATCGTGGAATGCATTGTACTGTATATTATCCTTTCACTTAAGTTTAGACCATCCAAGTCTCATTATAAAAATGTAGTGTCTTCGATTGACTTTCTCTGGGTCTTTATTATCCATGTTTCCACATTATCTCTGTATCGTATTTATTTGTTAATTTACTTTTCATTTGCTGCATTTATTTCTAATCCTTATTATCCCCCACAGATCACCCATGTGCATTCACATATTACACAGCAGAGCCTAATACTGTCTTTTTTCCCTAAAAGAGCCACATCTAGGAATCTTATATCTTGAAGCCCTGTACTTTGTCACATTCACCTGTGTGCTACACAATACCCTCTGGTTTTCCCAAGGACCTAGCACAGGCATCTCCTCCGCCTTTTACTGACCGGTCATTTCCATCCTCCACCGACGGAGCGATTCACCGTGATGTCGCAACCCCCCCTCCTTCCCATTGGACACCGCAACCGCTAAGCCCCACCCACCACCCATTTAGTGCGGCACCTCCGGTGACAGGTCAGTGCTCGCTGCCTTCAGCCGTGGACTCTTCAATGTTAAGATGAGCGCCAACCACTCCCAGGAGACTCCACACTGAACCACCACTGGTATGAACAATTACATCATATTATTTATATGCTCCACAGGAATCTTCATTTTCTCCACAGGGTTCTACACATTTCTGTCCCATAAAGAGGTATCTTTCATATCTTCACAAGCATACACATATTATAAATAGCTCTCACCACTTTTATCCACTACATGGTGCTGATACATCTCATAAGGGCACTTTACACACTGCGATATCGGTACCGATATCGCTAGCGAGCGTACCCGCCCCCGTCGGTTGTGCGTCATGGGCAAATCGCTGCCCGTGGCGCACAACATCGCTTACACACGTCACAGGGACTTACCTTCCCTGCGACTTCGCTGTGTCCGGCGAACCGCCTCCATTCTAAGGGGGCGGTTCGTGCAGCGTCACACGACAGCCGTCCAATAGCAGAGGAGGGGCGGAGATGAGCGGCCGGAACATGCCGCCCACCTCCTTCCTTCCTCATTGGCAGTGGACGCAGGTAAGGAGATGTTCATCGTTCTTGCGGTGTCACAAACAGCGATGTGTGATGCCGCAGGAACGAGGAACAACCAGCGGCATGCCCCACCAATGATATGAAAAGGAGCAACGTGTCAACGATCAACAATTTGACGTTTTTGCAATCGTTGATCGTCACTCCTTGGTGTCACACGCTGCGATGTCGCTAACGGCGCCGGATGTGCGTCACTAACGGCGTGATCCCGACGATATATCGTTAGCGATGTCGCTGCATGTAAAGCACCCTATAGAATGCTTTAACCTACAGGCTCCAATCACATTTAAGGCTAAGTTCACACTTGCGTTGTACTGCATCAGTCACAATCAGTTGTGTGACTGATGCAATGTATGTGTTGCAGATAGTAGCACAACTGATGTGTCTGATGCTGCAAAAAAACAATACATTGTTTTTGTTTTTTTACTGTTTTACCGCCTTTTCTGAACGATCAGCTGATCGCCCAGCTTCACAAAGCCGGCTGCTGGGCGATCAGCTGATCGTTCAGAGCCATTCGCCGGGCGATCAGCTGATCACTCACAAAAGCCGGACAATCGGCTGATCGTTCACAAAAGCCGTGTGATCACAGCTGGCCGCCGGGAGATCAGCTGATCATTCTGGCCGCTGGAAGTGGAACAGAATTTACAGTCACCATGGTTTTTTACGGTGTGCATGCTCACAGTAAAAAAACGATCCGCCGCACACAAAAAACGTATCATTCAGCATTGCTCCCGCCTGACGGTCAGTCAGTAAACGACTGATCCATCACGCGGCGGATGCAGCGCAAGGCCATCAGTCACAATCCGTCGCTAATAGAAGCCTTTGGTGAAAAAACAACTTCCTGCAAAATATTTTGCAGGATACCGTAATTCCTAAAGGCGATGGATTGTGACAGATGCAAAACAACGGAAGTGTGAACTTGGCCTAATCCATTTCCAACAGTTTTTACTTCCTTTCAGTTCTGCATGTTTGTTTTATACAGTTTATTATTTTACTTTTTTCACAAGTAGGTGAATTATACAATATGTTTCATTTATTTTTGCTCCATCCTTCATTATACACACCTCTGTATAAATATTGGCACCTCTGTAAATAGATGCCAAAAGCAACAAAACCACATCATATGTCTTGGATTATTTTCTCTTTCTCCACAATGAGTCCACACAAAAGAAACAGATCCGGGGGTGCCACCCAGCAATCAATGCCAAGTAAAATGCAACAACAGTCCTTAGATGAGTTCCTTAAATCCAGCAGCATGGCCGAGACAACACAGTCCCACGTACCAGCCAATCTTCACTGTCCAATAGTGAATACATGTGTACCAGGACCTAGCCTCAGCAACAGATCCCAGCCCTTCACCAGACACAGCATCAACTAACTAATCATGTGGCTGATTCTTCCACCTCTCCTTAGATCCACTTCCTGGATGGGAAAGGGTTCACACCCACTTTTTGACTATGTGACTTTATGGAGAAGTTTCCAGAAACTACAAGCTTGTATTGGATGAGTCCTATGCAGAGAAGAACAAAGACACAGTCGCCCACTAGATGTTGACCTATGCCTGATTACATTAAAGTCCAGACACATAGGCCAGGGAGGGACACGCTGTTACAATACTGCTGGAGGCCTGAATACATTATGGTGCAGGCTGGGGGGACACACTGTTACACAGGGACAGTCTTGCTAAAGCAGACATTGGCCCCGCACATCCACAACAGAAACAACGATATCTCCAAAATCCCAAAAAAGGCACATTCCCCTGCTTGCAATGTCATCATTGCAATAAGGTTTTAACGGGTGACCCTATACCTCAGCCTCATTTGGATAAACGATATCCCATCAAGGACTTTTTGCACGTGTGATACCCCTTTGTAGTGTACCTACTGAAATGCCCCTGTGGACTTATTTATGTAGGGGAAACAACACAACCGATTAAACAGGGCCTCCAAACATAACTCCACGCTCAGATGTAAACATACACTCTTACCAGTTCACCACCATTTTATTACAGAAGGCCACACAGTGGCACAACTTAAAGACCATTGAACAGGTACCACAACCCCGTAGAGGGGGTAATTGTGAGCAATTGTTGAAACACAGGGAAACCTACTGGATCCATGAATTACAATCATTGGATGAAATGTAGAATATGACCTTCAAGCGTTTGTTTAAAGTTAATACTATATAATAATATCGTGGAATGCATTGTACTGTATATTATCCTTTCACTTAAGTTTAGACCATCCAAGTCTCATTATAAAAATGTAGTGTCTTCGATTGACTTTCTCTGGGTCTTTATTATCCATGTTTCCACATTATCTCTGTATCGTATTTATTTGTTAATTTACTTTTCATTTGCTGCATTTATTTCTAATCCTTATTATCCCCCACAGATCACCCATGTGCATTCACATATTACACAGCAGAGCCTAATACTGTCTTTTTTCCCTAAAAGAGCCACATCTAGGAATCTTATATCTTGAAGCCCTGTACTTTGTCACATTCACCTGTGTGCTACACAATACCCTCTGGTTTTCCCAAGGACCTAGCACAGGCATCTCCTCCGCCTTTTACTGACCGGTCATTTCCATCCTCCACCGACGGAGCGATTCACCGTGATGTCGCAACCCCCCCTCCTTCCCATTGGACACCGCAACCGCTAAGCCCCACCCACCACCCATTTAGTGCGGCACCTCCGGTGACAGGTCAGTGCTCGCTGCCTTCAGCCGTGGACTCTTCAATGTTAAGATGAGCGCCAACCACTCCCAGGAGACTCCACACTGAACCACCACTGGTATGAACAATTACATCATATTATTTATATGCTCCACAGGAATCTTCATTTTCTCCACAGGGTTCTACACATTTCTGTCCCATAAAGAGGTATCTTTCATATCTTCACAAGCATACACATATTATAAATAGCTCTCACCACTTTTATCCACTACATGGTGCTGATACATCTCATAAGGGCACTTTACACACTGCGATATCGGTACCGATATCGCTAGCGAGCGTACCCGCCCCCGTCGGTTGTGCGTCATGGGCAAATCGCTGCCCGTGGCGCACAACATCGCTTACACACGTCACAGGGACTTACCTTCCCTGCGACTTCGCTGTGTCCGGCGAACCGCCTCCATTCTAAGGGGGCGGTTCGTGCAGCGTCACACGACAGCCGTCCAATAGCAGAGGAGGGGCGGAGATGAGCGGCCGGAACATGCCGCCCACCTCCTTCCTTCCTCATTGGCAGTGGACGCAGGTAAGGAGATGTTCGTCGTTCTTGCGGTGTCACAAACAGCGATGTGTGATGCCGCAGGAACGAGGAACAACCAGCGGCATGCCCCACCAATGATATGAAAAGGAGCAACGTGTCAACGATCAACAATTTGACGTTTTTGCAATCGTTGATCGTCACTCCTTGGTGTCACACGCTGCGATGTCGCTAACGGCGCCGGATGTGCGTCACTAACGGCGTGATCCCGACGATATATCGTTAGCGATGTCGCTGCATGTAAAGCACCCTATAGAATGCTTTAACCTACAGGCTCCAATCACATTTAAGGCTAAGTTCACACTTGCGTTGTACTGCATCAGTCACAATCAGTTGTGTGACTGATGCAATGTATGTGTTGCAGATAGTAGCACAACTGATGTGTCTGATGCTGCAAAAAAACAATACATTGTTTTTGTTTTTTTACTGTTTTACCGCCTTTTCTGAACGATCAGCTGATCGCCCAGCTTCACAAAGCCGGCTGCTGGGCGATCAGCTGATCGTTCAGAGCCATTCGCCGGGCGATCAGCTGATCACTCACAAAAGCCGGACAATCGGCTGATCGTTCACAAAAGCCGTGTGATCACAGCTGGCCGCCGGGAGATCAGCTGATCATTCTGGCTGCTGGAAGTGGAACAGAATTTACAGTCACCATGGTTTTTTACGGTGTGCATGCTCACAGTAAAAAAACGATCCGCCGCACACAAAAAACGTATCATTCAGCATTGCTCCCGCCTGACGGTCAGTCAGTAAACGACTGATCCATCACGCGGCGGATGCAGCGCAAGGCCATCAGTCACAATCCGTCGCTAATAGAAGCCTTTGGTGAAAAAACAACTTCCTGCAAAATATTTTGCAGGATACCGTAATTCCTAAAGGCGATGGATTGTGACAGATGCAAAACAACGGAAGTGTGAACTTGGCCTAATCCATTTCCAACAGTTTTTACTTCCTTTCAGTTCTGCATGTTTGTTTTATACAGTTTATTATTTTACTTTTTTCACAAGTAGGTGAATTATACAATATGTTTCATTTATTTTTGCTCCATCCTTCATTATACACACCTCTGTATAAATATTGGCACCTCTGTAAATAGATGCCAAAAGCAACAAAACCACATCATATGTCTTGGATTATTTTCTCTTTCTCCACAATGAGTCCACACAAAAGAAACAGATCCGGGGGTGCCACCCAGCAATCAATGCCAAGTAAAATGCAACAACAGTCCTTAGATGAGTTCCTTAAATCCAGCAGCATGGCCGAGACAACACAGTCCCACGTACCAGCCAATCTTCACTGTCCAATAGTGAATACATGTGTACCAGGACCTAGCCTCAGCAACAGATCCCAGCCCTTCACCAGACACAGCATCAACTAACTAATCATGTGGCTGATTCTTCCACCTCTCCTTAGATCCACTTCCTGGATGGGAAAGGGTTCACACCCACTTTTTGACTATGTGACTTTATGGAGAAGTTTCCAGAAACTACAAGCTTGTATTGGATGAGTCCCATGCAGAGAAGAACAAAGACACAGTTGCCCACTAGATGTTGACCTATGCCTGATTACATTAAAGTCCAGACACATAGGCCAGGGAGGGACACGCTGTTACAATACTGCTGGAGGCCTGAATACATTATGGTGCAGGCTGGGGGGACACACTGTTACACAGGGACAGTCTTGTTAAAGCAGACATTGGCCCCGCACATCCACAACAGAAACAACGATATCTCCAAAATCCCAAAAAAGGCACATTCCCCTGCTTGCAATGTCATCATTGCAATAAGGTTTTAACGGGTGACCCTATACCTCAGCCTCATTTGGATAAACGATATCCCATCAAGGACTTTTTGCACGTGTGATACCCCTTTGTAGTGTACCTACTGAAATGCCCCTGTGGACTTATTTATGTAGGGGAAACAACACAACCGATTAAACAGGGCCTCCAAACATAACTCCACGCTCAGATGTAAACATACACTCTTACCAGTTCACCACCATTTTATTACAGAAGGCCACACAGTGGCACAACTTAAAGACCATTGAACAGGTACCACAACCCCGTAGAGGGGGTAATTGTGAGCAATTGTTGAAACACAGGGAAACCTACTGGATCCATGAATTACAATCATTGGATGAAATGTAGAATATGACCTTCAAGCGTTTGTTTAAAGTTAATACTATATAATAATATCGTGGAATGCATTGTACTGTATATTATCCTTTCACTTAAGTTTAGACCATCCAAGTCTCATTATAAAAATGTAGTGTCTTCGATTGACTTTCTCTGGGTCTTTATTATCCATGTTTCCACATTATCTCTGTATCGTATTTATTTGTTAATTTACTTTTCATTTGCTGCATTTATTTCTAATCCTTATTATCCCCCACAGATCACCCATGTGCATTCACATATTACACAGCAGAGCCTAATACTGTCTTTTTTCCCTAAAAGAGCCACATCTAGGAATCTTATATCTTGAAGCCCTGTACTTTGTCACATTCACCTGTGTGCTACACAATGCCCTCTGGTTTTCCCAAGGACCTAGCACAGGCATCTCCTCCGCCTTTTACTGACCGGTCATTTCCATCCTCCACCGACGGAGCGATTCACCGTGATGTCGCAACCCCCCCTCCTTCCCATTGGACACCGCAACCGCTAAGCCCCACCCACCACCCATTTAGTGCGGCACCTCCGGTGACAGGTCAGTGCTCGCTGCCTTCAGCCGTGGACTCTTCAATGTTAAGATGAGCGCCAACCACTCCCAGGAGACTCCACACTGAACCACCACTGGTATGAACAATTACATCATATTATTTATATGCTCCACAGGAATCTTCATTTTCTCCACAGGGCTCTACACATTTCTGTCCCATAAAGAGGTATCTTTCATATCTTCACAAGCATACACATATTATAAATAGCTCTCACCACTTTTATCCACTACATGGTGCTGATACATCTCATAAGGGCACTTTACACACTGCGATATCGGTACCGATATCGCTAGCGAGCGTACCCGCCCCCGTCGGTTGTGCGTCATGGGCAAATCGCTGCCCGTGGCGCACAACATCGCTTACACACGTCACAGGGACTTACCTTCCCTGCGACTTCGCTGTGTCCGGCGAACCGCCTCCATTCTAAGGGGGCGGTTCGTGCAGCGTCACACGACAGCCGTCCAATAGCAGAGGAGGGGCGGAGATGAGCGGCCGGAACATGCCGCCCACCTCCTTCCTTCCTCATTGGCAGTGGACGCAGGTAAGGAGATGTTCGTCGTTCTTGCGGTGTCACAAACAGCGATGTGTGATGCCGCAGGAACGAGGAACAACCAGCGGCATGCCCCACCAATGATATGAAAAGGAGCAACGTGTCAACGATCAACAATTTGACGTTTTTGCAATCGTTGATCGTCACTCCTTGGTGTCACACGCTGCGATGTCGCTAACGGCGCCGGATGTGCGTCACTAACGGCGTGATCCCGACGATATATCGTTAGCGATGTCGCTGCATGTAAAGCACCCTATAGAATGCTTTAACCTACAGGCTCCAATCACATTTAAGGCTAAGTTCACACTTGCGTTGTACTGCATCAGTCACAATCAGTTGTGTGACTGATGCAATGTATGTGTTGCAGATAGTAGCACAACTGATGTGTCTGATGCTGCAAAAAAACAATACATTGTTTTTGTTTTTTTACTGTTTTACCACCTTTTCTGAACGATCAGCTGATCGCCCAGCTTCACAAAGCCGGCTGCTGGGCGATCAGCTGATCGTTCAGAGCCATTCGCCGGGCGATCAGCTGATCACTCACAAAAGCCGGACAATCGGCTGATCGTTCACAAAAGCCGTGTGATCACAGCTGGCCACCGGGAGATCAGCTGATCATTCTGGCCGCTGGAAGTGGAACAGAATTTACAGTCACCATGGTTTTTTACGGTGTGCATGCTCACAGTAAAAAAACGATCCGCCGCACACAAAAAACGTATCATTCAGCATTGCTCCCGCCTGACGGTCAGTCAGTAAACGACTGATCCATCACGCGGCGGATGCAGCGCAAGGCCATCAGTCACAATCCGTCGCTAATAGAAGCCTTTGGTGAAAAAACAACTTCCTGCAAAATATTTTGCAGGATACCGTAATTCCTAAAGGCGATGGATTGTGACAGATGCAAAACAACGGAAGTGTGAACTTGGCCTAATCCATTTCCAACAGTTTTTACTTCCTTTCAGTTCTGCATGTTTGTTTTATACAGTTTATTATTTTACTTTTTTCACAAGTAGGTGAATTATACAATATGTTTCATTTATTTTTGCTCCATCCTTCATTATACACACCTCTGTATAAATATTGGCACCTCTGTAAATAGATGCCAAAAGCAACAAAACCACATCATATGTCTTGGATTATTTTCTCTTGTGTGTTCTTTTTATTTATGCAATTTTTGAGACTGTATGGTTATCTATTATTACATTTAATTTCAGCACACTGAGGAAGGTCTGTTACTAACCGAAAACTTTGTGCTGGTTAATGTTTGGGAATAAAAATTCACCTTCTTTGCATCAAGATTTGAGTGCCAGGTTTTCTTTGTGATTGAATCTAAAGGGTGATTTACACGCTGCGACATCGCTAGCGATTGCTAGCGATGTCGCATGCGATAGCACCCGCCCCTGTCGTTCTAACGATATGTGGTGATTGCTGCCATAGCGAACATTATCGCTACGGCAGCATCACACGAACATACCTGTGCAGCGACGTTGCTGTGACCGCCGAACAATCCCTCCCTCAAGGGGGAGATGCGTTCGGCATCACCAAGCAGCCGGCCAATAGAAGCGGAGATGAGCAGGACGTAACATCCCGCCCACCTCCTTCCTTCCGCATTGCCGGTGGACGCAGGTAAGGAGATGTTCGTTGTTCCTGTGGCGTCACACATAGCGATGTGTGCTGCTGCAGGACCGACGAACAACATCGTACCGACAGCAGCAATGATATTAAGGAAATGAGCGACGTGTCAACGAGCAACGATTTTTCACGTTTTTGTGCTCGTTGATCGTCGCTCATTTGTGTTACACGCTGCGATGTCGGTAACGGCGCCGGATGTGCGTCACTACCGACGTGATCCCGACGATATATCGTTACCAATATCACAGTGTGTAAAGCCCCCTTAATAGAGAGCATGTCCAGAAGGATTCAGGCAGAAACCCAAAAGGTGGATTTACAAAATACTAATAAAATAATAATAAAAATTTTGATTCTTAGGTGCAATTTTTTAACAATATGGTGACATGACAAGAGTGTGCATAACTAATCATGGGATAAATAGTTGTAAGTCAAATTTATTTATGGAGATAGCCAAGATGATTGTCTATAAAGTATTTGAGTAGTGAATGGTAAGATATGGAGCTTGAAAGTCAAACGTTCCAAATATTGTTACCTTTTTGCTTGTCGGTGTAAATACATACAGTTGTGCTACATATATACAATTTATATAAACATTCACTGTGTATACATAACCCCACTAAGCTGTTCCTTACAAGTCATGTGATTGGTTACATGACCTGAAAGACCTGGAGCTAGTCGGGTGGAAGGGTCTTCATCTGCTCACTGAGAACGTGCAGCTTCTGTGCAGGTTTCGGTAACTTGCCCAGATCAACGTGAGTCAGGAGGAGAGAGCAGTCTTCTCAGTGATTGGGAAGGATAATGTCTCAGGGTTCCCCATTGTTACAGGAAGCTGCCTCCAGGCACTCATGTACTGGTATTAGCAAGATTTCTTTTTTGTTAAAAGTGTGTCTTATCCTATAGTCTAAAAAAATATGGTAGGTTCTAAAGTAATTTCCCATTGTCATTCAATTAGGACGGTCTATTATATATTTTTTGTACAATTTGTCAATCTAATATATAAAGCTGAATGTGTGTGTGTGTATATATATATATATATATATATATGTGTGTATGTATGTATGTATGTATGTATGTATGTATGTGTGTGTGTGTGTGTGTGTGTGTGTGTGTGTGTGTGTGTCCGGGATTGGCATCCGCACCGTCGCAGCTACAGCCACAAAATTTTGCACACTCAGACGTATGGACCCCGAGAGCATCATAGGCTATGTTTCGAGGGGAAATTTTAACCCCGCGCTTTACAGTTATTCGCCAAAAAACCTGCCTCCATTTAAGCGAATGGAGCTGGGAGCCACAGTGCAGCCAGAACTTCAGAAGAATGCGCAGCCACGCCCTTATATGGAATGGCGTGTCACAATGCAGCCAGGGAAAGAGGCAGACACAGACAGGGAAAGAGGCAGACACAGACAGGGAAAGAGGCAGACACAGACAGGGTAAGAAACAGACAGAGAAAGAGACAGACACAGACAGGGAAAGAGACAGACACAGACAGGGAAAGAGACAGACACAGACAGGGAAAGAGACAGACACAGACAGGGAAAGAGACAGACACAGGGAAAGAGACAGACACAGGGAAAGAGACAGACACAGGGAAAGAGACAGACACAGGGAAAGAGACAGACAGGGAAAGTGACAGACAGGGAAAGAGATTGAGACAGACGGAGAAAGAGATTGAGACAGACGGAGAAAAAGATAGACAGGGAAAGAGACAGACAGACAAAGAGATAGAGAGAGACAGAGAATGGGAGAGAAACAGAGAGACAGTTACTATCCCGGGCAGCGCCGAGTGCTATGTTGTGAGGCGAAATTTTAACCCCGCGCGTTCCAATTTACCAATCAATTTTGCCCCTATCTACATAATGGGAAAAAAGTGAAACGAAAAGTGTTGGGGACAAATTGACAGCTGCCAGATGTGAACAAGGGGCACTTAAAGAATGAGAGCGATGGCGCCAAAGAGTATATACCGTACATTTGCTAAGGTGGGCCCCCGACATGGGATACTCACCACACTCGAGGATATGAACACACACCCACAATGCGCCACACACTGCCACGTACTTGAACACATATACCACCCTCAGCACACATTTCACCACGCATACACCAACCTCGCCACATAATCGCCCTAAACACACACAAGTCTGGTATTATCCTTCAAAAATAAAAATCTGATTAATAAGCAGCCAAACTACAAGAACAACAAATGTACCATATAGGAAATACGGCAGCTGTCAGTCATATGACCTGTCTATATGTGTATGTGTGAGCTAATATATACTGTCAGGGGGGAGGGCTTTCTGTTGCCTGGAGATTTGCCAATAGCAACCAATCACAGCTTAGCTTCTATTTTGCTACAGTTAATTAATCTGAGCTCTGATTGGTTAATATAGGCAACAATTTAATAATTACATTTCTATCTATTTGTGTTGTGTTTTTTGTGTGCAGAATACATTTTTGTTAATACATCCTATTTTGTTAACAGCAGTTATTAACCCGGGCGAAGCCGGGTAGTACAGCCAGTCTAATATATAAAGCTGAATGTGTGCGTGTATGTGTGTGTGTGTGTCCGGGATTGGCATCTGCACCGTCGCAGCTACAGCCACAAAATTTTGCACACTCACACGTCTGGACCCCGAGAGCGTCATAGGCTATGTTTTGAGGGGAAATTTTTAACCCCGCGCTTTACAGTTGTTCGCCAAAAAAACCTACCTCCATTAAAGCGAATGGAGCTGGGAGCCACAGTGCAGCCAGAACTTCAGAAGAATGCGCAGCCACGCCCTTATATGGAATGTTGGCGTGTCATAATGCAGCCAGGGAAAGAGACAGACAAAGAAAGAGGCAGACACAAACAGGGTAAGAAACAGACATAGACAGGGTAAGAGACAGACACAAAGAGACAGACACCTACAAAGACACAGACTGACAGGGAAAGAGACAGACAGGGAAAGAGAGGGAAAGAGACAGACAGGGAAAAATAGGGAAAGAGACAGACAGGGAAAGAGACAGAGATAGATAGACAGACAGGAAAGAGATAGATAGACAGACAGGGAAAGAGATTGAGACAGACGGAGAAAGAGACAGAAGGACAGAGATAGGGAGAGAGACAAAGATATATACAGAGGGGGATACAGACAGAGAATGGGAGAGAAACAGAGAGACAGTTACTATCCCAGGCGTTAATACATTCTATTCATACATTCTATCCCGGGAATGTTAATACATTCTATTTTGTTAACCACAATTATTAACCCGGGCGAAGCCGGGTAGTACAGCTAGTAAAATATAAAAATGTTTTCCCTTGTAGTATATATTTAATAGTAAATGAAATATGATTTTCAAATAACTCAGGTTTCAAAATCTAGGTAGGAGTATGGCTTCGCCCCTGTGTGAATTCTCTGGTGTATAATATGATCTGATTTCTTGATAAAACATTCCCCACATTCTGAACAGGAAAATAGCTTCTGCCCTCTGTGCGTTGTCTGATGTTTAACAAGATGTGATTTACATGCAAAACATTTCCCACATTCTGAACATAACTATGGCTTCTCATCTGTGTGACTTCTCTTGTGTATAACAAGAGCTGATTTCTGTGCAAAACATTTCCCACATTCTGAACATGAAAAAGGCTTTTCCCCTGTGTGAACTCTTTGGTGTGTAACAAGACCTGATTTATTTACATAACATTTCCCACATTCTGAACATGGATATGGCTTCTCCCCTGTGTGAATTCTCTGGTGTGTAAGAAAAACTGATTTCTGTACAAAACCTTTCCCACATTCTGAACAGGAAAATGGCTTCTCCCCTGTCTGAATTCTCTGGTGTGTAACAAGACTTGATTTCTGTGCAAAACATTTCCCACATTCTGAACATGAATATGGCTTCTCCCCTGTGTGGCTTCTCTTGTGTGCAACAAGATTTGATTTATGTGCAAAACATTTCCCACATTCAGAACATGAATATGGCTTCTCCCCTGTGTGGCTTCTCTTGTGTGTAAGAAGAACTGATTTATGTACAAAAAATTTCCCACATTCTGAACATGAAGGTGGCTTCTCCCCAGTATGAATTCTCTCATGTCTAACAAGACCTGATTTCTGGCTAAAGTATCTCCCACACTTCATACAAGAAAATCTCTTCTCCTCCATGTGAATTTTTTGATGTTTAAAAAAAGATGTTTTGAGGGGAGAACTATTTCCATATTCTGAATGTGACTTATTTGCTTTAAGAGCAGTAAGTTTTTTAATGCGTCTTTTGTGACTTTTATTTTTCTTAGTAGTCTGTAATGAATGTGATGAGATGACCTGTTTCACAGGATCACTTGATAAGTCTTTGCTGTGAAGGGACGACAGGATATCTGGAGTAATAGCATTCACTTCAGTTGCATCCTGTGTGATATCAATATCATCTAATTTAAAAATTGAAGACGTTCGTTGTCGCTCTGATCTCCTGTAACCATCATCTGCCAAGAATAAATCCAATTATTATCTATGAATATAATTTGCTTGAAATGTATATTTTAAACATTTTCTACTTAAGATGTCCATAGAAATGGAAAGGGATGTTGTAAAGCAAAATTATGTAGGTGAAAATTATTCCAAAAAAACCTTCTTATCATCTTGCAAAAAATCAAGCTCCCACTCAGGTCCATCATCTCTCAATGGAAAATCAGAGTTTCCCCATAATTAGTGGCTCAGAGGCTCTTGAAACGCAACATTGCTTCCATAAAACAATTCAGCAAAATACGCTCTCTCAAAGTCAACTCTCCCCCTTGCTTGTGAGCCTTGCAGTGTGTCCAAACCACATTCAGCATCCATGTATTTAGCATTGCTGTAGTGAGAAAAACACACTGAATTTACGGTGTACGTGTCTACTGGAGACAAAAGACTGTCATTAACCCCTATTACCCCGATTGCCACCACACCCCGGAAGAGCCAGGTAAAGCGCAGAGATTGTCGCATCTACTAGATCCGACAATGCTGGGGTAGCTGCATGATGCTATTTTTTAGCCTGGGGGGGGTCTCAATAACTATGGGCCTCCCCAGGCTGAGAATACCAGCCCCAAGATGTCGGCTTTAACTCGGCTGGGTATAAAAATGAGGGGGACCGCACATCGTTTTTTAAAAATGATCTATTTATTTAAATACAAAAAAGCGACCCATGCAGTTCCTCTTATTTTGATACACAGCCAAGATAAGCCCACGGCTGGGGGCGGCAGCCTGTAGCTTTATCTGTGCTGGCATCGGTATAAAGGGGAATCATACACCATTTTTTTTTACATTTATTTATTTTACATTACAATTCAAGGCCGCAAACAGTGCTTGTGATCGTAGCCAATCACAGGCACTGTTAGAGAGGGTTGGGGCTTTGTCTACCGGCAGCCAAGCAGAGCAGCCGACGGCCGGGGCAAGCAGTGAATATGTATGAGCACTGATGAGCGGGCCCGGAAGTATCGTTACCGTCGCTGGGAAGCTCGGTAAGTATATTGCTCCTGCTTTATCCCTTTTGTGTTTTTTTTTATTATCAGAATGGCGGAACCTGAACTATAACAGGAACTTCCCACAGAAGTCTGTGTCTGGGAACCGAACACCTGCTGTTCGGTACAGATGCTGAACTTTACAGTTCGGGTTCGCTCATCACTAGTCCTGACCAGAAAAGTAGAGAATGTATTAGTGCTCAAACACCAAACCGAATCATATTACCTTAAAAACTTATTACTTTATTTACATATATGCCACAAAGGTACACACATTTAAATGAAAAGTGATGAGAAGAAAGGTGGGAATCAATTTCCCCTAATTCTCACCCTTCCTATCATACAGGGGTCGGCGTCCTACAGTTCATTGACGCCCCCGTTCCTCGTCGACTTGAGTCCTGTCCTGACCCTCCACTCACTAGGAAGGGTGAGAATTAGGGGAAATTGATTCCCACCTTTCTTCTCATCACTTTTCGTTTAAATCTGTGTACCTTTGTGGCATATATGTAAATAAAGTAATAAGTTTTTAAGGTAATATGATTCGGTTTGGTGTTTGATAATTAATTTACCTTGATATTGGAATTGGTATAATGTATTAGTGCTCCCCATTTCAGGAGGGATTGTGCTGTACAGTCATGGCCAAAAGTTTTGGGAATGACACAAATATTAATTTTTACAAAGTCTACTTCTTCAGTTTTTCTAATGGCAATTTGCATATACTCCAGAATGTCATAAAGAGTGATCAGCTTAACAGCAATTACTTGTAAAGTCAATATTGGCTAAGAAAATGAACTTTAACCCCCAAAACACATTTCAACATCATTGCATTCCTGCCTTAAAAGGAGCAGCTAACATTGTTTTAGTGATTGTTCCATTAACACAGGTGTGGGTGTTGATGAGGACAGGGCTGGCGATCAATCAGTCATGATTAAGTAAGAATGACACCACTGGACACTTTAAAAGGAGGCTGGTGCTTGGTATCATTGTTTCTCTTCAGTTAACCATGGTTATCTCTATAGAAACGCAGCCATCATTGCTCTGCACAAAAATGGCCTAACAGGGAAGAGTATTGCAGCTACAAAGATTGCACCTCAGTCAACAATCTATCGCATCATCAAGAACTTCAAGGAGAGAGCTTCCATTGTTGCCAAAAAGGCTCCAGGGCGCCCAAGAAGGACCAGCAAACGCCAGGACCGTATCTTAAAACTGTTTCAGCTGCGGGATCGGACTACCAGCAGTGATGAGCTAGCTCAGCAATGGCAGCAGGCTGGTGTGAGTGCTTCTGCACGCACTGTGAGGCGGAGACTCTTTGAGCAAGGCCTGGTTTCAAGGAGGGCAGCAAAGAAACCACTTCTCTCCAGAAAAAACATCAGGGACCGACTGCTATTCTGCAAAAGGTACAGGGAGTGGACTGCTGAGGACTGGGGTAAAGTAATTTTCTCAGATGAATCCCCTTTTCGATTGTTTGGGACATCTGGAAAACAGCTTATTAGGAGAAGAAGAGGTGAGCGCTACCACCAGTCTTGTCTCATGCCAACTGTTAAGCATCCTGAAACGATTCATGTGTGGGGTTGCTTCTCAGCCAAGGGAATCGGCTCATTCACAGTCTTGCCTAAAAACACAGCCATGAATAAAGAATGGTACAAGAATGTCCTCCAAGAGTAACTTCTCCCAACTGTCCAAGAGCAGTTTGGCGCCCAACAATGCCTTTTCCAGCATGATGAAGCACCTTGCCATAAAGCAAAGGTGATCACTAAATGGCTCATGGAACAAAACAGAGATTTTGGGTCCATGGCCTAGAAACTCCCCAGATCTTAATCCCATTGAGAACTTGTGGGCAATCATCAAGAAACGGGTGGACAACCAAAAACCAACAAATTCTGGCAAAATGCAAGCATTGCTTATGCAAGAATGGACAGCTATCAGTCAGGATTTGGTCCAGAAGTTGATTGAGAGCATGCCAGGGAGAATTGAAGAGGTTCTGAAGAAGAAGGGTCAACACTGCAAATATTGACTTGCTGCATTAACTCATTCTAACTGTCAATATAACCTATTGGTACTCATAATATGATTGCAATTATATTTCTGTATGTGATGTAAACATCAGACAAACACAATTAAAAACCAGAGGGCAACAGATCATGTGAAAATATAATTTTTGTGTCATTCCTAAAACTTTTGGCCATGACTGTACTTTGAAATTACTTAGGATCAAACAGATAATGAAGTTTCTGAAGTGGAGCGATGCTTTGAAACCAGAGCCAGAGCCATGAAACACATCTCCTGAAGATGTGAATTAAGGGTGCTTTACACACTGTGACATCTCTAGTGATCTCATTAACGATGTGACACGCCAGATCGCAGATGCGATCTGCCGAGATCGCACATGTGACCGGCGCTATAAAACGACCTATGTGCGATCTCGGCAGATCGCATCTGCGATCTGGCATGTCACATCGCTAATGAGATCCCTAGCAATGTCGCAGCGTGTAAAGCACCCTTTAGTGTATATTAGAGTCATCAGTCACACACAGCTCAGAGACATATCATGGAATCTGTGTGATATTTTTTGTGTAGTTTATCGGAATCCTCTTTAAAGTTAGTCTTAGTCAGTTTTGGGGTGTGGCCTGGAAGGACATGTGAGAGGTCGCAGATCAGCAGTGCTCTGTACCTAGCCGCCTATATCTGCGACCACTGGGCCTTTACACACCAGCATTACAGCGGCACACAACCTGGTGGCAGCGGCAGTGACAAGGAGGCATTTCCCAGATGGCTGGAGGAGCGGGCAGGTGACAGGAGATGGCCAGCACTGAAGTAGATATTCAAGATGGCGCCGGCCTCCCTGCAGTGAGTAAGAACACCGCGAGGCTGGCGGCAGCCACCTGGCCAGCTATGCCAGAGGAGCATGCAGGTACCCTCTACTCCCGGAGGATGAAATGAGCTCCCCAGCCCCACCGCTAATGCACACTTACATGTGGGCAAAGGGAAGGATGCCATGGAGACCGCAGGTCCCTATGAGGCCCACAGCTCCCAGTGCAACTGTGAAAGTAGCAGAGCTGCAGAACCTCAGCTGCACATAATCCATGCACAGTGCAGTGAAAGTGCAGTATGGGCCACAGCGGCAGTGCCTGGTCAGGGGACCCCTGTAGTACCACAGATACCAGCAGACCCAGAACCCACTCTAAGGGGTACTTTGCACGTTGCGACATCGCTACTGCGATATCGTCGGGGTCAAATCGAAAGTGACGCACATCCGGCGCTGGTAACGACGTTGCAACGTGTAAAGCCTAGATGCACCGATAAACGATCGCAAAAGCGTCGTAAATTGGCGATCTGTGTAGCGTCGGAAATTTTCATAATGTCGCACCAATAGGAAATACAATGTTGTTCCTCGTTCCTGCGGCAGCACACATCGCTGTGTGTGAAGCCGCAGGAGCGAGGAACATCTCCTTACCTGCCTCCACCGGCTATGCGGAAGGAAGGAGGTGGGCGGGATGTTTACGTCCCGCTCATCTCCGCCCCTCCGCTTCTATTGGCCGCCTGCCATGTGGCGTCGCTGTGGCGCCACACGACCCGCCCCCTTAGGAAGGAGGCGGGTCGCCGGCCAGAGCGACGTCCCAGGGCAGGTAAGTCCATGTGAAGCTGCCGTAGCGATAATGTTCGCTACGGCAGCTATCACAAGATATTGCATGTGCAACGTGGGCGGGTACTATCGCGCTCGGCATCGTTAACATCGGTTAGTGATGTCGCAGCGTGCAAAGTACCCCTAAGGGATGTACTCGCTGCAGTGACACAATATGGTTCCACTTTGACAGCCTTTCCTCACAGATGAGCCAGATCAGAGAGGAATTGTCCTTTATGCGACAGGGACTGCAAAAAGCTAATAATAGGCTAACTGAGGTGGAACGCAGGGTCAGTGGCTTGGAGGACTCCCTTCCGCGGGTGACTCGGGACTCCCGAAGACATGATCAGCAAATAATATCTCTGCAACTTAAGGCAGATGATCCTAAAAAAAAAAAAAAATCGGTTCCAGAGAAATAATGTGCGGGTGATAGGGGTCCCCGAAAAAACAGAGGGTAACAATTCACAGAATATTTTGAAGACTGGCTAAGCAATCTATTTGGCAATGATACCCTGTCTTGGCTATATGCACTGGAAAGAGCGCACAGGGTCCCTACCAGACCAGTATTGATTAAGCTACTCCATTACTGAGATACAGTAGAGACGCTATCCTGAAAGCCGCACGGGTTAAGGAGGAAATATCCATTAATGGCCACAGGGTATCCTTCTTTTCGGAAAACTCCATTGAAGTATCCAAGCGCAGAGCACAATTTGTGGATGTGAAACGCCAACTGAGAAACTTGCAGGTGCCATACTCCATGCTATACCCGGCGCTCCAGCAAGTCACTGCTTTGAGAACTGTTTCCTTTTTTGAAAATCCAAAAGATGCTCTCCAATGGATCGAACAAAATGGTCAAAGGCTCCACAGACCACAGCAGCCCTGATGCAGTGATCTCCGTATACATCATGTTGAATAATTTATTATTGCCTGATCACCTTGATATGGTTATAGGAACATGATCCACGGCCCAGTGTTCCCGCATATTTTGTCAATTTACCCTGTACATCAGGCGGTTGGTTTTTCTTTTTCGGAGTAGACACCGGGTTTTGGACCCCTTTTCTTTTTGCTTGCCTTCTTCTATGCTTGGTTGCAGGATGGACTGGTGCCCCCCCCCCCGCCCTTTTTTCTTGGACGGGTGGCAGTGGTAGATGGTTTTGGTATGGTTCACTGTGTGTGTTTTGTATTTGTTTGTGCATTTAATAACATGTATTCCTTCACAGGTGCTGGTACAAGTTTCAAGAGAAGAGGAGTTGGATTTAAAATTGAAATGTCGCATATATGTGTTATATGGCCTTAACCTTTTTCTTCCCCCCTCTGATATGTCTATTTATATATACTGGGACCTCTTCTCGAGATGAATGCTAATACCATATGCAATGATAAGTCATGGCAGGGGAGGTTAATGTATTAACGTGGAATGATCGGGGATTGGGAGACACTACAAAGTGCATGGCGGTTATGGAATATATTCGAGGGCAACATTCAGAAGTGATATGCTTGCAGGAAACTCAATTGGAGGGGGCAAATCCTTCTTGTTTAAAACGGCCATGTATAAGTCACAGTTTCCATTCTACTTTCTCCAGTTACTCTAGAGGAGTTAGTGTACTAATCCATAAACATGTACCATTTGACTTGATCTCCTCGGGTGCAGATACGGAGAGTAGACTGGTAGTGGTTCGATGCAAACTATATACTAAAAAATATCTGCTGCTGGCAATCTATATCCCACCCCCCCTATAACGGCACCATTATGAGCATGGTGGAAAAATACATAGACAATGCGCCGGCTGCAGTGGTTCAATGCATGGGAGATTTTAACAATATAGTACACCCATTTTGAGATAGGTTTAAATGTGGTTCGGTGCGTGAGACAGACTCGATATCTAAATTAGTGGTCTACTGATTGATCTCTCCCATGCAGATCTGTGGCTTGGCAGGCATTCAACAGATAGGCAAATCTCCTGCTATCCCAAATCACACAACACTCCCTCCCATATAGATATGATACTGGGGTCGGACTGTGTCATACCCTTGATATAAAGGATAGAATACCTTCCCAGGTTGTTGTCAGACCACTCCCCCTTAATTATGGAATTGTGTGTCTTGCCTTGTCCAGCTAGGTCCCAGACGGTGTGGTCTATGAATCCATTCTGGCTTCAGATCATAGATGTTCATATGGTAGAGAAGTCTATTAAATTTTATTTTAAAGATAATGTTGGTTCGGCCTTTCAGAGCATCGTCTAGGAGTCTATGAAGGCTTTTTTTTAAGGGGAATACTAATACAGGCAATTAGTCGGTCTAAGGGCAAAACGCGTTAGTTCGGGGGTTTTCTTCAGGAACGGGTGAGGATCACAGAGGAACATTTTATCCGGTCTGGGTCCGGGGAGGATTTGGCAGAATGGAAAGGTGCGCTGGCTGCATACGATGCTCATGTAATAGAAAAGACCAAAAGTAAGCTTTTGTTCTCCAGACAACGCTTTTTTGAGGAGGGGGAAAAAAGCTGGTCACTTACTGGCATTGATTGCATGTGCACATTCAGGGTCCTCGTCCATAGGGGCCATTAGAAATAAAGCAGGCAATATACTTAATCAACCGCAAAATATCTCTGGAGCAGCTTTCCTGTGGCCACCCAACCATGAAAGGTAAACCCTGGTAGTGCAGGATCAATTCTTTGTGTCACTGAACTATAATATTTTTATTTAACTGATTTCATAACTTACCAGCACGTTCTACATCCACTGCCATTTGTCTTTTTAATTTACAGATTTGGGGCAGGTAACGGTCAGCAACTTCTATTTCCAGGGGGGTAGGTGGATCCTCCATTTTGTTAGCTCTATAGACGGAAGTCCAGGTGGAAGAGAATGTTGTGGTCTAGCAGCAAAATGGGGACCAGACAATTGTGATATGGACGTACTACAGAACTGAGAAAGCTGCTACAGCGGATGACTGGGAAGCATCTGCATCTTCTTTGCATTTAGTGGTCACTACTCACCTGGGCGGTTATCTGTAGGAATCTCCTCTTTACACCATTCATCACCCCTCACATATGTCTCTGCAGTATTAATATGGGGCAGATCTTCCCCCTGAAACAGATATTGTAAAAGTCACAGACAGATGGAGAAGTCACATCTATGATCAGCTCTAATCCTGCCATCTCCACCGCTCTCATTACACAGGTATAAACCATATAATACTGGTGGATAAAACAAGACTGAGCACAAGACCTTCACAGCCGTCTACACACCATAGGGAGATTTCATGTCTCCTTCTCTCCATCTACCTGATGATCCTGAGGAACATCGGGATCTTCTTGTTTACAGTCCTGTGGGAGAAGAGGACGGGGACATCTCTCTGGTGTTGTCCTCTTACTGGATAGACCTGGAGGAGACACATACAGGGACTGAATTCATTCCTTACATACAGATAATTATAGGCCGTGTGTACAGTGCCTTGCGGTTCCCTTGAAATTGTCAACCTTTTCCACATTTCAAGCTTCAAACATAAGATAAAAATTTTAATGTTATGGTGAAGAATCAACAAGTGGGACAAAATTGTGAAGTTGATCGAAATGTATTGCTTATTTTAAACTTTAAAAAGAAAAACAAAAAAAAACCCCTAAAAAACTGAAAATTGGGGCGTGCAATATTATTCGTCCCCTTTACTTTCAGTGCAGCAAACTCACTCCCAAAGTTCATTGAGGATCTCTGAATGATCCAATGTTGTCCTAAATGACTGATGATGATAAATATAAGCCCCTGTGTGTAATCAAGTCTCCGTATAAATGCACCTTCTCTGTGATAGTCTCAGTGTTCTGTTTAAAGCGCAGATAGCATCATGAAACCCAAGGAACACAACAGGCAGGTCCGTGATACTGTTGTGGAGAAGCTTAAAGCCGGAATTGGTTACAAAAAGATTTCCAAAACTTTAAACATCCCAAGAAGCACTGTGCAAGCGATCATATTGAAATGGAAGGAGTATCATACCACTGCAAATCTACCAAGACCCGGCCGTCCATCCAAACAAAGAGAAGACTGATCAGAGTTGCAGTCAAGAGGCCCATGATCACTCTGGATAAACTACAGAGATCTACAGCTGAGGTGGGAGAGTCTGTCCATAGGACAACAATCAGTCGTATACTGTACAAATCTGGCCTTTATGAAGAGTGGCAAGAAGAAAGCCATTTCTCAAAGATATCCATAAAAAGTGTTGGTTAAAGTTTGCCACAAGCCACCTGGGAGACACACCAAACATGTGGAAGAAGGTACTCTGGTCAGACGAAACTAAAATCAAACTTTTTGGGCACAATGCCAAAAGATATATGTTTGGAGTAAAAGCAACACAGCTCATCACCCTGAACACACCATCCCCACTGTCAAACATGGTGGTGGCAGCATCATGGTTTGGGCCTGCTTTTCTTCGGCAGGGACAGGGAAGATAGTTAAAATTGATGGGAAGATGGATGGTGCCAAATACAGGACCATTCTTGAAGAAAACCTGTTGGAGTCTGCAAAAGACCTGAGACTGGGACAGAGATTTGTCTTCCAACAAGACAATGATCCCAAACATAAAGCAAAATCTACAATGGAATGGTTCACAAATAAACGTATCCAGGTGTTAGAATGGCCAAGTCACAGTCCAGACCTGAATCCAATCGAGAATCTGTGGAAAGAGCTGAAACCTGCTGTTCACAAACGCTCTCCATCCAACCTCACTCAGCTCCACATATTTGCAAAGGAAGAATTGGCAAGAATTTCTGTCTCTCGATGTGCAAAACTGATAGAGACATACCCCAAGTGACTTGCAGCTGTAATCGCAGCAAAAGGTGGCGCTACAAAGTATTAACTTAAGGGGGCCGAATAATATTGCACTCCCCAATTTTAAGTTATTTATTTTTTAAAAAAAAGCTTAAAATAAATAATATATTTTGTTCAACTTCACAATTGTGTCCCACTTGTTGTTGATTCTTCACCATAACATTACATTTTTTTATCTTTTTATGTTTGAAGCCTGAAATGTGGGAAAAGGTTGAAAAATTCAAGGGAGCCGAATACCTTCGCAAGGCACTGTATTTAGTCCTGTCTATTACCTGGTGATGTGAGGGGCTGGGGAACCTCCATCATGACGTCCTTGTACAGATCTCGGTGTTCTTCTAAATACTCCCACTCCTCCATGGAGAAATAGACGGTGACGTCCTGACACCTTATAGGAACCTGACACATACAATAATACCGTCATCCCCCGATCCCTTCATAGTGTTACTGTATAATGTCCCAGCATTCCCAGCAGTGTCACCTCTACGGTCAGCAGCTCAATCATCTTGTAGGTGAGTTCTAGGATCTTCTGGTCATTGATGTCCTCATGTATCGGGGGGTGAGGTGGAGGCCCCGTGATTGGGCTCAGGGGTCTTCCCCATCCCTCAGATACAGGGTCCTGACAGCGCTCACTAGAGTTCTTCTTCACTACTGTGTAATCCTGGTTATGGAGAGACACCGTAATAAATCTCACTCCAGACATTTCCAGAGTCCTCACCTCTCCAGTTCTGTCCATCTGTTATTCCCATAGATAAGAATGATGTAATGTGACATCATCAGAATCTCTCACCTTTCCAGTAAGCCGGAAGAGGATCTCTAGGGTGAGGTGTAATATCCTCTCCGCCATCTTGTCTTTGTCTATATTCATCCTTGAGAGAGAAAAAAAAAAAAATATTATATATTATATATATATATATGTTGCTGGACTCTGCCTTGTCGTTGTTCATCTATATATATATATAGATGAACAACGACAAGGCAGAGTCCAGCAATAACGTGAGCAATCCAGGATGCTGTTAAAAAATTGTTTCCTTCTTTTTATTCATAAAGTCATTAAAATATAATGGTCCAAGCAATTCAGAACAGCATTATCGCAGGAAAATTGCGCAGATAGGACTACGCGTTTCAGCGGTAAAATCCGCCTTCTTCACGGTCCAGAATCTGATCTGCTTTCCAAACATAGAACCTTATATACATCTCACTCCCATCAGGGTAATTACAAACATGTGTGAGAGATTTAAAAACATGAGCTAGAAAAGCAAATCAAACATGTAAGCTATCCGCATATTAATCAATATACAGCATGCATAAGAGTTATAAGGAAAGGATTCAGCATTTTAGAGAAAAATACAATCAGAAAATCCAATAACCTGACCATAAAATTATTTTTTAAGTGATACAAAAGCCTAACACAGTAGTAATAGCCAGCAACATATAATGCAACAATGTATCAATAGTGCATAATGATATCCATACGATTGTTAAAGCCCTGTGGCATGCGGGTCCCCAGCTCAAATATCCACCTACTCTCTCTTGCAAGCACTTTTTTATGAAAATCTCCCCCTCTCAATGGTTTTTTTACATGCTCTATGCCCATAAAAGAAAAAACGCGTAAATCCCCATTGTGTTTTTTTGAAAAATGTCGGGATACTACTGATGCACCAACCATTGGCAAATTGCTAGCATCTGAAAGATGTTTGCGGATTCTGGTTTTAAGGGGATTCATCGTGCAACCTACATATTGCATGCGGCATATATTGCAATTAATTAGATAAACTGTAATACGGAGAATGTAGTTTATAAAAGAACGAACATTAAACTGTTTTTCATTGGAAATAGATGTAAATATTTTAGACTTATTAGCAAAACCGCAGCACTTACAAATATTAGCACCGCATTTAAAAAATCCTATTGTTTTCAACCAGTTGCTAGGAGAGATTTTGTCTGGATCTTTGAACATGCTAGGTGATAAAAATGTAGCTAAGGTTGGGGCTCTTTTTGCCACAAAGGCAATATCATTATTTTCCACAATATTTTTCAAAATATCATTCTGAGATAATAACGGAAGATATTTTCTGATAATTTTGACAATAGAATTAAACTGAGGACTATAGTTGGTGCTGAAAACTACCCCAGATTTTTTGGAGTCAAACTGTCTTTTTTTCTTAGTAGAATCCAACAGCTTAACCCTATCAATGCCTGCTATTTTCTTCTTGGCTCTCTCCAAAGACCAATTGGGATACCCCCTTTTTTTTAAATTGTTACAAGTTATTTCAATTTCTTCCTCCAATCTATCACTAGATGTGGTATTCCTTTTTAGTCTAATAAGCTCCCCCACAGGAATATTCTGAATGACATGTTTGGGATGATTAGAGGAAGCCATTAAAATACTATTGCATGCAGTAGATTTTTTATAGGGAGATATCAAGACCTTATTGCTATCCAAATCTGCGGTCAATTTTAAGTCCAAGAAGTTTGTTGATACCTCATGACTACTACTCGTAAATTTTAGATTGAAATCATTCAAATCCAAATAAGAAAAAAAACCTTTCGCAGACGAGAGACTACCCCTCCAGACAAATATCAGATCATCAATAAATCTACCCAGCCAAACAATATTATCCTTGTATGGGTTATCAATGTTAAAAATATAATTTTCCTCCCACACGGACATAACCAGGTTAGCTAGGGAAGGTGAAAACTTAGCGCCCATACTCACGCCTTGTGTCTGGAGGAAGTATCTCTCATCAAACGAAAAATAATTGTGACTTAAAAGAAACTGAATTGAAGAGACAATAAACTTCTGGATGGAATCCTCGTAATTACTGTATATGGACAAATAATATGTGATACATCGTATCGCAACGTGATGGGGGATAGAGGGATATAACCCCACCACATCGCAAGATAGCCACATATAGTCAGATTGCCAGTGAAATTTTTCCATAATCTGTATCATACTTTTGGAATCTTTAAGGTGACTTGGTGTTAGTGGCACTAGGGGTTGAAGATAAAAATCCACCCACTCCCCTAGTTTCTCGCTGAATGACCCTATCCCAGACACAATAGGTCTGAGAGGGGGAGGAAATACCTCTTTATGAACTTTGGGGAGTGAGTGGTATATTGGGACAATCGGTGTTTCACAAAAGATAAACTTCTTAATTCTATCTGAAATAGCACCCATACTGATCCCCTCCTGTAACAGATGTAATAATGGTTATGTCCGTGTGGGAGGAAAATTATATTTTTAACACTGATAACCCATACAAGGATAATATTGTTTGGCTGGGTAGATTTATTGATGATCTGATATTTGTCTGGAGGGGTAGTCTCTCGTCTGCGAAAGGTTTTTTTTCTTATTTGGATTTGAATGATTTCAATCTAAAATTTACGAGTAGTAGTCATGAGGTATCAACAAACTTCTTAGACTTAAAATTGACCGCAGATTTGGATAGCAATAAGGTCTTGATATCTCCCTATAAAAAATCTACTGCATGCAATAGTATTTTAATGGCTTCCTCTAATCATCCCAAACATGTCATTCAGAATATTCCTGTGGGGGAGCTTATTAGACTCAAAAGGAATACCACATCTAGTGATAGATTGGAGGAAGAAATTGAAATAACTTGCAACAATTTAAAAAAAAGGGGGTATCCCAATTGGTCTTTGGAGAGAGCCAAGAAAAAAATAGCAGGCATTGATAGGGTTAAGCTGTTGGATTCTACTAAGAAAAAAAGACAGTTTGACTCCAAAAAATCTGGGGTAGTTTTCAGCACCAACTATAGTCCTCAGTTTAACTCTATTGTCAAAATTATCAGAAAATATCTTCCGTTATTATCTCAGAATGATATTTTGAAAAATATTGTGGAAAATAATGATATTGCCTTTGTGGCAAAAAGAGCCCCAACCTTAGCTACATTATTATCACCTAGCATGTTCAAAGATCCAGACAAAATCTCCCCTAGCAACTGGTTGAAAACAATAGGATTTTTTAAATGCGGTGCTAATATTTGTAAGTGCTGCGGTTTTGCTAATAAGTCTAAAATATTTACATCTATTTCCAATGAAAAACAGTTTAATGTTCGTTCTTTTATAAACTGTAATACGGAGAATGTAGTTTATCTAATTAATTGCAATATATGCCGCATGCAATATGTAGGTTGCACGATGAACCCCCTTAAAACCAGAATCCGCAAACATCTTTCAGATGCTAGCAATTTGCCAATGGTTGGTGCATCAGTAGTATCCCGACATTTTTCAAAAAAACACAATGGGGATTTACGCGTTTTTTCTTTTATGGGCATAGAGCATGTAAAAAAACCATTGAGAGGGGGAGATTTTCATAAAAAAGTGCTTGCAAGAGAGAGCAGGTGGATATTTGAGCTGGGGACCCGCATGCCACAGGGCTTTAACAATCGTATGGATATCATTATGCACTATTGATACATTGTTGCATTATATGTTGCTGGCTATTACTACTCTGTTAGGCTTTTGTATCACTTAAAAAATAATTTTATGGTCAGGTTATTGGATTTTCTGATTGTATTTTTCTCCAAAATGCTGAATCCTTTCCTTATAACTCTTATGCATGCTGTATATTGATTAATATGCGGATAGCTTACATGTTTGATCTGCTTTTCTAGCTCATGTTTTTAAATCTCTCACACATGTTTGTAATTACCCTGATGGGAGTGAGATGTATATAAGGTTCTATGTTTGGAAAGCAGATTAGATTCTGGACCGTGAAGAAGGCGGATTTTACCGCTGAAACGCGTAGTCCTATCTGCGCTATTTTCCTGCGATAATGCTGTTCTGAATTGCTTGGACCATTATATTTTAATGAATTTATGATAAAAAGAAGGAAAAAATTTTTTAACAGCATCCTGGATTGCTCACGTTATTGCTGGACTCTGCCTTGTCGTTGTTCACATTTGTATGGATGGACTCCTACGTCCTGATCCGGGCACAACGGAGTTAACCAGGTCAGCTGAGGTTCCAGGTGATTCACAGGAGTGAGCTGGTCTACATTGTTGGACTTATATATATATATATATATATATATACACACACACACACACACACGACATCTACCGTATTTTTTGGATTATAAGACGCACTTTTCCTCCCAAAAATTTGTTTTTTGATTTTTTTATATTACAAAGTATATATTAAAGATGGTGCTTCAAATCTGCCCCAAATACATTAAGCACCACAAAAAAACCCACATAAATAAATGGAGTAAAAATGCAAAAATTTGATTAGATTGTATGATGTTGTTTGGTGCAGACACCCATAGAAAATGTGCAGATAAGTAGGCGCATAAAAAAAATGCATCACTTACGCTACATGTGAACTCGACCTTACAGATGTGTTTGGCAAATTGTCTTTTGTCTCACAAAAAATCCTATAGAGAATCTTCCATGGAAATGAACAAGTTTCAGCTGCTACAACTATAACATTACAATGTGTGAAGGCAGGAAGGGGCCAAGGACCAAGATTACAAAGGGGCTGAGGACCGAGGGCAGAAAGGGGCCGAGGACCGAGGGCAGAAAGGGGCCGAGGACCGAGGGCAGAAAGGGGCCGAGGACCGAGGGCAAGAAAGGGGCCGAGGACCGAGGGCAAGAAAGGGGCCGAGGGCAAGGGCAAGAAAGGGGCCGAGGACCGAGGGCAAGAAAGGGGCCGAGGACCGAGGGCAAGAAAGGGGCCGAGGACCGAGGGCAAGAAAGGGGCCGAGGGCAAGAAAGGGGCCGAGGACCGAGGGCAAGAAAGGGGCCGAGGACCGAGGGCAAGAAAGGGGCCGAGGACCGAGGGCAAGAAAGGGGCCGAGGACCGAGGGCAAGAAAGGGGCCGAGGACCGAGGGCAAGAAAGGGGCCGAGGACCGAGGGCAGAAAGGGGCCGAGGAGCGAGGGCAGAAAGGGGCCGAGGACCGAGGGCAGAAAGGGGGCCCGAGGACAGAAAGGGGGCCCGAGTTCCGAGGGCAGAAAGGGGGCCCGAGTCAAGGTTGTTAAAAAAGGATCCCATACGGATCTCACACGGATTGCACATGGACTACAATCAATTGAAAAATCACAGGATCACATTGCAGTTGCATTGCACATTGATCTAAACTTGAACAGAGCTCATGCAACTTTCTAGCATGAGACTCGGACCGATTTTACACGCACAAGTGTGATTCCAGCCTTATTCTGTGCTCAGGATGGTGACTGTCTACTCTTAATGTGGTATTACCACTAACAGGCTTTCTGAAATTGTAAAAATCTATTTTGTGTTATACTGTCACCAACTAACGTAAGATCTAGTAAACCAACAGTATTCTCAAAGTTAAGGGGGCTTTACACGCTACGATATCGTTAATGTTTTATCGTCGGGGTCAAGTTGTTAGTGACGCACATCCGGCGTCATTAACAATATCGCAGCGTGTAATACTTACCAGCGACCTTAGGCGACCTCCTCAAAAATGGTGAAAATCGTTCACCATGGAGAGGTCGTCCCAAACGCAAAAAACAGTAAGGGTTGTTTAGCGTTGTGGTTCATCGCTCAAGCGGCAGCACACATCGCTATGTGTGACACCGCATGAGCGAGGAACATCTCCTTACCTGCCGCCGGCCGCAATGCAGAAGGAATGGGTGGGCGGGATGTTTACATCACGCTCAGCTCCGCCCCTCTGCTTTCATTGGCCGGCCGCTTAGTGACGTTGCGGTGACGTCGCTGTGATGCCGAACGTCCCTCCCCCTTGAAGGAGGGATTGTTCGGCAGTCACAGCGACGACGACGACCAGGTAAGTATGTGTGACGCTGCGTAACGATAATCTTCGCTACGGCAGCGATCACAAACAATCGCATGCGCGACGGGGTCGGGTACTTACACGCTCGCTATCGCTACAAATTGCTAGCGATATCGCTACCGTGTAAAGCCCCCTTTAGTGTGAGAAAACAGCAACAAAACTCCATTAGAATTTACAGTATGTACTCCACAAAAAGCAGATATGTCTGTGACATCACCTTGCCATATAATCAATATGTCATCGACATATCTGCTGTAATAGTAGATACTGTTTCTGAAAGGACTTTTTTCGGAAAAAATTGTAAACTCCTCCCACCAAGCTACGTATAGCGATGCAAGCGAAGGGGAGAAACATTTATTGATGTTCTTGGATTTTGTGTTTGGAACCTATATCTATTTATTTATTTGTAAATTTTTTGCAATGACTATAATATTCAGGGGATTTTGGATTAGAATTTGAATAATACATATTCATATATGATAATTTATTGATTTCATAAAAGCACCGACATTATAATAATGGAGTTAATTCTATGAGAATCAGTGAGTGGTTTATACCGTTTTCCTGTGAATATTGCCTTATTGTGAAAAATTTTGTATACTGCACATTATATATAATACTAGAAATAGGCCCGATGCTATCGCATCGGAAGTGCAGTGAAATAAACATCTGTCTATGCTTAGTGGTGCTAACAGGAGCAGTGGTGAGTGGGGCTGGGGGCATACAGATCTGGTGATGGGGGCTAGAGCCATTCAGATCTGGTGGGGGGGCATACAGATCTGGTGGAGGGCATACAGATCTGGTGGGGAGGCTGGTGGCAGACAGATCTGGTGGGGGAGCTGGGGGCATACAAATCTGGTGGGGGGGCTGGGGGCATACAAATTTGATGAGGGGGCTGGGGACAGACAGATCTGGTGAGGTGGGCTGGGGGCTTACAGATCTGGTGGGAGGTGGGCTGGGGGCATACAGATCTGGTGGGGAGGCTGGGGGCATACAGATCTGGTGGGGGGCTGGGGGCATACAAATCTGATGAGGGGGCTGGGGACATACAGATCTGGTGAGGTGGGCTGGGAGCTTAGAGATCTGGTGGGAGGGGCTGGGGGCATACAGATCTGGTGGGGGGGTTGGGGGCATACAGATCTGGTGTGGGGGCTGGGGGCATACAGATCTGGTGGGGGGGCTGGGGGCATACAGATCTGGTGGGGGTGTGGGGGCCTACAGATCTGGTGAGGTGATTTAGGGCATACAGATCTGGTGAGGGGGCTGGGGGCATACAGATCTGGTGGAGGGGGCTGGAAGCATACTGATCTGTTGGAGGGCTGGGGGTATACAGATCTGTTGGGGGGCTGGTGGCATACAGATCTGGTGGGGGGCTGGGTCATACAGATCTGGTGGGGTGGGCTGGGGGCACACAGATCTGGTGAGGGGGCTGGGGGCATACAGATCTGGTGGGGGGCATACAGATCTGGTGGGGGGGCTGGGGGCATACAGATCTGGTGGGGGGAATACAGATCTGGTGGGGGGGCATACAGATCCGGTGGGGGGCATACAGATTTGGTGGGGGCCTGGGGCATACAGATATGGTGAAGGGGGGCTGGGAGCATATAGATCTGGTGGGGGGGGCGCTACAGATCTGGTGGGGGGTTGGGGCATACAGATCTGGTGGGGGGGCATACAGATCTGGTGAGGTGGCATACAGATCTGGTGAGGGGGCTGGAAGCATACAGTTTTGGTGGGGGGGGCTGGGGGCATACAGATACAGTGGGGGGGCTGGGGGCATACAGATCTGGTGGGGGGCTGGAGGCATACAAATCTGGTGGCGGGCTGGGGCATACAGATATGGGGGGCTGGGGGCATACAGATCTGGTGGAGGGGATGGGGGCATACAGATCTTGTGCGGGGGGGGGGCTGGGGACATGCAGATCTGTTGGGGGGGCTGGGGGCATACAGATCTGGTGGGGGGGTTGGGGGCATACAAATTTGATGAGGGGGCTGGGGACAGACAGATCTGGTGAGGTGGGCTGGGGGCTTACAGATCTGGTGGGAGGTGGGCTGGGGGCATACAGATCTGGTGGGGAGGCTGGGGGCATACAGATCTGGTGGGGGGCTGGGGGCATAAAAATCTGATGAGGGGGCTGGGGACATGCAGATCTGGTGAGGTGGGCTGGGAGCTTAGAGATCTGGTGGGAGGGGCTGGGGGCATACAGATCTGGTGGGGGGGCTGGGGGCATACAGATCTGGTGGGGGGGTTGGGGGCATACAGATCTGGTGTGGGGGCTGGGGGCATACAGATCTGGTGGGGGGGCTGGGGGCATACAGATCTGGTGGGGGTGTGGGGGCCTACAGATCTGGTGAGGTGATTTAGGGCATACAGATCTGGTGAGGGGGCTGGGGGCATACAGATCTGGTGGAGGGGGCTGGAAGCATACTGATCTGTTGGAGGGCTGGGGGTATACAGATCTGGTGGGGGGCTGGGGGCATACAGATCTGGTGGGGGTTGGGTCATACAGATCTGGTGGGGTGGGCTGGGGGCACACAGATCTCGTGAGGGGGCTGGGGGCATACAGATCTGGTGGGGGGCATACAGATCTGGTGGGGGGAATACAGATCTGGTGGGGGGGCATACAGATCCGGTGGGGGGCATACAGATTTGGTGGGGGCCTGGGGCATACAGATATGGTGAAGGTGGGCTGGGAGCATATAGATCTGGTGGGGGGGGCTACAGATCTGGTGGGGGGTTGGGGCATACAGATCTGGTGGGGGGGCATACAGATCTGGTGAGGTGGCATACAGATCTGGTGGGGGCCTGGGGGTGTACAGATCTGGTGAGGGGGCTGGAAGCATACAGTTTTGGTGGGGGGGGGCTGGGGGCATACAGATACAGTGGGGGGCTGGGGGCATACAGATCTGGTGGGGGGCTGGAGGCATACAAATCTGGTGGTGGGCTGGGGCATACAGATATGGGGGGCTGGGGGCATACAGATCTGGTGGAGGGGATGGGGGCATACAGATCTTGTGGGGGGGGGCTGGGGACATGCAGATCTGGTGGGGGGGCTGGGGGCATACAGATTTGGTGGGGGGGTTGGGGGCATACAGATCTGGTGGGGGGGCAGAGGGATACAGATATGGTGGGGTGCTGGGGGCATACAGATCTGGTGGGGGGCTGGGGGCATACAGATCTGGTGGGGGGGCTGGGGGCATACAGATCTGGTGGGGGGCTGGAGGCATAAAGATCTGGTGGGGGGCTGGAGGCATACAGATCTGATGAGGGGGCTGGGGGTATACAGATCTGGTGGGGAGGCTGGGGGTATACAGATCTGGTAGGGGGACTGGAGGTATACAGATCTGGTGGGGGGCTAGGGTCATACAGATCTGGTGGGAGGAGCTGGGGGCATACAGATCTGGTGGGGGGCTGGGGGTATACAGATCTGGTGGGGGGGCTGGAGGCATACAGATCTGGTGAGGTGGCATACAGATCTGGTGGGGGCCTGGGGGTGTACAGATCTGGTGAGGGGGCTGGAAGCATACAGTTTTGGTGGGGGGGGGCTGGGGGCATACAGATACAGTGGGGGGCTGGGGGCATACAGATCTGGTGGGGGGCTGGAGGCATACAAATCTGGTGGTGGGCTGGGGCATACAGATATGGGGGGCTGGGGGCATACAGATCTGGTGGAGGGGATGGGGGCATACAGATCTTGTGGGGGGGGGCTGGGGACATGCAGATCTGGTGGGGGGGCTGGGGGCATACAGATTTGGTGGGGGGGTTGGGGGCATACAGATCTGGTGGGGGGGCAGAGGGATACAGATATGGTGGGGTGCTGGGGGCATACAGATCTGGTGGGGGGCTGGGGGCATACAGATCTGGTGGGGGGGCTGGGGGCATACAGATCTGGTGGGGGGCTGGAGGCATAAAGATCTGGTGGGGGGCTGGAGGCATACAGATCTGATGAGGGGGCTGGGGGTATACAGATCTGGTGGGGAGGCTGGGGGTATACAGATCTGGTAGGGGGACTGGAGGTATACAGATCTGGTGGGGGGCTAGGGTCATACAGATCTGGTGGGAGGAGCTGGGGGCATACAGATCTGGTGGGGGGCTGGGGGTATACAGATCTGGTGGGGGGGCTGGAGGCATACAGATCTGGTGGGGGGCTGGGGGCATACAGATCTGGTGGGGGGCTGGGGGCATACAGATCTGATGAGGGGGCTGGGGGTATACAGATCTGGTGGGGGGCTAGGGGTATACAGATTTGGTAGGGGGGCTGGAGGCATACAGATCTGATGAGGGGGCTGGAGGTATACAGATCTGGTGGGGGGCTGTGGGCATACAGATCTGGTGGGGAGAGCTGGGGGCATACAGATCTGGTGGGGGGTTGGGGGCATACAGATCTGGTGGGGGGGCTGGGGGCATAAATATCTGGAGGGGGGCTAGGGTCACACAGATCTGGTGGGGGGAACTGGGGGCATACATATCTGGTGGGGGGCTAGGGGCATACAGATCTGGTGGGGGGGCTGGGGGCATACAGATCTGGTGGGGGGGCTGGGGGCATACAGATCTGATGAGGGGGCTGGGGGTATACAGATCTGGTGGGGGGGCTAGGGGTATACAGATCTGGTAGGGGGGCTGGAGGCATACAAATCTGATGAGGGGGCTGGAGGTATACAGATCTGGTGGGGGGCTGGGGTCATATAGATCTGGTGGGGGGAGCTGGGGCATACAGATCTGGTGGGGGGGACTGGGGGCATACAGATCTGGTGGGGGGGCTAGGGGTATACAGATCTGGTGGGGAGGCTGGGGTTATACAGTTCTGGTGGGGGGCTGGGGGCATACAGATCTGGTGGGGGGGCTGGGTACATACAGATCTGGTGGGGGGCAGGGGGCGTATAGATCTGGTGGGGGGGCTGGAAGCATACAGTTCTGCTGGGGGGCTCAGGGCATACAGATCTGGTGGGGGGCTGGGGGCATACAGATCTGGTGGGGGGAGCTGGGGGCATACAGATCTGTTGTGGGGGTTGGGGGCATACAGATCTGGTGGGCGGGCTGGGAGCATAAATATCTGGAGGGTGGCCTGGGGGTATACAGATCTGGTGGGGGGGCCGGGGGTATACAGATCTGGTGGGGTGGCTGGGGGTATACAGATCTGGTGGTGGGGCTGGGGGTATACAGATCTGGTGGCGGGGAGGCTGATGTCCCCTGCAGCAATGAGCACATTGTTTAGTAATGTGCTCCTGCTGGTTCCCTTCTGTTCCCTACTATGCCGTGTCTCAACTGTCCTCCGTGCCCATGCAGCCTCCAGCTGCAGCAGACAGACTTCTCCGTACGTGTACGGTGTGGCCGCTGCAGGTTGATGTCATGGCTTTACTGCAGTTGAATGCTTTACGGCGCCACAAAACATTCAACTGCAGTAAAGGGCTGACAGCAGAATCGGCAGCAGCCCCGGACAGGTGAGTATACAGCAGTGTGTGTGGCAGTGTTGTGTGCATGTGCGCTATGTGTGTATGTGCTCGGTGTATCTATGTGTGTCTGCTGTGTGTGTATATATGTGTGTACACGTGCGTGCGTGCAGTGAGGACCCGGAAGGCGGAGCATCGTTCGAACTGCGGCTGTGCAACGGACAATGCCGCGGTGCATCACGGAATAGGGGAACAGACAAAACTGGTGATTATGTAAGTAGATTATGTCATAATAATTTTTGAGTATTACCATAATTGTGGTTATTGAAAAAAGTTTTTGTATCAGTATAGGTCTTTTCTATGTATCCTGTAATGCTGATAATTATTAGTATTTCTATATACTACTTACTTGGTGGGACTCCATTCCTTTCTTCCATTTGCTTCTCTGTCCATACTGAAAAAGACTCTTTTGTGGAGCGACTGTGTTTGAGAAAGGCCACAAGTGGCCGAAACGTCACACCACAAAATTATTTTTTTCTGGCGCCATACGAAATAAAACTCACCTAATTTTGCAAAGCAAAACTTTTTGGTCTTACTCATTTTTCTTAAAAAAAAAAAAAAAAAGTGTGCTGTTTTTTCTAGTATATGAATAGTTACCGTGTTTTTCAGACTATAAGGTGCACTTCCTCCCCCCCAAATGTTGGGGGAAAGTGGTGGGTGCGTCTTATAGTCTGAATGTAGGGCATGGCTGCGGGGAATGAGGGTGCGCGGGTCATCGGGGGCACGAGCAGGCTGTAGCAGCGCCTGCCATGACCACGTGGGACGGCTCATTTAATATGCACGCCCATCATCCTGCCCATCATCCTGCCCATCATCTCTCAGCGCTGAAGCCGGCACTGACAGGTGGGCGGGATGATAGGCGGGGGTGCGCGCATAATAAACAGCCGGCCCGCATGATCACCCCTGGCAACTACAGCCTGGAGCGATCATGTGCGGCTGAATTCACTGCTTCCCACGCTTAATCATCAGTGCGGGGTGCAGTGAATCAGTATACTCACCGGTCACGATCCCTGCAGCATCGCCCCATCCTCCCGTCTGCCAGCTGCGGCTGTGTGTGGAGACTAGCGGTGTAAGTAACAGGGCGTTACTTACACAGGTGAATGATGATCACATTAGAAGGGGTATTTAAGTGGGATGAATGAAGGTGCTCATTGTTTATCATAGGCATCGTCCTAGAGAGGCATGTGCTGCTATATGTGCAGCTGAAATTTTGTTGTGGTATGTATGGATTTTGATATATGACATTGGTTACACTTTTTTCTGTGAATTGGGTTCTTAAGTTAACTATCTGTTCCACAGGCGATTGAGCCGTAACTGTCTCCTGATGAATCCTATATATAAGTAGGGAGAAACGCGTCGAGACTGACTGAGACTTTGCTATATATTATTGATTTGGATAAGGACTATGGAGAGCGTGGGAATTTTTGAATATTGGAGAGAATAAGTAGAATGGAGGTGTTCTCTTGAAAAGGCTGAGATAAGTACAATTTTTTTTTTTTTTTTCCTCTGGTATCATATTTATCACCCTATGTATCCTGATCAATAAGGAGGGAGATATAGGGCTAGACACCGAGGGACAGCCGCCGAGGAATGGGGGCACCAATTCACATTTCATCAGTTATATCTCCATTGCTAGGTAGCGGAGAGAACTAGCGAGGGTCCTCCTAGAATCTATTATTAATGAATATTGGTTTATTATCCCAATGAAATATTTTTATTCAAGTATCTATATATGACTAACGCTCTTTGTGGTCCTGGTCCTATCGGGTTATGTGTTCACGGTGTGGGATTGTTTGTGACTTTTGTTTTTTAAAAGAACATGTCACTGCATTGTTACTATTTTGCTGCCGGTAATAGAAAAATCTTTTTCTTCCTGTATAGTACAAATTACAACCTGTTCTCACATTCCCTAATAGCTCAGTGTGTTATTAGGTTTATTCCCAAGCATAAGGTCACTGTTTCCAATCAATGAGCAGCCATGAAGAAGATTTCCCAAGAAAAGATAAACAGCATCATCGATCTCAATGATAGCGGTCTTTCAGCCAAGAAAATTGCTAAACTGCATCATGTGAGCGCCATGACAGTTGGAAGAATATGAAATGAAGTTCATCCATCCATTCAAAAGCAAAGATTTGGACGTCCAGGCAAATTATCAGAGTCAGCAAGTCCACTCATCACAAGATCGATCAGTTCCGCTGTGACAAACACAGCAATGGAGGTGGCTCGTACAGTATGCTTCATAATAGCAAAATACCAGACGTCCATGAAAGCATCTTGCTATGCACGTTACTCAAGTCTCGAATGGTGGCTTGAAAAAAAAAGAGGGCAAAGGTGAAAAACAAGAAAAAAAAGAGGCTAAAGGATCGAGAAATTGATAGAACTGTCAGGTTTGGGGGAGGAAACCTGATGATATGAGGTTGTTTCACAGCCAAAGGCGTTGGATACTTGACCAGGATCAATGGTGATCTCAATGCTGAGCTGTATGTGAGTATCCTCAAGTTACTTTGTACACTCGAGTGGTATGGATATGAAAAGGACAACATAGTGATCCATGGCCAGACGCAAACGTTGAGAATGGTGAAGAAATAGTAAAAGGACAATGAAGCAGAGGTGGTAGTTTGGCCCCAACAGTCTCCAGACTTCAAACCAAATACTTGTGGGTAGAGTTGAAAAAAAGCTTTATACATACCCAAGTGAGATGTCCCATATGCACCAATTTTGGAAACATGTAGAAAAGACCTGGGATCAGGATTTCAGTTGCGCCATGTTTGAATGTGATGGAAAGCATGTCCACAAGGACATGTCAGGAAGTGTTGAAACCAAAAAGGTGGATTTACAAAATTTTGATTTTTAGGAGTAAATTGTAACAAAGCAGTGATATGACCAAAATCTGCATAACTGATCATACAATTAATATTTGTAAGTCAACTTTATGTATGAGATAGTCATAATGATTTTCTGTAAAATGAAGGTTGTCTCACGTTCAAAGCTGTAGTAAATGGTGAGATATGGAGCTTGAAATTCGAAAGTACAAAACATTGTTACCTTTTTGCTTGTCAGTGTATACACATACAGTTGTGCTACATATATACATTTAAAGAAACATTCATTGTGTATACATAACCCCATTTTGCTATTCCTTGCATGTCATGTGATTGGTTACATGACCTGAAAGACCCTGGAGCTAGTCGGGTGGAAGGGTCTTCAGCTGTTCACTGAGGACGTGTAACTTTGTCTCCTGTCCTGCATGGATAACACATATAAGTGTGAGTCCGGAGAAGAGAGCAGTTCTCTCAGTGTTTGGGAAGGATAATGTCTCTGGGTTCTCCATTGTTATAGGACTCTGCCTCCGGACTATAAGAGGCACTCACATACCGGATTAGCAAGATTTTATTTCTTGTTAAAAGTGTGCCCTATCCACTAGTCCAAAAAAATAGGGTAAGTTCTAAAGTAATTTCCTATTCAATTACAGGACGGTTGGTTATATAGTTTTTGTACAATTTGTCAAAAAAATATATATATAATTTCTCCCCAAGTAAGTTATTTTTAATGGTAAACAAAATGATTTTCAAATAATTCAGATTTCAAAATCTAGGTAGGAGTATGGCTTCGCCCCTGTGTGAATTTTCTGGTGTATAATAAGATCCAATTTCTGGATAAAACATTCCCCACATTCTGAACATGAAAAAGGCTTCTCCACTCTGTGCATTGGCTGATGTTTACGAAGGTATGATTTATATGCAAAACATTTCCCACATTCTGAACATGAAAAAGGCTTCCCCCCTCTGTGTATTGTCTGATGTTTAGCAAGATATGGTTTATGTGCAAAACATTTCCCACAATCTGAACATGAAAAAGGCTTTTCCCCTGTGTGAACTCTCTGGTGTGTAAGAAAAACTGATTTCTGTACAAAACATTTTCCACATTCTGAACATGAATATGGCTTCTCCTCTGTGTGACTTCTCTTGTGTGTAACAAGACTTGATTTCTGTACAAAACATTTCCCACATTCTGAACATGAATATGGCTTCTCACCTGTATGACTTCTCTTATGTGTAACAAGATTTGATTTATGTATAAAACATTTCCCACATTCTGAACATGAATATGGCTTCTCACCTGTATGACTTTTCTTGTGTGTAACAAGACTTGATTTCTGTACAAAACATTTCCCACATTCTGAACATGAATATGGCTTTGCCCCAGTGTGACTTATCTTGTGTGTAACAAGATTTGATTTATGTCCAAAACATTTTCCACATTCTGAACAAGTATATGGCTTTTCCCCTGTGTGGCTTCTCCAGTGTGTAAGAAGAACTGCTTGCTGACCAAAACATTTCCCACATTCTGAACACGAATATGGCTTCTCACCTGTGTGACTTCTCTTGTGTGCAACAAGAACTGATTTCTGTACAAAACATTTCCCACATTCTGAACATGAATATGGCTTCTCCCCTGTGTGACTTCTCTTGTGTGTAACAAGATTTGATTTATGTACAAAACATTTCCCACATTCTGAACATGAATATGGCTTCTCCCCAGTGTGAATTCTCTCATGTCTAACAAGATCTGATTTCTGGCTAAAGTATTTTCCACACTTGTTACAAGAAAATCTCTTTTCCGCCATGTGAATTTTTTGATGTTTAACAAAAGATGTTTTGAGGGGAGAACTATTTCCATATTCTGAATGTGAAATTGACTTCTTTGTTTTAAGAGCAGTTCGTTTTTTAAGGCGTCTTTTGTGACTTCTATTTTTCTTAGTAGTCTGTAATGAATCTGATGAGACAACCTGTTTCACAGGATCACTTGACAAGTCTTTGCTGTGAAGAGATGATGGGATATCTGGAATGGCATTCAATTCAGTTGTATCCTGTGTGATAGCAAAATTATCTAATTTAAAAATGAAAGATGTCAGTTCTCCCTCTGATCTCCTGTCACCGTAATCTGCCAAGAAAAAAACAATTATTATTTATAAACAAAATATCCTTGAAATTGTATATTTATTAACATTTTTACTTAAAATGTCCATAGAAATGGAAACTTATCTTGCGAAATAAAATTATGTACGCAAAAATGATACCAATAAAAACTTCTAATCATCTTGCAAAAAACAAGCTCCCACTCAACTCCATCATCTCTCAATGTAAAATCAGAGGGTTTCTCAATTATTAGTGGCTCAGAGGCTCTTGAAAAGCAACATGGCTTCCATAAACCAATCTAGCAAAATACGCTCTCTCAAAGTCAAATTTCCCTCTCATTTCTGAGCTTTGAAGTATCACGGATAACAGACAGTCATGTGGTTTCTGGCAATAGAAGGTCACTGCATTTGGCTGTGCAAAATGCTCCCTGAATTTCTACTGTTCCTGTTGTCAGTATTCATTGTATTAGTTAGTTTTCCTGCTGGGCTTTCATCTCTTCACCTTTAAGACCCAGCAGAGCCCTCCTTCCACCCAGTTGCTGATTATCAGTATACTCCATGTGCTTAAATATTCCAATCTTCTCTAGACTTGCACTGGTGAAATTATTCAGTTAATTCAAGCTCTGGTTGCAAGCAGGCGGCTTGTACTCAGCTGTGGTGTTGGCGCTGTTACTTTGCTGAACTTCTACCAGAATCATCAGTGGATAAGTAGTTCATGCGTTTTCCCATGTGTCCTCTTTGTTGTCTTCTTTAGTGTTTATTGGGGTTGACGAAGAGTTCATCCTATCCATTCCGTGTTTAGGGCCTAGCATTAGGAATACATAGGGTCATGTGTTCGGCTCGTGGCATAGGTGTGGAACTTTATCTAGTGTGGTGAGAAACCCAAGGGACCTGCGGTAGGTTTGATCAGAGCATCCATGTACTTTGCATTGTTGTAGTGAGAAAAACCCACAGTACTTCAGTTGTGTGTGTCTTCTGGAGCACAATCTGGGCACTATGTGTTGGGTAATAAAATGGCATATTTGCAATTTTCACTTTGCAACACCTAGTGCATGTTAATTTCTGGAAGGTGCCTGTGGAGTAAAAAAAAGTCACTACAACTATAGATTAATTCACTGAGTGTTATAAATCTCAATATGGAGTCACTTATGGGTTTTCTTCTGCTTTGGTTTGCTGCCATTCTGTCACATTCAGTAAATGGTGTTTCCCATCTCCTGTGAGATCTGCTACTGTCACCAGAGGAGTCCTATTACATTCTGCAGGTGGCGCTAGTGTTGGAGGAAACGTCAGAAATAGAAGCTCTGGGCATTGTAGGGTCTGTCCAAACACAAAGATTAGAGTGGCCTGGATCAGTAATGTCGTTCAGCCTGGCAATATGGGTGTCCAGTCCAGCTGGAGTAATTAGCTCCATTCTTCAGCCAATTAGAAAGCACTGCACCCTATTAAAAATCAATGCATTTTACTGAAAGCTGCCGGATATATCCATGTTCTCCTCTGGCTCAGTCCTCCGTGCTCAGCTCCCGGCTTGTGTATTTCTTTTCTGTTGTGACCCCGACCTATTTACTGACTACTCTTGAGTCTTGAGATTTTGTATTTCCTCTGTCCTCCTGGTTCTGACCTGGCTACTTGAATATTAATCTTGTTATCTCGCACAACTGAAGAGCAACTAGCTTTGTGGCCCCAGCCTAGGGGTCCTTGTGTAAGTTCACACCCATGTATAGGACAAGGCAATCCCCAGAGATCTGGAAAGTGGAGTAGATAGCGACTACCCTGTTTGCGGCAGCCATCTTTTGAGCTGCCAGGTATTTCAGGTATTTAGGATTTAGAAGTAGTTGGAAAATAATTTGTAAGGTCCATTTGTTTCCCATGATCCTTTGCAAAAATGAAAAAAATTGGGATAATATTAAATTTTAATAAAAAAAATAATTGTTGTATTCAACTTTGTTTTAATTCCTGACTGTGGTTTTTTAATACTACGAAGACTGCAATTTTCTAAAATCTAGGCCCCTCAGAGCAATTTAAAAACTGATTTGTTACCCAAAAATAGTTTTTATATGTTTAACTTGAACATATAGCACTTGTTCCTAAAATTGTAAGCCTTCTATCATCCTAAATAAATAAATGGAGGTTGGAAAAATAATATTAGAAAAAAATGCTGCCGACCTAAAGCAGAAATACGGTAAATGTTATTTATTAACTATTTTGTGTGGTATCTCTATCTGTTCTAAGTATACACATAGAAATATTGAAACTTAAAAATCTTAAAAATCTTTCTAAATTAGTTGTCTGGTATTTTCAAAACTAAATGCAAAATAGCAACCTAAAATACAAGAAGTGTAATGTTACATAGTTACATAGTTACATAGTTACTTAGGTTGAAAAAAGACCTAGGTCCATCTAGTTCAACCTTCCTCCACCAGTTCTACATTTAGTCACTAAGTCATTTATAACCAACAATGTTTTGTGTACTGAGGAAATCATCCAGCCCTTTTTTAAAAGCTGTTATAGTATCTGCCATTACTACCTCTTGTGGTAGTGTATTCCACAGTCTGACCGCTCTAACTGTAAAGAACCCTTTCCTATTTAGGTGTCGGAATCGCTTTTCTTCCACTCACAGTGAGTGCCCCCTGGTCCTTAGTACTGTCTTTGGAAGAAATAAGTCATGTGCCAGTCCTTTATATTGACCACACATGTATTTATACATATAAATGAGATCTCCTCTGAGACGTCTTTTTTCTAAGCTAAACATATCTAACTTTTTCAACCTGTCATCATATGGGAGACCTTCCATTCCTTGTAATAGTCTAGTTGCCCGCCTTTGAACTGACTCTAACTTCTGAATGTCCTTTTTAAAATGTGGAGCCCAAAACTGGATCCCGTATTCCAGATGTGGCCTTACAAGTGATTTATAGAGGGGTAACAATACGTTGGGATCACGGGATCTAATCTCTCTTTTTATACACCCTAAAATCTTGTTTGCTTTAGCAGCTGCTGCTTGACATTGAGTGCTGCTGCTCAGCTTATTTGTAATGAGAATACCCAAGTCCTTCTCCTGTTCTGTAGTCCCGAGTTTACTTCCATTTAATGTATACGCAGCTATAGGATTACTCTGTCCTAGGTGCATTACTTTACATTTATCAACATTAAATCTCATTTGCCAAGTATCTGCCCATTCTGACATCTTATCCAGATCTTTTTGTAATATTGTACTATCCAGGTCAGTTTTTAATATCCTACATAGTTTGGTGTCATCGGCAAAGACTGACACTGTACTATCAATCCCATCCACAAGGTCATTAATAAAGAGAGTAAAAAGAATCGGTCCAAGCACAGATCCCTGCGGCACCCCACTGCTGACTATAGCCCATTTAGAGAATGTACCATTTATGACTACTCTTTGTTTCCTATCTTTTAGCCAATTCCTTACCCAGTTGCATATTGTGTCCCCTAGTCCTTGCTTCTGGAGCTTTAGTATAAGGCTATTATGTGGCACAGTATCAAATGCCTTTGCAAAGTCCAAATAAATCACATCAGCTGCATTACCAATATCCAGGTTTGAACTTACCCCCTCATAGAACCCCAACAGGTTGGTTAGACACGACTTATCTTTCATGAATCCATGCTGTTTGTCAGTTATCATATTATTTTCTGCAATATATTTTTGCATGTCATCCCTTAAAATGCCCTCAAAAACTTTGCATACTACTGATGTCAGGCTTACTGGACGGTAGTTGCCTGGATCTACCCTCTTACCTTTCTTAAATATCGGTACCACATCAGCAATCCTCCAATCCTGAGGCACCAACCCTGTTACAAGTGAGTCTAAAAAGATGAGATACAGCGGTCTGTCGATTACGGAGCTCAATTCCCTCAATATTCGTGGATGAATGCCATCTGGCCCTGGGGATTTGTCAATGTTTAATTTACTCAGACGTATGTATCTCAGAAAATATCTCAGAATCACTGGAATTAAAACATCCAAAGTTCTGGCTGCAGGAAGTGGTTAAATCAGAGCATTTTTGGTACTAACTACTGTAGTCAAAATCTGTGAGTATAGACAATAACAAATCTAGTGAAATAATCAAACTCAACAGTTTTCATCAGTAAAATAATGAGTAACTAGTGGTTAAACATTTCTGGGGTAAATAGAGGACGTGGCTCGGTGTCTCTTAGTGATCTCAACTATCTTAGGGATAATATTTTCTGTCAGATGAGTTTCTTTTTTCTCCTAAATCTTGCTAATATGTGCCTCTCCACACATCTATTATTTTATTTCAGCAATATTAGCTTTTATTGTGCTCTAGCAGCACTTCCTCTTTGCTGGCTCCAGCTCTGATGAGGTTAATCTCTCTCCTGACTTACTGAGTTCAGTTCCTACAACTCCCATAATCCTTTGCAGTGGCACACTGCGCTCTGTTCATCCTCCCACTCCCACCCCGTTTGATAATATACTCACCCGACATGACTCCTCCTCTCCTCTCCTCTTGCTCCTGGTGCTATACCCGCACACAGCTGCAGGATGGGTAAGTAAACCCTCCTCTCCTTCTCCTCATGCTGGGCTGTGACGTATGGTGATCACCGCCCACAACCCAATCAATAGGAATTAGAGACAGCTGCAGATGTAATGTCAACTTTCAGAGCCCGGAAGTTGACGTGACATCAGTGGATACCAGAGGCCACAGCACCAGGGGGTCATGTGATCGGTACTGAGCGAGGACGATAGTGCCGCTCAGTGCCAGAACTAGAAATAGAACGCAATTAAGAAGACAACTGAAATTGTAAGTTACACTGATAGAGAGAATGAAAAAAATGGGTGAACCATCCCTTCAAAATCTATCAGAGAACTGCTCTCACATAAGTGAGGCAGGCGAAACCTACCACAATCAAACATATACAAAATAAACCTGTAACAAAAGAAGACATAGAATAAAAATATTTTGCATCCCAAAAAAGAACACATGTTTGGGGAGATAATTCCAACATTAAACCAAAGTTTGCACTCATTTATGATGGAGGAATGGAGCTATTATGAGTCCTGACCAGAAAAGAAGAGAAAGTATTGGTTGTTATAGGGGAACTGGCGGATTAGGATAAAGGTGGTGAATATCCCAATCGCCAGTTGGGGTCCACCGTGCTCCAAGATGGTAAAGGAGCTGCTGGCAACCCATAGGTCAGGCGGAGAAAATAGAGCTTGGTGGCTCTGAAATGATATGAATGTGACCAAGTTAGGCGTCACTTGGACCAGGACTATTGTGAACCCTGTTAACCTCACAGGGTCCACACACCCAAACCAGGAACACCCCTATTAACACCACAGGGGTCCTGGGCTACACTGTCCGTGTGTATAGGGGGCACACCCAGGATAGTTGGCGCCGCAGCCTAGTTAACTCCACTGGGCTGCTATAACAGGACTGGAGCGATAGGAGAGGAAGCGCGGTGCCTGATCTTATCGTGCCAAGCAACGAATCTTGGCGTGACGCCTAACCCTACCTACTGCTTCCAGAACAACTGGGTGCTGCCACAATGTGGCTCTCTAATGAGTATGTGAAGACTGCGCACCTCCATGCGGTCTCCACGCCCTTTTATCACCTAGGGTCTGCCCCAAACCCAGGGTGACCCACAATGGCACCTACAGGGGCCAATAGCAGAGTGCCACATCATCAGTAATGTCACCAGCGGCCTATCCAAAATCGCCACGTCACTGATGACACATGGGCAGCACCGCCCCAAACACCCTACGAGTCATCGTCTGATGACCAACGGTGGGGTGCCAGGTCATAGGGGTGGACCTCCGCAAGCCAATCCGGAGTGGCTACATCATCAGGACACCTGATGCTATCCAGCCTATCAGGGCCTGCCACCTCATGGACATGCCCAGTGAAGTCCTTACTGGACTTAGCTTCTGATGCACTAAGTGCTTGAGCATGCTCAGTAGCCTGAACAACAGACTTAGTCTCAGAAATAAGACTATCAGCCTGAGCATGCTCAGTAGGCAAGCGCCTGCGCCCAGAAGGCAGCTGGGGCAAATCGGCATGCGCCCTAGCCGCCTCTCCACACTTAGACGTTGAGGAAGAAGCTGGACGACCCGAGGCACGGCCAAAAATGGCTGCCGGAGCCTGGGCGTAGCAAGAACCGCAGTAGGCTGCTTGCAGCTACGGCTGCGTCGATTTGTAACAGTAACCTCCCTCTAGCAGCCCCCCACTCGGATGGGTCGTAGTCACCACAGGTACCACTGTGCGACGGGCAGGAGATGGAGATATCCAGTGGGAGCCACACCACAGAATCTCCCCTGATGACTACTCGATATGTGGGGAATGCCGCTTCAGCCAAGGCATGCCCAGCAGAATATCATATGCACTCTTAGGGAGAACCAAAAATGAAATGGTCTACCTATGCCCAAATGAGATGGCAAGGGTAATAGGCACCATCTGGTAGTGAATTACCTTAGGTAAAGAGAATCCATTTATCAACATGGACTCTCATTGGCCTTGGCATTTGCAACAGCGGGATGGCATGCCGATGGGTAAAAGAGGAAGACAAATATATCCCCAGCCCCTGTGTCTACATGAGCCCTTGTGGACCAGGTTGATCCCTTAGGATACGGAAACAGGAAATGTCACGCTAATGGATGATGCTCGGTCCAGGCTGCCACCAGCTATGGTCACTGATCGCGGTCGCTTAACCTGACGCATTGGGCAACGGTTGGCATAATGACCAAACTGCACAAGCGAAACAAGAAGTACCCTTGCGACTCGATGACCTAGCAAAACCAGCTCTAGAGATGTCCATAGGGACAGGGATGTTGTCTAAGGGAGGTGCAGTGGGAGAGACCACTACAGTGGCTGAACGACCCTTAGACCTGTGCTCCAGCTGATGTTCGAAGTTTCGCAGGTCTATGTGGGTAGCCAGTGTCATAAGACCCTCAAGGGAGGTTGGTTCCTCGTGGGACGCTAACGAGTCCTTGATGGGCGAGGCTAACCCCCTCCAAAAAAGTGGAATGAGGGTCTTATTTAGCCACCCTAGTTCTGCAGCAAGCGTCCTGAACCTCACAGCATACTGACTCAAGGAGGTACATCCCTGCTCCAAAGTCAGCAGCTGTAGGGCCGAGTCGTGAGCGATCTGAGGCCCCAGTAACACTTGCCGCATGGATTTCAAGAACTCAGCGGAGTCCTGAACTATGGGGTCGTTCCTCTCACACAATGGTGTAGCCCACTCCAGTGCTCTGTGAGCAAGGAAATTATAGACCCCACCTTTGACCGCTCTGTAGGGAACCGTGCAGCCAGCAGCTCCAGATGGATCGATCACTGGTTCACAAATCCCCTACACACCTTGCTGTCCCCAGAAAACTTTTTGGGCAGCGAGAGATGAGGGAGGGGTGGAGTGGGCTTGGTGGCAGACACCATTGCAGCCGCTTGAGCCACCACATCGGCCATATCAGCAGCGAGAACAGACTGCTCCAGAGACCTAACTCTGGTCTCAAGCTGCTGTATGCACTCACGAAGCTGCTGTATTTCTGCCATGCCAGCCAGACTTTGGCATACTCTTACTGTTGCGGGGGGACTGGCGGATTAGGCTAAAGGTGGTGAATATCCTAATCGCCATTCGTGGTCCACTGTGCTCCAAGATGGTAAAGGAGCTGCTGGCAACCCGTAGGTCAGGCGGATAATAGCCAATAGCTTGGTGGCTCTGAAATGATATGAACCTGATCCAAGTTAGGCATCACTTGAACCAGGACTATTGTGAAACCTGTTAACCTCACAAGGTCCACACAGCCCCCAGGACAGTCGGCGCAGCAGCCGCAGCTGCTCCACTTGTCTGGTACAACAGGACTGGAGCGATAGGAGGGGAAGCGCGTCGCCTGATCCTATCGTGCTGAGCAACAAATCTTGGCGTGACAGACACCGGACACCTAACCCTACCTACCGCTTCCAGGACAACTCGGTGTTGCCACAATGTGGCTCTCTAATGAGTATATGAAGACTGCGCACCTCCATGCGGTCTCCACGCTCTTTTATCACCTAGGGTCCACCCCAAACCCAGGGTGAACCACAATGGTGCCTCCAGGGGCCAATAGCGGAGTGCCACAACATCAGTGACGTCACCAGAGGCCTATCCGGAACCGCCACGTCACTAATGACACATGGGCAGCACCGCCACAAACACCCTACCAGTCATTGTCTGATGATCAATGGTGGGGTGCCAGGTCATAGGTGAGGGCCTCCGCGAGCCAGTCCTGAGTGTCCACATCATCAGGGTGCTATCCAACCTATCAGGGCCTGCCACCTCATGGACATGCGCAGTGAAGTCCTTACCGAACTTAGCCTCTGATGCGCTAAGTGCTTGAGCATGCTCAGTAGCCTGAACAACAGACTTAGTCTTATTTCTGAGACTATCAGCCTGATCATGGACACAGGACTAAGGGTGGCTTTACACGCTGTGACATTGCTAGCCGATACTAGCGATGTCAAGTGTGATAGCACCTGCCCCTTTCGTTATGCCGCATTGTGAAGATCGCTGCCGTGGCGATCATTATCGCTATGGCAGCGTCACATGTACTTACCTGCTCGGCGACGTCGCTGTGACCGGCGAACCGCCTCCTTTCTAAGGGGGGCGGTTCGCTCGGCGTCACAGCGACGTCACTAATCGGCCGCCCAATCAAAGCGGAGGGGCGGAGATGAGCGGGACGAACATCCCGACCACCTCCTTCCTTCCTCATTGCTGGCGTGTGGCAGGTAAGGAGAGGTTCCTCGTTCCTGCGGCGTCACACGTAGCAATGTGTGCTGCCGCAGGGACGAGGATCAACTTCGCCCCAGCGACAGCAGCGATAATTGGGAGAGGACCACCATGTCATTAAGGAGCAATTTTGGACGTTTTTGCAACGATCCAAAATCGCTCCTAGGAGTCACACACAACGAGATCGCTACAGCGGCCGGATGTGTGTCACAAAATCCGTGACCCCAACGAGATTGCTGTAGCAATCTCATAGCGTGTAAAGCCCGCTTTAGACACAGAACAGAGTCCAAGTACCTAAGCAAAGAGGCTTTTCGCACAAAGTATGGGAGCATGCCCAGCAGCCTGAACTGAGGACTTAACGCCACTTTACACACTGCGACATTGCTAGCGATGTTGCTAGCGATCACACCCACCCCCGTCGTGCGTGCGTCATGGGCAAATCGCTGCCTGTGGCGGACAATATTGGTAGTGCGTGTCTGTACCGCCCCGCGGGCTCAGCTGCGACCACCGTGCCGTTCGGATCCGTGCTCGTACTGCGGATGGTGGCTCGAGCCTCTCATGGACCCGGGGGTCACGTTGCTCTGCAAGGGAGGTAGTGCTACACGCGGGGACTTGGGTAAGGAGTTCCGCGGCCAGGGACGCGGTTGTTTGGTTTGGATTGTAAGTTCGTGACACCACCCACGGGTTGTGGTGAATTGATGGACACCACCGCTGCCGTTAACTAGACCTCCCGGGGACGGTGTTGCGCTGCTTGGTGTTGACCCCTCCGTGGGTAGGGGAGCGATGGTCCCGGAGGCCCGAGGGAGGTGCTGAGGCGTGGGAGCGGGTGATGCGTGTTGGACGCTGGTACGGTGCGGCGCAGTGCGTGGCCCGAAGGCACTGGTGTACTCACTCTGACACAATACACTGGAGTCTCTGGTAAACCAAACGGAGTGATGAACGGGGCCCGCAGTCGGCTGCAGCGTCTCCCAGTATAGGTTGGTGGTTTCCGCCTTTCTCCTGCACCTCTGTGTGTAAATGTTTGACTCCTATGCCTAGACACCGGTAGTCCGCTCCCCCACTTTTATCTGCCGTAGGAGCCTGTTTGCCTGCAGACACTGGCCCTTTGGGTCTCTATGCCTTGGCGGTGGCTCTACCCTGTATAGTTGGGCTGTTGTCTTCTAACGGGACTTGTGTGGGATAGGTCCTAAAGTCCAGTCCGCAATCAGTTGATTTGACTCGGCGCTGTCGGTTCGAGGATTCGTCTGGGTCTGAGTACCCCTCCTGGTACTCCGGTTTCAAATCGGTTCCCCGGTTCGGTACCGGCGGGCCACCGCCCGACCCCGGTCCCTACGGTTCCACCGGCTGTAATCCCAGCTCCTGCAGGCGACCACCACCGTCTGCCTCCTTGCTAAAGCTGACTGGGCTCCGACCCAGCCACCGGAGGAGTCTATGGCAGGCCTGGGTGCAGGTCTGCCCTTGGACTCAACCTCTCTCCTTCACTGTCAAAACTACTCTGCACTGTCAACTTGAACTTGTGTCTGTGTTTTCCCGCCTCCAGGCCTGTGAACTCCTCGGTGGGTGGAGCCAACCACCTGGCTCCGCCCCCCTGGTGTGGACATCAAACCTGGAGGGTGGTGACAAGGTTTTTAGTTTGACTGATGTCACCTAATCGGGAGGGGGGTGTGGTGTTGTGTGTGACTACCTGGGACGACCTGAGTATTCCAGGGCGTCACACGTCACACGTCACATGCACATACCTTACTAACGACGTCGCTGTGGCCGGCGAACAATCTCTTTTCTAAGGGGGAGGTTCATGAGGCGCCACAGCGACGTCACACAGCGAGCCACCAATAGAAGCAGAGGGGCGGAGAGCAGCCGCATTAACGACTCTCCCACCTCGTTGCCGGAGGACGCAGGAATGTTGTTGTTCGTCGTTCCCGAGGTGTCACATGTAGCGATGTGTGCTGCCTTAGAAACGACGAGCAACCTGCGTCCCAAAAGATCAACGACATTTGGGAAAGGAACGATGTGTCAACAATCAACGATATTTGAGGTAATTGAGATCGTTAACGGTCGTTCGTGTCACATGCAACGAAGTCGCTAACGATGCCGGATGTGCGTCACGATTTCCGTGACCCCAGCGATATCTCGTTAGCGATGTCGTTGCGTGTAACGGGGCCTTTAGCCTCAGAAATGGCACTATCAGGTTAAGAATGCTCAGCAGGCGAAACACTGGACATAGGCTCTGGCTGGGGCAAATCGGCACACGCATGTGCCCTATCCGCCTCTCCACACTTAGACGTGGAGGAAGAAGCAGCCAGCTGGATGACCCGAGGGCACAGCCAAAAATGGCGGACAGCGCCTAGGCGTAGCAGGAACCGCAGCAGGCTGCTTGCGGCTTTGGTGGCACCAATTTGTAACATTGCTGCTCCCCAATTCAGAAGCGATTGTGCAGTATTTTGAAATTACTTAGGATGAAAAACATAATGGTGTTTCTGAAGCGTAGTAATGCTTTAAAATCAGGGCTCGTGCCACATGAATATATTTGTCATGTTTTAGTATGGTTATTTTTTTGACCAGGCACAATAGCCCTCCATAATATTTTTCTTCAAGAGATTTTCTAATTTGTTAGCACATTCTACGTACGCTGTCATTTGGCTTTGTAGTTTGCAGATCTGGGCAGCTAAGGGTCAGCATTTCCAAAATAGAGGGGGAAGGTGGATCCTCCAGATTGTAACCTCTATAGAAGAAGGACTTTCAGTGCCCTATATAATTTGAACAATTCCAAGTGGAAGAGAATGTTGTGATCTAGCGGCAAAAAGGTGATCAGATAATTGTGATATGTCTGGACAACACCACTGATAAAGCAGCCACAGCGGATGACTGAGAAGAATCTGTGACTTCTCTGCATTTAGTGGTCACTACTCACCTGGGTGGTTATCTGTAGGAATCTCCTCTTTACTCCGCTCATCACCCTTCACATACATCTCTTTAGTATTAATGTGTGTCAGATCTTTACCCTGAAACAAATATTGTAAAAGTCACAGACAGATGAAGAAGTCACATCTATGATCATCTCTAATCCTGCCATATACACCGTTCTCATTACACAGAGCACAAGACCTTCACAGCCGTCTACACATCATAGGGGAGATTTCATGACACCTTCTCTCCATCTACCTGATGATCCTGAGGAACATTGGGATCTTCTTGTTTACAGTCCTGTGACAGAAGAGGACGGGGACATCTCTCTGGCATTGTCCTCTTTCTGGATAGAACTGGAGGAGACACATACAGGGACTGAATTAATTCTTTACATACAGATAATTATAGGCCGTGTGTATTTAGTCCTGTCTATTACCTGGTGATATGAAGGGCTGGGGAACCACCACCATAACGTCCTTGTACAGATCTGTGTGTCCTTCTAAATACTCCCACTCCTCCATGGAGAAATAGACGGTGATGTCCTGACACCTTATAGGAACCTGACACATACAATGATACCATCAACCCCCTGATCCCTTCATAACGTTACTGTATAATGTAATAGCATTCCCAGCAGTGTCACCTCTCCAGTCAGCAGCTCAATCATTTTGTTGGTGAGTTCTAGGATCTTCTGGTCATTGATGTCCTCATGTATCGGGGGGTGAGGTGGAGGCCCTGTGATTGGGCTCAGGGGTCTTCCCCATCCTTCAGACACAGGGGCCTGACAGCGCTCACTAGAGGTCTTCTTCACTACTGTGTAATCCTGGTTATGGAGAGACACATTAATAAATCTCACTACAGACATTTCCAGAGTCCTCACCTCTCCAGTTCTGTCCATCTGTTATTCCCATAGATAAGAATGATATAATGTGACGTCATCAGAATCTCTCACCTCTCCAGTAAGCCGGAAGAGGATCTCTAGGGTGAGGTGAAATATCCTCTCCACCATCTTGTCCCTGTCCATATCCATCCTTCACGATCAATAAGGAGAATTCTCTTATATAGAAGATCTCCACTGACAGGATCCGATATTGTAGGGACCTGAATGGGAAGATGAGCCGATGTAACATCATGAAGAATCCTGTGTATTAATACAATTACTAGAGATAATAAAGGGAAGCATATGAGGAGATATGAATTTAAAGTTGTAGATTTTGTATCCTCTCTTGTCTCGTACAGACTGGAACATACTGTGCCTACAAGTAGTATTCAACCCCCTGCAGATTTAGCATGTTTACAAATTCGGAATAACTTGGCATTGTGACATTTGGTCTGTAGATCAGCCTGGAAGTGTGAAATGCACTGCAGCAAAAAAGAATGTTATTTCTTTATTATTTTTTTTTTTTTTTTTAAATTGTAAAAAGTTTATTCAGAGGGTCATTTATTATTCAACTCCTCAAACCACCAGAATTCTGTTTGGTTCCCCTAAAGTATTAAGAAGTATTTCAGGCACAAAGAACAATGAGCTTCACATGTTTGGATTAATTATCTCTTTTTCCAGCCTTTTCTGACTAATTAAGACCCTCCCCAAACTTGTGAACGGCACTCATACTTGGTCAACATGGGAAAGACAAAGGAGCATTCCAAGGCCATCAGAGACAAGATCGTGGAGGGTCACAAGGCTGGCAAGGGGTACAAAACCCTTTTCAAGGAGTTGGGCCTACCTGTCTCCACTGTTGGGAGCATCATCCGGAAGTGGAAGGCTTATGGAACTACTGTTAGCCTTCCACGGCCTGGACAGCCTTTGAAAGTTTCCACCCGTGCCGAGGCCAGGCTTGTCCGAAGAGTCAAGGCTAACCCAAGGACAACAAGGAAGGAGCTCCGGGAAGATCTCATGGCAGTGGGGACATTAGTTTCAGTCAATACCATAAGTAACGTAGTCCACCGCAATGGTCTCCGTTCCAGACGAGCCCGTAAGGTACCTTTACTTTCAAAGCGTCATGTCAAGGCTCATCTACAGTTTGCTCATGATCACTTGGAGGACTCTGAGACAGACTGGTTCAAGGTTCTCTGGTCTGATGAGACCAAGATCGAGATCTTTGGTGCCAACCACACACGTGACGTTTGGAGACTGGATGGCACTGCATACGACCCCAAGAATACCATCCCTACAGTCAAGCATGGTGGTGGCAGCATCATGCTGTGGGGCTGTTTCTCAGCCAAGGGGCCTGGCCATCTGGTCCGCATCCATGGGAAGATGGATAGCACGGCCTACCTGGAGATTTTGGCCTAGACACTCCGCTCCTCCATCAAGGATCTTAAGATGGGTCGTCATTTCATCTTCCAACAAGACAACGACCCAAAGCACACAGCCAAGAAAACCAAGGCCTGGTTCAAGCGGGAAAAAATCAAGGTGTTGCAGTGGCCTAGTCAGTCTCCTGACCTTAACTCAATTGAAAACTTGTGGAAGGAGCTCAAGATTAAAGTCCACATGAGACACCCAAAGAACCTAGATAACTTGGAGAAGATCTGCATGGAGGAGTGGGCCAAGATTTTTTGCCTAGCGGCTTTAGATCATTGTATTTTTGGGATGTGCGATCCATGTCTTTTTCTTCATAGTATGGTATATATCATTCTATCCCCCTCTTTTTTTTGCTTGGATCTGCACTCTCCCCATTTGGCACAGGTGATTTGAATCAGCAGGAGACTGCAAGAGGGGTCAGCCTTCTTTTTGCTCCCAGTCCACATATGGGAGCCAGTGGGAGGTGAGTGTACAGCTCCTCTCACTGTGTGCTGGTGCTGTGTGGTGGCTGCTGTTGTGGTGGTGTGGTGTCAGTGGGGTGGTGCGGCCTGGAGCCTTGGGGGCTTTGCCTTGCAGCATGGGTGCTGTGAGGCACCAGGTCGCCCGCCCAGCTGGCGCTTTGTCGCTGCGGCGGTGGTCAGTGCACAGTGCCGCACAAAAAGGTCAGGTTAGGGACCCACTCAAGAGGTTTGCCGTGACGTGGCAGTGGGCTTAATACAATCTGATCAGAATGGTAACAAAAGAACCTCATGTTCTATTTAATTTTTTGCCTAGCGGCTTTAGATCATTGTATTTTTGGGATGTGCGATCCATGTCTTTTTCTTCATAGTATGGCTTATGGAACTACTGTTAGCCTTCCACGGCCTGGACAGCCTTTGAAGGTTTCCACCCGTGCCGAGGACAGGCTTGTCCGAAGAGTCAAGGCTAACCCAAGGACAACAAGGAAGGAGCTCCGGGAAGATCTCATGGCAGTGGGGACATTGGTTTCAGTCAATACCATAAGTAACGTACTCCACCGCAATGGTCTCCGTTCCAGACGAGCCCGTAAGGTAGCTTTACTTTCAAAGCGTCATGTCAAGGCTCATCTACAGTTTGCTCATGATCACTTGGAGGACTCTGAGACAGACTGGTTCAAGGTTCTCTGGTCTGATGAGACCAAGATCGAGATCTTTGGTGCCAACCACACACGTGACGTTTGGAGACTGGATGGCACTGCATACGACCCCAAGAATACCATCCCTACAGTCAAGCATGGTGGTGGCAGCATCATGCTGTGGGGCTGTTTCTCAGCCAAGGGGCCTGGCCATCTGGTCCGCATCCATGGGAAGATGGATAGCACGGCCTACCTGGAGATTTTGGCCTAGACACTCCGCTCCTCCATCAAGGATCTTAAGATGGGTCGTCATTTCATCTTCCAACAAGACAACGACCCAAAGCACACAGCCAAGAAAACCAAGGCCTGGTTCAAGAGGGAAAAAATCAAGGTGTTGCAGTGGCCTAGTCAGTCTCCTGACCTTAACCCAATTGAAAACTTGTGGAAGGAGCTCAAGATTAAAGTCCACATGAGACACCCAAAGAACCTAGATAACTTGGAGAAGATCTGCATGGAGGAGTGGGCCAAGATAACTCCAGAGACCTGTGCCGGCCTGATCAGGTCTTATAAAAGACGATTATTAGCTGTAATTGCAAACAAGGGTTATTCCACAAAATATTAAACCTAGGGGTTGAATAATAATTGACCCACACTTTTATGTTGAAAATGTATTAAAATTTAACTGAGCAATATAACTTGTTGGTTTGTAAGATTTATGCATCTGTTAATAAATCCTGCTCTTGTTTGAAGTTTGCAGGCTCTAACTTATTTGCATCTTATCAAACCTGCTAAATCTGCAGGGGGTTGAATACTACTTGTAGGCACTGTAAGTTGAATTGCTGAGTATCACCACTCCTCCATGCCCCCAATCACTGGCTATGTTGGCCACTGCTCTTGCAACCGATGGGCTGCAGGGAGCAAAAGTTCTTTGGGACAAACCAGAAAATACAGAGACTGGCGGGGACCCAAGCAGCTGTGGTATTTTTATTATGCTACAACAATCTGTTACATTTTATGGCTCCCGCACACACTAGACTGAGGTTTGCTGAAACCTCTCATTTTCGGGGAATTGGTCAAGTATATTACATGTGGGGGCCTCAAGACAGATGATGTCAGATGAGAGAGGTTCTGGCATGATAAAATTCAGAAGTTGAATCGTTTGTTTTCCCTGGAGATAAGCGTCCGCTAGAGGAATCTGCCAACTACTGTCTCACAGAAGCTACAGGAAATCCCGGCCGAGTAGAGCGGTTGTGTGAATGGGCAGTCGGGTGAGATAGACGTCACATGAATAATTTATAATTATTCCTCCAAAAGTTATCTCATGTATATGGGGACATTAGTATTAGACTGACAGGCAGGGATAGCACTCTGCACTACAGTAATGCATTGTCTCACCTGAGGAATAAAATAGGCTTGTATGTTGTATGATCACACTAATGAAGATTTGTATAAAAAAAACAAAACAGAAAGTCTAAAAATTAGAAGTGAAAAATAAATATTCTTCATTCTTGATGAAGAGAAAAAGAAAATACATCTTGCCTCATATACCATTTCAGGTAATTGAAAAAGATCATATATTATTTTATTGGCAAAAATCAAAACAGAGAGAGCTACTCATATGTGCCACCCCTGTGCCAGCAGCCGGGCCGCTGCTTGGATCCGGGGTGGCTCGAGGGGTCTCCAGACCCGGGGGTCGCGCGGCCACTCGAAAGGGCGACTATATACAGGGGGTTTGGAAAGTTCGTGATGCCACCGACGGTGCGTGGTAATGTGAGGGATCACTGCTGCGGTTGTGGGGTGGCCCGGTGACGATGTTGTGGCAGCCTGATGTTTAACCCCTCCGTGGGTAGGGGTTTTGTGTCTCGGGGCCCGTTGACGGTGCTGGGATGGTAGTTGGGTGCCGTTGGGGATAGAAACAGGGGTTTTCAATGTACTCACTCAGTCCTGGAATAACTACACCAACAGCTTGTAAACCAGAATTCTGAGTGCCACTGTAGCTGGTAGGGAGCACTTGGTGTTGCTTTTAGCCTGTGGCCCTGTCCTTGGCACCTTCGTCTCTGTTGGATCCGTTAGTATAAAACTCTTCGGGTCCCGCTCACCCATATGGCTAATGGAGTGAGCTTGCTCTCAGGGTTCACGCGTAAGATTTCTTTGGACTGTAGTGGGAAAGTCCTATCCCATCGGTGTGCTAGTACCCCGATTTTGGAGCGGGTTGGGGATGACACTTGAAGTCTTCACCCCCCGTCGGGTAAATTACCGGAACGCGTGAAGCTACTTTCCGGCTTGGGGTCCACGTACCCCGTCTTGCCCTAGCCCCTGCCCAGTGATAGCTCAAGGCCGCCGGCCGCCCTCCTCGGCAGTCCGTGCCCCTTGACACTGTCCCCTGCGACCGGGGTTCCAGCTCCTACCAGGCCCAGACCAACGTCTGCTGCCTAGTACACAGGAGCTCTCCTCCGTGGCCTCTCCTCACGAGAGCCACCACTACCTCCTTCCACTTTCTCCTCTCCTTGCTCAACTCCCTCTTTCCTCACTTTTCCTCATCAACCCCCCAAGTGGGTGGCCCTATTCCCTTCAGGCCCCCCAATGGTGTGTCTGGTAGGTTAAAGTGGGAAGTGTTCCTAGGATTTTAATTGGCTAAGCTGTTAGCAACAACAAAGACCAGGATCCGTAACCAAGGAGGGTGGATACCGTGCAGAAGGGTAGCTTTCACAATATCCTGCGGCGACCTGATAGGCCAGGGCGTCACACATACATCCATAGCACCTGCCGACCATCACAGATCCCCATTTCCAGACTTGGGAAACTGATCCAGGAGGTCGATGGTATGTGTCAGGGTCATCTGTATCTGCATCAAGAATGGGGGTAATGGAGGATTTATTCATTAGCCAGTGGGGTGGATGGTACTATAGTATGGGGGGCAGGACCGGATTACAGGTGTGGCTTGCGGAGCTCACGCCCCAGGGCCCCCTCCACAAATGTTTCTAAGGGGGCCCTTACCACCATCTGTGTGGCCACCATTTTAACAAGTGCAGAGGCCAAGGACAGCTGTGGGGGCCCACTCGCCTTTGTCAGTACTGAGGCCCTAAGGTGAAGTTCCAGGGACCACAGTGCTCAGCTGGAAAGTGGGCAGAGCTACTGCACGGTGTGCTCCAGTCCCACAGATGAAGAGGAGCTGCAGTGCTCGCCAGTGTCCCCCAACACAGCGCTGCCGTCCGGCACTGTAAGGGGCCCCTCTCTACCGAGACCTGAGCGGTATGTTCCACTTCCTCCTCCTCCCTCCTGAGCTGTATATGCCCTCCCCCCTCTGAGATTTATGTGTGCAGCACAGCTGTGTGTATGTGTGCAGCAGAGCTGTGTATAGGTGCAGCAGAGCTGTGTATGTGTGCAGCACACCTGTGTGTATGTGTGCAACACAGCTCTGTGCAGTAGAGCTGTGTGTATGTGTGCAGCAGAGATGTGTGTATGTATGCAGCACAGCTGTGTGCATATATACTCTGGGCAGCAGAGATGTGTGTGTGTGTGCAGTAGAGCTGTGTGTGTATATATACTGTTTGGGCAGCAGAGCTGTGTGTATATATTTTCTTTGGGCAACAGAGATGTGTGTATATGTGCAGTAGAGTTGTGTATATATACTCTTTGGACAGCAGAGCTGTGTGTATATATACTCTTTGGGCAGCAGAGCTGTGTGTATACATACTATTTGGACAGCAGAGCTGTGTGTATATATACTCTTTGGGCAGCAGAGCTGTGTGTATACATACTCTTTGGGCAGCAGAGCTGTGTGTATACATACTCTTTGGGCAGCAGAGCTGTGTGTGCAGGAAAGCTGTGTGTGTATATATACTCTTTGGGCAGCAGAGCTGTGTGTATAGTAAGATGGCAACCGGTCTGATTGTGAATGGTCGATATGTACCACGGAGGTGGTATGATTCTGGAACTCCGTGCTGGTACCTGCAGTGCCACAGGTTCTTATCATGGTGTTCATAGGGCCCAGGATCCTGGATGGGTGGGACTGGTCATCCACATACCCCGCCCATGGGTGTTTTGGAGGTCACTGCTGACCTCTAAAATGGAGTCTGATGTTTGGCACGAGAGAGAGAGTGTGGTTTGCAAACTGCAGAGCAGGGAGCTCTGGGTGTGTCAGCCTGTGTAGAGGCTGAACACAGGTCTGTGGAAATCATTCTGGAAGGAGACTGCAGCCAGGCTGGTCAATGAGGTCGCCACAGGGCAGAACCTCTCCTGAAGAATACACTGGCGGGGGCCAGTGTGAGTAGGCTGCCATAACTTCCTATAGACGCTAATGGACTATAAGCCCACGGTAGGTGGCAGTACCTGTTTTCCTTTTAAGCCAGGAGAGGCCTGTTAAGTTTAATGTTTGCCGTTTATGACAAGTTTTTTAATAAATGGCTGGAATTTTTATAAAGATACTGTGTCTTCCGGTGACCTTGCCTATGCTTACTTGAGCTAATTCTTACAGTATATATACTCTATGGGCAGCAGAACTGTGTGTGCAGCAGAGCTGTGTGTATATATATATACTCTTTGGGCAGCAGAGCTATGCGTGCAGCAGAGCTGTGTATATATACTCTTTGGGCAGCAGAGCTGTGTGGGCAGTAGAGCTGTGTGAATATGTACTCTTTGAACAGCAGAGTTGTGTGTGTTTACAGCAGTACTTTGTGTATTGTATTGTGTGCATGAAGGCAGGAGATGTCTGTTTTTCTGTGTCTACATATGCAGCAGAAATGTGTGCAACAGGGCTATCACTGTGCATGTGTGTAGCAGAGCTGTGTGTATAAGTATGTACTCTTTGGGCAGCAAGAGTTCTGTGTGTGTGTGTGTGTGTGTGTGTATACAACAGTGCTTTGTGTGTAGTAGTGCAGTGTGCATGAAGGCAGCAGAGCTGTGTGTGCTGCTGTGTCTGTACATATGCAGCAAAGATGTGTGCAACAGTGCTATCAGGGTGTGTGTGTGTGTGTGTGTGTGTGTGTGTGTGTGTTTTGGAAGCAGAGCTGTGTGTGTGTATGTATGCATCAGAGCTGTGCATGCGGCCCCCCAGAGTCCTATTTGTGCCGCCCGCCCAGAGTGCTATGCCACTCATCCCAGTAATGTGTGTGCCTCCAGAGCTGTTTTCCACTCCAGTAACATATATGCCCCTCAGTAACTTGTATGCCTCCCCCAAAAATTTCTATGCCCCTTGCTCCTCCTGTAATGTATATATTGTAGCCCACAGCTCCTCCTGTGATGTCTGTACAGCAGTGCAGTGTCAATGTTCACTGTGCACAGCCATGTCTGTTAGTGATGGCCATCATGCAGCACAGCCACATGCCCAGGAGAAGCTGGACGGAAATAAGTGACAGAGGTGGATGAGGCTGCTGGCGACTTCCCCATATTAATACCTCTAATGCGTCTGTTTCTGTATGTATGATGTTTATAGCTATGTATGTCAGTGTATATGACTGTGTATATATATTTGTCTTTTTATATGTATTTTTGTGAATTTGTCTTCAAATAAGTATGTGTACGTATGCCTGTATATGTACGTATCTGTATATGCGTGTCTGCATGTGGATGGGGCCCACTGAGACTCTTTCGCCCGGGGCCCACAAAAATCTGGAGCCAGCCCTGGCTGTTTTAAGATTGGGATCAATAAAAAAAATGTGAGAAACTCTACTTTCTGTGTATAAGTTGACTGCTTTGAGTGATCCTGGACTGTATCTGTATTGTAGTACTGTAAATCTGAATGTGGCAGAACAGGATAAAATACAAGCTCATTGGATTTATATCTAAATGCTACAGTTCGTGCTCTACTGTTATGGCTAAAAATGTTAACGTTATTGGACCCCCACCAGATTTTCCACCCAGGGGCCCCCACCAACCTTAATCTGGCCCTGGTGGGGGGCATTTTGTAGAATCATAAAAGTATGTGGGGTGATGGTGGTACTGTAGGAACATTATACTATGTGTGAGGGGATGGCACTACTGTGGGAACCAGGGCTGTGGAGTCGGTAAGCCAAACCTTCGACTCCGACTCCTCAATTTCCCTTGCACTGACTCCGACTCCCACATATATTGCTTATAGTTAAGTGAAAAATGTATTGTAGTACAATGTGAACATCAGACATTTAATCATTTTTATGATATGATAATCAAGATATTTAGATAGAACATAAAATATATTTATTGGAATATAACTTTAGAACACAAAAAACTATAATAAATTGTAAATATGTAATACACTATGTAATATACAGTAGATTACATACTGTATTTTTCGCTTTATAAGACGCACTTTTGTTCCCCCAAATTTTGGGGGAAAGTAGGGGGTGCGTCTTATAATCCTAATATACGGATTATATACTGCAGGGTCCAGGGGAGGTGGGGGCCGCTCTGGAGGCTGAGAGAGTCTGGTAGAGGCTGGTGAGCTGGGGAAGACTACAGCGGGAGATCTCCTGCTCCCGCTCATATAATATGTACAGCCGCTGTCCATCACCATGGTGCTGAAACCGCACCGCGGTGATGGGCTGAGGGAGCGGCGCATATTATATGTGCCTGTGCTCCGCTTTGATGGCACATGCCTCCCCTGTGTTAGATATGGCCCCCATGCTGCTGCCCATAGTAAAATAAATAAAAAACTCTTTCCTTACCTCCTCCAGCGTGTCTCCCCATTCTCCCTCCTGCTGCTGTGATCAGGCATGCAGAGATATCACTCTGCTGTGCCGATCACATGACCGGCACCAAGAACCAGGAAGTAGGAAGTGCAGGAGGCCGGAGCTCAACCACACGGAGGGAAACACCAGGGAGGACAGTGCTGGAGAAGGTAAGGAAAGAGTATATTTTACTAAAAGCAGCAGCATCGGGGCGATATCTAACAGGGTGATGTGTGCCAGCCAGAGTGGGCCGTGTGCCAGCCAGAGTGGGCCGTGTGCCAGCCAGAGTGGGCCGTGTGCCAGCCACAGGGAGTCATGTGCTAGCCACATAGGGCCGTGTGCCAGCCATAGGGGCCGTGTGCCAGCCATAGGGGACATGTGGCATTACTGGGGGCCGTGTGCCAGCCATAGGGGCCGTGTGCCAGCCATAGGGGCCGTGTGTCAGCCATAGAGGACATGTCATCCATAGGGGACATGTGGCATCACTGGGGGCCGTGTGCCAGCCATAGGGGCCGTGTGCCAGCCATAGGGGCCGTGTGCCAGCCATAGGGGACATGTGGCATCACTGGGGATGTGAGCCAGCACAAGGGGGCTATATTCAATATAAGGTGGCCATATCCAGATTAGGGGGGCTAATTTTAGGATGGGGGGCTATGAGGGACATATACCCTATATGATTTGTTAGACGGACACTGGCATTATAAGACAGACCCCATTTATTAAAAAATTTTCTATTCCTTCACCAAATTTGGGGGTGCATCTTATAATCAGGTGCGTCTTATAAAGCGAAAAATATGGTATATATCTTGTGTGTATATATATATTACATATTGTATTACGTATTTACAATTTATTACAGTTTTTTGTGTTCTAAAGTTGTATTCCAACAAATATATTTTATGTTCTATCTAAATATCTTGATTATTGTGTCATAAAAATGATTAAATGTCTGATGTTCACATTGCACTACAATACATTTTTCACTTAAATATAAGCAATATACTAAATGTTATTTTTAGTATGTTTTTGTTGAAAACTGTTTCTTGCCACTTACATAGTGTATTACATAGTTTTATATATAACACTATGTAATACACTATGTAAGTGGCAAAAAAACAGTTTTCAACAAAAACATACTAAATAACATTTGTAAAAAAACACCAAAAAACTGAGCTGTAACAAATGTTCAATAAACATGCAACATTACAAGTATGTGAATTGCAGCCTCAAGACTAGAAAAAAACCAAGGAGAAAAATTGTAGGAAAAATACCCTGACTATAAATAAATAAATTGCAAGTGCTTAATAACAGGGTACTTAGTATGTACATTTTTGCAGAAAGGTAAGAAGCTGTCTCACCTCGTCACGGTGTACCCATCTGAGACAGTCCCTAACCTACTAAAGTTAAAAACATATTCTGTACCTGACTTGTGTCATGTCAAAACTTCAATATGAATGGTAAAGTGGTCAGCTGGGTCCCATATTAAATACACAGCAAAAAGTGAGAAGCAAGTAATTGTTCAGCCTCAGTATCAGGAGGGCTGCACCCCCAACTTGCATTAAAGCAAGATAACAGACAAAAAACACCAAAAAACTGAGCTGTAACAAATTTTCAATAAACATGCAACATTACAAACATGTGAATGTCAACCTCAAGACTAGAAAAAAAACAAGGAGAAAAATTGTAGGAAAAATACCCTGACTATAAATAAATAAATTGTCAAAAACAGATCCTCACAAAGAATAAGCCTGTCAGTTTGTGGTGGTTTTCTAATCTGCTTTTGCTATTGAAAGCATTATTTATTAGCTCAAAACCCTTTCAGGTGATGTGGTTTTTTAAAAAGCTGATCTGCTTTTGCAGCTGACAAATGTATCCTCAAAAAACACAGCAAAAACGCTGTGTAAATGTAGCCTTAGATCAGGAATAGAACAGCCATTTATAGGACATTTCATAACTTTCCCAAATTGCTAAGAAAAAATATTCAGCACATTCTGCATTGAACTACTGGACCCAATATAGTATATATTTTAGGAGTCGGAGTCGGTGCATTTTATACCGACTCTGACTTCACCAAAATGAGCTCCGACTCCACGACTCTGACTCCAGAGCCCTGGTGGGAACACTACACTGTGTGTGGGATGAATGGCGGTACTGTGGGGACATGATTTTCAGTAGTGTAATATGGCCTGATCTGACCCCAGCGGGGATCTCGGATCAGAAGGTCACAGTGTTTAGTTGATCACAGATCCTCCTTAGTGCAAAGTCCGAAACTGCCCTGACTAAAATCACGAATGACTTACTGCCAAAGCTAACAAGCACTTCTCTATACTCCTACTTCTAGACCTGTCCTCAGCCTTCGACACCGTTGACCACTCCCTCCTATTACAGACCCTCTCTTCCCTTGGTGTCAGAGATCTTGCCCTCTCTTGGATCTCTTCATACCTTTCCAATCGCACTTTCAGTGTCTCCCACTCTCACACAACCTCTTCATCCCGCCATCTCTCATTTTACTTTTTTCTATCTACACATTTGGCCTGGGACAACTCATAAAGTCCCATGGCTTCCAATACCACCTATATGCCGACGACACCCAGATCTACCTCTCTGGCCCAGATGCCACATCTCTGCTGTCCAAAATCCCGAAATGTGTATCTGCTATATCCTCCTTCTTCTCCTCTCGCTTCCTAAAGCTCAATGTGGCCAAAACTGAACTAATCATCTTTCCTCCGTCTCATCTACACTCGCCACCTGATCTATCTATTACAATAAATAACACTATTCTCCCGCCAGTACCCACAGTTTGCTGCCTCAGAGTGACCTTTGACTCTGCCTTGTCCTTCATACCACACATCCAATCCCTCACCACCTCCTGCCGTCTTCAACTCAAAAATATTTCCAGAATCCGCCCTTTCCTCAATTCGCAATCTACAAAAATGCTAGTGCATGCCCTCATAATCTCCCACCTCGACTACTGTAACATCCCCCTCTGTGGCCTCCCCGCCAATACGCTTGCCCCTCTCCAGTCCATCCTTAATTCTGCTGCCGGACTGATCCACCTCTCTCCTCAATACCACCCCGCTCCACCTCTCTGCATGTCCCTCCACTGGCTCCCAATCTTCCACCGTATCCAATTCAAATACTAACACTGACCTACAAAGCTGTGCATAATCTGTCTCCTCCCTATATTTCTGAACTAATCTCCCAATACACTCCAACACGTCACCTCCGGTCCTCCCAATATCTCCTCTCCTCCTCTCTCATTCGCTCCTCACGCAACCGACTCCAAGACTTCTCCCGAGCATCCCCAGTCTCCTGGAACTCGCTGCCTCAACACGTCAGACTATCCCCTATCCTTGTAAACTTCAAATGGAACCTGAAAACCCACCTGTTCAGAAATGCCTACAATCTACAATGAACTCACTGCCGCCCGACCACCGTGCGGAGCTGCCGCCCGAGCACCGTGCGGAGCTGCCGCCCGACCACCGTGCGGAGCTGCCGCCCCACCACCATGCGGAGCTGCCCAATCAACACCCCACCTACTCTCTCCTCCCCATAATCCTATAGAATGTAAGCACGCAAGGGTAGGGCCCTCTTCCCTCTGTACCAGTCTGTCTACTGTAACTTGTATATGTATTTTGTATGTAACCCCCTTCTCATGTACAGCACCATAGAATTAATGGTGCTCTATAAATAAATAATAATAATAATAATAGTACCCATTCATCATTTACCCCAAGTTGGAACTTATTTAATTCCATCCAGTGCTGAAAGGGTAATGGTTACTTTTTATCCTGCTGTGATTAAACAGGTAGTTATAATCTCAGCTGCAGATACTCCCTTTTGCTCTAACTATCCACTCCTCCCAATGGCAGCTATAGTTCATTGCAAGCTGACCTGAAAAAGAGCTGTCTTTGGACAAAGCTGTGCTGACCTTTCCAACATATGCAGTGTTATGTCTGTCTGGGTAAGAATTGGAATTCCATATTGAATCTGTTTCCCTTGTTTGTTTCTCTTCCTCATGTTTTCTTTAAAATAGAAGTAAGACTAATATCTTGCTGGCCTGGACACTAGACAGGGCTAGTCCACAGTCAGTAAGGACCTAGACATGTGATTGCACACTGGGTAAAGGACCCATCTAGGGCTTTGAAAAGCTCAGGGATCAGCCACTGGTGTGTCCAGGTGGTGACCCCTCTCCCTACCGTCAAGGCTTTCCTTAACATCTTCCCTGGTGTACCCCTCCTCTTGCACCAAACGCCGAGCAGTCCTTGCCCTGCCATGACAATTATATTGTATGTGGATGTATCTCGGTACTGAGGGATCATTATACTATTCAGTGGGGAGGTGGCAGTACTATGGGAGCATTATACCATGTATGTGGAGGGATGGTGGTACTGTTTGAACATAATACGGTGTGTGGGGGTGGGGATGGCAGTACTGTGGGAACATTATACTATGTGGGGGGATGGCAGTACTGTGGGAACATTATACTGTGTGTGGGGGGGTGGCAGTACTGTCGGAACATTATACTGTGTGTGGGGGGGATGGCGGAACTGTGGGAACATTGTACTGTGTGTGCTGGGACGGCGGTACTGTGGGAACATTATACTGTGTGTGGGGGGATGGCAGTACTGTAGGAACATTATACTGTGTGGGGGGGATTGTGGTACTGTGGGAACATTATACTATGTGTGCGGGAATTATAGTGTTGGAACGATATACGGTGTTTTGGACAGAAAATCTGCTGCATTTAGTAAGTAAAGTGTATACAATTTCACAAAATCTGACCACTTTACAACAAAAAACGCTGTTGAATTGTGCGTTTGATTTTTTTTTCCTTACTACAGACTTCTATGGCGAGCACGAAACAAAAATATCGAAAAGGCGCTTGTATAAAACACACTGATTTATTTTTATATTACGAAATATGTTTTAAAAATGTAAAAATGCTGCTTCAAATCTGCACCTAAAACATCAAACACCAGAAAAATAGTAAATAAATGCAGTAAACATGCAAAGATTGTTATTGTGTAGTTTGGTGCGGACACCTGCAGAAAATTCCCCAAAAAAGTAACAGAAAAATGCATCATTTATGCTACATTTGAATTCGGACTTACGGATGTGTTAGCCAAATTGGCTGTTTTCTCGTTCAAAAACCATAGAGAATCTTCCATGAAAATGAACAAGTTCCGGCTGCTACAACTATAACATTACACTGTGTGGGGCACAAAGGAGCCAAGGACCGAGGGCAGAAAGGGACGGAGGACCGAGGGCAGAAAGGGGCCGAGGACCGAGGGCAGGAAGGGGGCCGAGGACCGAGAGCAGGAAAGAGGCCGAGGACCGAGGGCAGAAAGGGGCCGAGGACTGAGGACAGGAAAGGGGCCGAGGACCGAGGGCGGGAAAGGGGCCGAGGACCGAGGGCAGGAAAGGGGCCGAGGACCGAGGGCAGGAAAGGGGCCGAGGACCGAGGGCAGGAAAGGGGCCAAGGGCAGGAAAGGTGCCGAGGGCAGGAAAGGGGCCGAGGGCAGAAAGGGGCCGGGGACCGAGGGCAGAAAGGGACCGAGGTCAGAAAGGGGCCGGGGACCGAGGGCAGAAAGGGGCCGAGGAGCGAGGGCAGGAAAGGGGCCGAGGACTGAGGGCAGACGGGTTTCCTCACTTCCGGCCTCTCATAGTTGGGGCGTCTGTATCTATCAAAGGAAAAGGAACAAAAACCTCACGATTCATAGAAATCAGGGAGAGAAAAACCCCATGAAAGCCTCAGAGCTGAAGGGGTTAATGCCCCCTGCCCCAGTAATGGGGAATCTCCACATACCTCCTCCTGCAGAGCCGCACACTAGATATATGGATGCTCTGTGCTTACAGGACCTGTGATGATGTCACATGGAGGGGAGGAGTCAGGGGTCACATGGTTAGCTCCTCAGTGTATGCAGGACTCTGCAGTGTGGGTGTCATGGTGCTGGGTGATGAGGATTTAGGGAGTGTGTGATGTAGATTTTCGGCTCCTATGAGGTAATTTTGGTGACTTTTGCTTCATTGCTTTTTCCCTTTGTATCTTTTTTTATGCTGTGATTTTCGTCTCTTTAGTGAATGTAATTTTATATATTCAGCCTCGTTGTTTTTGTTGCTTCCTGGTGTTCGGCTTTAAAAGGGAACCTGTCAGCAGAATTTTTGCAATTAAACTAAAAGATTCCCCTTCTGCAGCTCCTGGGCTGCGTTCTAGAAAGATTCCTCTTGCTACTGTGCCCCCTTTCAGACCTAAATAAACACTTTATAAATTCTTACCTTTTGGTATGCTAACGTGCTTTTATGGTCACGGGGGCGGGCTGTATTGCGTCCGTTATTCGCCCTCCTGCCGTTGTTCACCATCCCCCATTGCTCATTTACATAAATGAGGACGCCGCCCTCATGTAACTTTGTGCTCCCGAGGTCTCGCGCATGCCCAGTGGCACTATCTCGGGACTCCACCGTTATGCGGTTATGATTGGTGGTGTGCTGCTGTCTATATGTCGTGGTGCAAGCGCGGGAGACACGGTGACTCGTCCCTGCTCATGCACAAGATGAGATGACGGTGGGGAGGCCCGCGGGACACGCCAGGTGGATCTGCACATGCGCTGTTACGTGATTTCTGGATCCCAGACATCAGTGGTGGTCATTTAAACTGTGTTTTGGCAGGACCACATCACAGCACCTCGTCCCCTGATGAAGATTGAAAATCATCTTTTTTTGAAACGTAGGTTGGGCCTTATGAGGTTCTGACTCCTTGGGAATAGTACTACCCTCATGTGTATGGCCGTATGGAGCCTTTCTCTAACATATAAAAATAGCAACAAAAAGAGGAAAATATCCTCCAAAAATTAAGTATTACTTACAGCAAGATGGGCTGCAGTGTGTACATTGCCCAGGCCAAAAAACTAGTACTCTACCAGGATACAGCGAAACCCCCACTAAAGTGGAAGCTTCACAGGTGCAGGAGGAGCAAATCACACACACACCTCCATAAAATGGGGGGAGGCGATTGCTAGATGATAAAACTGCACACTAGTGGCTTGCATAGAGCGCTGTTCACACATGCAGATAACACAGTAACAAACCCGCAGCCTATTAGGTGACGCCCATACTATTAGATTAGGTGGGCTGCCAAGCCGTACCCCAACTGTGTATCATGCACGGGCAGACACTCTACAATGCAAGGCCCAACAGAAAGAGGCCTGGCTGTATCCTGTACAAAAAAATATGAGGATTTTGTTGGTATTTCTGGCCATAAAACGTAAGCCTACAACCCTCGTCACGGGACCTCATGCTTGTAGGTCCCTACACTAAATATAAAAATAGCAACAAAAAGAGGAAAATATCCTCCAAAAATTAAGTATTACTTACAGCAAGATGGGCTGCAGTGTGTACATCGCCCAGGCCAAAAAACTAGTACTCTACCAGGATACAGCTAAACCCACACTAAAGTGGAAGCATCACAGGTGCAGGAGGAGCAAATGTTTCTCTAACATAAAAATAATTGTACTCACAAGAGAAAATGACACGTTGTCAATATTAAAATGACACAGATCAGTTTAATACAGATAAAATATATCTTTGTACCATGTTAGCCTGTAGTTCTAAAAACCTGACCTATTGAAAAAACTATCAGCAATAGGTCCTCTACCAGAAGGAATCATCCTTGCCACCATGGATGTTGAATCTTTGTACTCGAATATTCCACACCAGGATGGATTAAATGCTTGCAAAGTCTTCCCGGAAAATATAGGAATTGATGCCTATTCTGTTGTGAAACTTACAAAATTCATCCTCAACCATAATTACCTTGCATTTGATAATAAAATATAGTTACAGGAGACTGGGACTGCAATGGGAAGCAAAATGGCACCACAATATGCAAAGCTTTTCATGACCATGCTTGAAAGTGACTTTTTATCCTCTTGTCCTATCAGGCCTCTGGACTATTACCTGTACATGATAATTTAATCATCTGGACAGAGTCTGAGCAGCAGCTGAAGACCTTCCATGAACACTTTAATAAGTATCACCCCACCATCAACAGTCAACTACTCCTGCACTGAAATCAACTTTTTGGACACCTTTATCAAACTATGGAACAATGAAATAGAGACATCCCAGTACCAGAAGCCAATTGACCATCCAACATACCTGAAATGGGATAGCTTTCATGCAAAACACATAAACTCTATTGTGTACAGTCAGGCCATCAGATAAAATCACATATGTTCGAACCCTACAGATAGCGAAAATCACCTTGAGGGCTTCAGAAAGACCTTTGAATCAAGGCTACCATCCAAGAACAATTGTAAACCAGATTACAAAAGCCACCAGAATATCAAGAAACCATCTCCTACATTATAAAACTAAAGAAGAAAACAACCGGGTACCTCTTGTAATCACCTACAATCCAAATCTGTGTTAAGGGGAGCTGCACGGAAACTACAACCATTGCTGCAAAAAGATGCCAGATTAAAATCTATTTTTCAGACCCCCCCCCCCACTTTTAGTCAGCCACCGAATCTAAGAAGCATCATTGTCAGAAGCTCTCTGTCCTATAGCAACAGGAACATTTCCCTGCAACCAGAAAAAAATGTTAAACCTGTCCATTCATATTAACTAAGGACAAAATAAAGATTCCCAGATCACATCAGGACTACAAGATCCCGGGTACTGTCAACTCTACCACAACCAATATGGTGTACTTAATTATATGTACCAAATGTCCAACTGGGGGTCTGTATGTAGGGGAGACAGGACAACAGCTCAGGACAAGGATGAATTCTCACCGCCACACAATTAGAGAAAAAAGGATAGATCTACCTGTGGCCAAACATTTTTGTAACCCAGACCACAGCATCATGGACATGAAATTGCTGGTATTGAAAGGAAACGTCAAATCCCAGAGAGACAAGAATCTGGGAGTACAAACTTATGATGACCGGTGAAAATTCAGAGCAGGATTGAATGTGTCACATGGATTTATGTCTTTTTACTTCAATTAAGAAATGTGCTCCTAAGAGTATCTGGGGGAATCATAACTCTAGACAAGACCCCAATCAGAACAATAAAACTTTCCCACTCCTTATCTATGAACTGCTCCAATATTTACTACAACAGTTTGTCTCCCTCCCATACTGATAGTTCTGCTTCACATAACTTGTCTTATTTACTGCTCCATTCTATGTCCTGTTGTGTATAAATATGTGACTTCTCAGATTTTGTGTTACACTGAGCCTGATGAAGAGACCTGAGTAGTCTTGAAAGCTGATATTTATTACCATCTTTTCAGTTCGCGATTAAAAAGAACTCTCAGTTCATTTAAATAAATTTTTTACAAATATCAGTTTACGCAGCATAAAAACAAATCCGGGTGGGCCGGAGATTTCTACAAATCCCATCCACTTTGCTGGAACTGTAAGAAGCATTTTAACTGCGTAGCATCAAAAACTCTTCACAGGAACTAAACCTTTGGCCTCTTTCACACGTTCGTGTTTAAACATGCAGGTGCCACAAGTACTGGTATGGCCGTATGTGTGACATACATGTGACCAGTACATGTGAAATCCTGATGGCTAGGTAATTGAAGTGTTAGATTTGGAAAACCTGGGCCAAACTTCACATTTAACTAGAAAAGGCTGCATACACCTGATTTATTTATTTTTTTACCCCTGGAAGATTTGTCTCCTTTGTTTGAGCTGTTTGGTTTTCTTGTGGATTCTATATATACCTACAACCAATAAGTTTTTGATCACAAATTACTGGTTCCTGCCATTGCGCTTTGGAGTTCGCAGTTTGATAGATACTGAAGGTCATCGGAGACGTAGAAGGCTATGGGTTCACCCTCTAGTTATGTAACCGTCCTTTGGCCATTTCCACATTTTATATCGTGACCTATGGAGATATCCAGCCAAGTTTGTGGCTTCTTGCCGCCTCTCAGTGCGATCTTTTGATGTCCTCCTTGCTCAGCTTTGGTCTCATCTTATACATCATGAGACGAAGCATTACCTCGGAAGAATGTTTGCTAGTGACCTTGAGCTTTGTGTCATTTATAACATCCCCTTTTTTGTCCAATTATGCTCAACTGTTTATATGTTTAAATATAATATACATAGTGTATTGGATTCTTTCTAAATTTTGTTTGGATGGTAATGTCACTAGGCTTAACTGTTCTATAGGTTGTTTGGCTGCATGAATATCGTACGAAGCGGGCTAAAGGCATGTGTGTTATCTTTGAGCGAACATCTTTTACTTGGTTCAAAGATAGAAATGTATTTCATATCTGGACATGATAACTTTAGGTCTATGGAGCACATACAGAGCTATATGTCAATGATAATCCAGAGTGTAGTTAAAATACAATTATGATTTATCGCTCTGATTTTTAATTTAGAAAATACATTTCCTAAAAACAGAAGTAGGCCTACTAAGGCTACTTTCACACATCAGTTTTTTTGCATCAGGCACATCCCGGAAAAAAACGGGTAAAATGGATCCAGCGCCGGATCCGCTTTCTCACCATTGATTTGTATTAGCGCCGGATTGTGCCTGATGGCCTTGCGTTGCATCCGGCTTTTGCCGGATCCATTGTAATTGGCTGATGCGGCGGCCGGATGGAATGTCTCTTGTAACGTTTTTTGTCTCTGGCTAAAAACCGCATCGCACCGGATCCGTTTTTTTAAACTGCGCATGCTCCATTTTATTGTAAAAAAACGGATCCAGCAAAAAATTGACAAAATGGATGCGCCGGATCCATTTTTAGACGGATCTGGTATACCAAATCCGTCAAAAGAAGGATCCGGCGCATCCGTTTTTTTCATATTCTGCACCGGATCCGTTGCATCAGGCAGACGCCGGATTGTGCCTGATGCCAAAATAGTGATGTGTGAAAGTAGCCTAAAGGCCACTTTACACACAGAGATAAATCTGCGGCAGATCTGTGGTTGCAGTGAAATTGTGGACAATCAGTGCCAGGTTTGTGGCTGTGTACAAATGGAACAATATGTCCATGATTTCACTGCAACCACAGATCTGCCAAAGATTTATCTCTGTGTGTAAAGTGGCCTTAAGAAACATGTTAGCACTGCAGTTCTGTCAGCTCTGCTGTTTTGCAACAATATGGCAACCATGGCTGCCCGAGAGCTTCCTGAAGATCTGAGAGGACACCAGTTATATCACATACAGTTGTGTAGGCAGTTCTGTATGAAAAAAAAACCTGTGAGAACATGTTGTAATTTGAAGTATACAGGACGAAAAAGATTTTTCAAATAACAGGCGCAAAACAGTAACAATGCAGTGACATGACAGGAATCTGTATCACTTATCATATGCTAAATAGCTGCAAGTCAAATTTATGTATGAGATAGCCAAGATGATTGTCTATAAAATGAAACTCGTCTCACGCTCAAATCTTTAGTGGATTGAGAGATATGGAGCCTGAAAGTGAAGCATGGATATTAATAAGCACTGTGCAGTGCACATATAGAGAGACACACACACACACACACACACACACACACACACACACACTGCTGCATGGACAGCATATGTACACCAATCTCTACTACATATCCACATCTATATTCACATAGAGCTCTGCTATATATACATCATACAATGACAAGCAAAAGGGTAACAATGTTTTTAAGTTTTGACTTTCAGGCCCCATATCTCAACATCTATTACATTTTTGAGCCAGAGATTACCTGCACTTTACAGACAATCATCAAGGCTATCTCATGCCTAATTTGACTTGCAGCTATTTATCATATGATTAGTTATGCAGATTCCTGAAATGTCCCTGCATTGTTACTGTTTTGCTCCTGGTGGTGGAAAAATCTTTTTCTTCCTGTATAATAGAAATTACAACTTGTTCTCACATTCACTAATAGCTCAGTTTGTTATTAAGTTGATTTCCAAGTGAAAGGTCACTGGTTCCAATCAATGAGCAGCCATGAAGAAGATTTCCCAAGAAAAGAGAAACATAATCATCCATCTCATTGATAGTGGTCTATAGGCGAAGAAAATTGCCCAACTGCATCATGTCAGTGCCATGTCAATTGGAAGAAATAGAAATGAAGTCCTTCCACCCATACAAAAGCCATGATTTGGACGTCCAGGCAAAATGTCGGAGTCAACAAGTCAACTCATCAGAAGATCTATCAGCTCTTCTGCAACAAATATAGCAATGTAGGTGGCTTGTATGTTTGTAATAGCAAGGTAACAGACGTCTATGCAAGCAACATTCGACGCACGTTACTCAAGTCTGGAATAGTGGCTCAAATAAAAAGAATTCTAACCTTCTTCAACATTGTCATAAGGAGCGTTGATTCGAGTTTCTAAAAAAAGTACAAAAAGTGGACAACAGAAAACTGGAAACAGGTGATTTCGAGTGATAAGACAAAAGTCTATACACTAGGCTGTGATGGGTCAAATGGATCTGCAAGAAACAAGAATAAAAACGGGCTACAGGATCGAGAAATTGAAAGAACTGTCAGGTTCAGTGGAGAAAACCTGATGATATGAGGTTGTTTCACTGTCAAAGGCGTTGGATACTTGACCAGGATCGATGGTGGTCTCAATGGTGAGCAATATCTGAGTGTCCTACAAGACAAGTTCCTTCATACACCTGAGTACTATGGGTACGAAAAGGACAATGTAGTGTTCCAGCAGGATAAAATCCTAGGCGTATGTCAAGATTGTCAAAGAAATATACAAATAAAAAAATGATACAAATTTCAATTCTAATTTTTTGGAGCAAATTGGTAACAATGCAGTGAAATGGCAAGATTTTGCATAACTAATTATATGCTAAATAGTTGCAAGTCAATTTTATGTATGAGATAGCCAAGATGATTGTTTATAAAATCATGGTAGTCTCACTTTCAAAGCTGTAGTGGATGGTGAAATATGGAGCCTGAAAGTCCAAATTTAAAAAAACCTCTTTTGCTTGTCAGTGTACTGTAGTGTACACACCATAGTTTTTGCTTGTCAGTGTACACGTATAAATCTCTGCTACAAATAAACATACACTGTGTATACATAACCCCATTTTGCAGTTCCTTCCAGGTCATGTAATTGATCCTATGACCTGAAAGACCCTGGAGCAAGTCGGGTGGAAGGTTCTTCAACTGCTCACTCGAAACGTGCTGCCTCTGTCAGGTTCCAGTAGCTTCTTCTCCTGCTCTGCACCAATCACACCCATCAGTGTAGAGCAGGAGAGCAGTTCTCTCGGTGATTGGAAAGGACACTGTCTCAAGAGTTCTCCATCATTACGGGTAGCTACCTCTGGACTGTAAGAGGCACTCCCTTATTAGTAAGATATTTTTCTTGTTAAACATGTGTCTTATAGACCAAAAAATACAGGAAGTTCTAAAGTAATTTCCATTTCTCATTTGACTATATGATGTTCTGTTATATGTTTTTTTGTACAATTTGTCAATAAAATATACAATTTCTACCCATGTCAGTTATTTTTCATGGTAAATAAAATGATTTTCGAAAAATTCAGCTTTGAAAATGTAGGTATTACTATGACTTCACCTCTGTGTGAATTTTCTGATGTTTAACAAGATATGATTTATGTGAAAAACATTTACTACATTCTGAACATGAAAAAGGTTTCTCCTCTCTGTGTGTTGTCAGATGTGTAACAAGATGTGATTTCTGTGCAAAACACTTCCCACATTCTGTACATGAAAAAGGTTTCTCTCCTGTGTGTGTTCTCTGGTGTTTAACAAAACATGATTTTTTGTTAAAACGTTTTCCACATTCTGAACATGAAAAAGGTTTCTTCCCTGTGTGATTTTTCTGGTGTGTAACAAGATTTGAATTTTTTACAAAATGTTTCCCACATTCTGAACATGAATATGGCTTTTCCCCTGTGTGACTTCTCTGGTGTGTATCAAGATTTGATTTCTGTACAAAACATTTCCCACATTATGAACATGAAAAAGGCTTCTCCCCTGTGTGATATCTCTGGTGAATAACAAAGCACCATTTCTTGTTAAAATTTTTCCCACATTCTGAACATGAATAGGGCTTCTCCCCTGTGTGACTTCTCTTGTGTATAACAAGATATGATTTCTGTGCAAAACATTTCCCACATTCTGAACATGAAAAAGCCTTCTCCCCTGTGTGACTTCTCTTGTGTATAACAAGATATGATTTCTGTAGAAAACATTTTCCACATTCTGAACATGAATATGGCTTCTCCCCAGAATGAATTCTCTCATGCCTAACAAGAACTGATTTGTGGCTAAAGTCTCTCCCACAATTAGTACAAAAAAATTTCTTCTCCTCCAAGTGATTTTTTTTATGATTAACAAAAGATGTTTTGAGCGGAAAACTATTTCCATATTCTGAATGTGAAATTGACTTCTTTGCTTTGAGAGCAGTTAGTTTCTTAATTCCTCTTTTGTGACTTCTATTTTTCTTAGTGGTCTGTGATGAATCAGAAGATAGATCTTTGCTGTGAAGAGCTGATGGTATATCTGGAGTAATGTCATTCACTTTAGTTGTATCCTGTGTGATCACAAAGTCATCTGATTTAAAAATTAAAGATGTGAGTTGTCCCTCTGATCTCCTGTCACCGTCATCTGCCAAGATTAAAATCAATTATTATTTTCGAACAAATTATCCTTGAAATGTATTAAACATTTCTGCTTAAAATGTCCATAGAAATGGAAAGTTATGTAGCAAAATTATATTATTCACTAAGACAATGACTGTTAATTCTATTAGAAGACCTGATAGGATGAATCAGTAGGGCGTGGTGTTCAGCTGTTTGTTCATTCTGCCTCCAAAATATTAGAATAAGGAGCCATGAAAATGATACCAAGAAAAACTTCTAGTCATCTTGCAAAAAATAGAATCAGAGAATATCTGCATTATTAGTAGCTCATAAATGCATGAAAAGCAACATGGTTTCCATAAGCCAATCCCGCAAAATCCGCATTCACAAAGTCAAATCTTCCCCTTGTTTCTGAGCCTTGCAATGTACCCAAACCACATTAACCATCCATGTACTTTGCATTGCTGTAGTGATCGGGCAGCACGGTGGCTCAGTGGTTAGCACTGCAGTCTTGGAGTGTGTATGTTCTCCCAGTGTTTGCATGGGTTTCCTCCAGGTTCTCCGGTTTCCTCCCACTGTGAGCCCCAATTCGTGTAAAGCGCTAAAGAATTAATGGCACTATATAAGTGTATAAATATTATTATTATTATTATTATTATTATAAAAGAAACCACTGAACTTACGGTATGTGTGTCTCCTGGAGCACAATTTTGGCATTATGTGTTGGGTAATAAAATGGCAAATTTGCAATTTTCACTCTGCAACATCGATTGCATGCTAATTTCTGGAAAGTCCCTGAGGAGTCAAAAAAGTGACTACCGAGGTTCTGCTAGATATAAGAACACCCAGCATGAGCTGCAAAACACAGGGTACACGATTCAAGCAGCCACATTCAGACTATAAGACGCACCCCCCACTTTCCCCCAACATTTGGGGGAAAAAATGCCTCTTAAAGTCCGAAAAATACTGTATGCTAAACAACAATAAAAATAAATAAAAATAAAATTAGAAAGATTAACAAAACAAAAATAGGCCCTACAGCTGGAATTTTTAGATGAGGCTCCAATAAATGCCGTTGCTGTAAAATAATAGAACATGGAGCAAATAGGGTCACATCCAGCAGCACGAACACAAGATTTCTCATTAAACAACAGAATTATTGTCATTCAGAATTTGTGATTTATGTAGTCAAGTGCAAATGCGGACCCAGTATGTAGGCCGCACCACACAACCACTGCAAGCTCGTATGAATGGACATCGGCACAATAGTAAAAAAGGTTTTCTGAAACAAAGCCGATCAAGACATATAACCCTAAAACACACAGGAAATTTTGATGAAATCAGAGTCATTCCAATAGAACAAATCCCATCACATTCATTAAACAGGGTAAACACTCAACAGGAAAGAATCTTATTGGATTATTAAATAGCTGTCTTCATCCAGATGGATTAAGTGAAATCATAGAACATTTTTCAAAAGAAAAGAAAAAAAAATATCATAAAACATTTTTCTATTATATGTTTGGTGTATTCTAATCAGTATAGTTTGATTAGTAGTAGAAACATTATAGGATTTGTTCTATGATGTCTGTGGTTCTATCAGGTTTGTTTTTTTTTTATTTCATTATGCACATCATTTGTTTTTAGAATTTGGGTTTGTTTGTTTTTTCAATAAGATTATGGTTCCAAGTTTTCAGGGTGAATGACATTTCAGAGTAAATTGATTATACACTCCATAGTAAAGTGAGACAAGTAGTGGACACTCAAACTATGTTTGTTAAAAAGCTAGGAGTTTCCAAATCTCTGTCTGCATCTCATTATAGATACCTCATCTATTATTGATGCACTAATCAATTTCTCATCTTGCCTGTGGGTGGTACTAGAGAAGACTATATGTGTAATATATATTTTATATGCCGTATTTTCTGGTTTATAAGATGCACTTTTTTCCCCCAAACTGGGGGAAAAATGGGAGTGCGTCTTACAAACCGCACATAACTCACCGGGGGGCAGTGATGGTGCAGGGTCGGTGATATGGAGGGTTCGGAGGGGGTGTCACTGCAGTGAAGCAGCTCAAGAGGGTCAGTGTGCGGCAGCGGAGGCTTGATGATACTGCGGGCTCGTGTTGTGTCACGTCGCCGGGCACCATTGATCTTCTGACGGGCTCGGAGGAGGGGGTGTCGCAGCTCAAGAGGGTCAGTGTGCGGCAGCGGAGGGATGGTGATACTGTGGGCCCGTGGGGTGTCACGGCGGCGGGCACCATTGATCTGCGGGCTGCTTTAAATCACCTGCGGTTGATGCAATGGACTTCAAGAAAATGATCACAGAGGCCAATCTGCACATGCGCCGCCTTCACAGCCATTTTCTTGAAGTCCATCGTGTCAATTCCTGGTGATTCAATCGAGCTCGCAGTTTGCCAGCAGATCAATGGTGCTTGCCACCGCGACACCTCACAAGCCTACATGATCGCTGGCCCTCCACTGCCGCACACTGACCATCTTGAGCCACGACACCACCTCCTCCGAGCCTGCCGGCAGATCAATGGCACCCGCCGCCGTGACACCCCACGAGCCCGCACTATCGCTGATCCTATTCGAGTACTATTATGCACCTGATGAAGGCAGATATTGCCGCAACGCGTTGCACAGCAAGCGATGTTTTAAAGTTTTAAATTTTTAATAAAGACAAGATCAGTATTAGTGGATCTGGTCATTTCGTACCCATACATCCAAGCAACCACATTCAGCAAATGATATGTCAAATCTTCAATGGGATCTGCTCCTGTTCTGCTACGGTCACCAGGAGCGGCCTTCTACATTCTGCAGGTGGCACTGGTGTTGGAGGACACGTCAGCAACAGAAGCTGTAGGTTTTGTCCAGCAACAAAGGTTAGGGTGACTGGGACCAGTAATGTCATTCAATTTGGCAGTATGGGTCTGTGTGCAGTCCAGCTAAATTAATTGGCTCAATTTTTCAGCCAATTGGAAAGCCCCGCACCCTACTAAAGCTCAAAGCATACAGCCAGTAGCTGCAAGCAAGTAGCTGCAATAGCCTTGTTGTCCACTGGTTCAGTCCTCTGTGCTCAGCTCCTGACATGAGTATTTCTTTACTGTTGTGACCCTGAACTGTTTACTGATTACTCTTGTATCTTCTGATAACTTATATCTCTGTCCTCCTGGTTCTGACCCAGCTACCTTAATATTCTTCCTATCATCTCACCCCACCAAAAAAAGCAACTATCTCTGTGGCCTAAGCCTAGGGGTGCATTAGGTAAGTCCAACTCATATATAGGGGATGAAGGGCAAGGCAATCCCTGGGATCTGGAATGTGGAATAGATAACGACCAGCCTGTTTGTGTTAGCCATCTTGAGCTGCCAGGTGACCACAAAAAGTGCCCCCATTATATTGTGCCTGGAAACTATTCCAGGAAATTCTCTGTTCCAATTCCTAAATAGTGCTCCTTCCCTTCTGAGCCTGGCCATGTGCCCAGACAGTAATATAAGCTCTATAGAAGAAGGGCTTTCAGGGCCCAAAGTAATTTGTACAATTCTGGGTGGAAGAGACTGTTCTAGTTTGCGTAAAAATGGAGACCACACAATTGTGATATGTGATATGGTTACTACTCACCTGGGCGGTTATCTGTAGGAATCTCCTCTTTACACCGCTCATCACCCCTCACATATGTCTCTGTAGTATTAATATGGGTCACATCTTCACCCTGAAACAAATATTGTTAAATTCACAGATAGATGGAGAAGTCACATCTATGATCAGCTCTAATCCTGCCATCTCCACCGTTCTCATTACACTAATATAAAACATATAATACTGGTGGATAAAACAAGACTGAGCACAAGACCTTCACAGCCGTCTACACATCATAGGGAGAGTTCATGGAACCTTCTCTCCATCTACCTGATGATCCTGAGGAACATTGGGATCTTCTTGGTTACAGTCCTGTGGGAGAAGAGGACTGGGACATCTCTCTGGTGTTGTCCTCTTACTGGATAGAACTGGAGGAAACACACACAGGGACTGAATTCATTCCTTACATACAGATAATTATAGGCCGTGTGTATTTAGTCCTGTCTATTACCTGGTGATGTGGGGGGCTGGGGAACCTCCATCATGACGTCCTTGTACAGATCTTTGTGTCCTTCTAAATACTCCCACTCCTCCATGGAGAAATAGACGGTGACGTCCTGACACCTTATAGGAACCTGACACACACAATGATACCGTCACCCCCCGATCCCTTCATAACATTACTGTATAATGTCCCAGCATTCCCAGCAGTGTCACCTCTCCAGTCAGCAGCTCAATCATCTTGTAGGTGAGTTCTAGGATCTTCTGGTCATTGATGTCCTCATGTATCGGGGGGTGAGGTGGAGGCCCCGTGATTGGGCTCAGGAGTCTTCCCCATCCCTCAGACACAGGGGCCTGACAGCGCTCACTAGAGGTCTTCTTCACTACTGTGTAATCCTGGTTATGGAGAGACATAGTAATAAATCTCACTACAGACATTTCCAGAGTCCTCACCTCTCCAGTTCTGTCCATCTGTTATTCCCATAGATAAGAATGATGTAATGTGACGTCATCAGAATCTTTCACCTCTCCAGTAAGCCGGAAGAGGATCTCTAGGGTGAGGTGTAATATCCTCTCCGCCATCTTGTCCCTGTCCATAGCTAGCCTTGAAAAATAAAATAGAAAAATTCTCTTAAATAGAAGATCTCCACTGAGAGGATCCGATATTGTAGGGACCTGAATGGGTAAAAGATGAGCAGATGTAACATCATAAAGAATCCGCTGTAATAATACAATTACTGGAAATAATAAAGGGAAACATATCAGGAGATACAAAGTATAGATGATGTATTCTCTTGTACAGACTGGAACATAAGTTACATTGTTGACTAAGACGTCTCCTTCATGCTCCCAATCACTGGCTATCTTGGCCACTGCTCATGCAGCTGATTGGCTGTAGGGACCAAAAGTTCTTTGGGACAAACCAGGAAATACAGAGACTGGCGAGGACACAAGCAGCGATGGTATTTTAGTTATTTTCCAACATTCTGTTTGTTGCTTTTTAAGGCTCCCATACACATTAGCCTAAAGTTTGCTGAAACCTCTAATTTCGGGCAATTTGTCGACTATATAACATATGTGGGGCTTCAAGACAGATGATATCAGATGAGAGAAGGATCTGGCATCTCGGGTGAGATAGCCATCAGATGAATAACTGTTCTGCCAACAGTTATCTCCTGTGTATGGGGCTGATAGCAGGGCCGGCTCCAGGTTTTTGTGGGCCCTGGGTGAAAGAGTCTCAGTGGGCCCCATCCACACATAGACATGCTGCACAGATACACACATTCAGGCATACGTACACATACTTATTTAGGCCGAAAACACACTTCCGCTTAAAAAATGTACATGTCTCACATTCCGTGTTTCGTGTCCGTGTTCTGTTTTTTAGGGGCGTTTCTCCGGTTTGTATGGCATCCATGTGATGGCGTATGCGAGCCGTGTGTACGTGTGGAATGTCCGTATTGGCATAAAATACGTACGTGTGCTGTCCGTTTTTTCAGAACCGTATTTTACCACAAATAACCTTGTTAGCCCATCATGATGTGCTCCAGTTGTGTTTAATTGGTCAATTAACTTCACAATTTAGTTTTTTCGGTTAAAAACCCTGTGAAATCAATGCTTTTGTGCTCTTTATCACATCATACACACTCCAACATGTCTCTCTCCAATGAAGCAACCATGTATTTGCTGTGGTTGATATCTCGGAGATTTGGGGTTAGGCGACATATGATTGAAGAAGAGCCACCACTGGAGAGAAGGATGTGGATTCACCCCCTTGTGAAGCTCAGGAAAACACATGGCCATTTTAATATTCTGTATGCCGAAATGCGGAAATTTCCTGCAAAATTCCAAGCCTACTGCCATCTCACCATTAATTCATTTGACAACATCCTTGGCCTTGTGTACCATCGTTTGAAGCATCAGGACACCTCTATGCGCCTCAGTATCTCCCCTGAGGAACGACTGTTGGTTACTTTTTGGTAGGTTTTGTAATGTATGCTCATGTTTATTTGAAAAATAGAAAAAACTTAAAGGCATGCATTTAGATAAACTATGCATTTTTTCTTTTTAGTTCTATTTGTGAAGAAAATTCATATAGACCACATAACCTCATTGTAAACAAAAGATTATGGTCTGAGTGCTTACACATACCATTCTATGGCTAAAAAGATTTAAGAAACAAGAGACAAACATCAAACAATCTTGTTTATTAAACAAATTTTTGTTTTTGTTTCCAATATGGAAAGTAAATATCAACAAATATGTTTTAACCACAAAAACAATAAAATAATAGTCATACAGAGTATGTTGCCAGCCATTGCATGACACAAATGTTTGTATTGAAAACCAACTGTAAGGCCTTGTGTGCACTTACCGTTTTTTCCCGCGGATTTCCTGCAGTTTTGCTGCATGTTTCGCTGCAGAAAATGTTCATAACATCTCTGCAGTGATTCACCAGCAAAACCTATGGGAAAAAAAATCCTGTGCGCACTATGCGGAATTTGACAGCTGCATGTTTTGCTGTGGGATTCCCGCAGCAAAAACAATTGCATGTCACTTCTTTTCCGCAGGTAGCTGCGGGATTTCACTCCATTGACTGCAATGTAATCGAGAAATCCCACAGGGAATAACGCAGGCCGCAAATTCTGTGCGGTTCATTGCGTTTTCCTGCGTTATTCCCTCCGGTATTTCGCGGTTTACCTGCGGTAATGTACATCGCTGCCTGCGGTTTGCAGGGAAGTGATGTCATTATGCCAGGAAGAGGAAGCAGAGCAGAGAGTAAACACACACATACACATCACAGACATAGAATACACACACATCACACACACAGACACAGAGATATAGAATGCACATACAAATCAAACGGACATATAGAAAAAAAAACACGTGGGCTCCGCTGTATTTTTACCTTCCAGCCGAGGTAAACACACAGCGGCGGCCCGGTATTCTCAGGCTGGGGAGGGCGAGGGGCAGGGTTAATGTCCCCCGCCTCCCTCCCCCTCCTGCAGCCGAGAATATCAGCCGCAGCTGCCCCGGGACAGTTGCATGTATTATGCGGCAGTACTGGAGTGTCCCTGGCTCTTCCAGATGCCATGATGTGGTGGCGATCCAGGTAATAAGGAGTTAATGGCGGCGGATCGCTGCCACTATGTCCAGGCTTGATCATGGCAGCGTCTATGAGACAGCTGACATGATCAACCAGTAAGTAAAGTGAATAAGCATACAGAAAAATCCTTTATTTTAAATAAAACACAAAAAAGCTCCTGGTTCACCCGTTTATTAACCCCCCCGAAACACACAGCTCCGGCGTAATCCACATCCTTTGATGCTTGCATCCAGCCGCGACTGACACACAGCGCTGAATGCAGCCTCGCAACGAGACAGCAGAAAAGTAATTACCGGTCATTTCCCATGGCCGGTAATGTGAACACACTACCGATCGTGAGAAATGCAGCATGTGCCCACAGGGACCCTATCTATCCCTCTATCTAACTATCTAGCTATCTCTCTATCTATTCTTCTATCTATTTATCTATCTGCTATCTAGGAAATGGCTTTTCTTTTTTTTTTTCAATGTGCTTTATTGCATTGAATGCATTAATGCACATGTACCAACCCACACGCGGCAATACCGCGAACAATACCGCGGTAAAACCGCAGCAAACCGCATGTGGTTTTCGGGTGCGGTTTGCCGCATTTTTTTTACCGCGGGTGCGGTAATCTTTCAGACCCTGCGGAATTTTCTTAAGAAAATTCCGTTTTCCAGTGCGCACAGGGCCTAATGATTACACAAAGTAATGTCTTGTTATTTTTCCATTTCAGTTACGAACTGGGCAATCCATCAGCAGTCTACATTTTGAATTCTTATTGGGAAGATCTACAATAGGCAAGATAATTCTGCATACCTGCACTGTGCTATGGGAGACCCTTAGGCATCATGTCATGCAGCAGCCAATAACACATGATTGGATGCACATTTCGGACGAATTTTTGGAGAAAACATCTTTCCCAAATTGTATTGGCGCCATTGACGGAACATTAGCACATTAGAGTGAAGAAACCACCTAACTCTGCATCAAGATATTTTAATTTTCATAAGTTTTTTTCTGTAGTTATTTTGGCAATGGTAGATACAAACTACTGCTTTGTATTTGCTGATATTGGGGCCTATGGCAGTGCCTCAGATGCACGCATTTTCAGAAGCTCACATTTAGCAAGACGATTAATGGCTGATTGTTTAAGTTTGCCTGCACCAAGACCATTGCCTGGTACTAATGGGCCTATTATACCTTTTGTCATGGTTGCAGATCAGGGGTTTGCCTTGTCTAGGCATTTGATGCGTCCATATCCCAGAAGGGAGCAGGACAGATCAAAAGCCCAATTTAATAGCAACTTGGCCAGAGCTTGTTGCTATGTTGAACGTGCCTTTGGCATTTTGACCTCAAGATGGCACATTTATCAAACCACCATCCAACTCCAACCAACCACCGTCAAGGCTGTCATGAAAGCTACAGTAGTGTTACATAATTACTGTAGATTACATGAAAGGAATGACAAAGACATTGAAGAGTTGCCTGCTTTAAATGCTCCATTTGTAAATAATGGTACTGTTAGAACCAATTTGTCCTCTTCTGGTCGACAAGTGAGGAATCAGTTTAAAGATTATTTTAGTTTAAATCGCCATAGTCATGTATAAATTTGACATTGTTATATATTTTTATCTCTCGGTTACATAATTACAAACACATATGTAATGCAAAAGAGAAAATAACCATACATAGGTATATTTTTTTGTTTATTTTGTTGTGTTTGTGCTACCAATAAGCTATTGTGAGTTGTTGTTTTTTTATATAAACTTAGTAAATATTGCTTTGTCAGTAACATTACTACTGAATGTACCTGACTAATAAAAAAATTGCAAAATGTTTTAAAAAAAGTAGTCCAGATTGTTTATTGTACCTATGTATGTCTGTTTTCTTTTGCAAAACACACTGTATTCTATAAATTTTTTTACAGAATTTTGTCAGGTACATAATCCCATACAAAACACCATACTGTATTATGCAATAATGTCACGCAAACATGATTTGTTTGACACTATTGGAATACAAGTATGGGACCAGACCATATGCAGATAATGGCTGGATTTTTAGTTATAAAGGTGTTTGAATGTTAGTGTAGTAGTTTATGTGTGTGCATTTTTTCACTAAACACAGTTTGGTCTAATGGATTGACTAAACACCATGTCCAGAGCAAGGCAACATTCTTACAGGCCGGTAATGTTTAGGAAGTGATAGAGTAACTTTCTGTTGAATTTTTGGAAACATAATGTCAAAAATTACCCCATGCATATAGAGTAATTAATGTTTAACATTTTGAACTGTTTTGCAACCATCTATAACCCTGAAAACATTACAAAATGTTTAACAATGCATACTTTATCAAATTAAGAATTAACTAAATCCTCTAGGCTAGTGATGCTTTCCTGTGTAGTCTCCATGGCATTGTCACCTACTGAATATGTTTGTTGCCCAACACTAGATGTTGTAGTAAGTGCCTGATCAGTGTTTCCACTAGTAACAGTTGTTGTACTTGGGACAAATATTGATGCAGTTGTTTGAGCAGATGGAAGACCAAGTGTAGGTGGTACATATTGATGTGTTTGAAGAGGCTGAGTATGTGTGTATGTATAGTTAGTTGGGTAAGGCTGATGTTGAAAGTACTGTTGTTGTGGATTATTAGGCACATGGTAGGATGTTGGTTGTTGAATCATTTGAGGTAGTCTATGAACATTACTAACATTACTTGGATAGCTAAAAGAGGATTGTATTGGTGTCTGTTGGGGGCCTTGTGGGTTAAATGATGGCTGTTGAGATGGCCTTTGTATCATTAATGTATCTGTTTGATGTGGGACAATTGTTGGCTCAATTTGTACATCACTTCCCATAGAAGAAGAAGGCCACTGTATATGTGTTTGTTGCACTACAGTATTTAGTTGTGAATTTGAGAAATGTTCATCAGTTTGGGTTTCCACAGTTTGTTGGATTGTGTTTGTGTGTGGGCCACGTGGATTAGCTCTCCATTGCTCAATCACTTCAAAACAATATATGGGTTCGGGCTCATGCTGGGTAGCAGATATTAGTGTTATTAAGGGCGCCCTTAACCTGTCCTGCCTATCAGCTTGGACCAATGCAAGAGAGGGAGAAAGGGAGCTGCAAAATCTCTCTCCATCACTCTCTGGTATCAGTGAATTTATCATGTGTATTATTCTGGTATCAATGATCTCAGGCAGGGAACATAAATCTTCAAAACGCCTATATCTGTGACCACGGTTAGATTGGGCTATTGTGCGCATGGTATTAGTTGATATTCTTGGCTGTGGGCCTGTTGGTTGCTGTGGACTACTCTCTGCAAGAACTGGTGAAGGGCCACTTTGTTGCCCTGTAGACTGGCATGGAATTACAGTAGTGGATTGACTTGTTCCCAAACCCAAATCCGATGACATTTCTTCTGCGTCTGGCTGGCTGGCGTTGGGGATTGTGGGTGGTTGGTAGTAGGTTGGCTCCATCTCGGAAGCAGAGGTAGCTGTAGCTGTTAAGACTGCTGACTGTGCCTCCTCACTGTCTTCTAGATTATCCTCTGTACTTTTGTGAAAAGAAAAAAAAAAATTACTGTGTGCATTGTAATTAAAGACTGCCATGTGATATGATGGTTAAAACTTACTTTTGTACTTCGATAATGGGCATGAGGAAGCTGAGTCTTTCATAATGGACATATTTTTTTTTTTTATGCTGCAGCTGTGGTTGCCACTGGGTTATGTTCTCTTCTGAACTGGTCACAAGCAGACCGCCAACGGCGTTTCACAAGATCCACTGTATCCAAAAAGAACAGAATATATCAAACTCAAGAACAAATTATTTTCCATGAAAAAAGGCACATTGATCTTGCCTTGCAAACATTTCAATAATTAGGTTAACACATTCATGTGCATTAAAACTACAACCCATGACAAACATTGTGACATAATAACACAATTAACACGACGAAGTAAACCTGTTCACCTTTAAATAGATTAAACCAATGTATAATCATTTATCACTTTTAACATAGCCAAAAAAAAACAAAACGAAAATTCCATCAGTAAGCCATGAGACCCTAAATGTCTATAAATCCATGAAGCGCCATATGTTCCTCAAATCTTGTACATTACAAACTACAAATTACTGTTACCATTACAGACATGGTGGCAACAAGGGTAATGCATGAGAAAAACCCAAAAAAAGATTAATGTATAGACACTTAACAGCACATTTTAAAAAGCCTAAAAACAAAAAAAATAAACATAACACATGTTTGATTGATGCTTGACCACCCAGAAATGCCTTTTGTACATGCATGAAGTGCTTGCAGCCCATATACACATGATGACATTACTACAAAACAACAAGGAATAGTTAAAAAGCCCATAAAACAACACTATCCTGTTTGTGAGTCTCCAGTGTAGCTCAAAATGAGTCAGGCCCATTAATACATGCCAAGCAAAGTATACAAATATGGCTAGATTCTGCCTACAAAATGTGCACATGTAGGTAAAGACAGAAGCAATGAAAATATCTGTACTCACCATATTTATTTTTCCTTCCAGGGGTACATTGAGACCATCCATTCCTGGGGTAGACTAGTTCAGCCACAGCCATCCATGCTCGTTCCACCATTAACCTGTCATGGTAGCCATCATCACGTGTGTCCCACAGCTCTGGATGCCTCTCTACTTCCCCAATCAGCCTCTCTGTATCGATCCTGGGCGCCATGATCAGTACCTGTGGTGTTTTCTGTGCTCAAAGTTCCCCTGCAGTGAGAGGACAGGTGCCCAGCTGCTGTCTGGCGTGCAAATGAGACAGGAAATGTATGTTTGGCGCCAGAATTAATGGCCTACAATTGACCTAATAGATTGGTAACAAGTGTTTCAGATTTTTTTGATTAAAAACGGACTCTGACGATACGTTCTGAACACAGACATACTCCGTGTGCAGTCCGTGCAGGCACGGACCCATAGACTATAGCGGGTCCGTGCCTGTGTGCTGCCGGCCAAAAACGGACATGTCGACCATGTAGAAAACCACACACACGTACTTACCACACGGACACATGTTCCGTGTGATTTTACGTGTGTGTGCCATCTACCATAGAGTAACATTGGTCTCCGTGTCACCGGTACGTGCAAAAACGTACCAAACACGTACCTAAAACACGGATGTGTGTTGCGGGCCTTAAAGAGAAATTCACAAAAACACATAAATAGACAAAAATCTATACACATTCATATACACTGACATACATAGATACACATCATACACACACACACACACACACACACACACACACACACACACACACACACACTGTTTTTATATGTTTATCCTGTATATATATTTCTAATATTGGGAAGCCGGCAACAGCCTCATTCACCTCCCAGCTTGTCTAACAGATATGGCCGCACATAGAGCACACTAACACTGCTGTATATGCATCACAAGAGAGGCTGGGGACATACACATTACTGGGGGAAAGGGGTATACAGCAATGGGGGGCATACAGCTCTAGAGGAGGGCAGTGACTCTGAGGTGGGGGGACAAACAGCTGTGAGGTGGGGGGTGACATACAGCTCTGGGGTGGGGGGGCATACAGCTCTGGGGGTATACAGCACTGGGGTGGGGGGACATACAGCACCTGGGTGGAGGGAACATACAGCTCTGAGGGGGTATACAGCACCAGGGTGGAGGAGACATACAACTCTGGGGGTATAGTAGTATGCAGCCCCCATATTGTGTTATGAAGCCCCCATTGTCCTCCATATAGTATTATGTAGCCCCCATATGCACTATGTAGCCCACATATAACATTAAGCAGCCCCCATATAGCACAATGCAGAACCATATAGCATTAGGCACCTTCATGTAGTATACAGCCCGCATATAGCACAATGCAGACCCAGATAGCATTAGGCATCCTCATGTAGTATACAGCCCACATATAGCACAATCCAGACACATATAGCATTAGGCACCTTTATGTAGTATACAGCCCACATATAGCACAATGCAGACCCAGATAACAATAGGCACCCTCATGTAGTATACAGCCCACATATAGCACAATACAAACCCAGATAGCATTAGGCACCCTCATGTAGTATACAGCCCCTATATACCACAGTGCAGAGCCAGATACATTAGGCACCCTCATGTAGTACACATCACCTATATAGCACAGTGCAGAGCCAGATAGCATTAGGTATCCTCATGTAGTACACAGCCCTATATAGTACAGTGCAGACCCAGACAGCACAGTGAAGAGCCAGATAGCATTAGGCACCCTCATGTAGTATAAAGCTTGTATGTAGCACAGCCTGTATATAGCATAGTGCAGAGCCAGATAGCAATAGGCACCCTCATGTAGCATACAGCTTGTATATAGCACAGCCTGTATATAGCACAGTGCAGAGCCAGATAGCAGTAGGCACCCTCATGTAGTATACAGCTTGTATATATCACAGCCTGTATATAGCACAGTGCAGAGCCAGATAGCAATAGGCACCCTCATGTAGCATACAGCTTGTATATAGCACAGCCTGTATATAGCACAGTGCAGAGCCAGATAGCAGTAGACACACTCATGTAGTATACAGCTTGTATATAGCGCAGCCTGTATATAGCACAGTGCAGAGCCAGATAGCAGTAGACACCCTCATGTAGTATACAGCTTGTATATAGCACAGCCTGTATATAGCACAGTGCAGAGCCAGATAGCAGTAGGCACCCTCATGTAGTATACAGCTTGTATATATCACAGCCTGTATATAGCACAGTGCAGTAGGCACCCTCAAGTAGTATACAGCTTGTATATATAGCACAGTGCAGAGCCAGATAACAATAGGCAGCCTCATGTAGCATAAAGCTTGTATATAGGCTATATACAAGCTGTATGCTATATGAGGCTGCCTATTGCTATCTGGCTCTGCACTGTGCTATATACAGGCTGTGCTATATAATATAGCACAGCCTGTATACAGCACAGTGCAGAGCCAGATAGCAGTAGGCACCCTCATGTAGTATACAGTGATTAATACTCACTTCTCCTCGTTCCCCCTCTGATCCGGTCTCCTCGGCGCGTCCATTACTGTTGCTCGCTCTGACCTCTCAGCAGGCGTGCAGTGATGACGTCACCGCGCTCTGCTGCAGAGCTGTCATAACGCCGACAGTTACAGCGGGGAGAATGATAAGAGAGGGAGCGTGCCGCTCATGATTGCTTTCAATTGTATCGGCACCTGCGATGCCGATACAATTGAAAGTGCGATCCTCGGCGGGGGGGAGGGGGGCGGTGACAGCGCGGCCACCGGGCCCCCTAAGTAGCGGTGCGCCACTCCTGTCACTGCGAGTGGGCCCCCCCGGCAGCTCAGGGCCCCAGCATTTGACCGGGTTTGCTGGGTGCTGGCTCCGGCCCTGGCTGATAGTACACTGACAGGAGGGATAATGCAATGTAACACAGTAATGCTGTGTATCGCCTGAGGAATCACAGTATGTTGTATGATCGCACTAATGAGAATTTGTAAAGAAAAGTGAAAAATAAAGATCACAAATTTAGCAAGTGAGAAAGAGAACATTCTCCATTTTTGATGAAGAGAAAGAGGGAAGACATCTTGAATATATTTAAGGTAACAAAAAAAGAGCTTCCATTATTTTATTTGAGGCAGATATTAAAGGAGAGATAAAGCGAAAGAAATAGAAAGAGAGAAAGAAGAGCAGTGTGTATGTGGATATTGTAGAGAGGAGCAGTGTGTGTGGGGGATGTACATTGGAGCAGTTTTTGTGGGGATTTTATACAGAGCGGCAGTGTGTGTGGGGATATTATACAGAGAAGCAGTGTATGGGGAATATTAAACAGAGGAGCAGTGTGTTGGGGGTATATTATATAAAGGAGCAGTGTGTGGGGGGATATTATACAAAGGAGCAGTGTGTGTTGGGGATGTTATACAGAGGAGCAGTGTGTGGGGGGGGGGGTATATTATACAAAGAAGCACTGTGTGTGTGTGGGTGGGGGGGATATTATACAGAGGAGCAGTGTGTGGGGGATATTCTACAGAGGGGTAGTGTGTGCGTGTGGGGAATATTATACATAGGTGCAGTGTGGGACAGATATTATGGAGGCGGTGGTGTAGGGGGTGTATTATTAATTGTCTGAGGGAAATACTTAATTTTCTGAAACAACTTCAAGGGTGCTAACACGTTTGGCTGTGTGTGTGTGTGTGTGTTTTTGTATACATATATATAGATACACACACATTTTTCCAAAAGTGGCGATAAGACTGTGGAAGGTTTGAGGAGTGGAGGAGGAGCTGGGGAAGGTTTGAGGAGCTGAGGTGGAGCCTGGGTGGAGTCTCAAGGGGGCTCCAAACTTTTACCAGTATGGGGCCCTAAAATACCTCGTGGTGGCACTGTTCCTGCCTCTCATAGTTGCGGCGTCTGTATCTATCAGAGGAAAAGGAACAAAAACCTCACAATTCATAGAAATCAGCGAGAGAAAACCCCAAGAAAGTGTCAGAGCTGAAGGGGTTAATGCCCCCTGCCCCAGTAATGGGGAATCCCCACACACCTCCTCCTGCAGAGCCGCACACTAGATATATGGCTGCTCTGTGCTTCCAGGACCTGTGATGATGTCACATGGAGGGGAGGAGTCAGGGGTCACATGATCAGCTCCTCAGTGTATGCAGGACTCTGCTGTGCTGGGTGTCATGGTGCTGGATGATTTTCTGAGATTTTTATGTCATTTTTCTGTACCTATGAGATAAATTAGCCTTATCCAGACTGAGGGATTGTCTATCCGCCATCTATTCTTTTAAGCCACCTGGGAGCTTGGACATAAACTGTTCCAGCAGGAATATATCCAAGACATGTTCTGCTTCCTGAGCACCCGGTCTTTTTATGCAGTGCATGCCTTACGTAATGTGCGTGCCATCTCCCGATGCGTGTGTCACCATGCCTGTCAGTCTCCCGATACTTTCTTCGGTAGTTTCAGGCGTGATTGTATAACTCCCTAGTAATGCGCTGTGAACAGTAGAGTAACATTTCGGATCCCGGGAAGACAAGTTATTAAAAGCTTTTCTTGCTTTTCTGGTCAGACAACACTCAAAAATCTCTGCAACTGACACCTCATGCAGCAGGCAGAGGTTCTCAAATAACTAGAGATGGTCATCAATATCCTAGGTATCTTCATTGAACTGTGATATGTCCTGGTACCTTAACAAGGTGGGCCCCACTTTTCTGTCCTCTGCGCTGGGGCAGCCGGGAATACTCCTACATGCACACCCAGATATTTTCATACCACTGCCACCCGCTCAATCTCCATGGCCCCCTCTCCTAACATGGCAGCATTCACCTCAACTCAGTCTGTTGATCCTCCACCATCTGGATGACAGCCCTGGGCTGTGATCCCTCTATGGAGCCGACCTCCTTCTATGGCCCATTTCACACGTCAGTGAAAAACACAGACGTTTTTCACTGGCGTGTAAAACACGCACATGTCCCTGCGTGTGCCGTGAATCTCGGCACACGTGGGTTGTCTAAGTGCAATCCGGGCTCCGTTCTCCGTGGCCCGTGATTGCACTTAGAAATCAACTCACCTGTGCGCGCTCCCGCTGTCCATGGTGCTGAATCCTCCCGCGGTGCAGCATCCGGCTGGCGCTGACCCCCGCAGCAGCTGCTTCCGGGTCGGCTGTGTCGCGCATAATGAATATGCGCGACAGTAATCAGCCGGCTTAGAAGCAGCAGGGAGAACGGGCTGCAGAGGACATCGCTGGACGCCGGGTGAGTTAAAATGTTTTTTATTTTAAAAGCACGTTTTTTTCTGGCACGTGTTTCACGGACCACACCACTGCGTGGTCCGTGGGATATCAGTGATGCCAGAAAAAAATGGACATGTCTCCGTGCGGCAATCACGCACACGCGGGTACGCTGCACGGAGACATGTGCAGTGAAAAATCACTGATGTGTGAGCAGACCCATTCATTATAATGTGTCTGCGTATGTCAGTGATTCTGGTACGTTTAAAAAAAAGCACAAACGTACCAGAATCACTGATGTGTGAAAGGGGCCTAAGGCGGGCTTTGCACGCTGCGACATCGGTAACAATGTGTTACCGATGCTGCAGCGATAGTCCCGCCCCCGTCGCACGTGCAATATCTAGTGAAAGCTGCCGTAGCGATTATTATCGCTACGGCAGCTTTACACGCACATACCTGCCGTGCGACGTCCCTCTGGCCGGCGACCCGCCTCCTTCCTAAGGGGGCGGGTCGTGCGGCGTCACAACGACGTCACACGGCAGGCGGCCAATTGAAGTGGAGGGGCGGAGATGAGCAGGATGTAAACATCCCGCCCACCTCCGTCCTTCTCATTGCAGCCGGCGGCAGGTAAGGTGAGGTTCCTCACTCCAGCGGCTTCATACACAGCGATGTGTGCTGCCGCAGGAGCGAGGAACAACATCGCACCTGTCGCTGCACCGGCATTATGGAAATGTCGGAGGCTGCAGCGATGATACGATAACGACGCTTTTGCGCTCGTTCATCGTATCAAAAAGGTTTTACACGTTGCGATATCGATTGCGACGCCGGATGTGCGTCACTTTCGATTTGACCCCATCGACATCGCACGTGCAATGTCGCAACGTGCAAAGCCGCCCTAAGGGTGTTCTTGGTCTCACTCAGCCAAGCTTTGAATTAGGATAATAGAAAAGAGGCGCTCCCAGATTAAAGTGAAAAACCTGGAAAATGTATTAAACATTCAGTCTTAGTGCATCAGACGTTTCGGCCCAGAACATGGCCTTTGTCAATGACTGAAAATAAAGTAGACAAATAATATATACAGTTACATAAAAAATAAAGTTCATAGTACATATGGTTGCATCTTGAATATTATATACAATGAATAAGGGGGAAAAAAGGGGAGGGAAAAACATCTGATGCACTAAGACTCAATGTTTCATAAATTTTCCAGGTTTTTCACTTTAATCTGGGAGTGCCTCTTTTCTATTATTATTCTATATGATGTGGAAACCTATGAGAGCACCCCAGCTTTTTATGGTGGAAGTGCCTTATGTCATACAATTAAGCTTTGAATTAGGGTCACCTGGTTTTTCTCCACCAACCACTGTAGCTCTGTCCCAGGGTTCTCAGTTCTTCGTTTTTGAGCCTCTTGTAGATGTAGTCTGCCATCTCTTCTGCCAAGTCACCACTCAGTAACTTTCCTTGGTAAGCTGGCCAGAGATTGGTGATCCCACCGCTGCTACCACTTTTGAAGATCTGAGGTTGTGTGTTGTATTAATCACCTAGGCAGAATAATGATGCAATTATTTTTATGCTTCCATCCATGGTCTTACAGCAACTCCGGGTAGATGGCCAAAACGAGATACCCCAGTCCACGAGATCTCAAACCGGGACAAGTAGTTCCACTGCCCATGTATCAGGCGATACCCACTGTCTCCCAACTGTTGATTGGCCCACAGCTTTTGTGTCTTTCGCCAGTTTGGTCTGCAGTCTCAGCCTATACTGCTCCAGATGATGGACTGTATCACATGTATCCAGCCTAATCTGGCAACAATCCCCCATCACATTGTCAGTGTGCTAAGTACCCCAAGCAGACCCTCGGGTTCAAACCCGACCCCCAGCAAAAACTGCAATCCCCAATACTTATGTAGCGGCCCACGGGGCAGGTAGTTAACCTACTTGTTGCTGGGCCATTTCAGGTCGGGTCAGACGATGTCACGGTGGCCTCGCCCGGCTCCATTGCCCCGAGGTGTACAGTAAATGGTGGGAAAGCAGGGTAATTGAGAGAGTTTGTCGTGACGCCATCTGTGGTATGTGGCCAGGGAGTAGCCGCCGCTGCAGAGTTCCTTGCTGGGGCTGATAGTAGTGTAGCTCAGGTGTGATCACTCCCCTCAGGCGGAGTGAGCCCCAGGAGGATGGCGGGGGTGGTAGGTGTGCAGTGGGGTGCAGGGCTGGGACTCCGACAGAAACTGGATGGCACAAGGTGGTAGTTTCCACTTTACCTTTACTGGTCGGGTGTTATAGTCCAGGTTTACAGTGGTCCGGTCAGCCCAGAAGCAGCGTGGATCTCTCCTTGCCTGGCGGGTTGGAAGCCTTCTTTAATGCGCTTTTGGTGCAAGCCGCTGCGGCCTGGAGCAGCAGTGTCCCATTCTCTCTCTCTCTCTACTTGAAGATGACTGTCTCCTGGGAAGTGCAACGTGAACTGGTTATGGGACCCGCTTGTATTACTTTGATCCTGGGTTCTGTATTGCTGCTGCGTCTTTGGAACTATGGTGGGCCAGGGATGTAGAATCTCTCGCCCTCTGGGTTTTGCTACTGGGTCGTTAGCACCCAGTAATTGAGGACCCCGGTGTCCCGTTCTAGCGCTCGGTCCCGGAAAGCTCACACAGAAGCTCTCAAACAGCGAATGCTCTTTCTCCTCGCCAACACTGTTCTGCCTGATTTCTTTCCTGTCCACTCTAACCCTTCCCCCAGGTCAGCATGTACAGAGAGACTCCCTTTAAAACAGGTTATGAGCTCCCCCTGCTAATGTTAGGTTGACCAATAGGTCCCAACTGTTGCCAGTGATGACCAAATGCGGAGGGAGTCCCGGGCCCCCCCTCAGCTTCCCTCAACCTCAATGAGATACAGTCATATGAAAAAGTTTGGGCACCCTTATTAATGTTAACCTTTTTTCTTTATAACAATTTGGGGTTTTGCAACAGCTATTTCCGTTTCATATATCTAATAACTGATGGACTGAGTAATATTTCTAGATTGAAATGAGGTTTATTGTACTAACAGAAAATGTGCAATCCGCATTTAAACAAAATTTGACCGGTGCAAAAGTATGGGCACTTCAACATAAAAGTGACATTAATATTTTGTAGAGCCTCCTTTTGCAAAAATAACAGCCTCTAGTCGCTTCCTGTAGCTTTTAATGAGTTCCTGGATCCTGGATGAAGGTATAGTTGACCATTCCTGTTTACAAAACAATTCCAGTTCAGTTAAGTTTGATGGTCGCCGAGCATGGACAGCACGCTTCAAATCATCCCACAGATTATCAATGATATTCAGGTCTGGGGACTGGGATGGCCATTCCAGAACATTGTAATTGTTCCTCTGCATGAATGGCTGAGTAGATTTGGAGCGGTGTTTTGGATCATTATCTTGCTGAAATATCCATCCCCTGCGTAACATCAACTTCGTCACTGATTCTTGCACATTATTGTCAAGAATCTGCTGATACTGAGTTGAATCCATGCGACCCTCAACTTTAACAAGATTCCCAGTGCCGACATTGGCCACACAGCCCCAAAGCATGATGGAACCTCCACCAAATTTTATTGTGGGTAGCAAATACTTTTCTTGGAATGCCGTGTGTTTTGCCTGCATGCATAACGCCTTTTTGTATGACCAAACAACTCAATTTTTGTTTCATCAGTCCACAGGGCCTTCTTCCAAAATGTAACTGGCTTGTATAAATGTGCTTTTGCATACCTCAGGCGACTCTGTTTGTGGCGTGCTTGCAGAAACGGCTTCTTTCGCATCACTCTCCCATACAGCTTCTCCTTGTGCAACGTGCGCTGTATTGTTGACCGATGCACATTGACACCATCTGCAGCAAGATGAAGCTGTAGGTCTTTGGAGGTGGTCTGTGGATTGTCCTTGACTGTTCTCACCATTCTTCTTCTCTGCCTTTCTGATATTTTTCTTGGCCTGCCACTTCTGGGCTTAACAAGAACTGTACCTGTGTTCTGTGTTTTGTATCCTTCCCCTGAACAACTATGTTGAATAATCTTTGTTTTCAGATCATTTGAGAGTTGTTTTGAGGAGCCCATAATGCCACTCTTCATAGGAGATTCAAATAGGAGAACGACTTGCAAGTGTCCACCTTAAATACCTTTTCTCATGATTGGATACACCTATGAAGTTCAAAGCTCAATGAGGTTACAAAACCAATTTAGTGCTTTAGTAAGTCAGTAAAAAGTAGTTAGGAGTGTTCAAATCAAGAAATTGATAAGGGTGCCCATACTTTTGCATCAGTCAAATTTTGTTTAAATGCGGATTGCACATTTTCTGTTAGTACAACAAACCTCATTTCAATCCAGAAATATTATTCAGTCCATCAGTTATTAGATATATGGAACTGAAATAGCTGTTGCAAAAACCCAAATTGTTATAAAGAAAAAAGGTTAACATTAATAGGGGTGCGCAAACTTTTTCATATGTCTGTACAGACAGACACTGATATCTGCACATAAGGCAAAGGAGTGTGCGCTCCGAAGACTGCTGCTAATTTATTTTCACATACAGGGTTTATCAACCTAATAGGGGCGTAGCTATGTCGTATGCATAATCATTAGTTTCGATTCTCGTCATAAGCGTGGATTTAACTTCTCAGTAAGCGAAAGTCTTGTTCCTCGGCAAAGCATTTGTCCTTGACTAAACACAAGTCTTATCTCTGTTCTTTTGGCAAGACATAACATTCAGAGTCCTTGAATCCGCTCACAGCGTCTGAGCGTAGCTGGGCTTGTTTGTGCACCTTGCAAAGCAGCATGAATGTCCATCTATTCAATTTTAGTTAACTCTTTCCTCACAATCCCCCTTTGGCGTGCGTGATGGGACTGGGTCCCTTCAAGAAGCTGGAATAGCAGGCTGGTCACCAGATGCTGTCCAAGCCGCGGGTTGCTTGGGGAGGTGAAATCTTCAAATTCACATCCGTCCTCCGGGTAGTGAGCCTGCATACCTCCCGACAAGAGTCACATCATAATACGCCAAGGTGATTCTAGAGGAAAGAGCAGAGAAAAAAAAAACATATTAGTGATTTCATATTAGTGCTGAATAATCATTATATCTACATTTCTTCAAGCAGCAGGAAAATAGAGCCATTAGCAGTTTAAACACTACATAGACAACTAATAGACAGAGTAACACTTGGAATACTGATTGCAATATCCCCATTAACCATCCTCCTATTCCCTTTGGGTCTATGTACAACAGCTGGGACCTATTATCTGGCACATACCCCCTTGGGCCGCTGTGAGGTAATCCAGTACCAAAGTATGTTGGTTGGTTACAATGATTAATTGTCTCTGTATGGCAATGGTACTATTTACTGCTTGGAGAACCTCGAAAATTTCATCATCAAGATAGTCGGTGCTTTCCACCAACTTATCATACATCTGCATTACCATAGGGTAGAGAAAAAGGGTGCTGTCAGGGTAGGCCTCTGACAGGGTAGGCCTCTGGCCATTCTGAGAAGAGGTCTACACAGACAAGTACAAACTCGTAGATGCCATGTCTTGGCAGCTGGATATAGTCTATTTGTACTCTTTGGAATTCAGCAAATGTCTTTGGCATGTGTCTTTGCGGGGTTTTTTGTTAATTGGCCTTGATTATGCTATTGACAGATGTGACAAGCTTTTATTCTCTGGGAGGCGTATTGTCTGAACCCGGGGGCTACCCAATGAGGTTGCATCTGGTTCATGATTGAATTTGTGCTACCGTGCGTAGGGTAGTGGAGTATTTGGAAAATGGCAGGGAACCAACTGCGTGGCAGGACGGAAAGTCCGTTTAGGCGCTAAATCCCCTCCACCTTTTGTGCCCCCTTGGCCCGCCATCCGGCCTTTTCTTCCTCAGAGGTGTTTTCCTGTGTCTCAGAGAGGTTCTGCGTGTCTTCCTCCGTCGTTGACACTGTTTCCATCTCCTTCAAAGGGAGTAAGGGCGGCTTTGCACGTTGCGACATTGCACGTGCGATGTCGATGGGGTCAAATAGAAAGTGACGCACATCCGGCGTCGCAGTCGATATCGCAACGTGCAAATCCTTTTTGATACGATGAACGAGCGCAAAAGCGTCGTTATTGTATCATCGCTGCAGCCTCCGACATTTCCATAATGCCGGTGCAGCGACAGGTGCGATGTTGTTCCTCATTCCTGCGGCAGCACACATCGCTGTGTGTAAAGCCGCAGGAGCGAGGAACTTCACCTTACCTGCCGCCGGCTGCAATGAGAAGGACGGAGGTGGGCGGGATGTTTACATCCTGCTCATCTCCGCCCATCCAGTTCAATTGGCCGCCTGCCGTGTGACGTCGCTGTGACGCCGCACGACCCGCCCCCTTAGGAAGGAGGCGGGTCGCCGGCCAGAGGGACGTCGCACGGCAGGTATGTGCGTGTGAAACTGCCGTAGCGATAATAATCACTACGGCAGCTTTCACTAGTTATTGCACGTGCGACGGGGGCGGGACTATTGCTGCAGCATCGGTAACACATTGTTACCGATGTTGCAGCGTGCAAAGCCCGCCTAAGACTGCTTGTTTTGCTGTTTGGTCGGCCAAGTGATTTCCCCTTGCCTTGGGTGTTTAAGCCTTGGTGTGGGCAGCAACCTTTATGATTGCCAACTGCTTTGGTTTCAAGGCTACTTCTATTAGTTTCTTTACTGAGGCTCCATGCCTGATGGGATTTCCTGCTGCTGTGAGGAATCCTCTAGTCTGCCAGATAGTGCCAAAATCGTGCACAATGCCGTGTGCATAAGCTGAGTCCGTGTAGATGTTCGCTGTTCGTTCTTTCAGAAACTCAATTGCCCAGATAAGGGCGAGAAGTTCTGCTTCTTGTGCAGATATGTGCGGAGGTAGTGGTTGCTTGGTTATGACTTCATGTAGGGTTACTACTGCAAATCCGGTGTGAAATTTGCCTGTTTCATCGGCATATCTACTACAATCCACAAAAAGTTCAAAGTCTGGATTTGTAAGTGGTGTTTTTTGAATATTGTGCAGGGGCTTTGCCTCATGTTGGATGAGTTCTTGACAATCATGGTCAAATGGTGCGCTGCTGGCACGTTTGTCACTCTCTTCCTCTGTCCCCCCTTCTAAAGTTGTGAAGATCAGAAGATCAGCAAGGTTTAGACTTGTAACTCGAGCGAATGAGATGTTTGGGGGTAGCAGCAGCGCACATTGAAGCCTGACTTGTCTTGCCATGGAGAGGTGTTTCAGCTGCACTTGATTGAGAACAGTATAGATGTCATGGCTGGTAAGGATGGTGGTCGGGAAATCGAGTGAGATTTCGGATGCTTTCTGCAGTATGTTTGAAACTGCTGTGATTGCACGGACACAGGTTGGTGCTGCTCTGGTGACATTGTCGAGTTGAGAGGAGTAGTACCCAATTGTATGATGTTTTTCTGTCTTCTGGGTGAGTACTCCTATGGCACATCCTTGAAGTTCTGCTACAAACAGGTAGAAGTTGAGATCGTAGTTTGGTAGTGCCAAAGCCGGAGCATCAATCACTAGTTCCTTGAAACGCTGGAAGCTTTGTCGAGCTTCTTCTGTAAGGAAAAAAGGAACATTCTTGGTGCAATCATATAATGGTTGCATGAGTAATGTCGCATTAGGAATCCATTGTCTGCAGAATGATATGAGTCCTAAAAATCTTCTGAGTTGCTTGAGGTTCCTAGGCACGTTTGCTTTTCTGATGACTTCTTGTCTGTCCGGGCTGAGATGTTTTTGTCCTGCAGAGAGACAATGACCCAGGAAGGTGACCCTTGTCTTGCAGAATTGTAACTTGTCCTTGCTCGCTTTGCATCCTGATTCTGCCAGGAAGGTTAGAAGACTTATTGAAGCCATTTTATATTCTTCTTCGCTTGGACAGCAAAGTAGTAGGTCATCCACGTACTGGAGAAGAACACAGGGGTCAGGGGGCTGCCAGCCTTGAAGGATACTACTCATAGCCTGAGTATATAGCGTAGGGGAATGCTGCATCCCTTGTGGCAGCCTTGTCCACGTGTATTGATTTTGCTTGTGCGTGAATGCAAAGAGGTCTTGACATGCTGGGTCCAGAGGTACCGAGAAAAAAGCATTAGCAAGATCTATGACCATGTAATGGGTAGATGTAGCCGGTACCTGTGTGAGCAGTGTATGTGGATTGGGAACAACAGGAGTGAGGGGCTCCAGTATTGAGTTTACTGCCCTTAGATCATGTACCATCCGGTACGTGACTGGGTCACCTTTCTTCACTTGTTTTTTCTTGACAGGGAATAGCGGAGTGTTGTAATGAGACTTAGTAGTTCTGAGAGCTCCTGACTTCACTAGTTCTTTTATTTGGTGATCCACAGCAGCTTCCTGTTGAGCATTGAGAGGATATTGTCTTAGCTGTGGTGGTGTAATTCCAGGCTTGAATGAAACTTTTACATGGGGCACGGGTAGTGTGCCGAGGTCAGTTTTCGATGTGTACCAGAGTTTTGCAGGAACTTGCAGAAGTACAGGGTCCGTGTGTGCTTCTTCTGTGGCATCAAATTCTGGTTGATCTTCGATCATCTGAATGGTGCACAGGACTTCTTCAGGAATATCCTCCGGAATTTGCAGGACAGCAGATCCATCTTCGTTGTAGACAATCTGAGCTTGTAATTTTGATAGTACATCTGCTCCCATTAGGGCATCTCCACCCAGGGGGAGGTACTAAGGGGTACTTTGCACGCTGCATCATCGCAAGCCGATGCTGCGATGCCGAGCGCGAGAGTCCCCGCCCCGGTCGCAGCTGGGATATCCTTGTGATAGCTGCCGTAGCGAACATTATCGCTACGGCAGCTTCACATGGACTCACCTGTCCTGGGACGTCGCTCCGGCCGGAGACCCGCCTCCTTATTAAGGGGGCGGGTCGTACAGTGTCACTGCGACGTCACATGGCAGGCGGCCAATAGAAGCGGAGGGGCGGAGATGAGCGGCAAGTAAATATCCCGCCCACCTTCTCCCTTCCGCATATCCTACGGGAGCCGCGGTGACGCCGGTAGGAGATGTTCCTCGCTCCTGCGGCTTCACACACAGCGATGTGTGCTGCTACTGAAGCGAGGATCAACATCGGACCATCGCGTCAGCGTAATTATGGATTACGCCGACGCTACACCGATGATACGATTACGACGCTTTTGCACTCGTTAATCGTATCATCTAGGCTTTACACACTACGATGTCGCCTGCGATGCCGGATGTGCGTCACTTTCAATTTGACCCCACCGACATCGCACCTGCGATGTCGTAGTGTGCAAAGTACCCCTAAGAATTTGGAAACAAATATGCTATGACAACTTTCTTGGTCCTTTTATCCTTTGCGTCGGTTTCTAATCCACTTGCTTTGTTGACTAGAAGATCTATATCTTCCATGTTCCTCCATTCGGGGCAGCACGCTTTCAACCTATCTGCCAGAGGTGCATGTATTCCATCCATGAACGATCTTACCATCAGGTGATGTATCGCACCTGCTTGTAAGTCCAGCCCTTCATCTGCGAATGACTGCATCAATCTATAGTAAAATGAACTGACATTTTCCACAGGTCCTTGATCACTGGTCCCATTGTGACCTTAGTTCATTGCTCCTGAGCGCAGAAAAGATTGAGTGTTCTCTTAAAGTCTTGGCCGGACGCCACAGTATGGGTATCGTCCGGGACATGCGCTGGCAGGTGGGCAGTAAGTTTGGCATACATCTCAGGGGACATTTTGACTCTACACAAACCCTCCATGTCCAACCAAGTACTCCGGTAAGAGACCTGTATTTGGTCCAAGTAATGTGAGAAACTGACTGGGTTTCGAGTCGGGTCTGGAGCATTTTGCAGGAAAGTCATCTGCTCAGCAGGAGTCCAGGGTACATACACCTCATACCCACGGGCGATCGGCTCTCTGGGAGCATCTGGGTTTTGTGGATCAATAGGTGGTGTTATGAAGGCTCTTCTTTCTACCACGGGATAGAGAGGCGCTGGTGCTGTGGCTTGTTTATGATGTGGGGTTCCACAAGCCAGGCAGGTTTCTCTCCAATCCGGGTTTTGTTGGCCACAGTTGGTGCAGGTTCATCCCTGGGATCCTGCTGTTTGTGAGGTCGTTGTATGAGTAGTCGACAGGTATGGGGGAGGCTCAAGATCCTTATTAGCCTTTTTCTCAGTTTCTTCCCAGGTTTCTGACTCTTCATGGTATATCCAACCTTGATCACGGGCTGTTTTTGCCATGTCAGAGAGAGTTCTGACCACTTCAGTCCATGATTTATCTGCTATTATTCCTGCTCTGGTAGCTCTTATCTTGTCCCATTTGTTGGGGTCTAGTTGGTCCTTTCCCTTCAATCCGAAGGTTTTAAAAACTTCCTTGGACTGGCTGGCTATGCTTTTCCCATGGTAGCACGTAATGAGATGTGGCAGGGTGCATCCAGTTCTGTCCATGGATATTAATTGACCCATTCTCTGTCTATTTTCTTCAGCTTTAAGACCCTTAAACGTCCCTTGGACTAACCTTACCTATCTTGGAAGTACCCAGAGGCTGACTCCTTTCTGTATTCCAACTTGAGGTGGTGTCCTAACTTTGTTTAGAGGGGGCTGAGTATGGAGAATGGTGCTGGGTTACCCTTCCTGTAGTAGAGATATACTCTATATCCAAGAAAAATGGCAAACAGGGATATTCCAGCTAACACTAGGGCAGTGAATATCACTTCCATTAGACAGGACAGACACAGACAGACACACTATTCCCTTAGCAACACTCACTATCTATGGCAGTCGACAAGGACAAAAGCACAAAAAAAAAGCACAGAAAAAACATCTACTGGCAAGAGTTCTCAGAGTTCAGTAGTGACCCGCCAATTACCCAGTTTCTACTCACAGTGTCCCTCTTGCAGCGGTGAGGAAAGAGGAGGACAGAGATGGGGAGCAAATGAGCAGAAGAAGGTTCAACTCTTACCTGGCCAGGTGTTTTTGGTCCCCACTTCTGGTCCCCTCGTACTCGAGATGGCAAGACGGTCCACTGGATCCTGGGTTATACGGGTCCCTGTTCTCGGTCGCCAGAAATGTTAGGTTGAGCAATAGGTCACAACTGTTGGCAGCGATGACCAAATGCGGAGGGAGTCCCGGGCCCCCCCTCAGCTTCCCTCAACCTCAATGAGATACAGAAAGACGCTGATATCTGCACATAAGGCAAAGGAGTGTGCGCTCCGAAGAATGCTAATTTATTTTCACATACAGGGTTTATCAACCTAATAGGGGCGTAGCTATGTCGTATGCATAATCATTAATTTTAATTCTCGTCATAAGCGTGGATTTAACTTCTCAGTAAGCGAAAGTCTTGTTCCTCGGCAAAGCATTTGTCCTTGACTAAACACAAGTCTTATCTCTGTTCTTTTGGCAAGACATAACATTCAGAGTCCTTGAATCCGCTTCTGAGCATAGCTGGGCTTGTTTGTGCACCTTGCAAAGCAGCATGAATGTCCATCTATTCAATATTAGTTAACTCTCTCCTCACACTGGTCTGGAGTTGGAGATGTTGCATGTGATGTTCCTGACAAGGAGAGGTCCCCACGCTGCCTACAAGCGTAGCATTGATCCCGGTGAGGAGAACAACTCCACTGTGTCTCCCGTGACCACTGGGGTGCTACACTTACTATGCATTAGTGGAGGTATTTACCTGAAGCTAAAACTCTCACCCGGGACTGCAGGTGATACACCCTGTGGTGTCGACTCCACTGGGCCTACAATCTCCATCGACATAATGTTACTAGTGGCTGGGAGAACAATGGCATAATTGAAGCCCTTGTGACATTAACGAGAGTAATGGAATGATTGCTTAAAGCTGGTGTCACACTAAGCGACAGCGACAACGACGTCGCTGTTACGTCACCATTTTCGGTGACGTAACAGCGACCTTGTAAGTCGCTGTTATGATCGCTGCTTAGCTGTCAAACACAGCGACGCAGCAGCGATCATAACGTCGCTGTGCTACATGTGCAGAGAGCAGGGAGCCGCGCTTAGCGCTGGCTCCTTGCTCTCCTAGGTACAGTACACATCGGGTTAATTAACCCGATGTGTGCTGCAGCTACATGTCAGTGCAGAGAGCAGGGAGCCGCGCGCACTGCTTAGCGATGGCTCCTTGCTCTCCTTGCTACAGTATACATCGGGTTAATTACCCGATGCATACTGCAGCCACATGTCACAGTGCAGGAGCCGGCACTGGCAGCAAGAGCGGAGGCTGGTAACCAGCGTAAACATCGGGTAACCAGGGAAAGGTCTTCCCTTGGTTACCCGATGTTTACGCTGGTTACAGCTTACCGCAGCTGCCAGTGCCGGCTCCTGATCGCTTCATTTCGTCGCTCTCTCGCTGTCACACACAGCGATGTGTGTGTCACAGCGGGAGAGTGACGACCAAAAAATGAAGCTGGACATTCAGCAACGACCGGCGACCTCACAGCAGGGGCCAGGTCGTTGCTGGATGTCACACACAGCGACAGCGACGGGACGTCGCTGCAACGTCACAGAAAATGGTGACGTAGCAGCGACGTCATTGTCGTCGTCGTTATGTGTGACACCAGCTTTACTCTAATTACCAATCTCATATCTGGTCTTCTGTGTACCTTAAACTAACAAGCAAGTAAATCTCTAATAAAACACAACAATGAGATCTATGTAGCCTGTGCTCTTTGCTTGAAAAAGTCTGCATCCCTTAAAGCCGTCGACTCTGCTCTTTGTCCATTGGTCCAATAGTCTTTAGTCTACAGTCAGCTACTGGATAGAGAGATAGATGATAGGTAGAGAGAGAAATGTTACAGCTGTTAGCCAAATAAATAATTGAAAAAATGACATGAGGCCCCCTTCTTTTTTGTTGACCAGTAAAGGTATAGCAGACAGATGTAAGCTGATATTATCAGGCTTGGAAGGTCCATGTAGTCCACAACTGCAAGAGAAGCGATGCATCACATTTGATGCACCAATTCTGGTGCTTCCCCTTGGCTCTTTCAAGACCTGGCTGAAGAGAGGTGACGACACTAAGGCCGCCGAGTCACGCATAGCGAAGCATGACACAGACCTGTTGACTCGGAGGCTCTGCTGGGCGGTAACGTTACTGAGGTCAATGTTTTCCAGAGGCGCCAGGTCTCATGCAGCGCAACTTGACCCGGAAATGCCTGTAAGCAAATTCTATGGAGTGTCAAAACGATCTTCCATAGACTTTGTTCATTGGAAACCTCCCTACTAACACCAGGGCTTGAGGACAGCTGACACTATACAACTGGCATCAACCCCAGAAATCATTACCCCGATTGACAATGCACAAGGGAGATCTGGAAGAGGCAGTGTGAAGAGCCAGAATTGGCGCATTTAATGTGATGTTGCACTTCTTGGGCAGCTGTGGATTGCTATTTTTAGGCATGGACCGTCCCAGTAAGATAATAGCAGCCCACAGCTGTGTGCTTTACCTTGTAGGTTATGAAAAATGGGAAAGATCATGTCATTGTTTTTTTTAATATTTTTTTTGGCTGATATCTTTAAAACGTATTTATAATCTCTCTCCATCCATCTACTTATCTTTGTACATGTCTAACACTTAAAAAAAATAATACATTTTTCCCAATCTCTCCAATCTCTTACTTAAGGCTCTTTTCCATCTGCGATTAAATAATCACTGCGATACTCGCCCAGTAAAGTGGGGTGAGTGTCATGCGTATGGTCTGCGTTTTTTTTTCTCACCAAGCATCCGTATTCCGTATGACAAGCGAGTGTCATGCGAATGTGTAGATTTTTAACACCACGGATCCATGTGACATGCGTATGCCATATGTATGACATCCGTATTGCGATTTTTTTTTTCTCGCTCCGAACTGAGACTCCGCGCAAAACGCAGCATGCTGCGATTGCACCGAGAGCACAATTCGTGTGGAGAAAAACACAGGACAGAGGAAACTGTCTCATTGATTAACACTGGTGCGAGTGCAATCCGATTTTTTATCAGATTGCACTCGTCCATGAAAATCGCAGATGGAAAAGAGCCCTTACACCGACTCTTGGTCACGTTTCCAGCATTATTTCCTCCTCACTACTGGCACAATTACCCCGCATCTAGACAGTGTAGAATGTAATGTTTGATTTTCTGTGTTTGTAAGACAAATAGACCACACAAATGGGAAAATTATTACCGGACATCTACTATATAGCGGCATTATTTTTTTTAATGTAATTTTTTCTTTTAAGGCATTAGGGGGGGTTGTAAGTTTAGGCTATGTTCATACTTGCGTTGTTTTGCATCAGTCACAATCAGTTGTGTGACTGATGCAATGGATGCGTTGCAGATAGTGGCATAACTGATGTGACTGATGCTGCAAAAAAAACAAATCCATTTCTTATTTTTTTTTTTACGGTTTAACCGGCAGTTGGCTTTTGTGAACGATCAGCTGATTGCCTGGCGGCCGGCTTTTGTGAACGATCAGCTAATCGCTCTCAAAAGCCGGCCGCCGGGCGATCAGCTAGTCTATTAACTTTCATCTCATTGATCCACATTAGCAGTTTCCAACGTTCTACTGTCCACTTTTTGTACTTCTTTGTTAACTCGAGCCAACGCTTCTAATTACGATTCTGAAGTCAAGGCTTCTTCACCTTTTTTCAGGCCACTATTCCAGACGTGTAACGTGCATCACACGGTGCTTGCATGGAGGTCTGTGCTCTCACTATTGCGAAGCATACGAGCCTCCTCCACTGCATTTGTCACTCCAGAACTTATAAACAATAGGATAAAGAGTTGCACACCAGTCACAATGTATAGGGGAATAATGAAAAGCAGAACTGCTATGGGAATACTAGACTGAAAAATACAATGGACTATCTGAAAAAAGTGAAAAACATGAAAATGGTATCTGCATAACTGCTATGAAAAATAGGAATGAGAGATGTTTAGCCAATTATTCATAGCAGTTATGCATATACCATTTTCATGTTTTTCACTTTTTTCAGATAGTCAATTGTATTTTTCAGTCTAGTATTCCCATAACAGTTCTGCTTTTCATTATTCCCCTATACATTGTGATTGGTGTGCAACTCGTTATCCTATTGTTTAGTTGTATATTTTTGAGTCTTGCACCTTGTTCACACCATTGGTGTTCCAGACGTACATTCTTTAAAGGGAACCTGCCACCTAGAATATGCGTTCTGACCTATCAGCAGACGTATGTGTGCCCTAATTACACCTCCCTACCCATCCCTGTGTTGTAAAATTGTATAATATGAAAGTAATAAAAAACGTTTTATTACCTTCATATTTCTATGTAAATAGCAGGGAATGTGGTCACAGGGGCGGCGCCTTGCCCTATGGACGTCTGCATATTTCCGTGGTATCACGCCCCTGCGGGCGTGATACCATGCAGCGACGTCCCCGTCGCTCATTCTATCCTGCAAGCATTGCGGCAGGCTTCTCTTCCGGGTTCTCCTTGTCAGTTTCAGACGCGCACTGTGCATGCTAGAATGAGCAATGGGGACGTCGCTCCATGGTATCATGCCCACAGGGACGTGATACCACGGAAATATGCAGACGTCCATAGGGCAAGAGGCCGCCCCTGTGACCACATTCCCTGCTATTTACATACGAAATATGAAGGTAATAAAACGTTTTTTATTACTTTCATAGTATACAATTTTACAGCACAGGGATGGGTAGGGAGGTGTAATTAGGGCACACATGCGTCTGCTGATAGGTCAGAACGCATATTCTAGGTGACAGGTTCCCTTTAATTATTATCCAGAACTTATAGTCATTGTGATGGGCTGACTTGTTGACTCCAATAATTTGCCTGGACATACACCTATTTTGAATGGATGGATGGACTTCATTTAGTATTCTTCGAAGTGTCATGGCACTCAGAAGATGCAGTTTGGTTATTTTCTTGGCCAAGAGACCGCTATCAATGACTTGGATGACGTTGTTTATCTTTTCTTGAGAAATCTTTATGGCTGCTTCTCAATTCAAACCAGTGACATTTTGCTTGTAAATAAACTTAATAACACACTGAGCTATTAGCAAATTAAACATTAAAAACATTTTTTAAATAACAGGAGCAAAACAGTAATATCGCAGTGAAATGGCAAGAATCTGCATAATTAATCATATGCTATATAGTTGCAAATCAAATTTATGCATGAGATAGCCAAGATGATTGTCTATAAAATGAAGGTCATTTCACACTCAAAGCTGTAGAGGATGATAAGACATGGAGCCTGAAAGTCAAAAGTTCAGCACATTGTTACCCTTTTGCTCATCACTATATAATAATGTGAAATATTCAATGTGCAAGAGCAGGGTCAAAATGCAGCACACAGAGAAGGAGGAACAGTGGTAGCTCAATTTATTAATTTACCGACAGGGATAGGGAAACAGAAGGCAAGGGAAGGTTATCACAGGGGAAAAATAGTTCACTTTCTGGGTACACAAGAAAGTAACAACACAGTAGCTCATATAATTCAGCCTAACAGGGGCAAGAGATAAACACATTAATTCTTGTGGGAAATGGTATAGAAATGTCAGGGCCTCCGTGTGTAGTCCCCAGATCCTACACTCCCCCTGTCTATGGGTTACAGTCACTAAATTGCACAGTACACTAAGCTCCAACCACTATCAATTTAGTCTCTGCATTAAGTTCCGCACGGCCAGGCAGGAAGCAATGGCTCGGTAAAGTCGGGTCACCCACGGATTGCTGTTTTGACTGGCGATGTCTGCGGCTTGACCACGTAGTCTAGTCTGGGGGTCTTGACAGGCCAAGTCGGGGTTTTAACAGGCGTAGCGGGGGTCTTGGTAGGCGTAGCGAGGGTCTTGGCAGGCATAGCGTGGGTTTCGGGGGTCTGCAGGGTATTGCTGGATGGCGCGGAGGTCCTGCTGGCTGGATGGTGCAGGGGTCTTGGGCGTCTTTCTGGACGGTGCAGGGATGCGGGACTTGTGGACTACCTATGCCAGTATCCTCTGGAGTCATCTCTCTGCTGCTCAAATCTTCTGCAGGGGAGAACTCCTTCTGCCCTTCAACCTGCACGTCTGCGCCTTGCCTCTCCTTCGCGCCAGAGCTGCTTTTCCTGATGGGTCCTGGGCTTTTCCTCTCTGACTCCCTCTTCCTGAGCTTGTCCGTTTCTCAAAAGCCTTCCCCCGGAAAACAGCTTCAAGTCTTCTATATCCTAGGTGATTTTTATTTCCCAGCCTATTCCTCCTTCGGCCAGCAGAACACAGTGTCCCATGACTAATCCTCACGGGTTGCTACAATACAGATTGCGGTGGGCACTTTTCTACAAATGCACATTAAATATTGCTTTTTGATGGGTAGGAAATGTATCATTTTCTGGTGATAGTAAGAATAATAGGATGTAATGTTTGATATATTGATGTGACGTCGAATGACTAATGTCTAAGTAATTTTGCCAATCACAAGTATGATCCTTTTTTTGTCTGAGAAATTGTTCTCCTTTTTACACATATACAGTATGTGTTGAGTTTTATGTCTGATAATTGTGTTTAAAAACAAAATCAATACAAATTTCACGTGATGTAAAAAAAATATTTTCTTTTTGGAAGAAAACTATTGGTAATTGAAAAAAATTGTAATTGTAATATAACATATTTTTGGACTATAACATATACCTTACTTTAAGGCGCACACCAAATTTAGCAGTACCAAAAGCATTTATTTTATATCTGTACAGTGTTTTATTTACATATAGCTATATAGCATGGACATTAACCCCTTTACCCCCGGCCACTAAAACACCCTAATGACCGGGCCATTTTTTTGCAATTCTGACCAGTGTCACTTTGACAGGTTATAACTCTGGAGTGCTTCAACGGATCCCGACGATTCTGACATTGTTTTTTGGTGACATATTGTACTTCATGTCAGTGGTAAATTTAGGCCGATAGTTTTTATGTTTATTTGTGAAAATTTCGGAAATTGTGCGAAAATTTTGCAATTTTCAAACTTTGAAACTTTATGCCCATAAATCCGAGAATTATGTCACACAAAATAGTTACTGAATAAAATTTCCCACTTGTCTACTTTACATCAGCGCAATTTTCAAAACATTTTTTTTTTTCGTTAGGACGTTAGAAGTTCAAAGTTCATCAGCAATTTCTCATTTTTCCAACAAAATTTACAAAACTGTTTTTTTTAGGGACCACATCACATTTGAGGTCACTTTGAGAGGACTAGGTGACAGAAAATACACAAAAGTGACCCCATTCTAAAACCTGCACCCCTCACACTGCTCAAAACCATATCCAAGAAGTTTATTAACCCTTCAGGTGTTTCACAGGAACCAAAGCAATGTGGAAGGAAAAAATGAAAATTTTCCTTTTTAAACACAAAAATGTTACTTTAGCCATAAATTTTTGCATTTTCACAAGGGAGAAAAGAGATAATGCACCATACAATTTATTGTGCAATTTCTCCTGAGTATGCTGACACCCCATATGTGGTAAAAATCAATTGTTTGGGTGCACGACAGAGCTCAGAAGGGAAGGCGCGCCATTTGAATTTTTAAACGCAAAATTAGCTGCACTCATTAGCGGATGCCATGTCGGTTTTGAAGACTCCCTTAGGTGCCTAAACAATTGAGCTCCCCCACAAGTGACCCCATTTTGGAAACTAGAGCCCTCAAATAATTTTTCTAGATGTTTGGTGAGCACTTTAAACCCTGGGGGGCTTCACAGAAGTCTATAACATTGAGCCGTGAAAAGAAAAAAAAAAAATTCTTACCACAAAACTGTTGCTTCAACCAGGTAGCTTTTTTTCACAAGGGTATCAGGAAAAAATGCAACATAAAATGTATTGTGCATTTTTTACTGAGTACGACGATACCCCATATGTGGTAAAAATCAATTGCTTGGGCGCACAGCAGGGCTCTGAAGGGAAGGAGCGCCATTTGAATTTTTGAGCGCAAAATTAGCTGGACTCATTAGCGAACGCCATGTCGGGTTTGGAGAGCCCTTGAGGTGCCTAAACAATGGAGTTCCCCCACAAGTGACCCCATGTTGGAAACTAGAGCCCTCAAATAATTTTTGTAGATGAAAAAAAATGTTTTTACCACAAAACTGTTGCTTCAACAATGTAGCTTTTTTTTCACAAGGGTATCAGGAAAAAATTCACCATAAAATTGATTGTGCATTTTTTCCTGAGTACAACGATATCTCATATGTAGTAGAAAGTAATTGTTTGGGCGAATGACGGGGCTCAGAAGAGAAGGAGCGCCATTTGACAGAAAACTAGACCCCTCAGTAAATTTATCTAGATGTTTGGTGAGCCTTTTGAACCCCCGGGGGTTCACAGAAGTTAACGTTGAGCTGTGAAAGTATATATATATTTTTTTTTACCACAAAACTGTTACTTGAACCAGGTAGCTTTTTTTCACAAGGGTATCAGGAAAAAATTCACCATAAAATTGATTGTGCATTTTTTCCTGAGTACAATGATATCTCATATGTAGTAGAAAGTAATTGTTTGGGCGCATGACGGGGCTCAGAAGAGAAGGAGCGCCATTTGACAGAAAAGTAGACCCCTCAGTAAATTTATCTAGATGTTTGGTGAGCCTTTTGAACCCCCGGGGGTTCACAGAAGTTAACGTTGAGCTGTGAAAGTATATATATATTTTTTTTTACCACAAAACTGTTACTTGAACCAGGTAGCTTTTTTTTCACAAGGGTATCAGGAAAAAATGCACCATAAAACGTATTGTGCAATTTCGCCTGAGTATGCAGATACCTCAAATGTGGTGGAAAGTAATTGTTTGGGCGCATGGCGGGGCTTAGAAGAGAAGGAGCGCCATTTGACATAAAAATTGGTTGGAATCATTAGCTGACGTTATGTTGCATTTAGAGACCCCTGAGGTGCCTAAGCAATGGAGCTCCCTCACAAGTGACCCAATTTTAGAAACTAGACCCCTCAAGGAATTTATCTAGATGTTTAGTGAGCCCCAAGGGGCTCCACAGAAGTTGATAATGTTGAGCCATGAATACAATTTTTTTTTAACCACAAAACTGTTACTTGAACCAGGTAGCCTTTTTTCACAAGGGTATCAGGAAAAAAATGCACCATAAAACGTATTGTGCAATTTTTCCTGAATACGCAGATGCCTCATATGTAGTGGAAAGTAATTGTTTGGGCGCATGGTGGTGCTCAGAAATTGGTTGGAATCATTAGCGGACGCCAAGGCACCCCCTATGATGCTTAAACAGTGGAGCTACCCCACAAGTGACCTCATTTTGGAACTAGACCCCTGAAGGAATTTATATAGATGTTTGGTGAGCCCCTTGTACCCCCAGGGGCTCCGCAGAAGTTGATAACGTTGAACCGTGAAAATTATTTATTTTTTTACCACAAAATGTTTGCTTTAACCAGGTAGCTTTTTTTTTTTTACAACAGTATCAGGAAAAAATGCACCATAAAACGTATTGTGCAATTTTTCCTGAGTATGCAGATACCTCATATGTGGTGTAAATCAATTGTTTGGGTGCACAGCGGGGCTTGGAAGAGAAGGAGCGCCATTTGACTTTTCAAACGCACAGACGCCGTGCGTCACTGATCGGCCGCTGCAAAACGCAGCGGTCTGATGAGATACAAAAAGCGTCGGGGATACGGAACAAAAAAGTCACGCCAAAAATTGAGTAAGGATGCCGATCTGTTATGTGCATCCCTGATTAGCGCTCGGCCGCTGCAGGACACACACACGGATGAGATGAAAAAAAAAATGATGCAAGATAAAGACAAAAAAAAAAAGTCCCACCGAAAATTGACCATGGATGCAGATACATTATCTGCATCACTGATCGGCGTTCGGTGGGATTCACGGACGGATGAGGTGTAAAAACGGACAGGGGATACAAAAAAAAAAATTACACTCACAGTACACAGAAGATTTGCAGGAGGATCAGTGACCAGAGGAACTGCAGGAGGAATAGAAGTCAGAAAGTGGACAGCTTCTTACAGGAGCAGCAGGCAGGAAGTTGGACAGCTCATCAGAAGACCCAGGAAGGACCCAGTGATGGAAGCAGATGTGATTGGGCCAGTGAAGACCTCGGACGACCCGGTGAAGGCAGGTAGGGGACGTCGGAGGGAAACCAGATGGAGAGGGGGAGGGGGAGACCGGAGAAGCAGAGGCAGGAGAATGGGATTGGAATAGAGATCGCGGGGGGGCAGATCGGCAGGGGACGGGGCGATTACGGAAGTGCGCAGGGACCATCAGGGGGGGTGCATTACTCATGTGGAGCAGGAGCAGCGATCGGGCAGCGACATCAGCAGTGGCAGCAGCGGCGGCGTGGTACTACAAGTACCAGCCGGTGCACGCCTCAGACATGCTGGGGGGGGGGCTTCCCAGACCAACACAAGCCTGGGGAGGGCGGTCACCTCCAGATCAGACTGCCCCACTGCACACTGATTGGAGCAATTGTGCGTCATAGCACAATCGCTCCAATCAGTGCTGCAGGGGCTGGGGGGTGCCATGTTTGAGCTCCAGCTATGATCTGCTGCAGCTGCTGCAGCACCTCATAGCGGGATCTCACAGTATCGCACTGGTTCAGGCATTGTTTTAGCCAAAACCAGTGCGATCGATGTGGTTGGCGGTTCAGATTTGAACAGCCAATCAGAATGATCGTCGATGGGGGGGTGGCGATGCCACTTCCCCCCTGGGGTCAAGCAAAGGTCTCCTGCTGTAAGAAACAGCAGGGGACATCATTTGAAAGCCGTTGCTATGGCCACGGCAATCAAATGAATTGTAGGCAGTAAAGTTACGTCCCTCATCGTTAAGTCACGTAAAAATAGAACGTAACTTTACTGCCCGCGGTCGTGAAGGGGTTAATAAGCACTCTGCAATGCACATACAGTATATGCACACACAATACTGCTGGATGGACATTACATGTACACTAAGCTCCACTACATATCCACATTTATATGTGTATACACTATATGGAAAAATATTGCAACCCTCGCCCCATCCCCCAAATACTTTTTGCTCATCAGTGTATACACATACATCTCTGCCACATATAAACATACACTGTAGATGTGGCGCCCCTGAGGCTTCAGTCGCTACAGAGGTACTGCATCTCAGCCAGAGGTGTGGTATTCCATCTTGGATATAGAGCAGGTCACAACCGGTTCACATAGAACCACGACACCCAGGCTCAGTAACACCTCATCAGACATGGAAAGGGTGTGATTATACCCAAAGCCAGGCTGGGGGGTGGAGTCGTAGGAGTCGCAACACAATACAACAAGTGGGAACACAGTGTGGAGAGAGAAAGAGGAGTGGAGGAGCTAAGACCCGCAGCCTGGAGCAGGTACCGCTCGGCCCGGGCACAGACAGAAAGGGTCCTAGAGACTACAGGAGCTAACCTTCCGTGGCCTTGTTCCACACACAATCTACAGGTGGAAGAACTAGGTTGCACCATGGGGATTGGTCCCTAGGCTGGAGGAGAATAACCCATGGGATCTGCTAGGAAAACCAACGGCTGAGGTTACTCCAAGCACCGCAGCCACACACCGCACACAAATTCGCTGGAAGGTGACCCAAAAGGACTAAGGGATAGAGCTTCACGACACCCCACAGGGTTCCCGGGCACTGATAAAGGGTTCAGTGAGCGAGGGCGCAAGGCAGGAGGGTGAAGCAAGCACAGAGATGACCAGGAAAGAGACACTTAAGAAAGGTGCCCCGGATTCGACCTCCAAACTACCCGGGATCGGCAAGATCCCAGCACAGTAAGGCCCCAGTACCCTGAAGGTGGTCACTGGCATATCCTGTTATCTGGAAACCTGCTACAGTGAGTAAAAACATTAAGTCTGCACCCCTGTGTCGCTCCATTATTCGCCTGCGCCCACCATCATAGACTACTACTACGGTACGACCCCCATCCACCCTAGGGCCTAGCTCTACCTGTGGGGAGCTGCACCATCTAAGCTGTGTCACCATCATGGGGAGCCCCATGTCACAGTGGTGGCACCTAACTTGCCGCATACCACAGGTGGCGTCACGAATAAACTGTCATCATTCCCTTCCTTTTTATTAAATGACACCGCCGGGGTCACGGAGCGGGGCCACGCCACCATGGCTCCCCAAGAGAAGAACCGCTGCCCCGTAACGAGTCACCCCACAGTCCCGGTGTAGGTGTGTCATATACATTACCCCATTTTGCAGTTCCTTTCAGGTCATGTGATTGATCCTATGACCTGAAAGACCCTGGAGACAGCCTCTGTGCAGATGCCTGTAGCTTCCTCTCTTACTCTGCACTGATCACATCCATCAGTGTGGGGCAGGAGGAGAGAGCAGGTCTCTCAGTGATTGGAAAGGACACTGTCTCAGTGTTCTCCATCATTACTCATTTATTAGCAAGATTTTTTTTCTTGTTTAAAGTGTGTCTTAGGCCTCTTTCATACACCAGTTTTTTGAGCTCCACGGAACAACTGAAGTAAGTCGCGCTATCAGCAGTGACGTTACTTAGGTTACCCGCGGCCACAGCTGGATTCTCTTTGCCAGGTACAAACTGCTACAATGGATCCGTTTTTTTCAACAGATTCGTCCGATCAGTTGTATTACAATCTCCAAAGCATCTGTCACATCAGTCACAAAATGGATTGTGACTGATGGAAAAAGACAGAAGTGTGAAAGCAGCCTTATAGTCCAAAAAATACACTAAGTTCAAAAGTAATTTCCATTTCTCATTTAACTATATGATGGTCGGGGGGCGTGGCCTGGATATGGAGGAATGAGGACACACTTCATCTCGGCTCCCTAACCTGCCCTGGATAACAGCCGACTATACAGCACCCCAGGTCTCTGGCCCTGGAATATGAGCCACAGAAAGAGAGGGAGATTGGTCAGGCATCAGTCCTCTGAGGCTGAGACAGCTAGCAGTGGCATTCAGCATTTTTTCCCCAGGGCCTCAGAAGCTTCCTCCAGACAAGCTCCACCAAATATGGCTGCCAGCCTTCACAGCCACGAGGCAGCATACAGCCTCGGTGAGGCTCCACAGACCCGCAGCAGGTCCACTGATTGCCACCTGTGGTCCCGCAGCGAGGGAATTTCCACCAGGGGATCCGCTCGGTCGGGAGACATAGTAGGAGGTTCAGGTATACCCCAGTCTCTGCCCTCCTTGGACACCCAGCACGGGAATGCAGCCCTTGGAGAAGGTATAAACCTATCAGCTCCAGTGATCCTCCTTCCCCCTTGCAGCGAGGATGAGATCAGTACCCCAGGAGGGGGCCTCAGAGATCCACAGCCCCAGCAGACATGTAACAGCCCCCTGGGGAGCCTTGATAATGGACCGGACACTGCACAGCCTTGGGACAAACAGCAAACACCAGCTCCTGCTACTGTTCCCCTCCTCCACCTTTCTCCTGGCTCTTTACTGTGTACTGCTATCCAGGCTCAAAGCAGTTTTACAGCGTCTACCCCACTTATCCTGGACTCAGAAGCACAAGGTACCAGTGGGGGATGGGAGGGTGAGAGTCTTGGGGAAATGATCCTGATAAATAGCCCTGCTGTGCTCCTCCCCCTCCAGTGCAAAGTCTCGGGAATCAGCAGCAGGGGGCAACCACTTACACCAGGCCTGCAGCCCTAGCAACCACAGCAAGCTGTACTGATGCTGATGATTCATGTGCCTCACCTGTCTTGACTTCCCAGGGATTGGAAGTCCTGTCCAAATTAAAAGACCTCTGAGCCCGCATCAATACCATCCCCTCTAGGGAAGACATGGACATGATTGTAGCAAGGCTTGACAAAGCGTACCGCACAGAACTCTCTACTTTACGCGCCAATGTACAGAAAATTGATAGCAAGATCCAGTCTCAAGCCAATAAAATACAATCCATCCAGAGTGACGTTTTCTCTCACCAGCAAAGTCTAGATACGCACGCTCAGCAAATACATTATCTCACAGAAGCATTAGATGATGCCGAGAATCGGGGCCGCCGCAATAACCTCAGAATCCGAGGCCTTCCTGAGGAGGTAGATTCCAGAGATCTCCCACGGGTTCTACATCGGGTGTTTAACAAAATTCTAGATGCTTCCCCTGCTAATGAGATAGAGCTGGATAGGGCTTCACAGAGCTTTGGGGCCCAGATCGTCTGACCCTAACCGTCCCCGGGACATCATTTGCAGGATCCATCACTACGTGCAAAAAGAGGCCATCCAGCAAAAGCTCAGAGACGGCACCTCAGCTCTCTTCCAAAAGGTCAAGCTCCAGATCCTGCCGGACCTATCCCGCCTCACCCTTCAGAGGAGACGAGCCCTAAGACCACTTCTGGATCTGCTTAGGGCACACAACCTCACTTACAGCTGGGAATTCCCGTTCCGCCTGCAGGTACGACATGACTGCCAAATGCATATTCTTCGTTCCCCTTGGGACATTGATTCCTTCACAGCAGCCCTCCGCATCCCACGGATTGAGATCATGGACTGGCCGGGCATCCGTCTGGAGCCCGAGGGAGGCCCGCCGCGACATCGTTCCAGAGACCGCCGTCAATGAGATAGATGAACTTTCGTCAAAAGAATCCCTGCTTCTCGGTTCCGTATAAATCTGGTTGTTTTCCTGAGTTATGGGGGGGGGGGAGGGGGGGTTCAATCTCAGGGACTTTTCATTTTACAGTTTTGCCAATTGAGGTTGTGGCGTTCTACATTTGCCTGATTTTCACTGATGTCGATTAACTTTTTCTTTAAGGCTGTATGCTCTGCTGGTGTGTGGAGACTCTTATGCAGTATGAGCCTGGGGAGTCCACCTTGAGGTCCCCCTGGCCCATAAACCTGGGGACCCAGATTCGAAGCTTGACAAGATGTCTTTCTCCTGATGCTCCCTTTCTCTATGCTTTCTCTCTCAATTCTGCTTCTGGGGCATGGCTAGTGGGCTTTCACTTCTGTATTGAACACCTTAATCCGGGGCAGCAAGGGGGGGCCCCTCTCCCCTTGGTAGAAAGCCTAGCACCCCACAGGGGTCCAACGTCTTTAGGACGTTTAACTTCTTTATCCCAGCTAGTGGACTGAGCCCATTAGTCCACATCTATTTAGTGTTCTACTCTATCTCTACCTCCTCGACCCTCCTCTCATTTAACCTCTAATCCTTCCTTCTTTCCCTTTGTTTGTTTCCTGCTCTCTCTTCCTCCTTTCAATCCTAGCTCCCTCCCCTTCCTCTCTCATCCCTCTTTTCTCCCTCCCACCCTCCTTGCCTCCCCCGTCCCTAGACTAAATACCTCATATCGTGGAGCAATGGCGCAGATCAATGTTGCCTCTTACAACACCAGGAGTCTCAACTCGCCTCGGAAGAGATCGCAAATTTTATTTGAAATGCACAAAAAACGGATCCACATACTTATGTAGCAGGAGACTCACTTCAAGGAAGGCCATCTCCCTACACTGAAGGACAGGAATTACACCTCCTGGATCCACAGCCCCAACCCGGCTTCCAGGTCTGGGGGGGTCTCTATTACCCTTCACAGGTCTTTGACCCACACGATTGTGGATTCCTTGGCCGACCCCAGAGGTAGGTTTCTTTTTCTGAAATTATGCATTGGCTCCACCGTATAAACAATTGCCAACTGGTATCTCCCCAACAGGGATCCCTCTCGGGCCTGCGCCTCTATTCTGTCCCGTCTGGCTGAATTTTCTGAGGGCATGTTAGTAGCTGGTGGAGACTTTAACCTCACACTGGACCCAAACATAGACACCTCGTCAGGGCGTCATTTTATACCACGCAGAAAACTTAAGGCCTTTAAACGTGACATTCAAAATATGCAGTTGATGGATGTATGGCGTGCCCTATACCCCACCACAAAAGATTACTCCTACTACTGCCCAGCCCATTCATCATATAGCCGCCTCGACATGATCCTCCTGAGCCAACATGTCCTGACGTGGCAGGTTGGAGCGTCTATTGGGAACCTTTCTCTCTCCGATCACGCCCCGGTCTTTGCTCACTTCACTCCTCCAAATAGCTCACAGCGCCCATGGACTTGGCGCCTCAATGAAAATTTGCTTAATGATCAATTGTGCTGTAGTGAAATACGGAGCCACATATCTGAATTCTTGGAAAATCATGCCAGCGACCCGACTCCTCTTCCGACACAATGGGAGGCGCTAAAGTGTGTAGTTCGAGGTTTACTAATTAAACATGGCTCTAGATTGAAGAAGGAGAGGTCTTTCCTTATCACAGAGCTCCTACAGCAGATTGCCTCTTTGGAAGCCGCACACAAGCAATCCCTTTCCGCCACGGTTTATGCGGACCTCACAAAGGCTAGGGAGGGACTGAGGGACCTTCTCGATCAAAGGTACAGGAGACAAAGGGCCAAGTTAAGTCGATATTTATATGAGCATTCAGACAAGTGTGGGAGAGCCTTGGCTCGTTTTATGCACCCCAGAAATGCTATTGGCCATGTTCCAAAAATCCAGACCAGGGGGGGGCCCCGACCCAAAATCCCATCCAAATTGCAAACCTGTTCCGTTCGTTCTATGATGACCTCTATAATTTGAAGGGGCAGTTTAGAGATATTCCCCACAATCTTTCCAGCATAAAGTTAACGAATATGTGCAGCAAACTGCACTCCCTCGGATCTCTGAAAGGGATGCGGTAGCCTTGGAAGAGGACTTTTCCACAGAAGAGATCCTCGCCATAATTAAAGCCTCCCCGAATGGTAAGAGTCCGGGTCCGGACGGATTTACCTCCAAATTTTATAAGATATTTGGTGACCAAATTGTCCCTTTCCTCACGAGGTTTTTTGTCTCTGTATCTGGAGACTCCCCCTTTGTCGCCCAGTCCCTAGAAGCACATATTAGTGTTCTACCCAAACCGGGGAAGGATCATTCATCTGTCTCTAACTACAGACCCATCTCCCTCATCAATGCTGACATCAAAATTTTTGCCAAGGCTCTCGCCAATAGACTGGCTCCACTTCTTCCCGGTATTATTCACACTGATCAGGTTGGCTTTGTATTGGGCCGTGAGGCCAGGGACAATACCAACAAAACCCTTATTCTTATGGCGTGGGCTAAGGCCAGAGGTCTCCCTACGTGCCTTCTCTCCATTGATGCAGCGAAGGCCTTTGATAGAGTCAGCTGGGAGTTTGTGATGGCCTCTCTGCGGCAGGTGGGACTGGGAGACAAATTCATTGAAAGGGTCTCTTCCCTTTATAGGAATCCCTCTACCAGGGTCAAAGTCAATGGGTTTCTCTCATCACCAATTGCAATACATAAATGGTACACGTCAGGGGTGCCCCCTTTCCCCCCTACTTTATGTCCTGGTTATGGAACACCTTGCCGTGGCCATCAGAAACAATTCCAGTATCCACGGGATAGGGGTGGGGGGTGGGGAATGCAAGGCAGCTTTTTACGCAGATGATCTACTTCTGTTCATCTCGCAGCCTCGCCTTTCCTTCCCCTCACTTATTCAAGAGTTTGAAAAATTCAGTCACCTCAGCAACTTTAAGGTCAATTACTCCAAATCCGAGGCATTAAACATATCTCTCCCTGATGCTGAGGTGGATCATATCAAGAAAAATTTCCCCTTCAAGTGGCAGGACTCCGCCATTACTTACTTAGGGATAACAGTCCCCATGGATCTCCCAAAACTATATCAGCTTAACTACCTTTCCCTTCTCAACAGGACAAGAAAGGATCTTACCTCATACAATAGTAAAAGACTGTCCTGGTTTGGACGAATAAATGTTATCAAAATGGACATTTTGCCTCGCTTTTTGTACTTGTTCCAGACAGTCCCCTTGGTTCTTCCTGCGGTATTTTTCTCCAGCCTGCAGTCAGTTATCGCGCGCTTCGTGTGGGGAGGTAAGCGCCCGAGGATAGGCTTCATTACCCTTTGCAGACTTGAAAGCCAGGGGGGGGGGCTGGATTGCCCAACTTTAAACTCTATCATAAAGCGGCTCTACTGATGCGATTACTAGATTGGCAATATCATGGGGCCACAAAGTAGTGGGTAAGCCTAGAAGAAATGGACCACAAGATCCCCTTGCGTTACCTCCCTTGGATTAGCTCGGGCTCCAGGGGCCAGCCTCTCTCCGAGGCTGATCTCTTGAGGGTGACATTGAGGATGTGGGATTTAGAAACCAAAAGGGGTCGTCTGTCCAGGGGGCACGGTCCCCTCTCCCCTATCTTTTCAAACCTAGATTTTGCCTCGGCAGTTGGGGCCCATGTTTTCCTGTGCCGGAGGAGGAGCGGGGACGTGCGCTTCTTTCATATACTTCAGCGATCCCCATTGCCCACATACGACTTGCTCTCTGCCTTGGGAGGGGCCATACCCTGGTTTGAATACTTCCAGATCAGGTCTTTCTTGACCGGATCAGGCCGGGAGGCACTCTATGCTGCCCCCCCCTCCTCGTTTGAAAAGCTCTTTCTTTTGGAAGAGGCTCCGGGACATACCCTGTCCCTTATCTATAACCTTTTGATCCAGAAGGGGGATGTGGATGAGCTCAAATTTGTGGGGGGATGGAGTAGAGACTTGGGCGTGACTATCCGGGTTGAGGAATGGAGGACTGCTTTTCTTTTCACTCATAAATTTTCTAGGGCTTGTTCGGTCCAGGAAAAGGGTTATAAAATTCTCACCCGCTGGTACCGCTGCCCTCATGCCCTACACGCAATCTTCCCTTCAGTGTCAGACAGATGTTGGCTGTGTAATCACGAGAGGGGGGATATGTTGCATATATGCTGGAGCTGTAGCCTCATTAAACCTTTTTGGAGTGGGGTCTTCTCGGCATACAATAGCATTAGTGGGGAGGCCCTCTCTGGTTGTCCACAAATCGCTCTCTTATCTATCCTACCGGGGCTGTTAAATCTCAGAAAATGGGACTATTGCGGTTTTGCCTAGCGGCTGCCCGAGCCGTGATCCCCAGACACTGGAGGTCCACCCGTACCCCCGCCTTGGATGAGTGGCTTGGGGAGATGGCCTCTCTTTACAGAATGGAGAGTCTCACTGCTGAAATTCAGGACGCTACTGAAAAATGTATTAAGATTTGGAGTCCCTGGGTCATTTTTTTTGGATTCTCCGGACTTCATGGTCCCTCTTTGGGGCGAGTTGAGACTCTACCTAGATTTTCCCTGCTAGTTATTCCCGGGCCTTTCTTGCCCTTCCCCATGATCCTTTTCCCTGTCATCATTCACTTTGTCTACTTCCCTCTTTCTTTCTCTCTTTATTTCTTTTCCTTCGACTGACCCTTATGTGCCTCTATGGTATGAATGGTAAATCTTTGCTGTTTATGGTATAGTTTATGGATTTTATACTTTTATAATGGTTCAAGACAGAATGATATAAATGTTCTTAAATGTTCTTTATTGTAACAAACTGTATATGGCTACAACCATGCAAAGCCTTTCATGTTTCATTGCATTCTTGTTTTTTTTTGTGTGTTGTCTCTCTTTGGGGGTTTGCCTTGGTCTGCAGCCCTGCTTATTGTATTCAACCTTAATTTTTCAATAAAAAAGAGATTAAACATAACTATATGATGGTCTGTAATATGGTTTTTGTACAATTTGTCAATGAAATATATAATATCTCCCCATGCGATTTATTCTTGATGGTAAACAAAATATGATTTTCAAATAATTCAGATTTCAAAATTTAGGTATTAGTATAGGTTAACCCCTGTGTGAATTCTCTGATGTTTAACAAGATATGATTTCTGTGCAAAACATTTCCCACATTCTGTACATGAAAAAGGTTTCTCCCCTGTGTGAGTTCTCTGGTGTCTAACAAAACATGATTTTTTGTTAAAATGTTTCCCACATTCTGAACATGAATATGGCTTCTCCCCTGTGTGAATTATCTGATGTTTAACAAGATTAGATTTCTGTGAAAAACATTTCTCACATTCTGAACATGAAAAAGGTTTCTCCCCTGTGTGAATTCTCTGGTGTGTAAAAAGACTTGATTTCTTTAGAAAACTTTTTCCACATTCTGAACATGAATATGGCTTCTCCCCTGTGTGAATTTTTTGGTGTGTATCAAGATTTGATTTCTGTACAAAACATATCCCACATTCTGAACATGAAAAAGGCTTCTCCCCTGTGTGAGATCTCTGGTGAGTAACAAAACACCATTTGTGTTTAAAATGTTTCCCACATTCTGAACATGAATATGGCATCTCCCCTGTGTGACGTCTCTTGTGTATAACGAGATTTGATTTCTGTGCAAAACATTTCCCACATTCTGAACATGAAAAAGGTTTCTCCCCTGTGTGAATTCTCTGGTGTGTAACAACACTTGATTTCTTTACAAAACATTTTCCACATTCTAAACATGAATATGGCTTCTCCCCTGTGTGAATTTTCTGGTGTGTATCAAGATGTGATTTCTGTACAAAACATAGCCCACATTCTGAACATGGAAAAGGCTTCTCCCCTGTGTGTGTTTTCTGGTGAATAACAAAAGACCATTTCTGTTTAAAATGTTTCCCACATTCTGAACATGAATATGGCTTCTCCCCTGTGTGACTTCTTTTGTGTGTAACAAGATTTGATTTCTGTGCAAAACATTTACCACATTCTGAACATGAGAACGGCTTCTCCCCAGAATGAATTTTCCCATGCCTAGCAAGAGCTAATTTCTGGCTAAAGCATCTCCCACACTTGATACAAGAAAATCTCTTCTTTTCCATGTGAATTTTTTTATGTTTAACAACAGATGTTTTGAGCGGTAAACTATTTCCATAATCTGAATGTGAAATTGACTTCTTTGCTTTAAGAGCAGTTAGTTTTTTATTTCCTTTTTTGTGTCTTCTATTTTTCATAGTAGTCTGTGACGAATCAGTAGACAAAACCTGTTTCATAGGATCAGTTGCGAGGTTTTTTCTGTGAAGGAATGATGGGATATCTGGTGTAATGGCTTTAACTTTAGCTGTATCCTGTCTGATCTCAAAATCATCTGATTTAAAAATTGAAGATATCGGTTGCCCCTCCGATTTTCTGTCACCATTATCTGTCAAGAATAATACCAATTATTATTTTTGAACAAAATATCCTTGAAATATATATTTTTGAACATATCTGCTTAAAATATCCGTAGAAATGGAAAGTTATGTAGCAAAATTAAATTATTCACTAAGGCAATGACCGTTAATTATATTAGAAGACCTCATAGGATGAATCAGTAGAGTGTGGTGTTCAAGTGTTTGTTCATTCTGCCTCCAAAATATTGGAATAAGGAGCCACGAAAATTATACCACTAAAAACTTCTACTCATCTTGCAAAAAACATGCCCCCAATCAGGTCCATTATCATTGGAGAATCAGGGGATTTCTGCATTATTAGCACTTAAATGCATAAAAAGCAACATGGCTTCCATAAACCAATCCAGCAAAATACGCTCTCCCAAAGTCAAATCTTCCCCTTGTTTCTGAGACTTGTAGTGTGCCCATACCACGTTAAGCATCCATGTATTTTGCATTGTTGTAGTGAGAAGAAGTCACTGAATTTAAAATGTGCGTTTCTCCTGGAGCATAATCTGGGCTCTATGTTTTGGGTATTAAAATGGCATAGTTGCCATAGTTGATATTTTCACTCGACAACATCTATTGCTTGCTAATTTCAGGAAAGTGAGGAGTCAAAAAAGTCATTACTCCTATAGATTAACTCAATGAGGATTACAATGTCAGGAAATGACTACCATGGATCTGCTAGGTTTAAGGGAACACCCAGAAAGTGCTGCAACACACAGGGAACACAATACAATGGTGAGCCCTGGTACAAGGGAGAGGGGTCACCAACTGCCACTAACCTGAGGATGAGTCTTGCACTCCCTTATGTCCCTATATGGGTCCTTCCCCACGTTGCCGATCAAGTGCCTAGGACCTCACTTGCCCTGAACTCACCCTGGCTACTGAGTAGGCCAGCGAGAGCATTAGTCTCACCATTTCAACAATACACTATGACAGAAGGGAGACAGACAAGGGGAAAATAGACACAAAATGAAAACAAAATGAAAACACTCCAAGCCCCTCCAATGCAGTTAAACACCACTGCTGCAATTGTCACAACACCTCAGCTTCTTCCAGAAACTGGCTCCTTCCAAAGTGGCCAGCATAAGAATGATGAGATTCTATTGCCGACGGCAGATGACAAGATATGACTAATTTGAAATAGTCACAAAAGAGCTGCCCCTGAGATTAAGGCTCCAAAGGACAGCCAGATAAGAAAGAGTCCTTAACTTCTACAGCAGATAGAGAAAGCAGATACATTTAAACACAACTTACAGACCTGCGTACAATAAGTGCTGTGAACTTCTGGTACCAAACTCGCCAGAGGTCTTCTCAAAGCGGGACACACTTGTGACAGTACCCCCCCCCCTTCTACGAGGTGCGTTTGGACCCTCAAGACCGGATTTGTCTGGATGAGATGAACACACCAATCAACTGGCGTTCACTTCTGATGCCGGTACCCATGTCCTTCCCTCCGGCCCATAACACCTCAAGTGTACCAAGTATTTTACAAAACCTCAAAAAAACAGAGAATCGATGATTCTTGACACCTGAAACGCAAAAATAATTGGAGGCAGCAGTAATGGTATAGGCTCCAGGGATGTGACAAATTTCTTGAGTAAGGGCCTATGAAAAACATTATTTATGTTAAGTGCTGGAGGTATCTTAAGCTGAAAGGCCACAAGGTTAATGACGGCAATCACTTTATATGGACCGATGAACCTAGGACCCAGTTTCAAAGATGGAACTTTTAACTTAATATTCCTAGTGGCCAACCATATGTAATCATTCCGGACCTGGCGATCGGCTTTTGTCAGCCATGCATTTATACCTATCTCTCATAACCCTCAGATTGTTCAGAACTCCATGTCATATAGAAGAGGGTGATAAGGAAAATCGTAAAGCAATGAAGTGTGCCATTTGACTGAACCTATCCACCGATACTAAGGTCACAGTTTTTCCAGTAGATGAAGGAAAGTGGGAGGGACGCAGATGGATGAGTATGTCGGATCTTAAAATGTGCACAGATAGCACAAGTCGACACAAAATCAACAATGTCCTTATGCAACCTTGGCCACCAAAACCGACAAGGTGGTCAAAGGTCACTTTACCACTAAGTGTCCTGCAAGGATCGAGTTAGAATGTTCCTTTAAAATTTTTGAGATACAACTGCAAAGGTACAAATAATTTCCCTGAGGGGCAAAAAGCGGGGCCGTTCCCCTGAACCTTCAACACCTCACACTCAAATTCAGAATGTACAGTCGAGACGACCACCCCTCCCATAAAATAAAGACAGTCATCCGAGCTACCTCCCCCAGGAAAACTCTGGGGCTTTGACATTTCTGACCCCAGGACGATAGGCAACCACAAAGTTAAACCTAGTAGAAAAAATAACACCTGACCAGTAAAGGTAAAGAGGAAACTACCAACCTGTGTGATCCAATTACTGTTGGCGTCCCAGTCCTTCCCACTGTTGCACCACTACAACCCCCACCATCATCCTGGGGCCCGCTTCACCTGTGGGGAGTGATCACACCCGAGCTGCACTACTACCAGCCTTAGCAAGGAACTCTGCATCGGCGGCTAATCCTTGGCCACATACCACAGGTGGCGTCACGACAAACTCTCTCCAAATACCGCGCTTCCCCACAGTTTACTGTACACCTCGGGGAAACGGAACCGGGAAAGGGCACCTGTGATAGCGCCTGACCCGACCCAAAACGGCCCGGCGCTACATAGATAATAACAAATCTACTGAAATGATCAAACTCAACAGTCCTCATCAGTAAATAATTAGTAACTAGTGGTGAAACATCTCTGGGGTAATTAGAGTATGTGGCTTGGTAGCTCTTGGTTATCTAAACTATTTTAGGGGTAATATTTTTTGTCAGATCGGTTTCTTGAAGAAATAGTTGACATTTAAAGAAAATTTTTTAAAATAGTGCAGAGCTGAGGGGGTCTTAAATTGAGATCTCTGGTAGTGATGGGCGAGAGTCGCAGATAACCAGGATCGGCAGACGTAACCGGAATGAAGAAAAAAAAATCTAAAAATCTGGTTCCGGCCCGCGATGGACCTCGAGTATTTGGCCAGACACTAGTCCCAATATAAGTCTATGGGGACTAGAATCTGGCAATTAAAAATGGTTTTAGAAGGGATAGAGAGATAGGCGCAAGCTTCATACTTACAGAGACTCCAATGCGGCTGTAACTGTTCTCGCGGCCACTCATTCACTTCCAGGGCTGCGCATTACCTTCATGTATATGCACTGCTTTCCCCGCCCATCAGTGTCTGTGATTAGTTGCAGTCAGGACACGCCCCCACCCTGAGTGGCAGCGTCTGAGTGCTTCCAATCACAGATGCTACGTGCGTCTATTCTGGTATAAAATAAAAAAAATATTTGGCGTAAGGTCTCCACACATTATGATACCCAGCAAAGATAAAGCATACGGCTACAGGATGCAGGCCATAGCGGTGCGCCTATCTTGGCTGTGTATCAAAATAAAAGGAATCGCATGCAGCGCTTTTTTTTTTTTAAAACATTTAAATAAATAATTAAAAAAAACAGATGTGTGGTTTCCCGATGGGCAGGGAAAGCAGTGCATATGAATCAAGGCTTATGCGCGGCCTCGTAAGTGAATGAGCAGCCGCTGGAGCAGTGTACAGCCGTGCTGGTGACTCAGTAAGTATAGCGCCGCTTGCTTTATTATTTTTTCTTTATTTTTCCTTTATTTTTTTATTACATGAGTGCTGGATCTTGATGAATACTCGGAGTTCCACGAGAATTCTGGGCCCAGGCCCGACACATTTGAAGCCGCGCAAGTCCGGATCTTTACAGTCCAAGTCCGCCCATCACTAATCTCCAGCATTTCATAGAGAGAACGAAACTTTTAATTATAGTCTACCAGAGAATTGCAGATTAACATAAGTGAGGTAGGCCAATCTCACTACAATCAACACATAATAAAAAAAAAAAATTGCCAGGGCTTGTTGTATGTCGTATCTACGCGGTCATTTGGTTTTGTAGATTTCAGATCTGGGCAGGTAAGGGTCACCATCTTCTAATTCCTGGGAGTAGGTGGATCATGCAAGTTGTAAGCTCTATAGCGGAAGGACTTTCAATGTCCAAAGCAATTTGCACAATTCTGGGTTCAAGAACATGTGGTTTTGCAAAAAAATGTTGATGACACAACTGTAATATGTCTGGACAGCACCAACGATAAAGCAGCCACAGCCGGTGACTGAGAAGAATCTGTGACTTCTCTGCATATAGTGGTCACAACTCACCTGGGCGGTTATCTGTGGGAATCTCCACTTTACTCCGCTCATCACCCCTCACATTTGTCTCTGTAGTATTAATATGGGTCAGATCTTCACTCTGAAACAAATATTGTGAAGGTCACAGACAGATGGAGAAGTCACATCTATGATCAGCTCTAATCCTGTCATCTCCACCGTTCTCATTACAGAAGTATAAAACATACAATACTGGTGGATAAAACAAGACTGAACACAAGACCTTCACAGCAGTCTACACATCATAGGGAGATTTCATGGCACCTTCTCTCCATCTACCTGATGATCCTGAGGAACATTGGGATCTTCTTGTTTACTGTCCTGTGGGAGAAGAGGACGGGGACTTCTCTCTGGTGTTGTCCTTTTACTGGATAAAACTGGTGGAAACACATACAGGGACTGAATTAATTCCTTACATACAGGTAATTATAGGCCGTGTGTATTTAGTCCTGTCTATTACCTGGTGATTTGAGGGGCTGGGGAACCTCAATCATGACGTCCTTGTACAGATCTTTGTGTCCTTCTAAATATTCCCACTCCTCCATGGAGAAATAGACGGTGACGTCGTGACACCTTATAGGAACCTGACACATACAATGATACCGTCACCCCCGATCCCTTCATAGCGTTACTGTATAATGTCCCAGCAGTGTCACCTCTCCAGTCAGCAGCTCAATCATCTTGTAGGTGAGTTCTAGGATCTTCTGGTCATTGATGTCCTCATGTATCGAGGGGTGAGGTGGAGACAGCGTGATTGGGCTCAGGGGTCTTCCCCATCGCTCAGACCCAGGGGCCTGACAGCGCTCACTAGAGGTCTTCTTCACGACTGTGTAATCCTGGTTATGGAGAGACACAGTAATAAATCTCACTACAGACATTTCCAGAGTCCTCACCTCTCCAGTTTTGTCCATCTGTTATTCCCATAGATAAGAATGATGTAATGTGACGTCATCAGAATCTCTCACCTCTCCAGTAAGCCGGAAGAGGATCTCTAGGGTGAGGTGTAATATCCTCTCCACCAGCTTGTCCCTGTCACTATCCATCCTTGAGAAATAAATCAGAAAAGGAGTCAAAGATAAGCAGATGAAAAATCAAAAAGAATCCGGTGTAATAACACAATTCCTGGAGATAATAAAGCGAAACTATCAGGAGAAATAACTTGTAGATATCGTATTCTCTCTTGTCTTGTATGGACTGGAATATAAGTTAAATTGCTGACTAAAAGCTCTAGCAACTTTTTGGCTATAGGAACTAAAAGTTCTTCGGGACAAACCAGGAAATACAGAGACTGTCAAGGACACAAGCAGCGATGGTATTTTCATTATGTTACTGTACAACATTCTGTTTGGTATCTTTTAAGGCTTCTATACACATTAGACTAAAGTTTGCTGAAACCTCTCATTTCAGGGTGATTTGAATTGGTCAAGTATATAACATATTTGAGGTTTTCAAGACAGATGATAAGATAAGAGAAGGATCGGACATGCTGAAATTCAGAAGCTGATTCGTTGTTCCCCCTGGAGATAATCCTCCATTAGAAGAGTCTGCCAACTACTGTCTCATAGAGACCACTGGAAATCCCAATGGTTGTGTGTATGTGCAGTCAGGTGAGATAGCCGTCAGATGAATAATTGTTAACAGTTATCTCCTATGTATGGGGCCGTTAGTATAAGGCTATGTGCGCACAGTGCGTTTTTGCGGCGTTTTTCGGGAGCGTTTTTGCTCAGAAAACTGCATGACTTTGCTTCCCCAGCAAAGTCTATGAGTTTTCATTTTTGCTGTCTGCACACAGCGTTTTTTTTAGCTGCGTTTTTGTGGTGCCCACAAAAACGCAGTAGGACAATTATTTTTGCCTTTTTCACTGTGTTTTCCACCCATTGAGTTCAATGAGATGTTCAAAAACGCAATGAAAAACGCAAATTGCAAATATAGCTGCGTTTTAGTGCGTTTCTATGACTAAAAACGCAGCTATAAACGCAAGGGGTGGGTAGTAAAGTGACATGTACAGGAAGAAGATTCCTTCTGTTGGTAAACACATAAGCGTGAATCTTCCTGGTACCGCCACCGCTGCTTCCACCTCCCGTCCGGCGCCATGTCCGCTCCCGTCCTGCGCCATGTCCGGGCGGGAGGTGGAAGCAGCTGCGAAATCAAAAGTGAATAGTAGAAAAAAAAATGTCATACTCACCTGTCTGCAGACTCCCAGTGCCATGTCCGCTCCCAGCTCCTCTTCCCGGTACCGCCACCCCTGCTCCGGCTGTGTGCAGGCTCCCGGGCATGTCCGATAGCTGCAGCACCTGGTGGTTATCACCTGATGGGCACCTGACGCATCAGCTGATCATAAGTCTCGCGGTGACGCCGGCTTTTTACCGCCTGGCCAGCTTAAACTATCAACTGATGCCATCAGGAGACTTCATCAACTGATTACCGGCAGCTTCTGGAGCGATCGGATGTCAGCACCGACGTGTGTATTTTTATTTTTTTTTGCACTGATTCATCAGCTGATTGTATAAACAGCTTTTATACAATCAGGTGATGTGATTCACATCCCTGAACCTGACACATCATCTGATCGGTATGGCTTCCAGCAAACCAATCAGATGATATTGGCTCCGGATTGGAAGGCGCGGGACCCTTGACCCATGATTACTGCGGAGGTGGGGGGGGGGTTCTTTATTTCAATAAAGATGGAGTCACTAATTGTGTTGTGTTTTATTTCTAATAAAAATATTTTTCTGTGTGTTGTGGTTTTTTTTATCCTTACTAGAAATTCATGGTGGCCATGTCTAATATTGGCGTGACACCATGAATTTCGGGCTTAGGGCAGCTGATAATATACAGCTAGCCCTAACCCCAACATTACCCTACGAGCCACCCGGCATCAGGGCAGCTGGAAGAGTTGAATACAGCGCCAGAAGATGGCGCTTCTATGAAAGTGGCATTTTCTGGGGTGGCTGCGGACTGTAATTTTCAGCGGGGGTGCCCAGAAAGCTTGGGCACTCTGCATTGCGGATTCCAATCCCCAGCTGCCTAGTTGTACCTGGCTGAACTAAAAAAATATGTCGATGCCCACGTCATTTTTTTTTTTTAATTATTTCATGAAATTCATGAAATAATTTAAAAAAAAAAAGGGCTTCCCTATATTTTTGGTTCCCAGCCGGGTACAAATAGGCAGCTGTGGGTTGGGGGCAGCCCGTAGCTGCCTGCTCTACCTGGCTAGCATACAAAAATATGTCGAAGCCCACGTCATTTTTTTTGGGCAAAAAACTCCTGCATACAGTTCTGGATGGAGTATGCTGAGCCTTGTAGTTCTGCAGCTGCTGTCTGCTCTCCTGCATACACTAGTGGATGGAGCATGCTGAGCCTCGTAGTTCTGCTCCCCCTGTCTACAGCATAGAGTCCTGGATGGAGTATGCTGAGTCTTGTAGTTCTGCAGCTGTCTGCTCTCCTGCATACACTAGTGGAGAATGAAGAACATATTGAAGAAGCAAATTACATCAGACCCTTTTTTTTCAACAATCTTTAATGGCATTGTTCACTCATAACAAAACGCATAAAAACGCAGTGAGCACAAACACAGCAAAAAACGCACCAAAACGTAGTAAAAATGCATGCGAATTTTGCCACTTTTTTCCCCATAGGTGCGTTTCAAAAAACGCACACAAACGCAGCGTCAAAAAAACCGCAGTGTGTGAACTTACCCTAACACTAACAGAGGGGATAATACTCTGTACTACAGTAGTGCAGTGCAACACCTGAGCAACAATAGGCTTGTATGTTATATGATCACACTAATGAGGATTTCTAAAAAATATAACAAGAGAGAGAGAGAAAAGAGGAGAGAGATCACCATACATCTACAGTATAGCACGTGCGGACCATCACAGATCCACATTTTCAGACTTGGGAAACTGATCAAGGAGGTTGATACTATGCGCTGGGTTCATCTGTATCAAAAATGGGGATAAGTTAGTCCCCTCCTCAATTTTGATACCCAACCAAAATTGGGGGCTGGTATTCTCAGGCTTGTGGTTATTGTTAGACATGAGGTTCGGGTTCGGAAACCAACTGCCAAAAAAACAAAGCTCAGGTTTGAAATTCGAGTGACTTACAAGTGCAAACCAGTGAAGCGAGCAGTGTTGTGCTTGGGTATGAGTGATGCTCAGCCCTGTGCAAGCCACTTGCAGTGTTTGAACGACACGCACATGGGGTACAAATAGCATGATTAGATGTAGTGTGCAAAATAAACCGCCCCACCCTGTTGACCACTTGGTGGGGGTTACAAACTGCCCAATTACAGACTTCCATTGAAGTTTGGATCAAGTCGGGTTCACTAACCAAACTTTTTAAGGTTCAGCTGCACCTGCCGAACCAAACTTATAAAGGTTCTGACTCGCCCACCCCAGGGCTATGGGACACCCGGTGCCGGGCCGGACTAGTCCGGTGGTAGTCAGTGGTGGCTGGGCCCGGCTCCGTGGCCCTGGTGGGTGTCAGTAGAATATGTGGCTTGATGAATAAAGTTTGTGTTTGTGACGCCACCTGTGGTCTGCGGCTATTAAGCCGCCGCTGCTGTGTGAGGCCTCTGGGGTGATGATATAGCAGCAATGGTGGTACTGCTCCCCACAGGTGGAGCGGAGCCCCGGGGACCCGGTTAGTGCTTGTGAAAGTCTATGGTGTTGTGTGGCTAACACGGTGCAGGGCCGAGAGGCAATGAAAGAACCAGGCACAAACAACAGTCTCTTTACCTTTTCCTCTTTTACTTTGGGAACAGTCCAGTCCTGGGAGACAGTTACAGGTGGTGATGGGGATCCGGTCGGCCTGGAAGTACTTGGGGTGATCTTTCTGGCCAGCTGAGTATGAGGCCTACTCCTGTGCTTTTCTTTATGATAGGACCCTCCTTCTCTGAGTCCAGCAATGGCCCTCTTTGCTGCTGGGACCGATGGTACGTCCCTTTCCCTCTGTAGCAGGCTGTGCAGGCCCTCTCTGGTGCTTCTCTGCTGGAGTCCACACCGGGCCCTGATGCTGCAGCTGTACCTTCGGGATGTTTATGGGCCAGGTGCTTGCAGCTCTCCTGCCCTTCGGATTCGGCTACCAGGGAGTATTTTAAGCCCTGGTGGCCACAGACTCCGATGTCCGAGTCTCTCCGCTGCCTCTCTGCTACTCCTGCTTCCCTGGGCCAAGCTACTCTAGCTCTAGGCCCCAGATCCACAGGACAGCACACTCTGCGTCTGCTCACTATCACTTCTCTCTACAGACTGAACCTACTTCCTCCCTCAGGTCAGACTTGAGGAAGGCTCCCTGGAATTCCAGGTTCAGAGCTCCCCCTGCTGGCCGGAGGGAGAACTGCGGTGGATGTTAAACTTGCTGGCCAATGGACCTCCCCATTATCTCCAGGCACAGCATTAACCCTTTGGAAGGGCAATGCTGTTGTGGTGACCAGGTCCTGGGGCACCACACTCCCCCTTAGTTAAATTCAGTACTCCCGGACTGTAGAAAACAAAACAAGACATACATGTTACAACCTTAAACAACTATAAGAGTCCAGTGTGGCTCCCTGCCGGGTGTCCATTACACTGCTCCATGGTGGACCCGCCGCGATAAAACCCCCAACGTAGGCTCTGGGCGTGCGTCAGAGCATTGATGACCCCACTTTATGCACGCCGGACGGGTTTTTCTTCAGGGGTGCTGAGCACACTGGTGCTAACTATGTACAGCTAGGTGTTGGCCACCCATAGTCCAGTGGCCCAATTGTCTATTTTCTCAATCAAAAAAGAAAAACATTTTGTACACAACATTACAGACATTTCACATAACTATTTACATTCTAATAAGTACTCTTTCTTTTTACTCTCTATACCTTGGAGGGGGCTGTCCCCAAGTGCTGCGTTGAGACCTGCGTAGCCCTGGTGTTTGTCCCTGACTACTTGGTGTGTCTTCTACCTCAGCACTACAGGTAGGCCTAACCCTGATCGGTAAGCGTGATGATTGCCTATGTGGTCTAAGAGTCGCCAAGGGTATGACAAGTTCACCACTGACAGGGGGTTGATTCTCCTGTTCCACTGCTGGCGTGTCATCTCGTGTTGGAGCGGATGGTTCTTTAGGTGGATCTGGAACCTCTTCTGTTTCTGGCTCGACCAACTGCGGGAACGTCAACACTGGTACCACTATGGCATTGTTTATTCGGGTCCAAGTTTTGGGGAATTTTCCAAGGATTGTGTGGATCATCTCTTCCTCTTTTTCTGGACTTTGGGGACTTTCTTGTACTTCTTCTACTTCTTTTTTGATTCTACACCGTTCGGGGCATGCTTTCAGGCGGTCTCGAGAAACTGCTTGATAGGTCTTGCCTTCATCTTTGCTTATGAGGCATACCTTACTATTGTCAAAGTTGGAGGGGATAATGGTGTAGGGTTCATTCTCCCACTGATCATCTAATTTATGCGCCCTCCGCTTTTTCTTGAGGACCTGTTCTCCAGGTGCTAAGGGAGTTGCTGGAGCTGTTTGATTGTAATGCTGCTCTTGTCTCGTTCTTGCTTGAGACAGGCTCCTTTCTACGCATTCCTGGACCTTGCGGTACTGCCGTTGTCGCTCTTTATCCCAATCTTCTATCTCCTGAACCGCTTCAGGTGACACAGTCCCCATCTCAAAGTCTACAGGTAACTTGCCAGGTCTTGCTCGCATCAGGTAAGCAGGGCTGCAGTTGGTCGAATTTACCGGGATATGGTTGTACAGGTGTACCAGATCTGGTAACTTCTCTGGCCATTGGTTTCTTTCTTCCAGAGGTAGAGTCTTGAGCATATCAATAACCACATGGTTCATCTTCTCGCACAATCCATTGGTTTGGGGGTGGTACGGTGTGGTTCTGATTTTCTTACAACCGTACATGTTACAGGACTCTTGGAACACTTCTGCCTCGAATGCAGGACCTTGATCAGTCAGTACCCTTTCAGGGTAACCGTGAGGTCGACAAAAGTATGCCTGAAATGCTCTAGCTGCTGTTCTGGCTGTCTGGTCCTTCACGGGCACTACTACCAGGAAACGAGAGTAATGGTCCACAATGGTGAGGGCGTACACATAGCCTGACCGGCTCGGTGTTAACTTCACGTGGTCCAGGGCCACCAACTCCAGGGGCTGCTTCGTGACAATTGGCTGTAGGGGAGACCTCTGGCTGGCATCATCTTTCCGCCTCAGGTTACATGGACCACAGTCTCGGCACCACTTCTCGACTGTCTTTCTCATGTGCACCCAGTAGAACCGATCACGGAGTAGGGTCTCCAACTTCTTCCACCCGAAGTGTCCTGCGTTATCATGATAAGCTGCTAGGACCATTGGAGCATCCCTCTGTGGGACCACTATCTGCCAGACGAGTTCATTCGTTCGCCAGTTGACATATCTCTTGCAGAGCTTGCCTTGGTATGTGAACAGTCGTCCCCTCTCCTTCCACAGCTGCTGGGCTTCTTCTGGAGCATCTGGGCCAAGATGGGTCTCAGCTTGTGCTAGCTTTTCTTTGACCAATCGCACGGCCGGGTCACCGTTCTGTGTCTCTTCCCAATTATGGTGTAGTAATGGGTTGACCGAGACCTCGTGCTGGCTCGAGCGCTTCACTCCTACAGCATGCTCACACTGGGAAACACCTTGGTGATGGAAAGCCGGTAACTCTATCTCTTCGAGTTCATCCAGGTCTTCTCCAGACTCGGGTAAGTGAGGCATTCTGGACAGCGCATCAGCATTGTTATTCTTCTTGCCAGCCCCGTACTTGACGGTAAAGTCAAAGTTAGACAGCCGGGCCATCCATCGCTGTTCCAACGCACCTAACTTGGCTGTTGCCAGATGTGTCAACGGATTGTTGTCCGTGAAGATGGTGAACTTGGCCGATGCCAGATAGTGCTTGAAGCGTTCAGTCACTGCCCAAACAATAGCGAGGAACTCCAGCTTGAAGGAACTGTAGTTTTCTGGATTCCTTTCTGTGGGCCGAAGCTTCCTACTGGTGTAAGCTATCACCCTCTCTCTGCCTCCCTGCACCTGGGACAGAACTGCTCCCAGTCCCACGTTGCTGGCGTCTGTATACAGTACAAACGGCTGGCTGTAGTCAGGGTAGGCCAGAATTTCTTCTCCCGTGAGAGCCCCTTTCAGCCGGACAAAGGATGTTTCTATTTGGCTGCTCCATTCAAATGGAGGGCTCTGCTTCTTAGCCTGCTTTGGCTGGCCCACCAGGAGATCTTGAAGGGGCGCTGCTATCTTTGTGAAACCATCAATGAACCTTCGGTAGTAGCCCACCAGCCCAAGGAACTGCCGCACCTCCTTTACCGTGGTGGGTCTTGGCCAGTCCTTGATTACGGTGACTTTCTCCGGATCAGGTGCCACACCTTCTGCGCTGACCACATGACCCAGGTACTGTACCTTTGGCTTCAAGAGGTGACATTTGGACGGCTTTATCTTCAGGCCATATTTCGACAAGGACTCAAACACTTCTGCTAAGTGCCTCAGGTGGTCTTCATAAGTCTTGGAGTAGACTATGACGTCATCCAGGTACAACAGCACGGTTTCAAAGTTGTGGTGGCCCAAGCAGCACTCCATCAACCTTTGGAATGTCCCTGGGGCGTTGCAGAGCCCGAATGGCATACAGTTGAACTCGCAGAGGCCCAGTGGTGTCGTGAATGCAGTCTTCTCCTTGTCCGCCTCTGCCACGGGAACCTGCCAATACCCACTGGTGAGATCCAAGGTGGAGAAATAGTTAGCTGACTTTAAGGCTGTTAGTGACTCCTCTATTCTGGGTAGTGGATAAGCATCTTTATGTGTAATGCGGTTAATTTGTCTGTAATCTACGCACATTCTCATTGTACCATCTTTTTTCTTTACGAGCACTAGTGGAGCTGCCCAGGGGCTACAACTATCTCTGATAACCCCAGCCTCCTTCATTTCCCGTAACATCTCTTTGGCACGCTGATACTGTGCGGGGGGTACAGGGCGGTATCTCTCTTTAATGGGATGATGATCACCCGTGGGGATTTGATGTTTAACCCCTTTCACCTGCCCAAAATCTAGGGGGTGTTTGCTGAAGACCCGCTCGTACTCCTGTACCACCCGGTAAACCCCATGCTTTTGGTGTGAGGGGGTGGAGTCGGTGCCCACATGTAATTTTTGGCACCAGTCTTCCAGCTGCCCCTTGGAGCCATTGTCTTTCGCCTGGTCGGACGGGATCAAGGGTTCCACTGCTTTGATGGTATTGTTGCTGACAGTGTACAGTTTTGCTACAGTGGCGTACCGGGGCAATTTGGCTTCCTCCTCCCCACAATTCAGGACACGGACGGGCACTCTCCCCTTGCGAACGTCTGCTACCCCTCTGGCTATCAGGACTCCAGGCCTACTGTCTGAATACACCAGTTCTACCAAGGCATGGTAATCCTGACCCTTGAGGCCTATTGCTGCCTGACACCATATCAACATTTCACTTCTTGGGGGTATTGCAATGGGGAGGGGGGGTCACTTACCCTCACACTGCCAATTTCTCCTCCGGCCAGCTCTATCTGCTGCCTCCTCATCAGGGCTCTGATCTCCCTCTGTAGGGCACGCTGCTGCCCGGAGCTGGCAGTCTCAGACGCCTGTTGCAACAAAATTATCACTTCGGCAATACAATTTTCTATCACATTTGTACCAATGGTTAGCAGTGGGTCAGATTCTTTGCGATCAATATCTACAATTATCATCCCCTGACATGGCAATTCTACCCGCCCCACTTTAATGGTTACTTCTTAATACCCAATTTGAGGTAAGGGCTGACCATTACTGGCCACAATTGTTAAATCATCATCTGGGCCATGGTCAATGTCTGAATCAGCCCAATATCTTTTGTACAGTTTATAAGGGATGGTTGTTACCTGGGACCCCGTATCCAGGAGGGCATTCAAAGGGATCCCATCCAGCACAATAGGAAGGACCGGTCGTCCTCCCACATACTTGCTGCGGCTGGGGGTTGAGCCGGGCTTCCTTACACCTGGGGGTTGGCTCCTGGCCCCAGGCTCGGCCCATTTAAAGGACAGTGTCGTGCAATGTGGCCCGCCTGGCTGCAGCGGCGGCAGATCGGTTGTCCCGTTGAATCATACCGGTCTGTATCTTTTCCTCGGGTCGGCGGAATCCTCCTCTGTCGCATCCATGGGACATCATCTGGGCTGGAGGCCAACTCGATTCTTGCAGGCGATGGGGTCACTTGTAGAGACTGAATGGTCTTGGCAAGGGCAGCTACAGTCTTGGTCAGCTCCTGGACCTGCTGTCTGAGCTCTGTTGTGGGGTCCTGATCCAGGGACTGCGTCTCAGCCCCTGCAGCGGCTCGTGTTGCAGGCACCACCCCGGGGTACGTGATAGCAAGAGGCCGGAGGGGTACTGGGTCATTCGGTCTAGATTCTCTCAGTACCCGGATGGCCTGGTCCTTAAACTTTGCAAAGTCCAAAGCAGGGTTCTGCAGGACCATGATACGCAGCTGGGTCCTGTGGGCATCTGACAGGAGCCCCTCTATGAACTGCTCAGGTAGGAGTTGGTCTTCTTCACGTACACTCTCTGGGTCCACCTGTTTAACTGCTTTCAGGGCCTCCTGCAAGTTTAAGGCATAGTCCCGTATGCTGTCTGTGGCCCGTTGTTTGCACCCAAAGAATCTCATCTTTATTTCTGCTGCGGTGCGGGTGTCAAAAGTACTCTTTAACTTGGCCAGTATCTGGGTTGCTGTCCCTTTATCTGTATCAGGCCAGGACTTCACTTCACGCTGGGCCGCACCGCCGGCTAGCTGCCCCATTAATATGCCCACCTTCTGGCTCTCAGTCAGCGGATACACCCAGAACAAGCTGTGCACACTTTCTCTGAAGTCGCTCAAGGTATGGGACTCCCCGGAGTACTGCGGCAGCCATTCCGCTCCCGGGATGTACGGCATTGTGATCGGCATTACCGGCGCTACAGCGGGGGCTGGGGCGACGGCGACTGGGATTGCTTCGGCTGGTGCCGCGGCGTCTCGGGCTATGGCAGCCACCTGCCCTTCCTCCGGGTCAGACATCTTCCTCCCCCTTAGTGAACCTTACCAGGCTCCGTTCACTTTTCAAATTCCCTTCTGGGTCGCGCGGGGTTAACAGCGCTCTGCTCTGATGGCGCGCTCCCTTCGCGCTCTTTGTCAGGCACACCCCCCCTTCTTCCTGCGCTCGGCGAGGCTAATGGCGGCGGCAGTTTGCAAACAGTAACACAGTCTTTTAAGCACAGTTTCTGCAGGCGCACAGTACCCGGTGGGACTGGGCACGAAATCCTGTTCGTGACGCCAAAGTTGACTCGCCCACCCCAGGGCTATGGGACACCCGGTGCCGGGCCGGACTAGTCCGGTGGTAGTCAGTGGTGGCTGGGCCCGGCTCCGTGGCCCTGGTGGGTGTCAGTAGAATATGTGGCATGATGAATAAAGTTTGTGTTCGTGACGCCACCTGTGGTCTGCGGCTATTAAGCCGCCGCTGCTGTGTGAGGCCTCCGGGGTGATGATATAGCAGCAATGGTGGTACTGCTCCCCACAGGTGGAGCGGAGCCCCGGGGACACTGTTAGTGCTCGTGAAAGTCTATGGTGTTGTGTGGCTAACACGGTGCAGGGCCGACAGTCAATGAAAGAACCAGGCACAAACAACAGTCTCTTTACTTTTTCCTCTTTTACTTTGGGAACAGTCCAGTCCTGGGAGACCGTTACAGGTGGTGATGGGGATCCGGTCGGCCTGGAAGTACTTGGGGTGATCTTTCTGGCCAGCTGAGTATGAGGCCTACTCCTGTGCTTTTCTTTGTTATGATAGGACCCTGCTTCTCTGAATCCAGCAATGGCCCTCTTTGCTGCTGGGACCGATGGTACGTCCCTTTCCCTCTGTAGCAGGCTGCGCAGGCCCTCTCTGGTGCTTCTCTGCTGGAGTCCACACCGGGCCCTGATGCTGCAGCTGTACCTTCGGGATGTTTATGGGCCAGGTGCTTGCAGCTCTCCTGCCCTTCGGATTCGGCTACCAGGGAGTATTTTAAGCCCTGGTGGCCACAGACTCCGATGTCCGAGTCTCTCCGCTGCCTCTCTGCTACTCCTGCTTCCCTGGGCCAAGCTACTCTAGCTCTAGGCCCCAGATCCACAGGACAGCACACTCTGCGTCTGCTCACTATCACTTCTCTCTACAGACTGAACCTACTTCCTCCCTCAGGTCAGACTTGAGGAAGGCTCCCTGGAATTCCAGGTTCAGAGCTCCCCCTGCTGGCCGGAGGGAGAACTGCGGTGGATGTTAAACTTGCTGGCCAATGGACCTCCCCATTATCTCCAGGCACAGCATTAACCCTTTGGAAGGGCAATGCTGTTGTGGCGACCAGGTCCTGGGGCGCCACAGTTCCCTCATCTCTAGTTATTGGGTCCTCCCTAGCCTAAAAATAGAAGCCCACAGCCGCCCCAGAGGATGCTTACCTGGCACATCACGATTTACTCTTGAGCAAAAATTATCGAAATGACGCCTGTACACACCTATTTAATGGAAGTCTACAAACACAGAGGGTACCAGTGTTATGGAAAACTTCCTGTCTGGTTCCGGTACCCAAGACTACTTCTCCTGCAACCCTAAATGACTATCGCAGTGTAGCCTTAACATCTCATGCTATGAAGGCCTTGGAAAGATTAGTGCTTGCTCACTTGAGTCCGAGGGTGAGGGCTTTTAGTGATCCCCTACAGTTTGCTTACCGGCATAGATTGGGGGTGGACGATGCTATTCTTTCTCTGTTACATACTGTACATTCATTTTTGGAGAATGACTGAGCCACTGTGCGAGCGATGTTCTTCGATTTCTCGAGTGCATTTAACACCCTGCAGTCACTTGTACTACACAAAAAGATGACTGATATGAAGGTAGAGGAGGGGATGAGAAATTGGATAACTGACTACCTATCAGATCGGCCACAGTTTGTACAGATGGGAGCAGTTGTGTCTAGCAGATTATTGAGCAGTGTAGGTGCCCTTCAAGGAACGGTGCTAGCGCCCTTTCTATTCACACTGTATACATCAGACTTTCAGTATAAATCTGATTTTTGTCACCTTCAAAAATTCTCGGATGACTCCGTGGTTGTTGGATGTATTAGGGGGGACCATGGGGATGAGGAATATAGAAGGGTGGTGTCGAAATTTGTGGATTGGTGGCATGGTAACTATCTACAACTAAATGTTAAGAAAACTAAGGAGTTGGTGGCCAACTATAGCAGGAGAAAGATGGAATGTTTACCGATTACTATTGCTGGTCAGGAGGTGGAGCAGGTGGAGAGTTACAAATATTTGGGGGTCCACCTGGATAGCAAACTGGACTGGAGATGCCACTCAGAGATGGTCTACAAGAAGGGGATGAGCAGATTGTATTTCCTAAGGAAACTGAGGTCTTTTAATGTGTGCAGCAAAATGTTAGAAATGTTCTACCAGTCTGTAGTGGCAAGTGCCATCTTTATTGCACTCAGATGCTGGGGTAGTAGTGTGCGGGTCTCTGATGCTAATAAGCTAAATAAGCTTATCAAGAAGGCAAGCTCCGCTGTTGGCTGCAATCTTGACTCTTTTGAGGAGGTAGTGGAGAGAAGAACTCTGAAAAAGTGTATGGCGATTATGAATAATAATGCACATCCATTATATGAGCTACTCATGAGACAGAAGAGCACCTTCAGTAACCGGCTAATCCTTCTGAGGTGTAAGAAGGAAAAATATAGGAAATCATTTGTGCCAACTGCTATGGGAATGTACAACAATAACATTAGTGTTAAATCATCAAGGTGAATGTCTACTTCTTTATTTCTTCTACTTTTCAGTTTACCCCCTGTGTATGACCTAATCTAATGTATAATGTTCTTCTGTCAACTCTACTGTCTTGTCAATTAAGTAATTCATGTTATGATTTAAGTTGTGCTGCTGTGATACCATAATTTCCCACGGGATCAATAAAGTGTATCGTATCGTATTGTATCGTCTAAAATACACTGTTGCCTTTTTAAGTGCAGAATCAAAGATTTTTTATTATGAAATATCCATTCAAATTGTGCTTCAAATCTGCACCAAAAAATAAAATAACAGAACAAAATAAAATCAAATAAATGCAGTAAAAAACCAAGAAGATTGTTATTGCGTTGTTAAGCCTGCTTTACACACTTCAATAAATCTTTCAATCCGTCGTCGGGGTCAAGTTGTAAGTGACGCACATCCTGCATCGTTCGTGAGGTATTTGCGTGTGAAACCTACATGCGATCGATATTGAACGAAAATACGGTGATCGCATACACGTCGTTTATTCCTCATACATTGGACGTTTAGTAGTACGAAACTATTCAATTGTAACGTGTGACATCCCTCATACGATTTTGATGTCTGATGCTATGTGCGCAGGTGTGCGCTCTGCACGGCAGCTTAAAAAAGGTCTGCTTCAGAGCGCAGCTGAAAAGCTGCGTTCTGAAGCGCCTCACAATGTCTGTCATGCACTAATCTCTGTCAGTCCGTCACTATCTCTGTCCCTCTCTCTCTGTCCATGTCAGTCTATCCCCCTCTCTCATATACTCACCGATCTCCGGCGCTGCACGGCATTCACACTGCTGAGGCGGCTTTTACTGTTTTGAAAAAGCCGGCCGCCCATTAAACAATCTCGTATTCCCTGCTTACCCCGCCCACCGGCGCCTATGATTGGTTACAGTGAGACACGCCCCCACGCTGAGTGACAGGTGTCACACTGCACCCAATCACAGCAGCCGGTGGGCGTGTCTATACTATGTAGTGAAATAAATAATTAAATAATTAAAAAAAACGGCGTGCGGTTCCCCCCAATTTTAAAACCAGCCAGATAAAGCCATACGGCTGAAGGCTGGTATTCTCAGGATGGGGAGCTCCACGTTATGGGGAGCCCCCCAGCCTAACAATATCAGCCAACAGCCGCCCAGAATTGCCGCATACATTATATGCGACAGTTCTGGGACAGTACCCGGCTCTTCCCGATTTACCCTGATGCGTTGGCAAATCGGGGTAATAAGGAGTTATTGGCAGCCCATAGCTGCCAATAAGTCCTAAATTAATCATGTCAGGCGTCTATGAGACACCCTCCATGATTAATCTGTAAATTACAGTAAATAAACACACACGCCCGAAAAAATCCTTTATTGGAAATAAAAAACACACACACATTCCCTGGTTCACCACTTTAATCAGCCCCAAAAAGCCCTCCTTGTCCGGCGTAATGCAGGATGATGCAGCGTCGCATCCAGCGCTGCTGCATGGAGGTGACCGGAGCTGCAGCACACACAGCCGCTCCGGTCACCTCCACGCAGGTAATGAAGACAGCCGCGCGATCAGCTGCTGTCACTGAGGTTACCCGCTGTCACTGGATCCAGCGGTGGCCGCGGGTAACCTCAGTGACAGATCAGCTGATCGCGCTACTCACCTCAGTTGCTGACTGGAGCTGACCGGAGCGGCGGTGAGTAGCGCGATCAGCTGATCTGTCACTGAGGTTACCCGCGGCCACCGCTGCATCCACCGCTGGATCCAGTGACAGCGGGTAACCTCAGTGACAGCAGCTGATCGCGCGGCTGTCTTCATTACCTGCGTGGAGGTGACCGGAGCGGCTGTGTGTGCTGCAGCTCCGGTCACCTCCATGCAGCAGCGCTGGATGCGACGCTGCATCATCCTGGATTACGCCGGATATGGAGGGCTTTTTGGGGCGGATTAAAGTGGTGAACCAGGGAATGTGTGTGTGTTTTTTATTTCCAATAAAGGATTTTTCGGGTGTGTGTGTTTATTTACTGCAATTTATAGATTAATCATGGAGGGTGTCTCATAGACGCCTGACATGATTAATCTAGGACTTATTGGCAGCTATGGGCTGCCAATAACTCCTTATTACCCCTATTTGCCAACGCATCAGGGTAAATCGGGAAGAGCCGGGTACTGTCCCAGAACTGTCGCATATAATGTATGCGGCAATTCTGGGCGGCTGTTGGCTGATATTGTTAGGCTGGGGGGCTCCCCATAACGTGGAGCTCCCCATCCTGAGAATACCAGCCTTCAGCCGTATGGCTTTATCTGGCTGGTTTTAAAATTGGGGGGAACCGCACGCCGTTTTTTTTAATTATTTAATTATTTATTTCACTACACAGTATAGACACGCCCACCGGCTGCTGTGATTGGGTGCAGTGTGACACCTGTCACTCAGCGTGGGGGCGTGTCTCACTGTAACCAATCATAGGCGCCGGTGGGCGGGGAAAGCAGGGAATACGAGATTGTTTAATGGGCGGCCGGCTTTTTCAAAACAGTAAAAGCCGCCGCAGCAGTGTGAACGCCGTGCAGCGCCGGGGATCGGTGAGTATATGAGAGAGGGTTGCTCAATTCACTTACTCAGGAGATTAGCGGTCACCGGTGAGTCTTCACAGGTGACCGCTAATCAGGATGCGACACAGACAGAGCCGCAGCATGACAATGAAGTCGGGTGAAGTTCACCCGAGTTCATTCTGACAGTGCGGCTCTGTCTGTGTCTGCTGTCATCTGCCATTCACCGCTGCTACATGGCTGTCTGTGGCTGCTGTCAGCGGCCATGTAGCAGAGCTGAACGGCAGATGACATAGTAAAAACGCATCCCTACACATTACACACGCTTGGCAAGTCAATAAATTAAAAAAAAAAAGGTGCCCAATGCATACGTCACAGAACACATGATCTAAAGGATCGCACACAAAATTGATCAATTTAACATAGACTACTAACGCTCGTGTGACAGCAAATGAATGACCTACGTGCAATCTCATTAGATCGCATATGCGACCTGGGCGTGTCACATCGCATACGAGATCGCATACCTAATTGTAAGGTGTAAAGCAGGCTATAGGTTTAGACAACCGGAGAAAATGTGCAGATAAAAAGCAGCCGGAAACTACATTTCTGCTACATGTGAACATGGCGTTACATATGTGTTTGGCAAATTGTCCCTTGTCTTGCAAAAATCATATAGTGAATCTGAAAAGGTAAATGGGTGATAAGCAGTGTGGAGAAAAATATAGCATGAAGCACGGTGTGTCCTTCTATCACTGCTGTAGAGTTGTAACGGAGAAGCATTATACTGTGTGGGGACAGAAAGGGGCTGAGGGCAGGAAAGGGGCCGGAGACTGAGGGCCGTAAAGGGGCAGAGGACCGAGGGCCGTAAAGGGGCAGAGGACCGAGGGCCGTAAAGGGGCAGAGGACCGAGGGCCGTAAAGGGGCAGAGGACCGAGGGCCGTAAAGGGGCAGAGGACCGAGGGCAGGAAAGGGGCAGAGGACCGAGGGCAGGAAAGGGGCAGAGGACCGAGGGCAGGAAAGGGGCAGAGGACCGAGGGCAGGAAAGGGGCAGAGGACCGAGGGCAGGAAAGGGACCGAGGGCAGGAAAGGGGCAGAGGACCGAGGGCAGGAAAGGGGCTGAGGACCAAGGGCAGGAAAGGGGCAGAGGACCGAGGGCAGGAAAGGGGCAGAGGACCGAGGGCAGGAAAGGGGCAGAGGACCGAGGGCAGGAAAGGGGCTGAGGACCGAGGGCAGGAAAGGGGCTGAGGACCGAGGGCAGGAAAGGGGCAGAGGACCGAGGGCAGGAAAGGGGCAGAGGACCGAGGGCAGGAAAGGGGCTGAGGACCAAGGGCAGGAAAGGGGCAGAGGAGAAAGGCTAGGAAAGGGGCAGAAGACTGAGGGCAGGAAAGGGGCAGAGGACCAAGGGCAGGAAAGGGGCAGAGGACAGATGCTAGGAAAGGGGCAGAGGACTGAGGGCAGGAAAGGGGCGAGGACCGAGGGCAGGAAAGGGGCGAGGACTGAGGGCAGAAAGGGGCTGAGGACTGAGGGCAGGAAAGGGGCCGAGGACCGAGGGCAGGAAAGGGGCCGAGGACTGAGGGCAGACGGGTTTCCTCACTTCCGGCCTCTCATAGTTGGGGCGTCTGTATCTATCAGAGGAAAAGGAACAAAAACCTCACGATTCATAGAAATCAGCAAGAGAAAAACCCCAAGAAAGTGTCAGAGCTGAAGGGGTTAATGCCCCCTGCCCCAGTAATGGGGAATCTCCACATACCTCCTCCTGCAGAGCCGCACACTAGATATATGGCTGCTCTGTGCTTCCAGGACCTGTGATGATGTCACATGGAGGGGGAGGAGTCAGGGGTCACATGATCAGCTCCTCAGTGTATGGGTGTGACTTGCACGAGTCTTGCATCGCATCACCCAGTAGTGATGGGTAAAATGCGATTTTTTGGTGAGCCGGCTCTTTTGGCTCCGAAAACGGCTCTTCATTTCCTATTACCTTTGGCTTTAAATTTGAAGCCCAATTCTGGTATGTTTTAACCCATGATTGTATACCTTTTAGTAAAAATCTACACGTGCCAATTTATGACATAAAACAGAATAGTTTCCAGAATAACCAGATTTTATATTATTTGCTGTAAAAACTTTAACAAACACAATGTTTTTGATAAAAAAAAAGTGCAGAAATCAAACAAGTGCAATTCAATAAGCTCAACACTACTGGCAATTGTATGCAGAATGGGATGTGATTTGAGAGTGCTGCACTGCCTTGTATAGGACTAGTTCTGTGCATGAAGTTGGTCCCTCAGATTGGCACTGCTATCATGTAACAGGGGCTGCTGGGAGGTTATTCACCAGAAACAACAGAACCATTCCAAGCTGCACTAGCTAATGGTGCATATACACAGTCGCTGCAGCCCCCGAGCCTGCGATCCAGTGATGCTCAATCCAGCATCGCGGATCATTTGTTCTCTTCCATTCAAGTGAATGGGAGAGAACAAGGGACGCACATTTACATCCGCTGTTTCTCCCGCGCTCAGCGAGGATTTACAAGCTGGCGGGAAATAACTATAATCAGGCTAAATCCAGATGTCAGTGTTCCTTTAATAAAGTGCCTGACTGCCTGACTGCTGCTTGCTTGTCACAGATTGGAGGGGGGCGGGGCTGTGACTGCCTGACTGCTGCTTGTCACAGATTGGAGGGGGGCGGGGCTGTGAGTCAGTGCTATGTGCGGCAGCAGGAGGAGCATACATTCTCAGTCTCCTGGATAAGATTAAGATCAGAGTGACTACTGCCGGGAGGGAGGGGCCGAGAGGGGCGGGGCAAGAGGGGACTGACTGTGGAACGGAACTGGCAAAGAGCCGTTTACATTTCAATTGGCCCCTGCCAGGAGCCGACTCATATGATTCACTATGAAGAGCCGGCTCTTAGAGCCGGCTCGTTCAGGAGCTACCCATCACTATCACCCAGTATGGCCACCACTCTCCGGATAGGAGAGTGTCAACTGCATAGAAATACATGCAGCAACCCGCTCCTGTCAGGAGAGAAGTCGGCCGATACTCGTGCGAGTCATGTGGCTTGTGTGAGCGCACCCCATGCAGGACTCCGCTGTGCGGGTGTCATGGTGCTGGATGATCTTCCCATGATGAGGATTTTGGCAGTTTTTGGTGTTGAGTTTCTGCACATATGAGGTAACTTTGGGAACGTACATGTTTGATAGTTTTTTTTAGTGTGTTTTGTTGTTTTTTTTTTTTTTTTTTGCTTTTTTTATCTCGTTTTGATTCTTTGATTTTCGTCTCTTTAGTGACTATAATGTTATAAATTAGGATTCTTTGTTTTTATTGTTTCCTGGTATTTGGATTTATCAAAGCTATTTTATGCAGTCATGTGCGCATTACATATGTTTTTATCCCATTCATGACATTATACATAATTGTATGTCCTGGTGATCATGTGGATACAGGAGCTGTGCCCATGCGATTGTCACCAGGAGCTCTGCTTACATGACAGCTGAGCCCTGGCTCTCACAGCAAGGGGCGGTTACCATGCCATCCCTGGCTTTTTAACTCGCCTAAATGCAACAATCAATAGCTATGGCAGCAGTTAGGAGTCAGGGAGAGGGACTGCGCTCCCTCTCCCACTCGATCTTCATGATGACCTCTGGTTTACCTGGTTATGGTGGCCTATTAGACCATGCCAAGAGCATGGTCTCAGAGGCATCTGTCAGTGCAGCACTGACATAAAATGTATTGTAATGCTGGTGTACTGCAATACATTATATGAGCGATCAAACTAATAAAAATGAATGTCCCAAAGAGGGACTAGAATAGAAAAACGGTCAGCACTTCCTAACCTGCAGGTCTGAACTGGTGCATACTGAACGTAATACATACTATCACAATAACAGTTGCAAGAGGGGAAAAAAGCAAGAGGGAAAGCAAACGGGAGAAAAAACTCAAGGATGAAAATAGTGAACACAGGAATGTGAACATGCATTACTGCTTAGAAAAAAAACTTTTTTCAAGAATATTTTTTCACATTTTTGCCCTCAGTCTGTGCACTCCTCACAATTACTTTAGGTGTTTTTAAATCTCTGTTAGGCCTCTTTCACACGACTATGAAAATCACGCATGTTTTGCATGGACTTGTAAAAGGTGCGTATGTGTGTGCGTGCATCTGTGTGTGTGTTCAGCATGTGCTATCTGTGTGACATCCACACTGACAGCATGAATTTTTATACTTACCTGTCTGGTGCTGATGTGTCCGGAGTTGCTGCTGCTTCCGGCCCTCGATGCAGTTAATATGCGATGAGCATTATTGTAGTACATTTTTATAGAAATAAAATAAAACTTTGCATAAATTAATAGTACAGATGACAAATATAAAGTTTGTAAAATATATCATTACTTTACTTTGAATTTCCAATCTCAGGCTTTTCTTAGGTACAGCTCACCAAATGTTTCACATCAGATTGCTTCAGTCTATGATGAGGGGAGGGGGGGGGAGCAAGTTTGTTGTGTATCATACTCCAGGAACAAAGAAACTGATGAGAGCTAATAACTTGTTGTTTTAGCTTCTATACAGGTCCTCATCAATCCTGGTACTGTATTTTCCCTGAATATTGTATAGAAGCTATCCTCCCAAAAGTATGTAGCGACCCTGAAACCATCAGGGTGCTACAAGATTCTGCATCCCCGCAAGGATACAGGGCCTACCCCCTGGCCCCGAAATACCAGCGCTGGTAACATCAAAAACCTAGGAAATCCCAGTTTTCCCCCAAACAATCCCCCATACAATGGTGCAAAGCTAGGGTTGGACCAATGGATGGCTGCCTAGAGGTGGAGCCACTCCAGTCCACTAGTTGACCAGGTGGGAGGGGCGGACAGTGTACAGTGACAGCAGAGTAGAGTAGAGTGTGACGGAGAGTGAAGGTGGACGTGAAGGCGGTAACCTGGTACCCAGGAGAGTAGTTGCCAGTGGACTGCTCCTGGAACTATGCACTGACAGGGTACAGGACCCTAGGACAGGAAAGAGCTCCACACCAACCTGTTAACACCTGCACAGCGAGGGGACCATCAAGGACCTCGCTGACCCTGAAAAATCTGAAGACTCAGTAGCAAAGGGAGAACCGGGGACAGGACCAGAGGCTCCAACCCCACAGGGTTCACGCTACTGTCAGGGGGACAGAAGTGGACAAACCACCAGACGGGGACCCCCAGTTGCTCTATGCCACGGGGACCCATTTACCAGAGAACAGGTGCAGGGGAAGAAGGTACGAGAGTACTGAACTGGCACTGGGACGAAGGGGACCTGGAGGTGAAACCAGCCGGCCTCGGGTAACCTGTTATCATCAACCAGCAGTGAGTAAAAACCAGTTGCACTAAATCTCTGTGTGGACTACATTCTTCCTCCGGCCGTTATATCACCCATCCTCTGGGGCCTGGCCCTAATTGCGGAGGGCCTACCAACCAGGATGCAATTAACACCAGCTCCAGTAGTGATATTCTGCAGCGGTGGCTCCACATATGTAGCCGCAACACCGCAAGTGGTGTCACGTATAAACATTAACCTAAATCCCATGTAAATATATCCCCCTTTTCAAAAAGGACCCAGAGCACGGAATCGGGCAATGGTCACCAAAGTGACGTTCCCCAATTGCAAACCGCTTGGAATCGAGTACTCCAAAACCCTGGGCGACACAAGTACATGAGCTCAAAGAAAAAAACAATCAAGCATACAGAGAGAACATACAGTACTAGACTATTGATTTATGCACAGTTTATTGAAAGTTTAAGAGTAAGTTCACACAGTGCGTTTTTCGCGGCGTTTTTGCGTGTTTTTCGGGTGCGTTTTTGCTCAGAAAACTGCATGACTTTGCTTCCCCAGCAAAGTCTATGAGTTTTCATTTTTGCTGTCTGCACACAGCGTTTTTTTTTCAGCTGCGTTTTTGTGGGCACCACAAGAACGCAGCATGTCAATTATTTTTGCGTTTTTTTTCACTGTGTTTTCCACCCATTGAGTTTAATGAGATGTTCAAAAACGCAATGAAAACCGAAAATTGCAAATATAGCTGCGTTTTAGTGTGTTTTTATGACTAAAACGCAGCTATAAACGCAAGGGGTGGGTAGTAAAGTGACATGTACAGGAAGAGGATTCCTTCTGTCAGTAAACACAGAAGCGTGAACCCTCCCGGTACCGCCACCGCTGCTTCCATTTCCCGCCCGGTGCCATGTCCGCTCCTGTGCGGGAGATAGAAGCGGCTGCTAAATCAAAAGTGAACAGTAGAAAAATCTCATACTCACCTGTCTGCAGACTCCCGGTGCCATGCTCCCAGCTCCTCTTCCCGATACCGCCACCCCCGCTCCGGCTGTGTGCCGGCTCCCAGGCACGTACGATAGCTGCAGGACGTGGCGGTGATCACCTGATGGGCACCTGATGCATCAGCTGATCATAAGTCTCTCGGTGATGCCGGCTTTTTACCGCCCGGCCGGCTATCAGCTGATGCCGTCAGGAGACTTCATCACTGATTACCGGCAGCACCTGCAGCGGTCGGACAGGAGTCAGGACGGACGTGTGTAGTTGTTTTTTTTTGCACTGATGCATCAGCCTAGACTGTACAGCAAGCGAGCGCCGAGTGACTGATTCCCTGGCGCTTGCAGTCAGTTCATGACAGCTGCAGACAGGCCGGGGTGATCTCCGGAGTTCAGGTGAGAGCACCGGAGATTAGCCCGGGATGTCTGCAGCTGTCATGAACTGAACTGCAAGTGCCGGGGAATCAGTCACTCGGCGCTCGCTCGCTGTTAGTTTCGGCTGCACTCTGGAGCTCAGGTGAGAGCTCCGGAGTGCAGTGCAGGTACTTGAATCCAGGCCTGGCATTACTGGAGATTCCTCCGGTAGCCAGTCCGACGCTGCACAGATGTGTGTAGTTTGGTGTTTTTTTGTTTTGTTTTTTTTTTTGCACTGATGCATCAGCTGATTGTATAAACGGCTTTTATACAATCAGCTGATGTGTCATGTGATTCAGGCCTTGAACTTGACACATCATCTGACCGCTTTGCCCTCCAGCAAACCGATCAGATGATATTGGATCCGGATTGGACGGCGCGGGACCCTTGACCCAGGATTACTGCGGAGGGGGGTTCTTTATTTCAATAAAGATGGAGTCACTAATTGTGTTGTGTTTTATTTCTAATAAAAATATTTTTGTGTTGGTTTTTTTTTTTTATCTTTACTAGAAATTCATGGTGGCCATGTCTAATATTGGCATGACACCATGAATTTCGGGCTTAGGGGCCAGCTGATAATATACAGCTAGCCCTAACCCCATCATTACCCTGCGAGCCACCCGTCACTAGGGCAGCTGGAAGAGTTGGATATAGCGCCAGAAAATGGCGCTTCTATGAAGAAGCGCCATTTTCTGCGCCATTTTCTGGGGTGGCTGCGGACTGCAATTCGCAGTGGGGGTACCCAGAAAGCTTGGGCACCCTGCATTGCGGATTCCAATCCCCAGCTGCCAAGTTGTACTTGGCTGGACACGTCTTTTTTTTTTAATTATTTCATGAAATTCATGAGATAATTAATTAAAAAAAAAAAAGGGCTTCCCTATATTTTTGGTTCCCAGCCGGGTACACATAGGCAGCTGGGGGCAGCCCGTATCTGCCTGCTGTACCCGGCTAGCATACCAAAATATGGCGAAGCCCACGTCACTTTTTTTGGGGGGGGGGGCAAAGAAATCCTGCATACAGTCCTGGATGGAGGATGCTGAGCCTTATAGTTCTGCAGCTGCTGTCTGCTCTCCTGCATGCACTATTGGATGGAGGATGCTGAGCCTTGTAGTTCGGCAGCTGCTGTCTGCTCTCCTGCATGCACTATTGGATGGAGGATGCTGAGCCTTGTAGTGCTGCAGCTGCTGTCTACTCTCCTGCATCCACTAGTGGATGGAGTATGCTGAGCCTTGTACTTCTGCTCCCCCTGCCTCTCCCCCCAGCATATAGTCCTGGATGGAGCATGCTGAGCCTTGTAGTTTTGCAGCTGTCTGCTCTCCTGCATACACTAGTGGAGAATGAAGAACATATTGAAGAAAGAAATGACATCAGACCTTTTTTCTCTCTTTTTTTTTTTTTTTCTTTTTTCAACAATCTTTAATGGCATTGTTCACTGATTAAAAAAAAACCGCTTAAACGCAGTGAGCAAAACTGCACCAAACCGCGGTAAAAATGCATGCGGGTGCGGGTTTTTTGCCGCAGGTGCGTTTTTGTGCGGTTTTTGCCGCAAAAAACGCACAAACGTAGCGTAAAAAAAACCGCAGTGTGTGAACTTAGCCTAAATGTGTTTTAAGAAGTAATTACATTAATCTTGTTATCCATGTTCACTCTAGCAATTCTGAGATGAGTGCAGGCCTTCCATCTTTCTGAGTGTGTTTTACTTTTTACCCTTGCGTGTAGAAGAGGAGCGTCACTGGTGCTCAAGTGCAGCACAGACTTATCTCAGCTAAGACAAAGCCTAGATCCTCAGGCTACATACATTCACACACAGCATTTTTGTGGATCTGTTTTTTTGCAGTCAAATACAGTGACTCTGGGCATTCCAGCAAAGTCAATGGGTTTCAAGATATGACATTCAGACACATCGTTTTGTGAGGATTTGTTTTTGGGCTCAAAAATGGATCCTCACATAGAATGAGCAGTCAGTTTGTGGTGTTTTTCTAATCTGCTTTAGCTAATGAAAACATTATCTATGAGCTCAAACCTTTCAGGTGATGCGGTTTGTTAAAAAGCTGATCTGCTTTTGCAGCTGAAAAACGTATCCTCAAAATCACAACAAAAATGCTGTGCAAGAATGCAGCCTTAGATCAGGAATAGAATAGACATTTATAGGACATTTCATAACTTTCCCAAATTCATATGAAAAAATATTCGGCACATTCTGCATATAACTACTGTACCCAATTTATTATATATTTTAGGAGTCGAAGTCGGTCCATTTTATACCGACTCCGAATCTGACTCCACCAAAATGAACACTTACTCCGACTCTACGGCTCCGACTCCGACTTCAACTCCACAGCCCTGCTTCCATCATACAGCTGACAAAAAAAGTGCAACAAAATGCAATAAAAAAGGCATATGTAAATAAAAAAATCATACAGCTGAAAACAACATCTTGTCCTGCAAAAAACAAGCCACCATGCAGCTCACAGTGAGCCGAAAAATTAAAAAGCTATAGCTTTCAGAATACAGCAATGGAAAAACATTTTTTTTTTCTAGAAAATTGATTTTGTGTAAAAGTGTCATATATCTCACACACACCGACATAATCTCCAGTTGTGTCTGTCCTCCTATTCCGTCATGCACCGCGGCACTGTCCGTTGCGCAGTCACAATTTGAACGATGCTCTGGCTTCCAGGTCCTCACTACACACACACATATATACACACACACACACACACACACACGTGAGCACATATACACACATAACAGACACACATGGATACACCAAGCACATACACACACACACAGAGCACATGCATGTATACACTGAACACACACACACACACACTGCTGTATACTCGCCTGTCCGGGGCCGCCGTCGCCGCTTCTGCTGTCAGCGCTTTACTGCAGTTGAATGCTTTGTGGCGTCGTAAAGCATTCAACTGCAGTAAAGCCATGACAACATCCTGCAACGGATGCACCATACGCTGGACGCAATCACGGAGGGGTCTGTGTGCTGCAGCTGGAGGCTCCGTGGGCACGGAGGATAGGTGAGACACGGCATAATAGGGGACAGAAGGAACCAGGAGGAGTACATTACTAAACAATGGGCTCATTACTGCAGGGGACATTACTGCAGGGGTCATCAGCCCTCCCCCACCAGATCTGTATACCCCCAGCATCCCCCCCCCGCACCACATCTGTATGCCCTCAAGAATGAAATAGAAAGCTTTAAAAAAATATTATGTGGTCCAAAATTGTACCAATAAAACTCCAACTCATCCCGCAAAAAACAAGCCTGATTCTAAGCAGAAAAAAACCCCAAAACAAAACCAAAAACTATAGCCTTCAAAATTCAATGATGCAAACAACTTTATTTTGTAAAAATGCGTTTTTTTAGTGTGATAGTAGGCAAACCTCAAAAACGATATAAATCTGGTATCGCTGTAATCGTAGTGACCAGAGGAATAACGCCGCCTAATCTTATAACACAAGGTGAATAGCATAAAAAATAAATAAATAAAGCCAATTCTTCAACTGTTGTTGATTTGTTTATTCTACCTCCCCATGATTGCAGTAAGGAGCAGCTCACATTTATCCTACCCACTATGCTGAGCGCATACATCGGGGATTACGTGTAAATCCAAGAAAAATGTGATTCAAACAAAATTCCCAATGGAAAATTCACTTTAATGTGGCAGAGGGAGGTCACTTTGAACACCCGCCTGGCCTGTGATCGAGCGGTATACATCTTTTTACATTTTAGTACATATGATCAACACTCTCTTTAACATATGGTGCATTTGAAGATAACAATGTAAGTCAGAAAAAATCCCAGCATTCACTTTGAATCAAGGAACTGGGGTTTTTTTTTTCTGATTTACGTCTTTTTACGTGTCTTTATAGATGTGCACAAAAGTGTGGTCAACAACAGTTTTGTGCACCTTTTGAAAATAAGGACACCGATAAACAGAGGCCAAACTGAGTCCAGTGTAAAGGCCCCGTTACACGGTACGATTTATCTGACGATATGTCCTTGGGGTCAAGGATTCCGTGACGCACTTCCGTCATTGTTAGCGACGTCGTTGCGTGTAACACCTATGTGCGACGCCGAACGATCGGAAATAGGTTGAAAATCGTTGATCGTTGACATGTCATTCGGTTTCAAAATATTGTTCGTCGTTTGGAACGCAGCAGACATATTGCTACGTTTGACACCCTGCCAACGATGAACAACATACACACGACCGCCTTGGTCAAACAATATATCGCTGAACGATGTTGTGTCGTTTGTGAGATGTGTACATGTGACCGCTACTAAACAACCTATGTCCGATCTCGGCAAATCGTTACTACGTTCTGGGCGTGTCACATCGCTACTGAGATCGTCAGATAAATCGTAGCATGTAACGGGGCATTAACTCTGCTGACTCATTAGTGAATGGATCTGTCAGGAATCTCACTTGAATCACGAATTTTGGAGACTTAGATGGCAACCATATGTAGCGCCTGGCGCAACCACGATCTCATGCTTCAATGGGTCTCCTCACCTTCCCAGTGGGTTCAAGCACCTCGTTCCTGCCCCGGGGCCTGCCGCAGCCTCCTCCTGCTTCTAGGCCACATTCAGGCCAAATGGGAATGCCTGAAGCTACACGTGACCACGTTCCCTTTCTTAAAGGGCCGGTGTCCTATTACCCGGAAGTGACCTTTGAGGTCAGCAATCTCCCTGTAGGTATTTAAGGCACTCAGCCCTTAGCAGAGGTGCCTGAACAATGTTGCCTATTTGAAGTGCATTGCTAGTTCGAAGATCTAGTCCTGTGTCACCTGTCAAAGTACCAGTTGCCTGTACCCGCTAATCTGTGTCTCTGTATAGATCCTGCTACTACCACCATCTCCATGCTGCCATGTCTGTGCTGCCTCACAGGATACCACGTCCTGTTGCCTCGTCTGTGATTCCTGTCCGTAAGAGCTGATACCACTGGTCCTGGCAGTCATGCACTTAGGCCCCCTGGGCTTGTGCCAGATAGTCCTTGTACAGGGGTTAGCTTAAGGTTAACTCCTCTAGGGGAGTCCGATATATGGCCCAGTAGGTCCACTCCTGGACACTCGCCGCTTCTAGGTGATCACAACAGTTTGCTCAGGCCATAGACTCCTCTGGGACCCGCCTGGCAGAGATGCAGCAGGAGCTCACCTAATGTGAGACCCAGGCAAAATTAATGGCTTACATGAAATCCATTGATTCCTGTCTGGCGGCAATACAAGCCACCTGACCCTCTGATGCGCCCCAGCTTCTTGAGATGCAGAGGGAACTTTTCCGCCAGCAAGAAGCACAGAGACGCATGTCCGAATACATGGCATCCATGCACTCCCGTCTGTATGCCCTGCAGAATCCAGCATCCTCTGCTACCGCTGACCCTGTAGGGCCACTGGCATGCCTGTTCACATCTCGCCTGGCATCCCCACCAATGTATGGAGATGATCTAAAACAATGCCGAGGTTTCTTGAATCAGTGCTCCTTGCATTTCGAGCTTTCACCTCAGCAACAGACAACCGATTTCTCCAAAGTGGCGTACATCATAGTGTAGGGACCTACAAGCATGAGGTCCCGTGACGAGGGTTGTAGGCTTACGTTTTATGGCCATAAATACCAACAAAAACCTCATTTATTTTTTTTGTACAGGTTACAGCCAGGCCCCTTTCTGTTGGGCCTTGCATTGTAGAGTGTCTGTCCGTGCATGATACACAGGTGGGGTACGGCTTGGCAGCCCGCCTGATCTAATAGTATGGGCGTCACCTAATAGGCTGCGGGTTTGTGACTGTGTTATCTGCATGTGTGACCAGCGCTCTTTGCAAGCCACTAGTGTGCAGTTTTATCATCTAGCAATCGCCCCCCTCCATTTCATGGAGGTCTGTGTGTGATTTGCTCCTCCTGCACCTGTGAAGCTTCCACTTTAGTGGGTGTTTAGCTATATCCTGGTAGAGTACTAGCTCTTGGCCTGGGCGATGTACACACTGCAGCCAATCTTGCTGTAAGTAATCCTTAATTTTTGGACGATATTTTCCTCTTTTTATTGCTATTTTTACCATAGTGGCGTACATCATGTCGAATTCGTTGACCGGTGAGGCCATGACATGGTTGAACCTCCTCTGGGAGAAGAATGACCCGATCATCCCTCACCTGCCCAACTTCTTTTTTTTTTTTTTTTCCCCAATAATTTTTATTATTTTATAATAAAGCATAACCTAGGTAAAGTACAAACAATGTTCATGACAATGACACGTTATAATTTCACAGTCCTTTCTAGTGCTCCACCCCTTATCTACTTAAAAGAAAAAAAAAACCTTGAACTGGCCTAACCCACCCTCCAACTTACGGAGCTAGATCCTTCTCCTATACCACAGAGATGTACAACCTCTCCTTCGGGAACACCATCTCGAGCTCTTGCATCCTTCCTTGTTACCTAGGATCACCAGCCTTATGGCGGTCTGTATGGACTTTCAACTTACCCAGTGTGCCACTTATGTCCTCTAACAAGTACCACTCTGCTTGCAAGAAAGATCTCATAAAGTTGATTATTTTTTTTGTGTCTATGTGGTAGCGTAGCATAAATGCTTTTCACTTTATTATGAAAGGCTTATTTCCCTTTTGGCTAGAGGCAGTAAGCAACAAGGAAATTGAGATTAAGCAGGACTTTGAGTTGCCCAATGATCTCGCCCACCCCAGGCAGTGCATCATCCAACCAATGTCTCAGAATGGTTCTTTTGACTACTAGACATATGAAGTGAAACAATACCGGAGTAGACCTCCCACCCTCCGCTTATTCCTTGTCATCGCCTGCCAGATAGTGGAACAAATAAATCAGGGGATTTAGGGATGAATTCTTTTTCCATAATTTTTCCATCATCCGCCGAGTCTTATCCCAAAGTTCCCTTATTTTTGAGCATTCCCATAGGCCATGGAGGGAGGTGTGCATCTCTGAGCTTGCATTTTGGGCAATGAATTTTCCACTCCTGCATGGTGGCTGATATTGGGATGTTAAAAGCTATGATTGCCCTGTGCATGATCCAGAACTGCGAATCTCTCCAGACCTCACATAGGATGTTTTTCCTTATGGCTCTCCACCCACTTAGTATTTTCTCCCCGACCTCCATGTCTGGCCCACCTAATTGCTGCACCCAACTGGTGAAAATTTGGTCTGGTTCTTTCTGAGCAAACACTGTTCTAAATGACTTGAATAATGTCATTATGGTGGGTTTATCATCCACGGGAAGATGAAGGTTGTCCATAGTGTTACTCCTTGTCTCTTCCTCAAACTGCAGTAACAGAGACCTTGCCAACCCCTTAATTTGCCCATATTGCAGTGTTTGTTGGTTTTACGAGTGTACTGAGCTATTATTTCACCTGTTCTCCTCTGTGTGTAACAAGTGTGTTACCTTATGTAACCCCGTTCTTCTCCATTCCGGTAACAAGTAGGGATGAGCGAGTAGTGAAATACTCAGACTCGCTATGCTCGTAACGAGTAGGTCTTAATACTCGGGTACTCGTTACGAGTAGCAAGTCCAATGCAAGTCAATGGGAAATGCGAGTAATTGTCTGCTGGACCCTACAAAGCAGTCTGGGGGCTGAGTAAAAGGCTGAAATAGATGCATGGTTGTTTTAAAAGCCGGGCGGTAAAAAGCCTCCGTCTTTTTTAAGCAATCAGCTGATGCACACTCCCCGCCTGGGTCCTTCGCTCCCTGGTGCTCCGCTCCCCGCCCAGTCCTAACTTAGGATCGGGCAGGGAGGCAGCGGGAGAGCAAAGCATCAGGCAGCGGGGAGGGAAGCACCAGGCAGGGGAGCAAGGCAGCGGGGAGGGAAGCATCAGATGGGAAAGCTGTCAGTGAAGTCTTTGGCTAGTTTCACACATCCGGCATTTCGCCGGATTGCTAGATCTGGCACACTCCAGTACAGTGTAATACCATACAATTGGCATCGCGGCAACCTCCGGTCACATGTTGTCATGTGACTGGAGCACGTGACCAGAGCTTGTTGCGATGCCATTGTACAGTATTAACACTGTACTGGAGTGTGCTGCATCCGGCAAAATGCTGGATGTGTGAAACTAGCCTTACCTGGCTCTCCGCTGCTGTCCTCTACTTCTGGAGCCACTCACTACACCTAATGTAATATGCATCGCCTTGCCCACTCCATGTGACAGCCGAGTTTGTAAATAAATAAAATAAATTAAAAAAGGAGAGAGGTTCCCCCAATTTTGATAGTCAGCCAAGATAAAACAGACAGCTGGGGGTTGGTATTCTCATAGTTATTGCCCCCTCCCAGGGTAAGAATAGCAACTGGCATCTGCCCCAGATTTGGCACATCCAATAGATGCGCTATAGCTAGCGTTTATCCCGGCTCATCCCAATTGCCCTGTTGCGGTGGCAATCGGGGTAATTGAAGGGGTTAATGACAAGTGATAATTGACACCTGTGATTAAGCCCTGAATTGGTAATATTTAGGTTTTGATGAGACCTCCATGTTACCAATCCTGTAACTAAATACAGTAGTTAATAAAACACACACACACACACAAATTTTTTAAAAATAAACACACAGGCACCCTCTTTATCCCATTTATTAACCCCAAACATACCCAGCTTCGATGTAAATCCACAACCAAAGTCCAACCCCCGCTCTGCTGTATCCAGTCCTCGTACTGAGTGTTGACATGAAGCTGCCGCTCAGAGCGAAAACCAGCACAGAAAGACAGCTCTAAAGCCCGCTGTTATCGGAACGATGATATCAGAGCTGTCATTCTGCGGCTCGGCATCTCCCTGGCAACACTAAACTGTCGGGCAGTGATGACGTTATAGCTGCCCGACACACTGTCTGACCTGCCTACTCCCCGCCGCATGAACTTTAGTAACCCCTTCATTCTGTTGTTAGCGGCGGTAGAGAGAGGATTAAGCCTCACTACCGTCACTAACATGGAGCTGAGCTGATGACTGCATGGGACCTCGTATTGGACTACTTTTGGAGAGATTTTGGGGATTTAATAAAATGGTAAATGAGGGTTTGTCTGATTTTATTTACAATAAAAGTTTGTTGTCTGTGTTTCATTTTGAATAAAGGTGTTTTGAGTGTGTTATTTTACTTTACTACAAGTGAATTAATAAAGTCCGGTTTCAAGCGAAGCTAAACTTTATTAATTCAGGGCTTAATGTCACCTGATGATAAAATTCAGGTGACATTAACCCCTTATTACCCAGTTTGCAAACGCACCAGGCAGCTGGACGAACCAGGTAAGCACCAGATATAGCACATCTAATGGGTGCGCCAAATCTGGGGCGCCTGCCGGTTGCTATTTTTACCCTGGGGAGGGCAATAACTATGTGCCCCCCAGGGGGAGAATACCAACCCCCAACTGTCTGTTTTATCTTCGCTATGAAAATTGGGGGGGACGGCACTCCGTTTTTTAAAAATTATTTATTTATTGTACTGCACGATATAGAGCCACCCACCGGCGGCTATGATTGGTTGCAGTCAGATGTGCCCCCACGCTGAGTGACAGCTGTCTCACTGCAACCAATCATAGGCGTCGGTGGGCACGGGAAGCAGTGAAAATGACATGGAATAATGAGCGGTCGGCATTTTCAAAAGCAGGAGAAGCCGTCGGAGCAGTGTGACAGCCATGCAGCACTGTGCCGGTGATCGGTGAGTATGAGAGAGTGGGTAAGAGGGAGAGACCGACCGACAGAGAGAGACAGAGAGAAAGAGAGACCGACAGAGAGAGACTGACCGACCGACAGAGAGAGAGAGACCGACAGAGAGAGAGAGAGACTTCACTGACGGCTTTCCGATGCTTCCCTCCCCACTTCCTCGCTCCCCCACCTGGTGCTTCCCTCCCCGCAGCCCTGTGCTTCACTCCCCCGCCGCCTCCCCGCCCTATCCTAAGTTAGGACCGGGCGGGGAGAACAGCACCAGGGAGCGTGGAGCGAAGCACCGGGGAGCCCAGCACCAGGGAGCGAAGGACCCGGGCCGGGAGCTTGCATCAGCTGATTGCTTAAAAAAGCCGGCGTTTTTTTGCCGCCCGGCTTTTAAACAATCATGCATCCATTTCAGCCTTTTACTCAGCCCCCAGACTGCTTTGTAGGGTCCAGCAGACAATTACTCACATTTCCCATTGACTTACATTGGACTCGCTACTCCTAACGAGTAATTACAAGGCTACTCGCGGAGTAACGAGTAGCCCGAATACTGTACTACTTGGCGACTACCGAGTAGTAACGAGTATACTCGCTTATCCCTAGTAACAAGTTATTTACCCTCAGGAAGAGTACCGCTACCAACAGTATTCTGCATGCATCGTCCTCTCATCCCAAGTCGGTCATTACAGGGATACCGACAGGACAATTTTTACGAACTAAAAGAATTTGTTCAAGTACGGAGTCATTTGAAAGACAAGCAGGAGAACTTGCACAACGCTTCTTGAGTCGAGGATATAGCAAGAATATCATCAAAAGGGGCTTTTATCGGGCTCACAAAACCCCCAGGAGTTCTTTGTTATTTACCAATGACAGAATATCAACAAGTGGCAATCAGAAGAACCAAGGAGAGCATGTACGGTTTATCACCACGTACCATAGTCATTGGGGAAAAATGAGAAATATTATATCTAAACACTGGGGGATCTTGTGTTCCGATCCCATACTGAAAAAAGTTCTGCCTGAAAAACCTCTCATAACAGCTAGGAGGTCAAGAAATTTGAGAGATACGTTGGTGCATAGCCACTTCGATCCTCAGCGGAAGGATAGAAGGTTGGTGCTCATCTCTGATCAGGGTTTCTTTCCCTGCACTTTTTGTAAAGCCTGTGCCAATTTGACAAAATCAAAAAATTTCACAAATTTTGATGGGTCTCGGAAATTTAACATCAGGACGCATTTGACATGCTCTTCAAAGGGGGTTATCTATTTAGGAGAATGCCCCTGTAAAAAACTATATGTAGGTCTCACCACTCGGGAGTTGAAGATCCGAGTACGGGAGCACTGTAGGGATATAGCGAAAGCTAAAACTGTGGAAGATAACACTACATTAAAAACGTTGCCACGACATTTTAAGGAGTTTCACGGGTGCAACCCCCATGTTCTTAAAGTTAAAGCTATTGACCAGGTTGACCTGGGCATTAGAGGGGGGGACCTGGCAAAAATATAGGCCAGGTTGGAGAGCCGTTGGATCTTCAGGCTGGGTACCCTCAGCCCCCAGGGTCTCAATGAGACCCTGGGTTTTGTGGCTTTTTTGTGAGGTTTCTTTTCTGTTCCTTCAGCTTTTGCTCGTCAATTCCTGTTAGTGTGTTTTTAAATTGTTTTTATTGTTTTTAATTTACGTAGTGTGCCGGGCAGGGGGGAATTGGGAACTATGAGGGATGGTCGATGGGGTGTCGGTTCATTCATGGAGTATTTGTTCTATTTGGCTAATTTCCTTTTTCTTGTAGATTTTCCAATATCATGTATCCTGTATGTCCAGAGAAGGAGGACTGGGTTCCCACCTATGTGGGGTGCATATTGAAAGACCCCGATCCATGCTGTTTGAAGAAATCACGACCCACGTGATGCGTTTTCCAGATATCCCGGCTATTTCCTTTAAATAGGAAAAAATTTCCCTCAAAGATGGGATATCAGGAGAAAGGCATGACTACAAGGGGATTTGTGATAGTTTAAACTACCAATAATTGTTGGATTTTAGTATTGCTTAATTCAACGTGATGTTTTTTATGCTACATCTACATAGGGTTTGTGACTGATTGTCCTCCTCACCATAAGGGTAAACCGGGATTTATTGAATGCTGTGGTCATATGGATACTATGTATTGCTTGTTGTATATATGTGTCCTTGGAGAGGTGTGCATTGCTATACTGTCTGTAGATGTATTCTTAATGGCATTGTTCGTAGTATATTATAATAGTGGTGGGCAATGCGCACTTCTCTAATGATTCAATGTATGCATAGATTTTTATATGCATTATGTGGGTAATCCTGCGGGGGAAAGTTGCCCCGTAGCTGCTCAAAGTCCGACCTCCTACTTCTATTTCTATTTATATTATAGTATTTATGTCATTACATCCGTAGATTATATACACCATCGGGGGTATGCGCTCTTATGGTCTGACTCCTCCGGAACCAAATGAACGGCGCATATGATGGGACCAACCTGCGTCGCTGCACAACTTCCGGTGCTTGACACGCAGGTTGCGTACCAGAGCCGCCTGACAGGAAGTTGTCTTTGAATCGGATGTCGAAAGATCACGTGAGCGCTGCTTATCCTCCGATTGGTGAAATACTAGTATTTAGTTCCCATGCTCCCTCTTGCCCGGCACGCCCCCCGTCAAAGCCGAGTGCGAAACGCGCGTCGGGTTGCCTATGGGACCGTGGCACTTTCATATCCTCCGTGCAGGTAATCTCCTCTTTCCATTTCCATCTTACCACCAAGGGGCGCAGTATGTTGAGTGTCATTGGTTGACAGTGTGTACATAGCCATGCACTTGGTCCGTATATGGGGTATGGTGATCTGCCTATAATCTGGAAGTTTTGGTGTATGGTAAGATGGGCTCACTTGTTCATTCTGACATGCGAAGAATAGCGCATATAACTCCTTGTGGTTACTAGCTCACAGCACTAGCAGGAGGTGGCAGTTATTGATTGTCTAAGTCTCTACACGACAAATAGATTATCTCATAGTGATGCTGGTTTTCATTTACCTATCTACCTCATTGTGATGCATACGCAATTAGGCACTATATGCACTTTGTTAGGAGTGGGTGTTTTTGTCCTGCATTACTTGATTGGATATTTAAAACATTTGTCAGCTTGGAACGGCGATAATGAAATTTGATGCCAATTTTTGTATGCCGCTGGTCCCATTTTTACTTCATTCTGTGTGCATCTCTTTTAATAGTGTGGTGTTTTTTGTTATGCTGTCATTAAATAAAAAATCAATTTGTATGTGAATTGGACTGTGTACTCTCTTATTTTGGAGAAAATACATCAATATTTTTTCTTGGGCTAATTACCTATGTGTATGGGAGTGTCCGTATATATATTGACCGTCTTTTGAAAATAATTTCTTTCCACGCTGCAATTGTGTCTCTAAACACCACAGTTTGTTTTATTTTAGTGGGAAGGAGGCCCTGTGGTGTATGCAAAAGTGTGACTACGATCTACGGGTGGACATATGCTTTTTCCAGCTCCATATCAGAATACCAGTTAGTGTCTTTTAGCCAATCTATTATATGCCTTGCCACAAACACTAAATTGTATCCCCTTACGTTGGGCAAATTCGTGCCCCTTTCTTCCCTGGCCATCATAAGGGTTTACAACTTTATGCGGGGACGTCAGCCCTTCCAGATGAACTTTCTAATGGCTGTGTCAATTCTCTTAACATCAACGTGCTTAAGCAGCATTCGGATTGTTTGCAGGGGGTATAGGAGTTTCTAGATGCTCATCATTTTCAGAAAGTGTATCCTGCCCAGGAAACTGAGGGGTAGATTCTGCCACCTTCCTAATTCCGCCACTATTTTATTTATAACTGGGGGGAAATTTGATTATATACAAAGTCTATTTTCTGTCCTAGTCTAATGCCCAAATATTTTATACTTATTTTGGCTAGGGGGATACCGCCTACCATTCCTTCATTGCTGTTCGGTCTATCCTTTTCTCTGAGGTAGAGAATCTCACATTTGGCCTTATTCAAAACGAACCCGGAAAATGCTCCAAATTCCCCAAACAGGTCCAGCACCCTCGGTAGGTCCTCAACTAACCTTGGCCATATATAGTATGATGTCATCCGCAAAATAGGCTGCTTTTAGGTTTTTGTTCCCAATATCTATCCCTTTGAATAGTCCATGCTGTTCCAAGTACCGTGCCAGTGGTTCCAGCGCCAGCAAAGAGAGCAATGGTGATAATGAGCACCACTGATGTGTTCCCTTTTGCAGTGAGAAAGCGTCCGACAAGTGTCCTGGTATTTGTACTCTCGCCCTAGGGTCAGTACTGTATTTATCGCTTTTATATAGTTTCTGAATTGGCCCTCCAATCCTACACTGTCCACTACTCACGCCATCCATCTCCATTTCACATTGTCGAATGCTTTCTCCACATCCAGGGTCACCAGCTCTGGTTTGTCCCTCTCAACCACCTCTTTGCCTACCACATCAATAGCTAGTAACATGCATCGGATATTTGTGACTGCTCTTCTTCCTTTATTAAAACCCACTTGCGACGGGGTTATTATTGTGGATAGAACCTCTGCCAAACAGTTCGCCATAAGGTTAGATATTATTTTGATGTCCCGATAAATGAGGGAAATTGGTATATATGACGCCTGGTCCTCCTGGGTTTTTACCGTCTCACCTGCCCACCTTCTTAACTACCTTCCACAAGGTATTAGACAAGCTGGTACGCTTCACCTCTACTGCCTCGTCATTCATGAGTGTCCGTGTGGTCTTGGGCCTTTTTTCTATCAGGAGTTTGTTATTTTTTGCAGGATTTTTTGCTGCCCGCAATCAGTTATCTTTCCTGTCCTGTTGTATCTAGTAAGTCAGGCCTCACCTTTGCTAATTTATATTTTCTATCTGTGTATTATGATTTCTTATATCACCGTCGTTACATTTTGGGGGCTTGATATTCCTTTGGTGAATGCTCTGAGGCAAGTTAGGATTCCCCATTTTTATCTTTGAGGTGTAGCAAGTTTCTCCGGCAGTGACGAGGTTCTAGGTGTGTTAGGAACATCCCACTGCTACTTCTAGTGTTGTCCGATATATAGGGGATTGCAGTCAGCATAGTTTCCAACTACTCTTGTAGTTTTTGTTTTTTTTCTGATTTAATGGGACTTTTTGTGATCGTCCACGATTACCAGTTCAGAACACCCACCTCTATGCTAAACTGGAGAAGTGCTTGCTCAAGCACACCGCTACCTTTCTTCGGCTAAATTGTCTCCAATAACAGCCTGAAGATGGATCTGGGCAAGATGTAGGTCATACAGAAGTGGCCCCGTCAGGATCGGCTGAAGGTTATCCAGCGGTTTTTGGGGTTTACCCATTATTATAGGCAGTTCATCCTACACTTCTCATCTCTTGTCCGTTTTGTCGGGTTTGACCCGCAAAGGGGAGATTTGGACCGTGGAGGATTCCTTCTTGTCGCTCAAACAGGCCTTTGATTCTGCTCTTGCACTTCATAGACCTGAGACCAGGCAAGCAGTTTATCCTGGAGGTGGAGGCCTCTTCCTCCGGTGCCGTTGCAGTTCTTACCCAGTGGACAACTGAGGGTAAGACAGTAACCTGTGGCTTCTTTTCCAGGACTTTCTCTCCAGCGGAGCAGAACTACTCGTTTGGCGACCGAGAGTTGCTGGTAATTAAGGTAGCCCTGGAGGAGTGGCAATAACTGCTGGAGGGGTCTGTGCATTCAGTCATCATCTACACAGACCCAAAGAAACTGTCTTATTTCCAGTCGTCTCAGAGGTTGAACCCATGACAGGCCCCGGTGGTCGCTGTTCTTCGCCTGCTTCAACTTTGTCCTGCGCTTCTGTCCTTCTGCGAAAAACATCAAGGTCGACGTGCTGTCTTAGTCGTTTCTGTTGGTAGACCAGAAGGAGGAACCTTAGCAAATCACAGAGCCTTCCAGGCTGATGGTGGCCCCAGTTGATGTACACCAAGTTCCCCCCCCAGGAAAATGTTCCTCATGGAGGCAGATAGAGAATGAGTCCTTCGGTGGGGGCACTCCTCCAGACTGGCAGGTCATGTCGTTCAGAAGATGTCCCTGCCACTAATCTCTCGGCATTACTGGTGGCCTAAAGTACGACAAGACATTCTGGAGTTTGTCTCATCCTGTCCCTCTTGTGCTCGGAATAAGACTCCGAAGACGCTTCCTGCTAGTCCTCTGCTGGGTATACAGTCATCTGGGTTGTGGTGCACAGGTTTTCTAGGATGGCCCATTTTACGCTGTTCACTGGGTTGCCTTTTGCCCCAGTTCTTGCTGAGCAATTCATCCAGTATATCTTCTGGCTACACGGTCTTCCTCTCCACATCATGTCTGATAGAGGAGTCCAGTTCATGTGCAACTCTGGAGAGGTCTCTGCAAGATACTGGATGTCTCTTTTGAACTTTTCGTTTGCATATCATCCACAGTCCAATGGCCAAGTGTAACTCGAAAACTAAGTCTTGACGAACTACCTCCGCCATTTTGTCACTTAGCACTACAGCGACTGGATCAAGCTTCTTCCATGGGCGGAATTCTCTTGCAATAACCATGTGAGTGAGTCCTCCGCCAAGTCTCCATTCCATTTGGTTAACGAACAGCAACCCGAAGTTCTGAGTCCTGTTGTGGTGTGTTCCTCCGGCAATCTGGCAGCCAATACCCTCGTGAAATCCATCTCCGACATCTGAGCAGAGACCAAGTCCGCTCCAGGGCAGTCCTCCATCTGTATGAAGAGACATGTGGACAAGAGACACCTATATTCTCCTTTCCAGCCCGGATACAAGTTGGGTCCTCTCTTTATCGGTCCCTTCGAGGTGCTGTAGCGGATCATTGAAGTATCGTCCAAGTTGTGGTTGCTGCCCGTTCTACCATCCCAAACTCCTTCCACGTATCCCTCCTCAAATCTGTCGTTCTGAGTTGGTTTCACCAGGATCCAGGTGTCACCCGTCCTCTGGTTTGTGATGGCGATTCATTTGCGGTCAAGGTTATCTTTGCTGTATAACGGATTCGAGGTAGGGCCTACTATCTGGTAGATTGAAAGGGGTTCGGTCTTGAGGAGAGGCTTGGGAGCCAGAGGAGAATGTTGATGCCCCGTTTTCCTTAAGAGATTCCTGAAAAGGAGAGGTTGTAAGGGGGGTACTGTAGAGCCCAGTTCCTGCTTGTATGCCTCAGCGGGTGCACCGTTCTCCTCACCTGACCAGCGGGTCCATGTGCCCCGTTCCTGCATCGGTGAAGCTTCCTCCTGCTTTCAGGCCACACGCAGGTCTTCTGGGAGTGCCCGAAGGGTGCGCGCATGGCCATGTCCCTTTTCTTAAAGGGCCGGTGTTCTATTACTTGGAAGTGAACCTTGAGATCAGCAATCTCCTTGTAGGTATTTCAAGGCAATTAGGGGAGGTGCCTAAGCAACTTTGCCTATTCCTAGTGCCTTACTAGTTCTCAGGTCCCATACCAGTTATTGTATCCTGCCCTGAGTCACCTGTCCTAGTACCATTTCCTGTACCTGCTAATCTGTGTCTCTTCCTAGAGCCTGTTGCTACCACCACCTTTTGTTCTGCTATGTCTGAGTCACCACCTCCATGCTGGCGCATCTGAGCCACCACCTCGGTGCTGCACATCCAGGGTACCATGTCCTGTTGCCTCCTCGTACTATTAATCCTGGCAGTTGTGCACCTAAGCCCCCTTGGGTTGTACCAGTTTGTCCCTGCATAGGGATTAGCTCATCCAGGGGAGTCCAGTGTATGACATAGTGGGTACACTTCTCGATGCTCACTGCTCCTCAGTGACCATAACACCCTAATCTAAGTGCTCAGCATAGAGCACAGGAGAAATGAGAACTGTTCCAAATTGTTCTGTACTCCAAATTGCTATGAGTAGCTGTGATACCAATGTGATATGACTGAAGAATGAGTGTGATTAGATAGGGATCCTAATCAAAAGATAGTGATCACAGGTATTATTTGATCCATCCAAAACTCAGTATCAGAGAGGTGTCCTCTGATTGACCCAATTTCACCATGATAAAGAGTACGTGTTAGCAGGTCTTGATTATGACGAAGGAATGTTTACAGTTGAACATATGCAGGAAACTCTTGGTTAGTTAGAATCATGTGTAGGAAACTGGCGATGTAAGATTTACGGCTCATTGCAACATATGCAGGAAACTAGTAGTTAGCAACATGTGTAGGAAGCTACTGGTGCCCACAGCCGCGCGTGGTCAGGTTACATTACCATGACTCAGCAATCACATCCTGCTCACCAATTGCAATACTCGGTGCACACGACAAACACAATTTGGTATAAAAATACAGGGCTCGCTCAGTGAGATAGGGACATTTCCAGGACGCTCAAAGTGGACACACTGCGCCTGTGATGCAGAGGCCGGGTTGTTTTCCTTCTCACTAATCGAGTCCTTCCAATGAGGAAGGAATGCTACAACATACGGTAATGTTGATGCATATTTCTGTTATTGTATAAGATTCTATGACTATAAAGTGCTAATGCCTATGTACCATTGATTATTCATGTGCTATTAAAATAAATAATATCTTGCTATAAAGAATTTTAGTATTCATGCCTGATTAGGATATCAGTGAGCGCTTCGTAAGTAGAATTAGGAGAATTTAGCAAGACAGTAGAATTCAACACAACCCACAAAAAAAACAAGCCCCCATCCAGATACATCAATTAATGTAGAATGAGTGAGCTTCCACATTATTGGTAGCACAAAGGTTTTGGAGAAGTGCTATGGCTTTCCACCCAAAAGAAAACCATCAAAATCTCCACTCTGAAATCCAAATGCCCCCCTTCGTTCTGAGCACAACAATGTGTCTAAACCATAGTTAATGACCCGTTTGGCATTATTGTAGTGAGGAAAGATCACTTCATTTATGTGTCTTCAGAAGCACGAGTTTGGCACATTGTACATTTGGCACATTGTGCAAGCACTACAATGTACTGAGCATTACAAAGGCTTATTTGCAGGTTTTGGTTTTTTTTTTAAACAATATGTTTTTATTGAAGTTTTTAATGGTTTACAACAAGGTGTAAATGAACATTAAATATCACAGGTGTGTTTCATTTAACAAAGTTTTATGTGGACAACCATAAAATCCAATCTATATCTAGGCTGAGCATATTCAAACAATTAAACCAGTTTATAGAACCAGTGAGTAAAGGCCACTTTACACACAGCGACATTGCTAGCGATGTCGCTGGTGAAAGCACCCGCCCCCGTCGGTTGTGCGTAATGGGCAAGTCGCTGCCCATGGCGCACAACATCGCTAGGACCCGTCACACTATACTTACCTGCCTAGCAACGATGCTGTGGCCGGCGAACTGCCTCCTTTCTAAGAGGGGCGGTTTGTGCGGCGTCATAGCGACGTCACACGGCAGCTGTCCAATAGAAGCGGAGGGGTGGAGAGCAGCCGAAAGACACGTCCACCTCATTGCCGGAGGACGCAGGTACGGTGTTGTTCCTCGTTCCTGGGGTGTCACACGTAGCGATGTGTTCTGCCTCAGGAACAACGAACAACCTGTGTCCTGCACCAGCAACGATATTTGGGATTAGAACGACGTGTCAACAATTAACGATTAGGTGAGTAATTTTGATCGTTAGCGGTCATTCATGCGTTTCACACGCAACGACGTCGCTAACAAGGCCGGATGTGCGTCACGAATTCCATGACCCCAACGACCTCTCATTAGCGATGTTGTTGCGTGTAAAGCCCCCTTTAGACAGAAACCATTGTGGAATTCCTGAGTATGAAGAAGACTCCAGTTATGTCTGTGTGGTATTCCCGAAGTGTTTGAGCCAAAGCTTCCAGTCAGACACAAAGGACTGTACTCTGTCATTCTTATGCACATTAATCTTTTCAAATTAACAGGTTTTATTGATAGAGAATATATAAAAAATAGAAGGCAAAATGGGGATTAAAGCAGGACAGTTATACTTACCAAGTGTCCGCGCACCTGACACACTGCTTTCAGGTCTGCTCATTAAAGGATGTGAATATTCACTGCTTCCCTGACCCACCCTCTGTGACAATGTCAGTGATTGGTTGCAGTCAGACTGCCGGCATGTCGGCGTCTGTGATTAGTTGCCCTCACAGTAGCTGTCTGGGTCCCGGAGTAGAGTGTAAAAATAAATAAATAATTTGAAAAAACAGCATAGGGTCCCACATATCTAGTCTGACTGCAACCAATCACAGATGCTGTCCCAGAGGGTGGGTGGAGGAAGCATTGAATCTTGATAAGCGTTAATGAGCGGACCCAGAAGCAGTGACAGTGACCATTGGTATGTATAATTGTCCTGCTTTAATTCCCATTTTGCTTCTTTTTGCAGCCCCCAAGCCCTTACTAAGATCATTTTACAGCACACAAGCTCCGGTTCCTTTAGAGTTAAATGGGGATCGGTGTCCGGGCTCAAATCAGATTTTTTTTTTTCCTCAAGTCCGGCCAGACCCGGTGAACCCGAACATTTGCGGGTTCTCCCATCTCTAATTGTAAAGTTAATGGTAGAGGAAATTAACTTCAAAACAGATTTCCGATTTCCAAAACTCTGCTAATCCCATAGAATATGTAGTAGGGTACCTAATTGTTCACAGCCCCTCCACCAAAGGTTAGACTTGTTTAGGAATATATGACTAGAGATGAGCGACCATGTTCGAACAAGGTTTGCAAATCTCAAATTCGGCACGAGCCTTGTCCATTCGGGTTCTGATTCCCGAGCACTTTTATCAAAATCGGTGAAATTCGGCCTTTGTTCGCGTTTGTACTAATGCTTTTCTTCTAGCTTATTATCTCTTTTGTTAGGCTAGTGGTGCTGTATGATGAGCGGGGGGGGGGATAGTGTTTCATGAGGGGAGGGAGTGGAGAGAGATCAGAAGAAGGGCAGAATGTTTTTGTTTTTTTCTTAGTGTGTGGATGCTCTGGCAGACAATTGGGGCGCAGAAACCATCCACAATGTTCAGACACAAGGGCTTGTGCCATTGGCTGTCTAAGTCACATGTCCCTCCTACGTATAAAAATCAGACATGTGGCGTTGGCGCCATTTTGAGACTGCTATAGATTGGGAAGGATGCTGCTGCAGCATTTACATATATAATCACTGCAGATAAATTCAAATTCATACTGTAGCTTTGTGCTACCTGCACAAATAGACATTTCAGCATCTAAATACTGCTTGCTAAATCTGTGCTTCTATCAGCAATTGAAATTTCAGCATCTAAATTTTGATAGCTTAATCTGTGGCCCTGCAGCTTGCCAAAAATAGACATTTCAGCATATAATGATTGATAATTCTGTGGTTCTGCCACAATATCTCGGCAAATAAATAATGATTGTTAATTTCGTGACAGGTGGCTGACAGATGTGAACCTAGGGTTGTGAAACAGCTCGTTAACCCCTTTACGACCAAGGACATAGCTGTACGTCCTTGGATGCGACTCTTTGGTTACTACAAGCACAAGTGATGAGCCCGCGAGTCCTGAGAGCGCCTGCACTCACTGGAAAGCAGCATTTCTCCTGAACAGAGCGAAGCTGCTATGATCAGCAGAAATGCTCAGGCACTCTGACTGTCCCTTTCCCTAGGGGGGACTAATAAATTAAATAAAAAAATGTAAAAAAAAAAAGTTTTAAAAAATCTGAAAAAACCCTAAAATCCACATATTTGGTATCGCCGTATTCAGAAATGCTCGATCTATCAAAATATAAAATTACTTAATCTGATCAGTACACGGCGTGGTGAGAAAAAAAAATCCAAATGCCAAAATTATGTTTTTTTTGGTTGGTGTAATTTTGTTTTTAAAATGCAATAAGAGGCGATCAAAATGTAGCATCTGCACAAAAATGATATTAAAAACGTCAGCTCAAAATACAAAAAATAAGCAATCACTGAGCCCCATATCCTAAAAAATTAGAACGCTAGACGTCTCGGAAAATGGTAACAAAAGTGCAATTCTATTTTTGGACAAACTTCTGTTTTTTATTTTCACCCCTTAGATAAAAGTAAAAGAAAGTATACATGTTTGGTATCTATGATCTTGTACCAACATGAGGCATCATGTGGATACATCAGTTTTACCACATAGTGAACACTGTGAATTAAAGACCCCCAAAACAATCATGCAATTGCACTGTTTTTGCAATTTCACCAAGTTGGAATTTTTTCCCCATTTTCCAGTACACTATATGGTAAAACTAAGGGTTTAATTCAAAAGTACAACACGTCCCACAAAAACCAAGCCCTCATTTTGAAAGACTGATGGAAAAATAAAAACCTTGTGGCTCTCGTAAGAAAGGGAGGAAAAAACGAAAATGAAAAACGGAAAATTGCCTAAGGCTAAGACCTCACTTTGCGTTCACCTACTTGCAGTTCTAAACGCACGTTTTGGGCTTAATTGATTTGACCAAATTTGCCTTTTTCAGAACTTTAGCGCTGAAAACGCGTGCGTATTTACCACGTTTTAGATGCGTTTTCAGCGCTCTTTACATGCTTTTTCACCTGCGTTTTGACAGATGCGTTTTGAACATCAAGACACAGTTAAAGTTTAATCTGTCAAACACAATAAAAAAAGAGAAAAAACAAAACATAGATTTTTAGAAATAATATAGCAATTAGAAATATTGAATAAAATTATAGCGGTAATATACTATTTATTGCAAAAATAGCAATAAATTATATTTTTTTCCAAATTTAATTGTCGGACTATGTGTGTGTGTAAAGGGACCTATGAAATCATTATTTTAATGTCCATAAAGTATGCCTTTTGGTAGTCCAAAACACATGTTTTCTGCACATATAAAAAGCAGGTAAAACGCAGAAATTTTAAGTAATCTTGGTTTTGCCATTTCTCATTGACTTCAATGTTAGCAAAACGCACCCAAAATGGCAAAAGCAATTGACATGCTGCTTCTTTGAACGCATGGTTTTTGCCACAAAATATGCAAATTAAACGTAGCGTTTCGAAACGCAAAGTGGAGTCTAGAAATCCCCATTTTCCATAGACTTTGCTGTAAAACCAAAGGCATGCCTTTTGGCATGAAAATGGTGCTTCTCAAAACGGACCTAAAAAGCACCTGAAACGCAGGTGGAAACGCAAAGTGGGGTCTTAGCCTAAGGGTGAAAGAGTTAAACAATTGTAAGGAGAAAAAAGTGCAATACAGTCTTATCTGGTAACAACCGGAGGATATCAGTGGGAATAAGGCTTAAATTTGTACGTTGTGAACAGTCACAACCACATAAAGGGAACCTGTCAGGTGCAATATGCACCCAGAACCATGCGCAGTTCTGGGTGCATATTTCTAATCCCTGCCTGTTAGTCCCTGTATACACTAACAGAGATAAAGGGATCTTTAGAAAAAGTTTTTTCTTTAATCTTATGCTAATGAGCGCGGCGACTAGTCCCAAGGGCGTTTATATCCCCTGACTAGTCCGCACCAGTGCCATACACCAGTGTGACCCCGGCCTATGATACAGAAGAGCATAGTGCCTGTGAATGGAAGCAGTCAGCTGAAATGAAGACACGATGCCACTCAGTGTGGGGGCGCGGCTGAGTGCAACCAATCACAGGCACTGGTGGGCAGGGAAAGCAGTGCATATTCAATGACAGCTAATTAGCTACTCCAGAAGTGATGTGCGACCTAAAAGCAGCTTGTCGCCATGACGGACCCTCGATAAGTAGATTGCGCTCGCTCCTGTTTCCTTATCCCTTCTACCAACATTTTTAGTCTCCAGTTTCTGATCCCCATAGACTTATACGAGGACCAAATTCCGGCTAGGAACTGGGTTTAAAAAAAAAAGATAACAGGGACGTGTCGCTCCCGGTTATCTGCGAGTCCGCCCTTCTCTAATTATTAGTTAATGGAAAAATGTGTGCTTTCATTGCGTAGCGCATGGCTACTTTACTATACCTAGACACCACTTCTATGCCTATAGCTGCCGCCGTTCTCAATTTAATGGCGGTGGACAGGATATGGGTGGCCACACTGTATATAGAGAGAGTAAATACATATTAATAGTACATCAGCATTAAATTATACACTCCTTAAAAAATAAATATGTACATATAGATATCTACTATATGAAGAAAAATATTGCAAGTGCAACAAGCACTGCATCCTCAGTGGGCAGTAAGGGTTGCTTAACCTGGGACTTTTTTGAGACCTCAAAAGATGACCCAACTTTTGTTATCTGCCAATGTTTTTAACAACAATTCAAGAAACAATGCTCCAAAAGTCAGAAACAGAAAAAACACACAACTGATGATCAGTATTTATGTACATTTTTTTCTGCGTTCTAAAGGACTAGAGAAATGGTGTACGCAAAAACATAAATATCCAAAAAGAAAAATTACGTACCACGACCAATTTAAAAAAGATCTTATTAAATAATAAATTAAAAATGCAAAATAATTAAATACACTAATAAGATGAAGGTGGAAGGAACCTAGCAGTGTGGTTACATCCATAACAATATTGGGATACAAAATAATCCAATAATGAAACCTTACATATGAGTCTATAATTACATAATTAATGAAAAGGGCAGTATAAATACAGTTATATAAAATTACGCTGTAACAATTAATAATTAGAGCATTATATTTATACATAAAATTGCAATAAAAAAAGAAACAGTGCAACAATGACAAATTAACTGTTACAAATTGAGATAATAAAAAGTAATGTAATAAAAATAGGGTTTTTTTACTATAACTATAAATGACAGATAATTCATAAATTGTATTACACTTACATAGTTACATAGGTTAAAAAAGACCTAGGTCCATCTAGTTCAACCTTCCTCCACCAGTTCTACATTTGGTCACTAAAGGCTGCTTTACATGCTGTGATATCGTGACCGATATTGCTAGCGTGCGTACCCGCCCCCATTAGTTGTGCGACACGGGCAAATCGATGCCCGTGGCGCACATCGCGCGAACCCGTCACACTACCTGCCTAGCGACGTCGCTGTGACCGGCGAACCACCTCCTTTCTAAGGGGGCGGTTCGTTCAGTGTCACAGCGACGTCACAGCAGCGTCACTGAACCGCCGCCCAATAGAAGCGGAGGGGCGGAGATGAGCGGGACGTAACATCCCGCCCACCTCCTTCCTTCCTCGTTGCAGGCGGACGCAGGTAAGGTGAGGTTCCTTGTTCCTGCGGTGTCACACATAGCGATGTGTGCTGCCGCAGCAACGAGGAACTACATTGCTAACTGCAGCGGTAGCGATAATTGAGAATAGGGGGGTGTCACAAACCACCGGGGGGGTCACTCAGAAATCCCCCGCGCTGGCTACCAGTACGTCACAATCGGGGGGTAACAAGTGGGGGTCACCCCTCCTTTATACCTCCCGACCGACAGACAGAGCACGTGACGCGCTCTCTAGCGCCCCTCTTATAGTCAGGCCAATTATGGAATTGCCCGACAATAAGCAAGGAGGCCGCTATACTACTTATGCCGATTATTGAAGGGTCCCCGGTGAGAGTAAGGTATATATTCCCCCGACCTCCGCGGGCGGAATATATAAAATCTCCCCGAATCTCACTGGCCTCCCCACAATAATCCTTGGCACAATTCGCTGCCACCAACCGATTTACGGTAACTATTAGCCGAACACACAGACGTGGGATTCAAGATCGAGATAACAGAGCAGCCCAAGATTAATTATATAATTTAATCAGCCTAAAGCACACTAGAAACTACAATATATACAATAGGGAATCTACAGAATATACATATGTCAGAGTACAGTTACAGATAAAGCATGGTTTACAACAGGTATGCAATTCAATCAGTTACCTTGTGCGTCTGGCCACAGGGGGGCGCTGTAGACCAGGTTTCCAGGAACTCTCTCACAGGTCTGTCCCAACCAGGCCCCCGAGCAGAAGAACGCTGGAAAATGGCCGAAGTAGGGTTATCAACCTGGGCAGATCCAGGTCCCCTCCTACCTTAGTGACCTCACAGGGAAGCACTGCCACTCCCCCTGCATGGATCAGAATTATCCAGCAAAGGGGATTTTGGCTATAACTTTGCCTGGGAGCGTCGTAGGCAGACGCCAATGCTCTCATTGTGACAGTTATGAATTTAGCTACAGAACGAGGGGACTCATGACCTGTCTGCCAGTTCCCCATTGGCTGATATCACGCCTGGGGCATTTCCCAATGTCCTGTTCCCATAAAAAGGGGGTGCCGGCATCGTCCACATGCGGAGACACCATTTTTATGGTTGCCATATTTATCGGAAATATGGCTTGCGAGATATGAACCATTTTTTACTGGAGTCGTTCTGTCTGGCTATTTCCATAGCCTTGCTAATTAGATAGCAGCTCCTACTACAGGGTGACGGCAGGGAGTCATCCTGTGTCCATTGTCCTGAAGCCACCTAATTTCCATATCACAGGACATGGCCATGGAGTTTGTTGCTAAACCAGTTGTGTGAAGGAAAGGGGGGTTGACACCAGGAGAGGGCTTCCTGACATACTTGAATATCATGATTTATCGTCATCTCTCCGGATTTACCTCACACCTCCCCCCTTTTGAGGGCGCTAGGGGGCAGCACACTCCGGTGTTCCCCCGTGCGCCCGTCCGCGACCTCTCCTTGTCGGGACAGCCCGTCTGCGTTACCGTGGTCACGGCCCCTTTTGTGGCGAATGGTGAAGTTGTATTGCTGGAGCGCAAGGCTCCATCGCAACAATCGCCCATTCGTCCCAGAGACGGTGTGCAACCAGCTGAGGGGATTGTGGTCCGTCTCCACGATGAAGTGGCGCCCGTATAGATAGGGTTGCAGACGCTGCAGGGCCCACACTATGGCCAGGCACTCCTTCTCCATCGTGGAATAGGCAACTTCCCTTGGTAACAGCTTCCTGCTCAGGTACAAGACCGGGTGCTCTTGGCTCGCAGAGTCCACCTGGCTGAGCACCGCACCGAGGCCGAAGTCACTGGCGTCGGTCTGTACTACAATCGGCCGCGTGAAGTCGGCTGCCTGTAGCACGGGCGGGCTGGACAGGGCGTCCTTTAGGGCCCGGAAGGCTGTCTCGCAGTCCATTGTCCAATCGACTGCAGAGGGCAGCTTCTTCTTGGTGAGGTCCGTCAAGGGCTTTGCCAGGCTACTATAGCATGGAACAAACCTCCTATAGTACCCAGCGGTCCCCAAGAAGGACATCACCTGCTTCTTGGTCCTGGGGGTGGGCCAGGATGCGATGGCTTCCACCTTCTCAGGCTCGGGCTTCAGTGTTCTCCCACCTACCCGGTGACCGAGGTACTGGACCTCGCTCATGGCCAGCTGACACTTTCCCGGCTTGATGGTCAAACCTGCCCGGTGGATCCGCCTGAGCACCTGTGCTAGATGCTCTAGGTGATCTTCCCAGGTGGGACTGAAGACGGCAATGTCATCCAGGTACGCGGCCGCGTACCCTTCAAGTCCCTTGAGCAGGGTGTTGACCATCCGCTGGAAAGTGGCAGGGGCATTCCTCATCCCGAATGGCATCACCGTGGACTCGTACAGTCCAAATGGGGTAATAAAGGCAGAGCGTTCCCTGGCCTTGCGAGTCAGGGGGATCTGCCAATATCCCCGGCTCAGATCCATGATGGTCAGGTACTGAGCCCCGGCCAACTGATCGAGCAGGTCATCGATGCGTGGCATTGGGTACGCATCGGCGACCGTGACAGCATTGAGCCCCCTGTAGTCCACGCAGAACCGAGTGGTTCGGTCCTTCTTAGGGACGAGGACTACAGGCGAGGCCCAAGCGCTGTTGGATGCCTGGATCACCCCCAGCTCCAGCATCTCGTCAATCTCCTGGCGCATGTGTTGCTGCACCTCCAGGGAGACCCGATATGCTGAACGCCGGATCGGGGGATGATCCCCAGTGTCCACGTGATGGACAGCCAAGTCAGTCCTTCCGGGCTGGTTGGTAAACAACCCCCGGAAGGGGTGTAGGGTGGCCCACAGCTGGGACCGTTGGTCCTCCAAGAGCTGGTGGCCAACCTCCACATCCTCAATGGATCCGCCTGCCCTAACCTGGGCTAGCATATCCAAGAGGGTTTCCGCTTCTCCCTCCTCGGGCAGGTTGCACACGGGGAGCGCACATGCCTCCCGCTCATGATGTGCCTTCATCATGTTCACATGGAAGGGCTTCCGCCTTCCACGGGCAGGGTCCAGGGTGACCAGGTACGTCACAGGGTTGAGCTGCTGGTACACGAGGTATGGGCCTTCCCAGGCTGCCTGAAGCTTGTCCTGTGGTACGGGGACCAGTACCCACACCTCTTGACCCACTTGGTAGGTGCTCTCACAAGCGTTCTGGTCGTACCAACGCTTCTGATCAGCCTGGGCTTGAGCCATATTGTCGTGTACCAGTTGCGTCAAGGCCTGCATTTTGTCCCGGAAGCGCATGACATACTCGATAACCGACACTCCAGGGGTGGCCAAATCCCCTTCCCAAGCCTCTTTCACCAGAGCCAGGGGGCCCCGCACACGTCGCCCGTACAGGAGCTCAAACGGTGAGAATCCTGTTGAGGCCTGTGGAACCTCCCGGTAAGCAAATAACAGGTGTGGGAGATACCGCTCCCAGTCACGCCCATGGGAGTCGACCAACATCTTAAGCATCTGCTTTAAGGTGCCATTGAACCGCTCGCACAGGCCATTAGTCTGTGGATGGTACGGGCTGGCCACCAGATGTCGCACCTGGACTTGCTTACAGAGGGTCTCCATCAGCTGGGACATGAATTGGGTCCCCCGGTCGGTGAGCATTTCCTGGGGAAAACCCACTCGGGAGAAAATCTCCAGCAATGCGGTGGCCACCTTGTCAGCCCGAATGGACGACAAGGCCACTGCTTCTGGGTACCGGGTGGCATAGTCCACTACCGTCAGTATGAAGCGTTTCCCGGAGCTGCTGGGGATGGCCAGCGGGCCGACCAGATCCACAGCCACCCTCCTGAAAGGCTCATCGATGATTGGCAGAGATACTAGTGGGGCTTTGGGGTGTGGCCCCGCCTTCCCCACTCTCTGACAGGTTTCACACGAACGGCAGTAGGCAGCCACATCGGCCCCCATTTTTGGCCAGTAGAAATGCTGGTTTAACCTGGCCTTGGTCTTAGCGATCCCTAGGTGTCCGGCCATCGGAATCTCATGTGCGATCCGCAACAACTCCGTCCGGAACGGATAGGGTACCACCAACTGTCGGTCCCTGGGCCACGCCTCCGGTGAACCCTGCTGGACCGTGGCCCGGTACAGCCGTCCTTGGTCCCAGACCACTCGCTCCGGGTCCGAGTCCGAGGGAGGCTGTGCCGCCTGCTCCTTAAGAGCTTTCAGGCTGTCGTCAGCTTCTAACGCTGCCTGAAACCCCTGACTAGATGTGGCCAGAATCGACGAGACTGTCACATCTTCGGTCAGTACCCCGGGACCTGTGTCCTGGCCTCCACCTGACTCGGCTGCCACTTGGTCAGAAGGGGAAGAGCTATCGGACCTCCGGGAGGCCCCTTGGCTTCCAGCACTCCCACTGCGGGTGACAGCGGCCACAGCCGCTGCGACCGTGGGTCGTGCCTGCTCCTCCTCCGTTCCTGACCAAGTCGCCGGTTCAGGCAGACCTACCTGGCTTCCTGACACCCCGGTTGTGGGGGAACCATGCACCGAGATCTTACCTGGGAGCACTTCCGCTCCTGGACCGGCCCCAATCTCACCTGCCTGTTCCCCTCCTGCAGCAACAGAACCCCGCTGTGAAATCTCTGGGGACCCCACATTTGCTGTGGTAGCCCCCACCCCACACACTGGTCCTCCCCCTGCAGCACCCTGCTCTCTGCTTATCCCTGCAGAGGGCAACAGATCCCAGCTCACAGGCTGGTTACTTGTAGAGGCATTGTCACACCTTTCTCTGACCCCCTCCCCTGTCACAGCTGCAGCTGCGTGTGTGTCTATGGTGTCTGTGCAAGCAGAAATATCAGAGTTCACTCCCTCCTCCCTTACATCATTCATAGATAACACATTAACATTGTCAGGAGTCATGTCAGCACTGGCTGAAGGTTCAGCCTTTGGGGCGGGGCCAAACTGGGAGGTTATTTGCCCCAAATCTGTCCCAAGTAGCACGTTTGCAGGGATCCGATCAGTTACCCCCACCTCCCTCACCCCTCGCCCTGCGCCCCAGTCCACATAAATGTCAGCAACAGGCAGCGCCGGGTCAATGCCTCCAATCCCGGAGACAGCGAGGGTTTTTTCCAGGGATCAAGTCTTGGGGGGACACCATCTCAGGCCGCACCAGAGTCACCTCCGAGGCGCTGTCTCGCAGTCCTATGGTCACAGACCGGCCGACGGTGACAGGTTGGAAGCTGTCCAGGGACCTACCACCACCCCCACCCACACAATACACCTTGGGCGGCCCTTGGGACGGGGACGGAGCCGGGGCCTTGGGACGCTGAGGGCACATGGCCTTGAAGTGTCCAGGTAGGTTGCACTGGTGGCACCGTCTTGGTTCCGCCACGGGCCTGGAGAGGGGAGTTGAGGGGGACACCCCCTGCAGTCTAGGGGCAGGTGGGGCAGTCGCAGAATTCATCTTACCCCCTCTCCAGGTGCTGCTGGTGGCCGCTCTCCTGGCCTCAGGGGCCCGGTTGTTGGTGTAGTCATCGGCAAGGGCAGCTGTAGCCGTGGATCCCTTTGGCTTCTGGTCTCGGATGAACTGGCGGAGATCCTCAGGGCAGTTCCACAAGAGTTGCTCCGTGATGAACAAGTCCAGGATCTCCGGTCCGGTGGAAAGCTGCAGGCCTTGGGTCCAGTGGTCGGCAGCTCGGGCAAGTGCCCGCCGGTGGTCAGCCCAGGAGTCCTTTGGTCCCTTCTGCAGCGTCCGGAACTTCTTGCGGTAGGACTCCGGGGTGAGGTTGTACTGTTGGATCAGGGCCCGCTTGATGGTGTCGTAGCCCTGATCTGCCTCAGCAGGCAAGTCCCCAAGGATATCCAGGGCCTTACCCCTTAAACGGGGGGTCAGGTATTTGGCCCACTGGTCCTTGTTCAGATGGTGCTGCAAGCAAGTCCGCTCAAAAGCAGTCAAGAAAGAGTCCAAGTCTCCATCCTTCTCCAGCACTGGGAAGTCCTCAACACGGACCTTTGGAAGTTTGGTGTCTTGAAGGTCACGTGTGGCTGATGAGGGCCGGAGCTGAGCTAGCTGCAGCTGGTAGTCACGCTCTGCCTGGCGCTCTTCACGCGCTGCCTGCCGCTCTGCCCTGCGCTCTGCCATGAGTATCTCGTAGGTATCCCGGTCTCCAGCCTGGAGAAGGGCCATAGCCATTTGAAGAAGGCTATCCGAGCCTCCCAGGCTCGGTGGAATGGCACGTGGTGATCTGCGGCCCGCTGCGGAGCCTGGTGCTTCACTGTCCATTGCAGAGCGGAGGGCTGGCATCTGGCTCGTTGAGGAACCTTGGGCGAGCTCCTCCTCATCTTGTCCAGCAGTGCAAGGTTGTGCGATGTCCTCTGCAGAGCTGTTCTCTGGCGTCGGGCTCCTGGAGGACTCGTGGACAACCTCCTCATCGTCTCTGGTCTGAGCATCGGCCATTCCTTTGGCTTTGCTCCTGGTGCTATCAGCCATGGTTGCAGACTTTGGTCACTGACACAGAACTGACACCTGATGCCTCCACACACCTTACAGTATCTGCACTCTGACACTCTAGTGTTGAGCTAGTCTGAAGACCCCAGCAGCCACAGCTGCTGCAGGCAGTCTTTAGTGTCTGGGAGTATGGGTCTCACACTCACACACACTATTATCTCGATCCCACCGCTTGCCACCAATATGTCACAAACCACCGGGGGGGTCACTCAGAAATCCCCCGCGCTGGCTACCAGTACGTCACAATCGGGGGGTAACAAGTGGGGGTCACCCCTCCTTTATACCTCCCGACCGACAGACAGAGCACGTGACGCGCTCTCTAGCGCCCCTCTTATAGTCAGGCCAATTATGGAATTGCCCGACAATAAGCAAGGAGGCCGCTATACTACTTATGCCGATTATTGAAGGGTCCCCGGTGAGAGTAAGGTATATATTCCCCCGACCTCCGCGGGCGGAATATATAAAATCTCCCCGAATCTCACTGGCCTCCCCACAATAATCCTTGGCACAATTCGCTGCCACCAACCGATTTACGGTAACTATTAGCCGAACACACAGACGTGGGATTCAAGATCGAGATAACAGAGCAGCCCAAGATTAATTATATAATTTAATCAGCCTAAAGCACACTAGAAACTACAATATATACAATAGGGAATCTACAGAATATACATATGTCAGAGTACAGTTACAGATAAAGCATGGTTTACAACAGGTATGCAATTCAATCAGTTACCTTGTGCGTCTGGCCACAGGGGGGCGCTGTAGACCAGGTTTCCAGGAACTCTCTCACAGGTCTGTCCCAACCAGGCCCCCGAGCAGAAGAACGCTGGAAAATGGCCGAAGTAGGGTTATCAACCTGGGCAGATCCAGGTCCCCTCCTACCTTAGTGACCTCACAGGGAAGCACTGCCACTCCCCCTGCATGGATCAGAATTATCCAGCAAAGGGGATTTTGGCTATAACTTTGCCTGGGAGCGTCGTAGGCAGACGCCAATGCTCTCATTGTGACAGTTATGAATTTAGCTACAGAACGAGGGGACTCATGACCTGTCTGCCAGTTCCCCATTGGCTGATATCACGCCTGGGGCATTTCCCAATGTCCTGTTCCCATAAAAAGGGGGTGCCGGCATCGTCCACATGCGGAGACACCATTTTTATGGTTGCCATATTTATCGGAAATATGGCTTGCGAGATATGAACCATTTTTTACTGGAGTCGTTCTGTCTGGCTATTTCCATAGCCTTGCTAATTAGATAGCAGCTCCTACTACAGGGTGACGGCAGGGAGTCATCCTGTGTCCATTGTCCTGAAGCCACCTAATTTCCATATCACAGGACATGGCCATGGAGTTTGTTGCTAAACCAGTTGTGTGAAGGAAAGGGGGGTTGACACCAGGAGAGGGCTTCCTGACATACTTGAATATCATGATTTATCGTCATCTCTCCGGATTTACCTCACAGGGGGCATGTCACCGATAAGCGATTTTGAACATTTTTGCGACGATTCAAAATCGCTCATAGGTGTCACACGCAACAACATCGCTAAAGCGGCCGGATGTTAGTCACAAATTCCGTGACCCCAACGAGATCGCTTGAGCGATGTCGCAGCGTGTAAAGCGGCCTTTAGTCATTTATAACCAACAATGTTGTGTGTACTGATGAAATCATCAAGCCCTTTTTAAAAAGCTGTTATAGTATCTGCCATTACTACCTCTTGTGGTAGGGCATTCTCCAGTCTGACTGCTCTAACCGTAAAGAACCCTTTCCTATTTAGCTGCCGGAATCGCTTTTCTTCCACTCGCACTGGTCCTTAGTATTGTCTTTGGAAGAAATAAGTCATGTGCCAGTCCTTTATATTGACCACACATGTATTTATACATATAAATGAGATCTCCTCTGAGACGTATTTTTTTTCTAAGCTACACGTATCTAACTTTTTCAACCTGTCATCATATGGGAGGCCTTCCATTCCTTGTAGCAGTCTAGTTGCCCGCCTTTGCATTGAATCTAACTTCTGAATGTCCTTTTTAAAATGTGGAGCCCAAAACTGGATCCCATATTCCAGATGTGGCCTTACAAGTGATTTATAGAGCGGTAACAATACAGTGGGATCACAGGATCTAATCTCTCTTTTTATACACCCTAAAATCTTGTTTGCTTTAGCAACTGCTGCTTGACATTGAGTGCTGCTGCTCAGCTTATTTGTAACCAGAATACCCAAGTCCTTCTCTTGTTCTGTAGTCCCGAGTTTACTTCCATTTAATGTATACGCAGTTATAGCATTACTCCGTCTTAGTTGCATTACTTTACATTTATCAGCATTAAATCTCATTTGCCAAGTATCTGCCCATTCTGACATCTTATCCAGATCTTTTTGTAATATTGTACTATCAAGGACAGTTTTTAATATCCTACATAGTTTGGTGTCATCAGCAAAGACTGACACTTTACTATCAATCCCATCCACAAGGTCATTAATAAAGAGATTAAAAAGCAACTAAAGGGCGTGTCCAGGATGCTGAGCTGAGTGGACGTGGGGAAGAGGAGCTCCTGTTGACCCTCAGCTAAATCAGCACTTATCATAAGCACAAACCTACTCACCGGCTCTCAGGATGGGACCACGGAGGATTAAACCATCGCAGCAGGCATCGGTGGCCCCCCCGCTGCACACCACGGCGCTGGATACTTTCTTGGGCCTGGAACAGGGTCCAGGGGAGGCCCGGACGCCATCTTCCCAGGAGCATGGAGGGGAAATGGAGGCACCGGCCCGGCCTGCTAAGCAGCAAGAGAAGGAGGAGTGGGTGAGCGGGGACACGGGGGGGAATGGAGGAGTCCCTGCAGCAGTTGCAACAGGGGATGCCTTGGCTCAGCAGCCCTGCACTGCATCGGATCCTCAGGCACAGCAGCAGCAGGCTCAGGAGCACATAGTGGCGGTGGGAGATAAGGTGGAGGTCGGGGGGCAGCCCTCCCCACTGCCAGGAGAAGAAGGGACTGCAGCCACAGCTGGTAATATCAGGGAACAGAGCAGCCTGCTTCCCCCCTCTGGGCCTCGGTGTGGAGATCAACCTCCCCAGCACCAGACTAAAACTCCAGTGTCTATTACTGCAGGTGCTCACCTTAAAGGGCCAGACACCTCCTATAAGGACATGCATGATTTCATAAGTAAACTTCCTTCTAAAGAGGACTTTCAATGCCTCATACATGAGGTTAAAGCAACTTGCAGGTCAGAAATAGCTGAAGTGAGGAGAGATTTGCAGCAATTGTCTGGCAGAATTGAATCCCTGGAGGAAGAGCATGACATCACCAGATCCCATGTATCAGAATTACACAAACTGGCAACATCGCAACAAAAAATTATGGAGGATATGCAGTCTCACATAGAGGATCTCGACAACAGAGGACGCCGTTGCAATGTCCGTGTGAGGGGGGTCCCAGAGTCAGATGGGCCCGAGGACACAAACTCCATACTACAATCCATCTTTAATGAAGTGTTGGACGCTTCCCCTTCTAACATCATCAAGCTGGACAGGGCACACAGGGCTTTACAGCCGAAGAATTTATCCACCCAACCCCGGGACATCATTTGTTGCATTCATGACTTCTCCACCAAAGAACTGATCATGGCTATGGCTAGAATGAGGCGCACGGCACCTGTGTTCAATGGCAAGGAAATCCAGCTTTTCCCGGATCTTTCCCGCATCACACTCCAGAAAAGGCGGCACCTCAAACCCCTCCTCACGAGCCTGAAGGAGCACCAGGTTCCATACCGCTGGGGTTACCCGTTTGCACTAACAGCGCGCAGAGGGGGTAAATCAGCGACCCTTCGCACTCCAGCAGATACCACTCTGTTCTGTGAAGCACTGGCCATTCCAGCGGTCTGTATCCCAGATTGGGACTTGCAAAGGTTGGAAGGGCCGCCCCCTCCCGTGTGGTCCAAGGTGAGGGGTGGAGGGCGTGGGGCTTTGGGGGGGAGAGGAGGTAGGGGCCGCGGGTCGCTCCCCTCCCCGTGTCACCATTGAGGACACTTCTTAACCTGGTTGGTGCCTATTTCTTATACCCTCTGAGTTCCAGTGGCTGAGCATGCTTTGTGATACTGTGACTCTCTCTACAGCAAGCCTCTGACTGTCCATTGTGTCATCTGCGGCCCTCTGGGTCTGTTGAGCTGCATAAGGGGGGGGCTGTAGCCACAATGATGCAGTGGGGGGTAGGGGGGTTGGCGGGAGCCCAGTCCCCTTACTTGGAGTTAGTGGTTGAGGTTTTTTTGTTTTTTTTTCCCTTGTTTCCTTTTGGCACGGGCCCGTGCCCACTGGACTGACCCCCGTGGGAGGGCTACTGGGGAGTGAGGTGGGTGGCTCTCTTAGCTCAGACGGGTTGGGGAACCTCCCTCTAGGTCTCTCCCTTCCGGGTTGACCCCCCGGGAATCTATGCCTAAGGTTTATGCATTTTGGTTAATGTTCTTAATTCATGTTCATTTCTATGTTTGTCCTTGTCTTCCCCCCTCCCCGATGTTTTTTCCTTATGTGTCCTTTCAGGTACCACCCCTTCTAGAGTCCCTGGGAGCTGCGGCCCTTTGTCGTATGGACCATCTCCTCTGGCCGGCTTCACAGGGGAAGTCATGCCCCCGACGGTATAGGTGTGCCATTAGCTTTTTCTTACTTCTAAGTTTTAGATATGACCCGCATTATCTCTCTTAACGTAAAAGGTCTGAATTCACCCCGTAAGAGGAAATTGCTGCTACAGGAACTGAAAACATCAGGTGCAGACATAGCCTTTATCCGAGAAACACATTTTGTGGAATCAAACACTTTCAAATTTGCGTCCCACCGCTTTCCCATCCATTACTCGGCTTACTCGGGCTCCAAGAGGGGGGGAGTTGCTATTTTAATATCCTCCAGTTGTCCTCTACAAATTACGGGTTCTCACTGCGATCCAGAGGGTAGATATGTGATTCTGGAGGGCCAACTGGGGGGATCCCCGCACATAATGGCCAACATTTATGCACCTAATGAAGGGCAGATACGCTTTCTTAAGAAAATACTCGATCTGATAGGCGGACTGGCACCGGCCTCTACGGTGTTGGGGGGAGACTTTAACATCCCTTTTTCGGAGGTGGCCGACAGACTCTCTGTGGGTGGACACCCTCCATCGGGTGCCTTGAAAAATTTGTCCCGGGACTTTCGTAGGCTCATTAGATCAGGGGCTTTATACGACGCTTGGAGGGTGGACCACCCGGGAGAGAAGGCCTTTTCCTTCTACTCGCATCCGCATCAGACGCACACCAGAATAGACTATTTTTTCATTGACTCACAGCTGCTGGGGCGTCTTGAGAGGGTGGAAATGGGATCCATTACGTGGTCAGACCATTCCCCACTCATAATGGACTTCAAGAAAGATGGTCCTCGACCTAGGCCTCAGCATTGGCGCCTTAATGAATCTCTGATCAAAAATCCCGACACTAGGGCCTTTTTAAATAAGCAACTGGTCGAATTCTTTCAGTTGAACACGGGCACGGTCACGTCGCCGGCAACACTCTGGGAAGCTCACAAGGCAGTGATGAGGGGACTATGCATTAGAGAGGGCGCCAGGGCTAAAAAGAATGCCACAAGCCAGCGGGACTCTATAACGGCCCATCTTAAGCTACAGGAGGGGAGACTGGCGGCTGCCCCATCACTGACTATTCTTAGGAGAGTCATCAGCCTTAGGGATAAGTTGAGAGACTTGGCAATTGGCAGAGCAGAAAAATTGCTAACCTTTTCCAAACAAAGATACTATGAAAGGAGTAATAAGGCTCATACCTTACTCGCCAGGCAGCTTAAGGAGCGCGCTACATCCTCATGCCCTCAAGCTCTGCGCGACGAAAAGGGCACTATCCACTATCACCCCGCTTCAATAGCTGACATTTTTTTCAATTACTACAACAAGCTTTATAACCTTCCGGTTCCCCCGGGCATGGCTTCGCGCGGGGCTGAGGCACTTGGGGACTATTTTTCGGTCCTTGAGCTCCCTTCACTGCCTTGCGGAGCAGCCGCGGCTTTGAATGAAGAGATTACTACAGAGGAACTGGAGCAAGTTCTGGAAGCCCTGCCTGGCGGGAAGTCACCGGGCCCGGACGGCTTTACTTATTTTTATTACAAGGTGTTTGCGGCGGAGCTCCTCCCACACATGGCCGCCTTGTTTAACTCTTTCCTTCAGGGTGACCCTATCCCTCCATCCATGCTACACTCCCATTTAATCCTCCTGCCCAAGCCACCCAGGGACCCATTGGACTGTGCTAATTATAGACCAATAGCCCTTTTGAACTCCGATTTGAAGATGTTCACCAAGCTCTTGGCGGCCAGGCTTAATCGATGGTTGCCCCAACTCGTGTATAAAGACCAGGTGGGTTTTGTCCCTTGCCGTCAGGGGGGGGACAACACCAGGAAGGTCATAGACCTGGTGGATGTGGCAAATCGGACGAAGCAACAGGCGTTGGTGTTGAGTCTAGATGCAGAGAAGGCTTTTGACCGCCTTGCGTGGCCTTTTCTCTTCAAGACAATGGAGGTCTTTGGGATCTCGGGTGGCTTTATGCGGGCCTTGAAGTCCCTATATAGCGCTCCTACGGCCTCTATCAAACTACCCCTCCACATCTCTAAGCCTTTTCTCATCTCCAATGGCACCAGGCAGGGGTGCCCCCTGTCCCCCCTCCTTTTTGCGCTATGCATAGAGCCCCTCGCGGCCTCGGTCAGGAGCAATCCAGACATCTCGGGGGTCCTGGTCAGGAATAAACCATTTAAAATCTCACTTTTTGCCGACGATGTGCTCATTACACTTACTAACATCCATGTGTCCCTTCCAATTTTAATGTGCACCTTGGGTAGGTATGGGAGCCTTTCGGGGTATAAGATCAACTCTAGCAAAACGGAGGCAATGCCCTTGAATCTCGACCCGGTGGCCCTGGATTACCTGCGTTTGAATTTTAAGTTTCGTTGGAAGACAGATGCGGTCAAGTACCTGGGGGTTAACCTGACATCTACTTATGATTCCCTCTATAACCTTAACTTCCCCCCCCTTTTCCGAGAGCTGAGAACTCTTTTGAGCAAGTGGTTGCCCCTCCCTCTTTCGTGGATGGGGCGCATTGCGGCGGTTAAAATGAGCTTGCTCCCAAAATTATTATATTTCTTTGAAACCCTCCCAGTTAAGGTACCAATGAAGGAGCTGAAGTCCCTTCAGGCGGCTATCCTTAGATTTATTTGGTGTAACAAACGTCATAGGGTGGCCAGGGAGGTGTTGATGGCTCGGAGAAACAGGGGGGGGGCTTTCTGTCCCGGACATCCTAAAATACTATTGGGCGGCCCATCTTAGGAGGATCCCCTGTTGGGTGTCCCTTTGGGCATACAACAGGTGGACTGAGATTGAAAAACTTTGGCTGGCGCCTATACATCCAAACGCGCTCCTGTGGCCCCCGGTCCGGTGTGATTCGCCCCCCCCCTCTTCTTGGACCGATGCAGTTCACTAGGGACCTCTGGGCATTTTGCATTAGAAGATATACTTTGGCATCCCCCTGCTCCCCTCTGGTGTCCTTCATATACCAACCCTTGCTCCCAAGCAGTCTGGAGTCGGACATGGTGCACCCCTGGCTCAAGGCAGGTCTATTCAGATTTGCAGACATTATAGATGGAAGTACAATGCAGATCCATTCCTTTGAGTACCTTAGAGATAAATTCTCTCTCTCTAATCGAGAGTTTTTCCAATATCTGCAGATCAGAGACTTGGCTGGCTCCTTGTTTGGCAGGGCAGGGGCCTCGATTCCCACAGATTTTGAGAAAATTTGCAGAAGGGGCACTGATACTAAGGGGCTGATTTCAGAAATTTACATTTTGCTTTCTGAGTCACGGGAGGGGCCTGAGGGGTCTTTTCCATACATGCAGAAATGGGAGTCTCTATTGGGAAGGCGGATACTTCCTCAGGAATGGGCAGCAATCTGGGGAAACGCCGCCAAGACGTCAATATGCACACTATATAAGGAAAATATCTATAAAATTTTGCTATTTTGGTACCACACTCCAGATTTCCTTCATGGCATAGACCCCTCCATACCGGCTTGTTGCTGGAGATGCGGGGGAGGCAGGGGCACCATTCTGCACATATTCTGGTCCTGTCCAGGGATAGTCCCCTTCTGGGAGCGGGTTAGAGGGTTGATCCATAAAGTACTATATATAGAGGTTGATCTTGATCCCCTGATCTATGTTCTGGGTCTTGGGAATGGGGGATTGGGAAAAACGGCCTCTAAGCTTTTGTCCCACATCCTTACGGCGGCCAGATGCTTAATTGCAAAGAATTGGAGGCAGCCAGGGACACCCTCACTCCAGAGCCTCAAGTATAGATTACTGGACGTTAGACGCATGGAACATCTCACAGCACTATTGCATGACACAGTTGACCGTTTCCAGGCCGTGTGGGCACCATGGGACTACTTTGCGGGACAGGAGGATCTGTGAGACTGAGGCCTATGGGTCCTATGGAAGGAGCATGGACTCTTGAAACCCTTCCCTCTTCCCTCCTATTTCTCCTCTCCCCTAACCCTCCTCACCTGTCCTGTCATTGTTTGTCTAGGTTCGATAAGAATTGTTAATTTTTTTTGTTTTATTTTATGTATGAAAAACGTAAATTGAAAATCTCAATAAAAATTCAAAGTTTAAAAAAAAAAAAAAGCAACTAAATACTCAGGCTACTCGTCAGAATATCTGTAAAGGTGATATATTAGTATAGCCCTATGACAAAGATTAAACATGTGTTGCACTATAGCACTACCTCTAAATCATGGTAACTAAGTGATCAGGCTGCCCATCACAATATCTCAAAAAGTAGCATTTATAGGACCACCAGGGAAAATGGAACACAAAAAAGTTAAGACTGACAGACCAGATCACCCAGTACACAGCCAATTGTATGCACTATAAGAAAATTAATTAATACTAAACTGTACCTCACAATGCTGGGGAACCCCCACTCTCCCGACGCACGTTTCAGCGTCTGCCACCTTTCTCAAGGGGTGCCGCCTCCACCTTTTCTAAGACCTCCACCTGCGCCCTCAACCTCTCCCTTAATGTGACATGCCTTCAGGCAGTGCAGAGACAATCCCTCTACCTCCATACTGCACAGCTAGGGCTCCCTGCAATCAGGCAGTGTTGCAATTAAAATGAATTGCAGAATGTAGTCACACAGCTCCAGTGTTGTGGACCTTTATCCAGGCCAAGTTTGATCAAAGGCTGTCTCGACTGAACCTGAAGCCAGGGAAGGCCATGTGCAATGACAGTGCAAACCTGGTGGCAGACCAACGCTGGGGCAACCTCACACACGTGCTTTGCATGACTCACATACTCAACCTGGCTTTTCAGAGTGCTGTATCTAAGCATATTAATGGAAAGTTGAGTGGAAGGAAAAAATATGGTAGAAAAAGATGCACAAGCAACCTGGATAACCACAGCCTTGAAAGGATTAAGAAAAGGCCATTCAAAAATTGGGGGAGATTCACAAGGAGAGGACTGCTGCTGGAGTCAGTGCTTTAAGAGCCACCACACACAGAAGTATCTGTGAAGCCCCAGGGGCTGTGGGATACTCGGTCCCGGGTGTGCGGTGCGCAGTGGGAACAGTCATGGTCGCGGCCCGGTGCCGTGGCCCTTGGGGTGCTGTCCCTCGCAAAAAGGGGTTGAAAAATAAAAGTAAAAGAGAAAATAAAAATAAAAAAATAAGAGTTCTCGACTACACCACTTGCAGTCTGCGGCCAGGTTATTGGGGCCGCCGCTGTAGGGTCCTGCTGGGGCGGATGGAGTGGTACAGCTTATGTGTTTCAGCCCTCTGCAAGCAGGGACAGTCCACAGCAGTGAATGATGGGGATTGTAGTGGGGAACAGTCAGTGTGAGTACACGGGCCAATAATTAAACAGTCCACACCAGTATAGCAGTTTCAACTTGCCTTGCTTTTACTTTTGGTACTTGGACCCGCTGGTGCCGGTTCCAGGTGTTCCCGTTCGCCTTGCTCTCTATGCCAGCTGAGACCTGGATTGGTTGTCCTCCGTGCACACTTGTTGTGGTTGGACTCCTGTGGCCTAGAGCTACTTGGGAGTCCCTTCTCTTCTGTCTTGGTCCTACTACAGGCAGCCTGGACTATTTAAGGGGTTCAGTCCCTGGTCCCCTCTTTGCTGCTGGTGCTTCAGACTCCTTATTTGGCGATGGATCCAGAGGGTGCGGTGTACTGGCTGGCACAGATATTCCGGGGTTTGGGTTTCCACTGGTTACATTTGTGGCACCTGGTACCGCAGGGGTGCTACATATCCAGGACATGGGCTACAACTGTCGCATTCCTTGTGTCAAGCCACTCATGACTAATAGACAACGGCAGGAGCATCTTACCTGGGCCAAGGAGAAAAAGAACTGGACTGTTGCTTAGTGGTCCAAGGTGTTCTTTTCAGATGAAAGTACATTTTACATTTAATTTGGAAATCAAGGTCCCAGAGTCTGGAGGAAGAGAGGAGAGGCCACAATCCAAGCTGCTTGAGGTCTAGTGTGAAGTTTCCACAATCAGTGATGGTTTGGGGAGCCATGTCATCTGCTGGTGTAGGTCCACTGTGTCTTATCAAGACCAAAGTCAGTGCAGCCATCGACCAGGACATTTTAGAGCTCTTCATGCTTCCCTCTGCCGACAAGCTTTTTGGAGATGGAAATTTCATTTTCCAGCAGGCCTTGGCACCTGTCCACACTGCCAAAATTACCAATACCTGGTTTAATAACCACTTAATTAAAGAATGTATGTCTGGATCTCCAATGGTGTGAATAAAGTGCAAAACTCAAAAACATATAAATATACAATAAGGTAAAGAGTTGCACACTAGTCACAATGTATGGGGAAATAATGAAAAGCAGAACTGCTATGGGAATACTAGAATGAAAAATACAATGAACTATCTGAAAAATTGAAAAAAATGCTATGAATAATAGGAATACGAGAGATGTTTAGCCATTGAATTGACCAATGCAAAAGAGCCGCAAACCACGCCAAGGTAATCTCTATTTTTGGGGTCCCTAACTTTGTGTAACCTCAGGGGGGGAGATGGAGGCAGAGGGGGGCAGCTGGAGGCAGAGGGGGGGAGCTTTTGGCAGAGTGAAGAGCTAGAGGCAGAGGGGGGAGCCAGAGGCAGAACAAGGAGCCAGAGGCAGAGGGGGGAGCCAGAGGCAGAGGAAGGAGCCAGAGGCAGAGGGGGGAGCTAGAGGAAGAGCGAGAAGCTAGAAGGAGAGGGAGGGGCAGAGGGGGGAGCTATCGGCAGAGGGGGGAGCTAGAGGCAGAACAAGAAGCTAGAGGCAGAGGGGTGAGCTAGAGGCAGAGGGGTGAGCTAGAGGCAGAGGGGTGAGCTAGAGGTAGAGGGGTGAGGTAGAGGGGTGAGCTAGAGGCAGAGGGGTGAGCTAGAGGTAGAGGGGTGAGCTAGAGGCAGAGGGGTGAGCTAGAGGTAGAGGGGTGAGCTAGAGGTAGAGGGGTGAGCTAGAGGCAGAGGGGTGAGCTAGAGGCAGAGGGGTGAGCTAGAGGCAGAGGGAGGAGCTAGAGGCAGAAGGAGAAGCTAGAGGCAGAGGGAGGATCTAGAGGCAGAGCGAGGAGCTAGAGGGAGGGGTTGGAGCTCTTCCTTCCTCCTCTCTCTTCTATCTAAATAGAATCTTAATAGTAGCAACTCTCATCTCCTGATTCTGGTCAGCAATTTAGTATATTTTATCCACCATTTTCTCTCTGCCAGGTGCTGTTTTTCGATCAGGTGTACTTATGTTTCATGTTGATTGATTTTGTGCCCCAACTCGGGGCAATTCATGCCTGTGCTCATGTATCATGATCCATCCTGGTGGTAGTGGGTTCTTGTCAGGGATCCCTCTACCAGGTGTCCTGGCGCAGGCAATGGAAGGCAGCGTGCACGCTTTGCATGCTTGTGTCCATTTGTGGCTTTCACTTCTTGGCGGGGGTAACCTTAGTGGATCGTAGTCCTTAATCTAAGTAATAAATCCATGTCCATAATGGGTTCTTTGCCACATACATAGTTGCAGGAATCTACACGAAACATCATTACAATTTTTATATCTTTATTACACAAAGAATTTCATAAAAATGTTCTTTGTATTTTTTCTTTACTGCGGCATGAATTACACTACCTGACTGTAATACAAATTCATTCATTCTTCCACAGTGTTTGTTTATATATGGCAAATGGATGATCATAACTGAGACCTAAAATGTTTCTAATGGTTTTTTTGTATCTTTTTTTTTTCCTCTGTTCACACTGTCGCGAGGGATCAGTTCTCACTCATTATCATTAGAGATGGGTGAATAGTAACTATTCGTGTTCGGATAATGTTTACCGAATGCCCGAGTACTATTCCAGTATTCGTCACAAGAAAAATGCTCGGGTTTCCTGTTGACTTGCAATCACTGAGGAGCTGATCATGTGACCCCCTGACTCCTCCCCTCCATGTGACATCATCACAGGTCCTGGAAGCACAGAGCAGCCATATATCTAGTGTGCGGCTCTGCAGGAGGAGGTATGTGGAGATTCCCCATTACTGGGGCAGGCGGCATTAACCCCTTCAGCTCTGAGACTTTCTTGGGGTTTTTAACTCGCTGATTTCTATGAATCGTGAGGTTTTTGTTCCGTTTCCTCTGATAGATACAGACGCCCCAACTATGAGAGGCCGGAAGTGAGGAAACCCGTCTGCCCTCGGTCCTCGGCCCCTTTCCTGCCCTCGGTCCTCGGCCCCCTTCCTGCCCTCGGTCCTCGGCCCCCTTCCTGCCCTCGGTCCTCAGCCCCCTTCCTAACCTCGGTCCTCGGCCCCTTTCCTGCCCTCGGTCCTCGGCCCCTTTCCTGCCCTCGGTTCTCGGCCCCCTCTTTCTCCCCTCGGTCCTCGGACCCCTCTTTCTCCCCTCGGTCCTCGGACCCCTCTTTCTCCCCTCGGTCCTCGGACCCTTTCTACCCCCACACAGTATAATGTTCCCACAGTTCCGTCACCCCCCCATACACAGTATAATGTACCATTATCTCCATACAAACATCTGTGAGACAGTAGTTGGCAGACTCTTCTAGTGGAGGCTTATTTCCAGGTAGAACAACAGATGAGCTTCTGAATTTCAGCATGCCAGATCCTTCTCTTTTAAGTCATCTGTCTTGAGGCCCCTACATCTATTATTTTATCAATTCCCCCTGAAATGAGCAGTTTCAAAAAACCTTACTCTCATGTGTATGAGAGCCTTAAAATGTAACAAACAAAATGTAATAATATCCTCCCTCCCAGTCTCTGTATTTCCTGGTTTGTCTCAATGAACTTTTGGTCCCTCCCTACAGCCAATCAGTCAGAGCAGTGGCTGACATAGCCAGTGATTGGGAGCATGAAGGAGACGTCTTAAGCGGACTTACACGCTGCGATATATGTAACGAGATGTCGGCAGGGTCACGTTGTTAGTGATGCACATCCGGCATCGTTAGTGATATCGTAGCGTGTGACATCTATGAACGAGCAGAAATACTCACCTTCTCGTTCATCGCTGACACGTTGCTCATTTTCTAAAAATCGAACGTCCAGTTGTTCATTGTTCCCGAGGCAGCACACATCGCTCCGTGTGTCCCTGGGAACGATGAACTGCAGCTTACCTGTGTCCCGCCGGCAATGCGGAAGGAAGGAGGTGGGCAGGTTGTTTACGTCCCGCTCATCTCCGCCCCTCCGCTTCTATTGGGCGGCCGCTGTGTGACGTCGCTGTGACGCCGAACGTCCCTCCCCCTTCAGGAAGTGGATGCTCGCCGCCCACAGCGAGGTCGTTTGGAAGGTAAGTACGTGTGACGTGGGTTACAGCATTGTGCGACACAGGCAAGAAATTGCCCGTGCCGCACAAACGATGGGGGCGTGTGCGATCGCACGAGAAATTGTAACGCGTAAAGCAGCCTTTAGTCTGGAATTCATCTTATGTTCTAGTCTATACGAGACAAGAGAGAATACATCATCTACACATTATATCTCCTGATATGTTTCCCATTATTATCTCCAGTAATTGCATTATTGCATGGGATGCTTTATGATTTTCTTTCAACTCATCTTCTCTTCATTCAGGTCCCTACAATATTGGATCCTCTCAGTGGAGATCCTCCATATAGGAGTGATGGATATGGACAGGGTCAAGATGTCGGAGAGGATATTACACCTCACCCTAGAGATCCTCTTCCGGCTTACTGGAGAGGTGAGAGATTCTGATGACATCACATTACATCATTGTTATCTATGGGAATAACAGATGGACAGAACTGGAGAGGTGAGGACTCTGGAAATGTCTGTAGTGAGATTTATTACTGTGTCTCTCCATAACCAGGATTACACAGTAGTGAAGAAGACCTCTAGTGAGCACTGTCAGGCCCCTGTGTCTGAGGGATGGGGAAGACCCCTGAGCCCAATCACGGGGCCTCCACCTCACCCCCCGATACATGAGGACATCAATGAGCAGAAGATCCTAGAACTCACCTACAAGATGATTGAGCTGCTGACTGGAGAGGTGACACTGCTGGGAATGCTGGGACATTATACAGTAACGCTATGAAGGGATCGGGGGATGACGGTATCATTGTATGTGTCAGGTTCCTATAAGGTGTGAGGATGTCACCGTCTATTTCTCCATGGAGGAGTGGGAGTATTTAGAAGGACACAAAGATCTGTACAAGGATGTCATGATGGAGGATCCTCAGCCCCTCACATCACCAGGTAATAGACAGGACTAAATACACACGGCCCATAATTATCTGTATGTAAGGAATGAATTCAGTCCCTGTATGTGTCTCCTCCAGATCTATCAAGTAAGAGGACAACACCAGAGAGATGTCCCCGTCCTCTTCTCCCACAGGACTGTAAACAAGAAGATCCTAATGTTCCTCAGGATCATCAGGTAGATGGAGAGGAGCCATGAAATATCCCTATGATGTGTAGACGGCTGTGAAGGTCTTGTGCTCAGTCTTGTTTTATCCTCCAGTATTATATGTGTTATACTTGTGTAATGAGAGCGGTGGAGATGGCAGGATTAGAGCTGATCATAGATGGGACTTCTCCATCTGTCTGTGACTTTTACAATATTTGTTTCAGGGGGAAGATCTGACCCATATTATTACTACAGAGACATATGTGAGGAATGATGAGCGGTGCAAAGAGGAGAGTCCTACATATGGATATCCAGGTGAGTAGTGATCACTAAACTCAGAGAAGCTACAGATTCTTCTCAGTCACTGGCTGTGGCTGCTTTCTCAGTGGTGTAGTCTGGCCATATCACAATCATATGGTCACCACATTATCTTCCACCCGGAATGATTAAAAAATGTTTGGGCACTGAAAGTCCTTCTTCTATAGAGCTTAGAAGATGCTGACCATTACCTAGTCAAGTCTGTAAACAACAAAGCCAAATGGCAGTGTACGTAGAATGTCCGGACAATTTTAGAAAATCACTTGGAGAAAAATATTATTGTGTGCCTCTAAGAGAAAGTGGAGGGTAATGATGCTGTTTCCTTCCTAGAATCCTGATATCTTATTGGATGAATCTAACTTTTCTAATTTGTGCAGATGAAAGTGATAATATGGTCCCTACAAGACCAGGTCCACTCTTTGTGGTCAAACTTTGCATTTATTGAAACAGTAAATGTGCAGTGAGCCAAGTGTGAATTTCTGTACAATGAGATCAGATTTTCCCTTTATCCTGACTTTTCAATTTCTTTTAAATCTGACACATGTCACTTTATGAGGTCATGACTTTGGAGGTTTCTTCTGATTGCAGTGATTCTGAGATTTTTTTCTGTACTTCTGTTAATTTTATGTTGATATATTTTGCATTTATTTTATAAAATTCCTGAAAATTGACAAATAATTTAGAAAGATTTTTATGTCTCAAACTTTACATTTGTATGCTCTTTTTTTTTTCCAACATTTCCCTTTTATTTATTTTTTTTTAGGATGATAGGAGGCTTAAAAGTTTAGCAACTAGTGTTACTGTATATGTTCTTTTAAATTGTCTCTCCAGGAAAGGGGACAAACTTTAGCGCCACCTATTGGAAGTAGCAATATGTTCTTTTAAATAACTTTTGAAATTACTTTGAGGGGCCTAGATTTTAGAAAATTGTATACTTCATAGTATCAAGTATCACATTCAGGAACTAACAAGTGGAATGCAAAAATTACCGTATTTTTCGGACCATAAGACACACTTTTTTTCCCCCAAATGTTGGGGGAAAGTTGGGGGTGCGTCTTATGGTCTGACTATAGGGCTGCGGCCGGGAATCAGGGTGCTGCGGTGGAGCGGGTCATCGGGGGCACGAGCAGGCAGCAGCAGCGCCTGCCGTGACCACGTGTGCCCGCTCATTACATATGCATGCCCATCCTCCCTCCCATCTCTCAGCGCTGAAGCCGGCACTGACAGGTGGGCGGGAGGACGAGCGGGGACGCGCGCATAGCAAAGAGCCGGCCGCATGATCACCCCTGGCAATTACAGCCTGGAGTGATCATGTGCGGCTGTATTCACTGCCCCCCGCGCGTCATTACCAGCGCGGGGTGCAGTGAATCAGTGCACTCACCCGTCCCCGTGTGTGGAGCCGCCCCCCTGCTGCACGCGATGTCTTCCTGTTTGTGCCGGTCAGCTGATCTGTGCCGGTCAGCTGATCTGTGCTGAGCTGGTCAGCTGATCGGCACAGACAGGAAGACATCGCGTGCTACAGGGGGGCGGCTCCACACACACAGATCAGCGTGCCAGAGAGGAAGATATGATTAGTGCTGCAGGGAGTGAGGAAAAGGTGAGTATAAACGTTTATTTTTTTCTCTGTGCTATAGGATACAGGCCATATACCAGGATGGTATATGAGCACGATGGGGGCATATAGCAGGATGGGGGGGGGGTATGTGAACAGGCTGGATGGGGGGGGGTATGTGAACAGGCTGGATGGGGGGGGGTATGTGAACAGGCTGGATGGGGGGGGGTATGTGAACAGGCTGGATGGGGGGGGTATGTGAACAGGCTGGATGGGGGGGGGGGTATGTGAACAGGCTGGATGGGGGGGGTATGTGAACAGGCTGGATGGGGGGGGGTATGTGAACAGGCTGGATGGGGGGGGTATGTGAACAGGCTGGATGGGGGGGGTATGTGAACAGGCTGGATGGGGGGGTATGTGAACAGGCTGGATGGGGGGGGGGGTTTGTATGTGAACAGGCTGGATGGGGGGGGGTATGTGAACAGGCTGGATGGGGGGGGGTATGTGAACAGGCTGGATGGGGGGGGGTATGTGAACAGGCTGGATGGGGGGGTATGTGAACAGGCTGGATGGGGGGGGTATGTGAACAGGCTGGATGGGGGGGTATGTGAACAGGCTGGATGGGGGGGTATGTGAACAGGCTGGATGGGGGGTTATGTGAACTGGCTGGAGGGGGGGGGTATGTGAACAGGCTGGATGGGGGTGGGTATGTGAACAGGCTGGCTGGGGGGGGGGGGGTATGTGAACAGGCTGGATGGGGGGGGGGGTATGTGAACAGGCTGGATGGCGGGGGGTATGTGAACAGGCTGGATGGGGGGGGGTATGTGAACAGGCTGGATGGGGGGGGGTATGTGAACAGGCTGGATGGGGGGGTATGTGAACAGGCTGGATGGGGGGGGGGTATGTGAACAGGCTGGATGGGGGGGGGTATGTGAACAGGCTGGATGGGGGGGGGGGTATGTGAACAGGCTGGATGGGGGGGTATGTGAACAGGCTGGATGGGGGTTTATAGCAGGATCATATACAAGGCAGGAGGATCATTACCAGGATGGGGTACCTTAGTAGAGAATTTGGGGACATTACCCCCATAACAGTGTCAGCAGCAGATCCTCGCCCCATAAGTGTGTCATGACCACATTTTTTGCTTAAAGTTTTATTTTCCCATTTTCCTCCTCTAAAACCAGGGTGCGTCTTATAGTCCGGTGCGTCTTATAGTCCGAAAAATACGGTAGTATTTTTTGCCTGAAATGTTGATATAATCCCAACTTTTTCATTTTCACAAGGGGTGATAGGAAAGAAATGGACATGGAAAATTATTTTCCAACTTCTTCTGAATCCGACAATACAATATATGGTTCTGTCTGGGCACATGGCGGAGCTCAGAAGGGAAGGAGCGCCATTTAGGTTTTGGAGTGCATATCTTGCTGGAATAGTTTTCGGCACAAAACAATAGGGGCACGATTCATGTTCACCTGGCAGCTTAAAAGATGGCTATAGGGAACAGTCTGGGCGCTATCTACTCTACTTTCCCAATCCCAGGGATTGCCTTGCCTCTCCACCCTTTAACTCCTATATGGGTCTAATTTTACACAGGGACCACTTGGCTCGGGCTCCGAAGTTAGCTGCTGTTCGGTGGTGTGAAATGGTGAGGGGGAGAATAATCAGGTAGCTGGGTCAGAACCAGGAGGACAGAGAAAATACAAAGTCAGAAGACGCAAAAGTAAACAGGTCGGGGTCACAACAGGAAACAAATACACAAGTCGGGAGCTGAGCACAGAGGAGTGATCCAGAGGAGAACAAGGCTATATCTGATAGCTTCCAGTAATATGCTTTAGTAGGGTGTGGTGATTTCTAATTAGCTGAAGCAGAGAGCTGATTTGCTGCAAAAAGTGACAAAATTTTAATATTCCTTGAAGAGAATATTGTACAGGGGGAATAGAAGCCAGTACCCCAAATGTGGGATATGCAACGAAACAACGTATCGGCCAAGGAGACCTTGTTCACAGAATCGCTGAGAAAAAGAAAATATATTTACATTAGAAAAATCAAATAAATTTACACTAAATACAATATATAATGTGGTACATTCAAGTATTGTGACGGTAATGTCAATCCAGGCAGGCAACTGAAGGTGTGAACAAAAACATGGAGCACAGCAAGTAACAACAGAAAATCCCATAGAGTATATGATTCAAAGGTGAACTACAGAGTAATAACTGATTCTCAGAACAATATCTGAGGCCCAATATAATCCAGTGTGAAATAACATTAATCTATAAGAAACATTGATGCATATGAGATGACATAAAAAATATTTCAGTATATACTGACACCCAGATTTAAATGGAGCCAATATCCATCTGTCTTGTAAACAATATAACATAATCATGCAGCTAAACGGGAAGGAGGAGGTTAGGTATGAGGGGTAGGGGTGGTGACTGAAATGAGGCATAGAGGTAGTACCTGTCATTGGTGGGTCACTATTGTATGATAGGTAGGCTTCACCCTTGTAAATCCCTGTGGGACAAGTAGAATGTTAGGGTGATGACTTGGCAAGGCTTTTCATAGGGCAAGCAGGAAGGTGGTCTAGTGGGATGAGGGGGCTTACCTTGAGCAGACTGCATGCCGGCACTCCCGTGCCTTGGCTTCCTATGTGTAGTATGGAATACTAGATAGTATTCTCTACATTTGTCCTGAGGAAGAGGACGGATATGTCCTTGAAACGCGTAGACCTGTGAAAATAAAGAAGAAGGGAATTTTGTTACTTACCGTAAATTCCTTTTCTTCTAGCTCTTATTGGGAGACCCAGACGATTGGGGTATAGCTACTGCCCTCTGGAGGCCACACAAAGCACTACATTAAAAGTGCAAGGCCCCTCCCCCTCTGGCTATACCCCCCCCCGTGGTATCACGGGTTCTCCAGTTTTAGTGCCAAAGCAAGAAGGAGGAAGCCAATAACTGGTTTAAACAAATTAACTCCGAATAACATCGGAGAACTGAAAAACCGTTCAACATGAACAACATGTGTACCCGCAAACAACAAAAAAACATCCCGAAGGACAACAGGGCGGGTGCTGGGTCTCCCAATAAGAGCTAGAAGAAAAGGAATTTACGGTAAGTAACAAAATTCCCTTCTTCTTCAGCGCTCTATTGGGAGACCCAGACGATTGGGACGTCCAAAAGCTGTCCCTGGGTGGGTAAATAAATACCTCATGTTAGAGCTGCAAAACAGCCCTCCCCTACGGGGGTGTCACTGCCGCCTGCAGGACTCTTCTACCTAAGCTGGCATCCGCCGAAGCATAGGTATGCACCTGATAATGCTTGGTGAAAGTGTGCAGACTGGACCAGGTAGCCGCCTGGCACACCTGTTGAGCCGAAGCCTGGTGACGTAATGCCCAGGACGCACCCACGGCTCTGGTGGAGTGGGCTTTTAGCCCTGAAGGAACCGGAAGCCCCGCAGAACGGTAGGCCTCTAGAATTGGTTCTTTGATCCATCGAGCCAGGGTGGCTTTAGAAGCCTGCAACCCCTTGCGCGGACCAGCGACAAGGACGAAAAGTGCATCGGCACGGCGTATGGGCGCCGTGCGGGAAATGTAGATTCTGAGTGCTCTCACCAGATCTAGCAAACGTAAGGCCTTTTCATACCGGTGAACCGGATGAGGGCAAAAAGAAGGCAAGGAAATATCCTGATTAAGATGAAAAGAGGATACGACCTTAGGAAGAAACTCCGGAATGGGGCGCAGCACAACCTTGTCCTGGTGGAACACCAGGAAGGGAGCCTTAGATGACAGAGCTGCCAGCTCAGACACTCGCCGAAGCGATGTGATCGCAACAAGAAACGCCACTTTCTGCGACAGCCGAGAAAAGGAAACTTCCTTCAGAGGCTCGAAGGGCGGCTTCTGGAGAGCAACTAGTACCCTGTTCAGATCCCATGGATCTAACGGTCGCTTGTACAGGGGCACAATATGACAGACCCCCTGCAGGAACGTGCGCACCTTAGGAAGACGTGCTAGACGCTTCTGAAAAAACACGGATAGTGCCGAAACTTGCCCTTTAAGGGAGCTGAGCGACAAGCCCTTTTCTAACCCCGATTGCAGGAAGGAAAGAAACTTGGGCAATGCAAATGGCCAGGGAGACACTCCCTGAGCAGAGCACCAGGACAAGAAAATCTTCCACGTTCTGTGGTAGATCTTAGCCGAATTCGACTTTCTAGCTTGTCTCATTGTGGCAACGACTCCCTGAGATAATCCAGCAGATGCTAGGATCCAGGACTCAATGGCCACACAGTCAGGTTCAGGGCCGCAGAATTCTGATGGAAAAACGGCCCTTGGGACAGTAAGTCTGGTCGGTCTGGCAGTGACCACGGCCGACCGATCGTGAGATGCCACAGATCCGGATACCACGACCTCCTCGGCCAGTCTGGAGCGACGAGTATGACGCGGCTGCACTCGGATCTGATCTTGCGTAGCACTCTGGGCAAGAGCGCCAGAGGCGGAAACACGTATGGGAGCTGAAACTGCGACCAATCTTGAACCAAGGCGTCTGCCGCCAGAGCTCTTTGATCGCGCGACCTCGCCATGAATGCCGGGACCTTGTTGTTGTGCCGGGATGCCATTAGGTCGATGTCCGGCACTCCCCAGCGGCGACAGATTTCCTGAAACACGTCCGGGTGAAGGGACCATTCCCCTGCGTCCATGCCCTGGCGACTGAGGAAGTCTGCTTCCCAGTTTTCTACGCCTGGGATGTGAACCGCGGATATGGTGGATGCTCTGTCCTCCACCCACATTAGAATGCGCCGGACTTCTTGGAAGGCTTGCCGACTGCGCGTCCCTCCTTGGTGGTTGATGTATGCCACCGCTGTGGAGTTGTCCGATTGGATTCGGATCTGCTTTCCTTCCAGCCACTGTTGGAAGGCCAGTAGAGCAAGATACACTGCTCTGATCTCCAGAACATTGATCTGAAGGGTGGACTCCTGCGGAGTCCACGTCCCCTGAGCCCTGTGGTGGAGAAATACTGCTCCCCACCCTGACAGACTCGCATCTGTCGTGACTACTGCCCAGGATGGGGGCAGGAAGGATCTTCCCTGAGACAATGAGGTGGGAAGGAGCCACCATTGTAGAGAGTCTTTGGCCGTCTGGGAAAGCGAGACTTTCCTGTCCAGGGACGTTGACTTCCCGTCCCATTGGCGGAGAATGTCCCATTGAAGTGGACGCAGATGAAACTGCGCAAAGGGAACTGCTTCCATGGCTGCCACCATCTTCCCTAGGAAATGCATGAGGCGCCGCAAGGGATGCAACTGGCCCTGCAGAAGAGATTGCACCCCTGTCTGTAGTGACCGCTGCTTGTCCAGCGGAAGCTTCACTATCGCTGCTAGAGTATGAAACTCCATGCCAAGATACGTTAGTGACTGAGTCGGTGATAGGATCGACTTTGGAAAGTTGATGATCCATCCGAAAGACTGTAGAGTCTCCAGCGTAGCATTCAGGCTGTGCTGACATGCCTCCTGAGAGGGAGCTTTGACCAATAAGTCGTCTAGGTAAGGGATCACCGAGTGTCCCTGAGAGTGCAAGACTGCTACCACCGCCGCCATGACCTTGGTGAAGACCCGTGGGGCTGTCGCCAGACCAAATGGAAGAGCTACGAACTGAAAATGGTCGTCTCCTATCACAAAACGTAGAAAACGTTGATGTTCTGTAGCAATTGGCACGTGGAGATAAGCATCTTTGATGTCTATTGAGGCAAGGAAGTCTCCTCTGGACATTGAGGCAATGACAGAGCGGAGGGTTTCCATCCGGAACCTCCTGGCGTGCACATGTTTGTTGAGCCGTTTTAGGTCCAGAACAGGACGGAACGAGCCGTCCTTTTTTGGAACCACAAAGAGATTGGAGTAAAACCCTTGCCCTTGTTCCTGAGGAGGGACTGGGATAACCACTCCTTCCGCTTTTAGGGAATCCACCGCCTGCAGCAGAGCATCTGCTCGGTCTGGACGTGGGGAGGTTCTGAAGAACCGAGCTGGAGGACGAGAATTGAACTCGATTCTGTACCCGCGAGACAAAATGTCCGTCACCCACCGGTCTTTGACCTGTGACATCCAAATGCCGGAAAAGCGGGAGAGCCTGCCCCCGACCGGCGATGCGGAGGGGGGGGGCTGGAAGTCATGAGGTAGCCGCTTTGGAAGCGGTACCTCCATTTGCTTTCTTGGGGCGTGTGTGAGTCCGCCACGAATCTGAGTTTCTTTGCGTCCTCTGAGTCCCTTTGGACGAGGTAAATGGTGTCTTGCCCGAACCTCGAAAGGACTGAAACCTCTGCTGCCACTTTTTCTGCTGAGGTTTGGATGTTCTGGGTTGTGGTAAAGAGGAGTCTTTACCCTTGGACTGCTTAATGATGTCAGCCAATGGCTCGCCAAACAGTCTATCTCTAGACAAAGGCAAACTGGTTAAACATTTTTTGGAACCAGCATCTGCTTTCCAGTCCTTTAACCACAAGGCTCTGCGCAAAACTACCGAATTGGCGGACGCCATTGAGGTGCGACTGGTAGATTCTAGGACCGCATTGATAGCGTAAGACGCAAACGCCGACATCTGCGTGGTAAGGTGCGCCACTTGCGGCACTGCTGGATGCATGATAGCATCCACTTTTGCTAAGCCAGCTGAAATAGCCTGGAGTGCCCATACGGCTGCGAATGCCGGAGCAAACGACGCGCCGATAGCTTCATAGACAGATTTTAACCAAAGGTCCATCTGTCTGTCATTGGCATCTTTAAGTGAAGCGCCATCCTCCACTGCAACTATGGATCTAGCTGCAAGTTTGGAAATCGGGGGGTCTACCTTTGGACACTGTGTCCAGCGCTTGACCACCTCAGGGGGGAAAGGGAAACGCGTATCTTTAGATCGTTTAGAGAAACGCCTTTCTGGGTGAGCGTCGTGCTTCTGGATTGATTCTCTGAAGTCAGAGTGATCTAACAAAGCACTCAATTTACGCTTGGGATAAAGGAAACGAAACTTTTCCTGCTCCGCAGCCGCCTCTTCTGCTGAAGGGGCTGGGGGAGAAATATCCAACAGCCTATTGATGGCTGAGATAAGGTCGTTTACCATGGCATCCCCATCAGGGGTATCTAGGTTGAGAGGGGTTCCAGGAGTGGATTCCTGATCACTCTCATCAGACACATCACAGGGAGACTGATTGCGCTGAGACCCTGAGCAGTGTGAAGACGTCGAGGGTCTTTCCCAGCGAGCTCGCTTAGGGTGGCTGGGGCCATCATCTGAGTCATAATCCTCGGCCTGTGAAGCCGGGGACCCCCCTGTGGGCTGGATACATTCCAAGTAAGGGGGACCTGAGGACAGAGGCCTCGCCGTGCCCAGGGACTGAGCCCCATGCATAGATTGCAAGGTTTCAAGGATTTTTGCCATAGATACAGACATGTTATCTGCAAAAACTGCAAAGTCCGTCCCTGTCACCGGGGCAGAACTTACAAGCGTCTCAGCCTGGGTCGCTACCTCTCCCGACTCCGGCTGGCGAAGCAGCACCGGGTCGGAGCATTGCACACAATGGGGGTCATCGCCTGCTGGTAGATTAGCCCCACATGCAGCACACGCAGTATACACAGCCCTTTTTGCCTTGGCCGCCTTGCGTTTTGAGGATGACATGTTGCTGCTTCCACAGAGCGATCTGGGATATGCAGCCAGAAGCGCACCTCACAGTGCAAGAAATACAATATCTATATATCTGTACCCAGTACACTGATACACAGTGAGGCACTAGAGGGACCAGCACAGAAAAATCGCTTACCGCCCGCTTAAAAAGCGGGTGTGTGGTCGCCAGATAGCCCCTAGTCCAGGTCTCCCAGAGCCTTGCGTCCTTCCTCCAGCCAGGCATGCATGTAATGGCTGCCGGCGTCTCGAGAGAGGAAGGGGGGCGGGCCCTGGGCGTTCCTGGCCAAGAGCGGGAAGCCTGCTTCCCTCTGTGCCTAGTGAGAGGGCTGGAGCATGTAAAACAGGCTCCAGCCCTCGTCGCTGCTAGCGAACAGCGTCTCTCCCCTACCCTGAATGACAGGGTGGGGGCGGGAACGAAACGGAGCTGCCGGCGTCCTAGGCCCAAAAAGCCGGGGACTAAATTTATAACCGCCGCCGCCGTAAAAGCGCGGACGGCGGATCCCCGGCGCACCACAAGTCACAGCAGCGCCGCCCGGTCCAGAGGGGGTCGGCGCTGCGTTCCCAAACACAAACAATCCCCCAGTAATCTGTAGGGACACCAACTCCACGTTGCGGTCCCCGGCGCACTACAACACCCAGCCAGCCCGGAGTGTGTCTGTGCCTGCCGGGGACACAGAGTACCTGTATGATGCAGGGCCTGTCCCTGATCGTACTCCTGCTCCGTCTCCATCAGGTTCTAATGGGTCTGTGGATGGAGCCCGGCATCAGAGCTGAGAGGCCGGCAGGATCCCACTTCCACAGAGCCCTACCAGGGGATGTGGAAGGAAAACAGCATGTCAGGCTCCAGCCCTGTACCAGCAATAGGTACCTCAACCTTACAACACCATCCAGGGGTGAGAAGGGAGCATGCTGGGGACACTATATGTGTCCTCTTTTCTTCCATCCGAAACAGTCAGCAGCTACTGCTGACTAAAATCTGTGGAGCTATGCATGGAATGTCTGACCTCCTTCGCACACAAAGCTAAAACTGGAGAACCCGTGATACCACGGGGGGGGTATAGCCAGAGGGGGAGGGGCCTTGCACTTTTAATGTAGTGCTTTGTGTGGCCTCCAGAGGGCAGTAGCTATACCCCAATCGTCTGGGTCTCCCAATAGAGCGCTGAAGAAAAGAGATTTACTGATTTCATCTTGATTCCTGTGGTTTGGCGCGGTATTTAAACCTGCTTTTCTCCCATCATCCGAAATTACTCTGTTTTTGCGGGACTGCTGCCTTCCACGTTCCTTTCATGCTGTTAAAGGGGTTGTGACTGGCACAACCTCATCAGGTGAGTGTTCCTATTGCACATTCACTTTCCATTGTTATACCGGGTAAGACCCTATTTGCGCCTTTCTTCCCACAGTTTATTTCGCTATGTGTAGTATGCTGAGGGATAGAGCGGCACTTTAAACACCACGCGGTGAAAGGTGGTCAGAGGTGACATCAGACGCGCATGTGCAGACGCACACTGACCGTGTCAGTCATTTAGGGACACGTAGTAGGTAAGAGACGATGTGTGTATGCGTTGTCGCATCTTACAGCGCTATGGCAAGGGTGACTGTGTGCTGGATAGTTATAGCTGGCAGTTTGTGTCTATGTGTATGTAGTGATGTATTGCAGAGGGAGTATTGTGCTCAGTCATACTGCATGGGACATAAGTATAAGGGGGACAGTGGGGATATAAACTGGAAAAAGTGGGCCCAGAGTGTAATGTAATGTAATGGGATTATATAGTAAGGTATGAATTAGTAAAATAATATAGTTCACTTGTAGGATGAAAGTAATAGGTTTAGGATAAGTTCAGTCTTACCATAGGAGGTCAGGACGGAGGATGGCAGAATGAGTAGAGTAGGTATCCAATTTAATAGGAACAGTAGAATCACATCTGTGACAAAACATAAGTTAGTACATCATCAAATAGGCCAATCAATCTCTCTATTAAGTCCATAAGGTGACAAAGTTTGTAGAGTATAGATCCAGAAGCTCTCCGTTTTATGAGTTCAATATGATTGCCACCCCTTCTGGGTCTATGAACCTTCTCAAGTACCTGGAAGCGTACACTTGTGAAACTGTATGTCTGGCTTCTTTGAAATGAAAAGGTCTGGGCTTGCAATCCTGTCCCTGACATGTTGGGTGGTTGCTCCCACATACAGCAAGCCAGAAGGACACTTTAGGACGTATACAATTGTTGGCAGCGGATTATCAACGGCACTCTCCAAGCATGCAACACAGCAACTGTGGGTTTTATTCAGCAACAATCAGGGACAAATATGAAGCTTAGTAAATCCGCAAGTAATCATTTCTGTGTGTCTCTGGAGCTTCTGCAGCAGCGTCCTCTCACATAGAGCACAGGAAACAAGAATACAGAATAGTCACATACTCTTCCTGTGACCTTCTTTCTCCTTTTTTTTTGTTCTATCTTTATTAACTGCACACAAACTTAGCAACTAAACACTAATAGGAATGGAGTTGTTAGCACTAAACATATTCCAACAACAATAAAATTGGTATCGCATTTATAGAAGTCATTAATTGGGTATGATTTTCCTGTTCTGCAGCGCACCTGAGACAGGGGAAGGGGCCTCTGCGCTGAGAGCTAAGGTGCATCTGTAATGGTAACTTATGTATGGGGCTCAATGCCTGCTCTAACCAGAAGATCTTTAATATTGTGTAAGTCGTGTGCAGGGTGGGCTCCCCAGTATACAGTAAAACCACACACCAGGAAAGTGACTCTAGGCAGTTGGGTTGATAAATGATTGTTTTACTTTACCAAAACAGAAAAACAGGCATAAGAAAGAATAGAACAATATATTTACAAGGCCAAAGGCCGACACCGCTGTGCTGCGCCACCCGTAATGGCGATTTATGCTGCCTTCTCCCCAACCTTTGCCTAACCAAGGTGCTCTCTAAACAGTCGCCTAATACCTGGTAATCCGTCTGGGAAGCAGAAGTAATGTATGTGTGTGTGTGTGTGTGTGTGTGTGTGTGTGTGTGTGTGTGTGTGTGTGTGTGTGTGTGTGTGTGTGTACACACACCCTACCAGTGGTGCTGCACGAAAGCTTACAACTTATTTACCTAAACATAAACACATCCCATAATCCCCCCGAATACCTTTAATTGCTGAAGCCTCACAAAGAAGGCAGATGGTAAAGGTGGAAAGGCAAACCACACAGCTCAGCAACACAGTCCTAAAAATCTTCTAGAGCAACAGTCAATGCAAACGTGTGGCGCTGTGCCTTTAAGGTTTTAAATGTAACTGACAAACTGACACAGCAGATCCAGCAAGTCTGACTGTGCATATAATCGGCCTAAGGCCTAAGCCACACGGCGAGAAAAACAGTGCGAGTGGAGTGCGATAAAACATCGCATTCCCCTCGGACCAGTTCTAGCCTGTGTGTCAGCACACATGAGCAATTATTTTCTCAGCCCTAATCGGACCGAGAAAACAATCGCAGCATGCTGCGACTGTAATGCGAGACTCTTTCTCTCGCACCCATTCAAGTGAATGGGGCGAGAGAAAAATCTCACTGCACTCGCAGTACACCGGTGTACTGCCAGTGCAGTGCGAGAATGGCAATAGCCGGCTACGCAGGAGAGAGGGAGAGAAATCCCTCCCTCCCCTCCTGAGAGCCGGCCCGCCCCCCGACGCTGAGGTCTGCTCGCACGAACGGACCTCAGTTGCAAGGACACACGCATGACACTCGGCTCTGCTGTACTGCCAGCACGAGCCGAGTGTCATGCAAGTGGATCGCAGTAGTAACAGATAGGTGTTTTGGTACCAAAACATAAAGGGTAGCGTGCACGCAGTCCTGGGCCCAGCCTACCCGGGTAGTGTGGTGTCCAGTTGCCATAACCAGAGACTTGGAGATCCTCTCATGGTGACCCGTATAGCCATCATCTGAAGAATGGTGATCTCCGGCACAGGATGCTGCTCACACGTGTCACGGTCCTCCTCACTAAACTCTAACACGAGTCTTCTCCTAATTAACTTAAGTGTTTCTGCGGCGACTCCTTTCTGTTACGCACACCTCTCGCTTTCCCTTCAGCTCACACACCGCACCTCCTTCGCTCTCCATGTCCACAGCCGTAGTCTGTTGAGATGTTGCTATAGTAACCAAACAGTCAAATGCAGATGCAAAACAAGCGGCCTCTTGTGGCTGGTAAGTAACCATGCATACAATGGACAGTAAATAAGCATTTCACAGTGGGTAAAGGTCATTAATACACTCTCACCCAGGGCCGCCATTAGGGCATTACTACTGGGACTCCTGTACTGGGCCCGGTGAGCAGCAGGCAGGAGGGGGGGCCCGGACACGCTGACAGGCCCCCCCCCTTTCATTCCTCTGCTCACCGGGCCCCAGGGGCGGAGGGCGTTGACAGTACATTTCGCAGGGCTGGCCGTGCAGTGAGCAGGAGGCAGGAGGGGGGGCCCGGACACGCTGACAGCCTGGGCCCCTCCCTTTTCATTCCTCTGCTCACCAGGCCCCATGGGGCAGGGGGCGGGGACGTTGCACTTACAGCACCTGCAGTCGCACAGAGGCCCCAAGCAGGAACGGGCCCCCTAGAGCCTGAAAACATGTTAACCCCTTAGCGACCTATGACTTACTGGGTACGACATAGCTCCCTGGTACTTAAGGACCCATGACGTACCCAGTACATCATGGCAAGATCGCGGCCCTGGTACCTGTGATCGCTTTGCAAATATCTTAGATTCGGGGAGCAGGAGCCCTCTGCCTGATCTCAGGAGGGGTGGTGTCTCCTCCCCGGACCTAAGGAGGCTGTGATTGGCTGACGAACGCTGCTCAGCCAATTACAGCCACTGTAATGTTCAGCCATTGAAAATGGCTGAAACATTAAAATCCAGCCATGTTCAGTGTAGCTGTAGTACCGATCATTGGCTGGAGCTGGGTGACCTCAGTTTCACCCACCCTCAGCTCTGATTGGAAAGACCGGCCTTGTGACCGATCTGTCCAATCACTGCGTATCTGGGGCCAGAGACCGCCCCCTCAACTTCACTCCAGCGTCTGTGGAAGCTGTCTGAGGAGAGCGATCGGTAAGTTACAAACACTGTCTCCTTTCAGCCACCGCCATTGCCCCAGCAGTCACTGCCCCTGATCCAGCATCACTGAACCCATCTGCTGCATCCCCTCCATCTGCCACCGCCTCCCCCATCAGCCGCTGCCCCCCTCCCTCATCTGCTGCCCTCTCTCCCACCTTCCTCCATCTGCTGTGACCCCCCCCCACCTGCTGTGACCCCACACCCACCTGCTGTGATTTCCCCCCCATCATCTATCCGTCTCTCTGGCTATCTGTCCATCCGTCCCTCTGGCTATCCGTCTCTCATCTATATGTAGCACCCAAGGGGCAGGGGTTAAATTTTACTCGTCGCCGAGCCGGTGATGTCGGGTCAGGAGGATGTCACAGGTGGCCCTGCCCAGCTTCGTGGCCCCGAGGTGTACAACAAAAGGGGATTTGGATGATGGTGGGGGAAGGATGAGGATGATAGTCTTGTGACGGCACCTGTGGTGCGTGGCCAGGGATTAGCCGCCGCTGCTGTCGCTGTCCTTCGGGGCGGATGGTATTGCAGCAAGGATGGTTCTGCTCCCCACAGGTGGAGCGGGGCCTCGGGGAGGATGATGAGGAAAGTAGTGGTTGTTGGCGCTGAAACGCGGAGTGACAGCAATCAAAAGGCTGAATCAGCTGCTGTGGTTCCAACTGTGATGGGTCCCAGCCGATCCCAGATCCGTTGGAGGTTAGAACCGGTACGGTGGTCGATGGGCCCTACCTTCTTGCGCCTTTATAGATGGATCCCCGTGGCCTGAAGCTGCTTAGGGACCTCGGTTTGTGTAGAGTTAGCTCCTATCCCATGTGTAGGTGACACGGGGCCGCTGTGGGGCTTGACTGTAATCACGACTCCGGACCCTATGTGGAACTGTGCTCCAGGATCTCGTGGTGGTCAGAGGGACATGCAATCCCCCTGTCCTGCAGATTCTGGTGATACAATGTGAAGTCTGTTCCAACCTAAGGCTCTGCATCCTGAACCGCACCGGTCCCACTCCTGTTCTCTCCTGCTGGAGAACACTCTAACTGTTGTGTAAGCTCTTAACTCCCCCTGGTGGCTGCTCCTCCCCTGGTTCCCTGTCACTAGTGGGTGGCTGCCCCCCATGTTTGGTGACTACCTTAAGACCCGACCCTAGCCTGGTCCCCAATGGGGAGGGCAACCTGGTTGTGTGTATGAGTTTGTGTTGTGGAACTGGTACCAACCTCCTCTGGATCCAGGATGAGAACTGCACCTTAAGTGAGGTGCAGTACCCTGTGGTGACTGAAGCCTCAGGGGCACCACATATCCATCTATCTATCTATCTATGATTCTATCTACCTAGCCATCTATCTATGATTCTATCTATCTATTTATCTGCTGAAAGAGCCTTAAAGTGAATCTGTCAGCAGGTTTTTGCTCCTCATCTGAGAGCAGCATAATGTAGAGACAGATACCCTGATTCCAGCGATGTGTCTCTTACTGGACTGTTTGCTTTCATTGTGATAAAATCAATGTTTTCTCTGCTGCAGATCTAGCAATTATACAGACCTCATGAATATGCTGGACTACCTGCAGCATGACGAGTAGCCCTGTAATGATAATCTCCTGCTGATTAACCAGTGATGTTATCAAAACTATACTAAGCAGCCCAATAAGTGACAATCGCCGGAATCAGGATCTCTTCCCCTATGTTATGCTGCGCTCAGATTAGGCTGCTTTCACACTACGTCTTTTTAACATGCGTCCTGAACGTTTTTTTGCTGCAAAAGCGGATCCTGCTTTTACAGCAAAAAACGCATGCAAACGCATGTGTTACTTTGCAGGATCCTGTCACTGGATGTTTAGGGGCGGGCATTGGAGTCATGTGATCGGGAGTGATGGGAACTAAACGTGCCAGACTGGGAGCCGGCTTCTTACAACTGCGGAGGTTCGTAACCAAGGTAAACATCGGGTATACTTGCTTGGATACCCGATATTTACTTTGGTTACGAGCGTCTGCAGCTGCTAGGAGCCGGGCTCCCTGCACACGTAACCAACGTAAACATCGGGTAACTAAGATAAGTGGTTACCCGATATTTACCTTGGTTACGAGTGTCCGCAGCTCTCAGGTGGAGGAGAGGGAGGGACTGGTTCTGGGCATGCTCAGTAGAGCAAGCAGGATCCTGTCTATCAGTATGCCAGCGTTCACATGCGTTTGCATGCTGTTTAGTCAGGATCCAGCGATTTGCAGTATTTGGACGCAGCTCAAAAACGCTACATGTAGCGTTTTTGAAAGATGTTAAAAAACTGCAAGTCGCTGGATCCTCACTATAACGCACGCAAACGCAGGTGAACGCATGTTAACGCGAGTCCATTGCAAATGCATTGAAATGAAAACGCATTTGCACTGGATCCGTTTTTGCGTTAAAAAAACGTTCAGGACGCATGTTAAAAAGAAGTAGTGTGAAAGCAGCCTTAGGTGTTAAAAACCTGGTGACAGATTCCCTTTGAAGGGGTTGTTAGGTCTAAATCCACAAGTCAGCATTATCACAATTTGGTTTCAATTACTTTAAAAACTGTATGTGACACATTCCATTAAAGAAAAAAAAATAGATATACCAAAAATAAATATATACCAAAGAAGTTAATTTAAAAGAAAAAAAAAGTTAGAGTAGGACCACCTTGTTGTGGAGGCAGGCTTACAAAAATCTTTTGGCCAAAACAAAATCTGATGGCTGCGTGTGATACATTGTTCAATGTGAAGGGTTAATGTGTGATTGGTGAGACTGTAGTGCAGAAGTGAAGTTTTTCCAAGAGTGGCGGTGAGACTATGGAAGTTTCGTGGGCTGGAGGCGGAGCTGTGGTGGAGCCTCAAGGGGGTCCCAAACTTTTGCCAGTATGGGGCCCTGAAATTCCTAGTAGCAGCCCTGCGCTCACATGTGGTCTTTTCATGCACGTTAGGAAGGTGATTTGAATGGGGTACACTCCAGGAAAACCTTTGTTAACAGGGGTCAGTGTTTCCTAAGAACATGTTGTACCATGGGAGCCATCGGATGATACTCGTGTACAAAAGGAAAAAGGGTTATTGTTCGGGAGGGTGTAGTTGGGTTGAGAACCCTGTTGATTTCCCTTTTAAGGAGATGGGTAGGATAATGTTGCTCTTGGAATTTATGTGCCATATCCTGCAGTCGTTGAGGTAGCACCTCCTTATCGGCCACAATACAGGAGACACGTTTATCTGTATGGTTGTTATATTATTCACAAGACAGTTGGATGTTGGCTCCATTTTAACTTGTATGTCAGTATATACTCAAACATTCATTTTTATATCATCTCATATGCATTAATGTTTCTTATAGATTAATATTATTTCACACTGGATTATAGTGGGCCTCAGATGTTGCTCTGAGAATCAGTTATTACTCTGTAGTTCACCTTTGAATCATACTCTATGGGATTTTCTGTTGTTACTTGCTGTGCTCCATGTTTTTGTTCACACATTCAGATGCCTGCCTGGACTGACATTACCATCACATTACTCGAATGTACCACATTATATTTTATATGTATATATTGTATATAGTGTAAATTTATTTGATTTTCCTCATGTAAATATATTTTCTTTTTCTCATCGATTCTGTGAACAAGGTCAACTTGGTCAAAATTTTGTTTGGTTGCATATCCCACATTTGGGGTTCTGGCTTCTATTCCCCCTGTACAATATTCTCTTCAAGGAATATAAGGGGCTGCTGATAAGTCTTTGGCTTTACCTGGAAAGAAACTAGATAGGATGATGAAACTTTACATTTTTTCCATATACTCTCCACTGATGTCAACACACTTCTTACATTGGTATTCCAAGTTCTGTAAGCCTAGCAAAAAGAAGGATTTCGGTTCTGCCTCAAACCAGGCAAAAATGGTGTTAAATTTGTTACCCTGGGCCTTGAGGTGTATCTTCAGGTTTGGAAACAGAGGATAGTCGGAGGGAGCTAGATCTGGTGAATAAGGTGGGTGGTCAACCAGCTTGGAAGCCCAGCTCTGCCGTGGTTGCTTGTGCAGTGTGAGCGGAGGCATTGTCTTGCAGGAACAAGATTACTTTTGACAGCTTGCCACATCTTTTGGCATTTAGAGCTGCCTTCAATTGGTCCAAAAGTTCAATGTAATACCTTGCATTGATGATGGAACCCTTTTGAAGGTAGTCCACTAGCAGCACGCCCTCCTTATCCCAGAACACAGACGCCATCACCTTAGTGGCTGATTTTTGCACCCTTAACTTCTTTGGATGAAGAGAACCACTGTGCCTCCACTCTTTTGACTGCTCCTTGTTTTCAGGGTCATACAAATAAATCCAGGTCTCATCCATAGTGACCAGTCGATCCGGGAAGCTCTTATCAGTCCAAAAATGCTGACAAGTAGGCAGGGAAGTTTTTACTCGCGTGCTTCCCTGATCTATTGTCAAACATTTGGGGACCCACTTTGCAGAAAGCTTCCTCATGTCCAAGGATAATGACACAAACACGTTCACGGGCAATTCCCATGATGTCTGCTATTGCTTTAGCTGAAATTCATGGATTCTCCAGTATGAGGTTGTGCACAGCATCGACGATCTCAGGAACAACAACCACTCTCTGTCTTTCAGGACATCAAATTTGGCAACCCAGTTCTTAACTGTGGAATATGAAGGGCATTGATCCCAACAACATGAATATCCTTTGCAGACTTTCCTTGCAGAAACAAGATTTTTATCACTCCTCTGCTCTGTTGCTGTGAATATTGCATTAGACTTCCCCATTTTGTTTTCCTGCGTGTGTAGAACACTGTTGCCATAAGCAACAAACTCAAAATTTTGAAACATATATTAGACACACAAAGCTTTCATGTAATGTAACATTCGTTACCATAGAAACAAAAATAATTACAAAGCCAAAGACTTATCAGCAGCCCCTCGTATTAAATTTTTGTCACTTTTTGCAGCAAATACGAGAGTGCAGTGTTTTTTTCTAACTATTTTGTGGGTGCATGTACACAACAACTAGAACCTCAATCACGACCAGTGTGCACGCCATTTCTATCGTGTCACACACCCATACTGTCAGACTGGATGCTACTACTGGTCCCAGGCACCCTAATCTTTATAACTGGACAGAGCCTGCACTGCCCAGAGCTTCTGTTTCCGATGTCTTCTCCAACACTAGCGCTACTTGCAGAATGAAGATGGCGGCACCTAGTGATAGAAGCAAAAGACACAGGAGTAGATCCCAAAAGAGATGTGATATACTATTTGCTTAATGTGACAGAATGGTAGAAACCCAGAGAAGTAGAAAACCTCATCAAATGACTCGATTTTTTTAATTTATAACCCTCAGTTAATTCATTTATAGGAGCAGTGACTTTTGTTTTTACTCCACTGGCACTTTCTGGAAATTAGCACACATTGGATGTTGGAGAGGGAATATTACAAATTTCCCATTCTATTACCCAAAACGTAGTGCCCAGATTGTTCTCCAGGAGACATCGTAAATTCAGTGAGTTATTCTCACTACAGCAATGCAAAATACATGGATGAAAAATGTCAAAAAGACTGCTGGAACACCATTGTAAATGTGAACAGGGTGCAAGCCACGATCAATACATTAGCTAAATATCTCTTTTTTTTCCAAAATAATCCTCAGCAGTTATGCAATGTCACATTTCAATTTTTTTATATGGCTAATTGTATTTTTTCATTCCTTATGTATTATAAAGCAGTTATGCTTGTTCATATTGCTCTGAATTTGGTGTGCAGCTCTCACTTCATATGGATGATAAATGTGGTTTGGGTACACTGTCAGGCCTAGGACACACGGCGAGTAATACGGAGTGAGTGGAATGCGATAAAAAAATCGCATTCCAATCGGACTAATATTACTCTTTTTGGCACCTCCCATGAGCGATTTTTTTTCTCAGCCTTAATTGGACCGACAAAATAGTTGCAGCATGCTGCGTGTGGAAAGCGATCCTGTGTCACTCGCACCCATTCAAGTCTATGGGGGCGAGAGAAACATTGCATTGCACTCGCATTACAGCGGAGTGCAGTGCAATTCTCGCATCAGCTGGCAACGGAGGAGCTCCTCCGCAGCGCCAGCACTCACCTCCACAGCTGTGGTCTGATCACAGGATCGGACCACAGTCGCATGAACCTCGGCTCACGCTGTGCTGTGAGCATGAGCCAGTGTCATGTGACCACTCGCACTAATCCCCGTGTGGCCTCAGCCTAAGGACTCATGTCCCCTTGCGATTAAAAAATGTCTGCGATACTCGCCCAGAAAAGTGAGTCAAGTGTCCTGCGTATGGTCAGTGTTTATTTCTCACCTAGCATCCATATGTCATGCGAGTGCTGTGCAAGTGCGTAGATTTTTCTCTTCAACGATCCATCTGACATGCGTATGACATCCAGGTGACATGTGTTTGCCATCCTTATTGCAATATTTTTCTCGCACCCATAGACTTGCATTAGCAAGTCTGGTGCGATATACGTAGCATGCTGCGATTTGATCCTCAGCACAGTGAGAGCTGAGCAACAAATAGCAAAAGAACACTGCCCCATAGATTAACACTGGTGCGAGTGCGATCCGACTTTTAATCGGATCGCACGCGCACATGAAAATCGCAAGTGGACAAGAGCCCTAAGACTGAGAAACGAGGGGAAGATTTGATTTTGGGACTTTTCTGGACAGGTTTATGGAAGCCATGTTGCTTTTCAAGTGTTTTTTTAGCTACTATCAATGTGGAAACCCTCTAATTTTCCATTAAGAGAGGATTAGCCTGAGAGGGGACTTGTTTTTTATGGTATGAGTAGACTTTTTTTGGTATAATTTTTGTTTACATAATATATCTATTTGAGGCAAAATGAACAAACAGTTGAACACCACGTTCTACTGGTTCATCCTATGAGTTTCTATTAGACTGAGCTATCATTGTCTTAGTAAATAATTCAATTTTGCAACATAACTTGCTATTTGTTGGAACATTTTAAGTAGAAATGTTAAAAAAAATATGAATTGTTTTTATTCTTGGCAGATGAATTTACAAGGAAATTAAGGGGGCAACTCACATCTTCAGTTTTTAAATCAGATGACCTTGAGATCACACAGGATACAATTGAACTGAACGTCATTACTCCAGATATCCAATCATCTCTTCACAGCAAAGATTTATCATCTGATCTTTTGAAACTGGTCCTATCTTCTGAATCATTACAGACTACTAAGAGGAATAAAAATCACAAAAGAGGCATTAAAAAACGAACTGCTCTTAAAGCAAAGAAGCCAATTTCACACTCAGGATATGGAAATAGTTTTCTGCTAAAAACATCTTTTGTTAAACATCAAAAAATTAATACTGAAATTAATAGATTTTCTTGTTCTAAATGTGAGAAATATTTTAACCATAAATCAGATCTTGTTAGGCATGAGAGAACTCATACTGTGGAGAAGCCACATTCATGTTTAGAATGTGGGAAATATTTTGTAGAGAAAGCACACCTTGCTAGACACCAGAAAACTCACACAAAGGAGAAGCCTTTTTCATGTTCAGAATGTGGGAAATGTTTTGTACAGAAAACCGTTCTTGTTACACACCAGAGAAGTCACACAGGGGAGAAGCCATATTTATGTTCAGAATGTGGGAAATGTTTTGCACATAAATCAAATCTTGTTAAACACAAGAGAAGTCACACTGGAGAGAAGCCTTATCCATGTTTAGAATGTGGAAAATCTTTTGCAAAGAAATCAAACCTTGTTATACATAAGAGAAGTCACACAGGGGAGAAGCCATATTTATGTGCAGAATGCGGGACCTGTTTTGCATATAAATCAAATCTTGTTATACACAAGAGAAGTCACACTGGAGAGAAGCCTTATCCATGTTTAGAATGTGGAAAATCTTTTGTAAGGAACTCACTTCTTGTTATACATAAGAAAAGTCACACAGGGGAGAAGCCATATTCATGTTCAGAATGTGGGAAATCTTTTGTACAGAAATCGGTCCTTGTTACACACCAGAGAAGTCACACGGAGAAGAAACCTTTTTCATGTTCAGAATGTGGGAAACATTTTAACCAGAAATCGTGTTTTGTTATTCACCAGAGAACTCACACAGGGGAGAAGCCTTTTTCATGTTCAGAATGTGAGAAATGTTTTGTAATGAAATCACATCTTGTTAATCACCAAAAATCTCACACAAGAAAGAAGTCTTTTTCATGTACAAAATGTGGGAAAAGCTTTGCACAGAAATCACATCTTACTAAACACGAGACGACACACAGAGGGGAGAAGACTTTTTCATGTTCAGAATGTGGGAAATGTTTTAACCAGAAATCGCATCTTATGACACACCAAAGAATTCACACAGGGACAAAGCCATACTCCTACCAAGATTTTGAAGTCTGAATTATTCAAAAGTCATATTTTGTTTACCATCAAAAACAACTAACATGGGGAGAAATTATATATTTTATTCATAAATTGTACAATATATAACAGTTTGTAGTATAATTGAATGAGAAAGGAAAATGTACCGTATTTCTTTCACTGTATGACAAACTTTTTTTTTTTAAATCAGGTTCATTTTTATTAAACCAACAAAGTCAAAGAAGAAAATAATTTAAAACTTTTTACAATAAAATAAAAGAGAAAGGGAACATACATGTACAAACATCAACTGAACCATACAATGAACAGTGCTTCTGTGGTCTACACCTAAAAAAAAAAACAATTTTAAGCCACAAATTAAAAAATCTGTTGCATTACTGTATTCTACTTGTCATAAATTTTTATACACCATTTACCCATCCATCCAATATATTTCACAGATATACACTTTGCTATCCCATTCTGATAAGTTATTAACAATTTAAAATAAGAAGGACCTGGTTTCCAACACTATCTTGAATCACTGTTGAGGAGGGGAGGCCCAGGGTATCCAACCATGCTCCCCAGATCTTGTAGAATTTATTTAATGCATTTCGTTTAAGATCTACACCCCTCTCCAACCGAAGTATAGCATTAAATCTATCCCTAAATTCACAGATGGCTGGAAGACCTGGATCCAGCCAGTTGTACTGCCCTCCAATATACCTCGATGTAGCTGCACGACCACATCATTGTCAGTAAGTTTGCATTCTCTCGCCCACACCTAAGACAGAGATCATCTGTCCGAATCCCCATCTTATGTAATAGACTAGGCATATTGTACACTTTGTGCAGCAAAAATAACTGCAACAGCTGTTGACTTTTAGAGACAGCTAAATTTGGAGTCGGAGATAGTACATCAACCCATTGGACATCCGTCATAGGGCCTAAGTCTCTTTCCCACTTCTTTCTAGCCTGCAGAGGGAATTTATTAAGATGGCCAGGGCGCATCGCTGCATGTAGCATAGAAATAATACCATTGGAGCGATCAGAGGTCAGCAAGTCGGTCAGGGTTTGATTCGATTCTATAGTGATACCCACTTGGCGTGCCTTTGTCTCAAAGGCATGTCTGAGTTGTAAGTATTGGTAGAAGGACATGTTGTATCCCAAATTTAGTTTGGAGTTGAGCAAAGCTCTTAAGTGTATTATTCTGTAGTATCTGAGAGACCAAATGCACACCCCTACCCACCCACATTCTCCAGCCCTGAAGCTTCCACAACTATTTCAGAGGTTCCTTGCAGCTCCTTCCCTCTATCCCATACCTTGTATAATAGCACCAGTGTTGGGCATGGTGGTCTGTTTTTTTGTAAAAGGCCAAAGGCTATGTGCCCACGGGAGCTTGCTCCTGCGGATTTTGCCGCGGAAAACCTGCGGATTTATCTGGATTTTCCAGATAAATCCACAGGTTTCAGCAAGTACAGACACTCTCCATGTTATCCTATGCGACATGGGGAGTGTCTGTGTCCACGCAGCGGAATGTGCGGCTGCGGAATATGTTGTGGATGTCCCGCAGCCGTACATAACTGCATGTCAATTATTCCTGCGGATTTACCTGTGGAAATCCCGTCTCTCCACTATGGACATAGAGGCTAATCTGCCTTGGTCCCATACTTACCTGCCTTGATAGCAGACACCCGAGTCATTTTCTTCCAGTGCAGAGGACGTCACGGCAGTGGAGCAAGGAGCAGGAAGGAGGAGGTGGGCGGGGCCTGCACCGCCTCCGGTCATGTGACAGCGAGAGCTAGTTCAGGCCCGCCCACCTTCTCCTGCACAGTGCAGACACTGACAGACACGGCGGCCAGAAAATAAAGTGCTGCGTGATGGAGGTAAGTACGCACTCCCCGATCACTCAGCACTTGTTCTGCATTGAGGATACAGTGCCGAAGCCATGGTACTGTATCCTCAATGCAGAATGCCCGCAGCATATCCGCAGGACATTCCGCAGCACATCTGCAGCATGTAAAGTGCTGCGGATTTCTGGGAGCTCCTGTGGAATGTCCTGCGGATATAACCGCAGGACACTTTCCCTGTGGGCACATAGCCAAAGGATGTCTCCATTTTCTAAGGCTCTGCACCAGTTTTTCTCCCTCATCATATTCCTCATCTTTTCCCCATCACCTGAAGTGCTGCATCTGCGCAGCTATATAATAGATCCACTGGTTGGGAACTGTCAAACCTCCTGTTTACCTCTGCAGAGTCTCAAGACGAATTCTGGCCTGTTGTTTTTTCCATATAAGTTCCTTGAACATGGTATTGACTTTCCTAAAAAACTTCCAATGGATCCAAACCGAGACATTATGAAAAAGGTACAGTAACTTAAGCATCAGAACCACTTTAAGTAAATTGGCTTGACCAGTGAGGGACAGCGGGAGACGGCACCAAGCATTACATTTACTCCTGAACTGAAGCAGCACAGGTTCTAGGTTAAGAATATAATCCACGGCTGGGCGCAAACCACTATCCATGCTGCCCCATCCTTTGGGGAATCAAAAAAATGCATCCCACTATCTGCCACCACTCGTAATCTGGTAGGGTACATCATTGAATAGAAAATTTTCAACTGTCTCAATTGTTTTTTGTCTCTAATAAATTGTACTCTCCTCTGCTGGATTTTGGCTGAAAAATCCATGAACAACATAATCTTGTTGCCGTCAGTAGCCAGATCTGTAAACTGTCAGGTCCTGCGCAGGGCAGTGTCCCTATCTCTGAAATGTAGTAGCTTGAGGAGTATAGAACGAGGAGCGTCCCTGGTGGTGGGGGCCTGGTGGGGAACCTGTGTGCACACTCAATCATGGAGGGAAAAGAAAAAAAAAAAAAAGGTCTTTACCCAGGGTTTTGGGAGCCACATTTAAAAAGGCTACTGGGTTGTTGCCCTCTGCTTTCTCTGGGATTCCCACCAGGCGGGGGTCACTACTACGGGACCTGTTCTCCAGATCATCCACCTTAGTCCTGAGCAATGGGATATTGTGAATTGCTCCGCCAAGGCCCCGAACCAAAGGGGGGATTTTTTTCTCTTCGTCTGTAGAGCTAACATGTTCCTCCAGGGCCTTCACCCGCACATTAAGCCCCTGCAGCTCCTGCTTGATACAAGAGATGTCTGCTTTTATACCTTCCATCTGCATATTCATGGTGAACAACACACCACTGATGGTTGGCTCAGATGCCTCAAGCAGCCTCAGGGTGTGCCCTCACAGAGTACTGCTAGGTAATGTCCCACCACTCTTCAGTGCAGGCGCCTGCTGTTTTACTCACAGGTTCCAGCCGCACCTCCTCTTCTGGCGGGTCTGGTCCCAGCATCCGCTGTTCCTCCTTGCATTGGCAGGTGAGAGAAGAGATCTCAGGCAGGGTGTCTGCGAATCTGAAGAGGCGGGCAGCAGCATCGGGCGCCCTGCTCTATCCCGCGGCTCCAGGCTGCAGCACGATATTGGAGAGAGACGCCTCGCGGTCCAGTGCTTCCTTTTCACTCCTCCGTCCTCAGGTCATGATGTCTTCGGCCTTATATCCACGCTACGAGATCCTGGGTGAGTCATCGCACCGAGGAGGCAGTTAAGTAGAAATATTCACTCGGCTGGGCAAGATTCTTCACATGCCGCTCAGGCCATGACCCCATAAGACACACTTTTAACAAGAAAAAAATCTTGCTAATAAGTGAGTGCTCTTACATTCCAGTGTGGCACTAGAGTTCGTCTACTTCCACCACTGGCATGCTGAAATGATGTCATTCGTCGCAAGGAGAAAAGATTCCCCCTTAGACCCCGTCTTAGTCTCTCATACAGCCAGATCAGATCTCATACTTTGCATTGAAGAGGGTGCATATATTCTGGTGTATATGGACCCCAGCCTGGGCCTCACGTTAGTGAGATGCCCGCACCGGGGCCTGGGGTTACTAGTTACCAGGCTGCGGTTCTGTTTCTGGGATGCTGCGGTGGCAAGGCCCGGTTCCGTGACCTCGGCGGTGTCAGTAAAAAGGGGAGATAGTGGGGATAATAGTTTGTGACTCCACCTGTGGTACTGGGCCAGAGATAGCCGACTGTTATGATTCAGTGACCGAGGAGGATCAGAAATAGGACAAAAAAAACAACTAGGAAACCCAGAATGTTACCAGAGTGGTTGGAATCTCAGCGAACTGCAGACCTAACACTAACACACAACTAGAAGTAGCCGTGGGACGTGCCTATGATGACCTGGTTCCCTCGACACAGCCGGAGAACTAATTATTCCTACAGAGAGAAATACAGCAAAGGCTAATCTGCCTCGGAGCAGTCCCCGATGATATAGATAGGCCCCAAATATAAAGATGACGGTGATGTAGGAAAACACAATACACAGGTAGAAAACAGATTCAGGAAAGATGAGGCCCAAACTATCTAAGTAGGAAAAGACAGAAAAGAGCACTGTCTGCAGCCATGCTGTACCCTAGAAAAAGAACCAAAACACCTGATATGGAAAACTACTGAGCGCACACGGACTCTCCCCCACTATATCAGTAGTCAGGTGTTACTGGATACCAAACAAAACACTAATATAGTGGAGGGACTGAAATTAGTACCAAGCATGACAAAACAAAATACATAGCAGAATATGGAGCAAGGTACACACAGACATTCCCAGCAGGGAATGATCCAACTCCACCCAGAACTCCACCCAAACAAAATAGGAAACCACCAGCAGAGGTAAAAAGACCAAACTTATCTGAAAGGAATTCTGGTAGACACAGAAGGAAGGGCTGGCTTCAGAATGTCCTAACAACACAGGAAACAACATTGAGCACCGGCCAGGAACAAGAGAACACTACTCAGTTATATAGGCCCAGTCAGAACAACCCGATTGCCAATCATTTTCAGCTGTCTTGTTTCTATTCAGCAAGTCAACTTCACTACCAGCACTGACCACAAGAGGGAGCCCCAAACTGGAACCTAGTCCAAATGTATTCACAACAGCCGACGCTGCAGGATGGGACCCCGGGGGCAGATGGTGACGGAGCTTAGTTGGTATAGCTCTCCACTGGTAGAGCTGGGCCTCAGGGCGGTTTGGAGTAGTAGTAGGTGATGGTGGGGTGCAGGCGAATAACGGAATGACACAGGGAAGCAGTCTCAAGGTTTTTACTCACTGTAGCAGGTTCCAAGCTAACACGACTAGTCAGTGACTGTCTTTGGAGTGCTGGGTTTCACTGTGATGGGCTCCAGTTGATCCCGGGTAGTTTGAAGGTCAAGACCGGTGCACCCTTATAATGTTCCTTCCCTGGTCGTCTTCCTGCACTGACTTCTCACCCACCTGTCTGCACCTACGCACACAGTGCCCTGAGTCGGTGTCTGCGGACCCTGTAGAGTGGCTTGAAGCTCTATCCCTTGGCCCTATGGGGTCACCTTCAATCGGATTCATGTGCGGAGTTGGCTTCAATACTAGATGTGTCCTTAGCCTCCTGTTTTACTAGATGAGCATGATTGTTCTTCTCCTCTAGTCTAGGGACTGGATCCCCATCTGCGGCCAAGTCCCTCCACTCCAATATGTCATATGTGGGCAAAGGCCATGGGAGTATAGCGCACGTCCTAGGGGCTCTAGGACCCCTTCTCACTTGTAGAGCTGCACCAGCTCCAGACCACAGGTCTTCACTGCTCCTTCCAACTGTCTGACTTCCTACAGTCTGCTCCCACTGACTAGACTCCACCCACCAGCCTGGCCTCGGGTTCACCAAGCCCTTACCATGGTCTGATGAGGTGTTGCTGAGTGAGCGTGTCTACCGGTGGATGACCTCTGCCTTACCCAGGATGGAGCACCACATCTCTGGCTGAGATGCAGTACCTCTGTGGCGACTGAAGCCTCAGGGGAGCCACACTAGTATATATAGGGGCTCCCACTTTAGGCCCCATGCTGGTATATATGGGCCCCGAACCTGGGCCTCATGCTGGTATATACAGTTAGGTCCAGAAACATTTGGACAGTGACACAAGTTTTGTTATTTTAGCTGTTTACAAAAATATGTTCAGAAATACAATTATATATATAATATGGGCTGAAAGTGCACACTCCCAGCTGCAATATGAGAGTTTTCACATCCAAATCGGAGAAAGGGTTTAGGAATCATAGCTCTGTAATGCATAGCCTCCTCTTTTTCAAGGGACCAAAAGGAATTGGACAAGGGACTCTAAGGGCTGCAATTAACTCTGAAGGCGTCTCCCTCGTTAACCTGTAATCAATGAAGTAGTTAAAAGGTCTGGGGTTGATTACAGGTGTGTGGTTTTGCATTTGGAAGCTGTTGCTGTGACCAGATAACATGCGGTCTAAGGAACTCTCAATTGAGGTGAAGCAGAACTTCCTGAGGCTGAAAAAAAAGAAAAAATCCATCAGAGAGATAGCAGACATGCTTGGAGTAGCAAAATCAACAGACGGGTACATTCTGAGAAAAAAGGAATTGACTGGTGAGCTTGGGAACTCAAAAAGGCCTGGGCGTCCACGGATGACAACAGTGGTGGATGATCGCCGCATACTTTCTTTGGTGAAGAAGAACCCGTTCACAACATCAACTGAAGTCCAGAACACTCTCAGTGAAGTAGGTGTATCTGTCTCTAAGTCAACAGTAAAGAGAGGACTCCATGAAAGTAAATACAAAGGGTTCACATCTAGATGCAAACCATTCATCAATTCCAAAAATAGACAGGCCAGAGTTAAATTTGCTGAAAAACACCTCATGAAGCCAGCTCAGTTCTGGAAAAGTATTCTATGGACAGATGAGACCAAGATCAACCTGTACCAGAATGATGGGAAGAAAAAAGTTTGGAGAAGAAAGGGAACGGCACATGATCCAAGGCACACCACATCCTCTGTAAAACATGGTGGAGGCAACGTGATGGCATGGGCATGCATGGCTTTCAATGGCACTGGGTCACTTGTGTTTATTGATGACATAACAGCAGACAAGAGCAGCCGAATGAATTCTGAAGTGTACCAGGATATACTTTCAGGCCAGATTCAGCCAAATGCCGCAAAGTTGATCGGACGGCGCTTCATAGTACAGATGGACAATGACCCCAAGCATACAGCCAAAGCTACCCAGGAGTTCATGAGTGCAAAAAAGTGGAACATTCTGCAATGGACAAGTCAATCACCAGATCTTAACCCAATTGAGCATGCATTTTACTTGCTCAAATCCAGACTTAAGACGGAAAGACCCACAAACAAGCAAGACCTGAAGGCTGCGGCTGTAAAGGCCTGGCAAAGCATTAAGAAGGAGGAAACCCAGCGTTTGGTGATGTCCATGGGTTCCAGACTTAAGGCAGTGATTGCCTCCAAAGGATTCGCAACAAAATATTGAAAATAAAAATTTTTTTTTGGGTTTGGTTTATTTGTCCAATTACTTTTGACCTCCTAAAATGTGGAGTGTTTGTAAAGAAATGTGTACAATTCCTACAATTTCTATCAGATATTTTTGTTCAAACCTTCAAATTAAACGTTACAATCTGCACTTGAATTCTGTTGTAGAGGTTTCATTTCAAATCCAATGTGGTGGCATGCAGAGCCCAACTCGCGAAAATTGTGTCACTGTCCAAATATTTCTGGACCTAACTGTATAGGCCCACTGCCTGGGCTCCATTCTGGTGTATATGGGCCCTCAGCCTGGGTCCCATGCTAGTATATGTGAGCCCCCAGCCCGGGTCACATCCTGGTGTATATGGGCCCCCAACCTGATGGATATGGGCCTCCAGCCTGTGCCATGAGCTGGTATATATGGTCTCCCAGCCTTGACCTCATGCTGGTTTATGGGCCCCCAGCCTTGGTATACATGTCCCCCATTCTGCGTTTAAAAAAAAAAAAAAAAAAAAAACATATACTCACCTGATCCAGCAGGTCTTAGCCGTGCAGGTCATTGCACGCACAACAGAGCAGAGTCCCGGCGCTTTGTGATGACGTAACCACGCTTGTATTCTGACGTCCTGCGTGTGCGCTTTCATCAGCAGCAATGAAGGGAGATCGTGACTCCCCAGCACTACTGCAGAGGTAAACTATATCGGCATGCATGATGTAGTTAACGGTAACTCCGGGTGGGTGCAGCTTCAGGTGGGGTGGGGCCCCCAGAGCTGGGCCCCCTGAGCACAGGGCCGCACCCTCTGCTACGCTACTGATCTAAGTAATAAGTCTATGTCCATAATGGGTTCTTTGCCACATACATAGTTTCAGGAATCTACATGAAATATAAAACTTGTAATGATATCTTTATTACACAAAGAATTTCACAAAAAGTTTTTTTTTTCTTTAATGCGGCATGACTTACACTACCTGACTGTAATGCAAATTCATTGATTCTTGCACAATGTTTGTTTAAGTTTATATATGGCTGGTTTTAGATGATTGTAGCTGAGACCTGAAATATTTCTAACGGGTATTTTTTTTTCTTTTTTTTGTCTCTTTTCAGACTATAGCGAGGGATCAGTTCTCATCATAATTAGAGATAGGTGAATAGTAATTATTCGTGATCAGATAATGTTTACCGAATGCCCGAGTGCTATTCTAGTATTCGTCACCGCAAGAAAAATGCTTGAGTTTCCCGTTGACTTGCATTTGGTTCGTTATTAGTCACAAATACCAGAATAGCACTTTTGGATTCGTTACAAATAATCCGAACACGAATTACTAATTATAATGGCATGGCAACATTGCCTAAAATAAACTGGATTGTGTCTGACGGCAAAAAAACATTGTGTGAAAGTAGCCTAAAGGCCCCGTCACATGCTACGATATATCTAATGATATGTCGTCGGGGTCACGGAATTTGTGACGCACATCCGGCGTCGTTAGAGATGTTGTACCGTGTGACACCTCCGAACGACTGTTAACGAGCAAACATTCTCACCTTATCGTTGCTCGTTGACACGTCGTTTATTTTCATAATGTCGTACCTCCTTCTGCGCGCCGGTTGTTTGTCGTTCCTGAGGCAGCACACATCGCTACGTGTGACACCCCGGGAACCACGAACACAGCTTACCTGCGTCCCGCCGACAATGAGGAAGGAAGGAGGTGGGCGGGATGTTCGTTCCGCTCATCTCCACCCCTCTGCTTCTATTGGACATCCGCTGTGTGACGTCGCTGTGACGCTGAACGTCCCACCCCCTTCAGGAAGAGGATGTTTGCCGCCCACAGAGACGTCGTTAGGGAGGTAAGTACGTGTGACGGGGGTTAACGATATTGTGCGCCACGGGCAACGAATTGCCCGTGACGCACAAACGACAGGGGCGGGAGAGATTGCTCATGCGATCGCACGATATATCGCTGCGTGTAACGCAGCCTTTAGGAGGGACCCCATGCAACTTTTTTTAAAAAAAAAGTTATTTAAATAAATTTAAAAACAAAATGGCGTGCGCCCCCCGCCCCACACAATTTTGATACTCAGCCATGATAAAGACTTGCTTCTGATTTACCAAAATGACCAGGAAAATGGCACAACAACCAGACAAAAGTAATCACAGTTTTAAAACAAAATGGAAAACTTTTGGTCACTACTGTATATATGAGTGTATAACCATGTGAAATATTCTCTGCACATTGCTTATTGAATGAAACATATTAGTAACCGCATATATTTTTATTTCTAATATACCATATATTTCCTACTAAAAGGCAACGTGCATACATTGAGTGTTTGGTGACATTTTACCTTAGTATTTATAAAGGCAAAACAATTAGAGGAAAAGTATCATAGAAATACGGGCACCACTTTTGTATTTTTTCCCGATTGCTGGCTTTGGCTACAAATGCTGAGGTAAAAATTGCACTAAATACTCATTGTGCGCATGTGGACGTAGACACACCTTACCATAAGGCACACCCCAGGTTTAGATAGCAGAAAAAAGGAAAAACATTTTTTCTACTAATTAAATCTTCCCTTGAGGTCTAAATAGGAGGAGTGACCATTTTTTAGGCACTAGGGTGGAATAGAGAAGTAATACTTTTATGGTCAGTATTTCTCTGCACCAGGGGTTTTATTACACATAGCTTCACAGTACAGATATTAATGAGCAATTTACATATTTATTTTTTTAAGTTTTTTTTATTTAGGTTTTTATAACAAGTGCCAGTAACACAGATACAAAACAAGAGAAATATCACAAGGACCAAGTTAAATGGAGTAAAATTGGAAGGAATGAGAAAAAAACATAAAAAAATTGTGATTTGAACAGCAAACAATAGTCATATCATAAGCATTTTGACCTGTTCTAAACATGAACTTAGTCCAGAGTCCTGCTAATCCCTAGTAGGCTTCTCCCAAGGTCAAAGTTCCTCTCCCTTCATAGATTATCCTCAGATCAATCCCAGTCTAAACCTAGCCAACTGTCTAGACACTAGGCCGGATTCATCTATCCAGGCTGTCAACAGTGGATCAAATTTGTTAATAGTCCCACTTTTTTTTTTATAAATACCTTTCTCCAAATTTTTAAACCAGTTAACTTTATTAACATGCTCCTCTTTAGTCGCACCTTAAGCATCCATCCAATGCTGTGCTATCAGCTTTCGCACCAGATATAGCATTCTTGCTACAGCCACCTTGCCTGCCTCGATAATCGTAATATCTTCCACAGCCCAATACACAGACCAAAGGGGATTTCTCAATAACTATCTTGAAGACTCTATCTTTATCAGGTCCGTTACTTTGCGCCAGTATCTCTCCAGCTCTACACAAGACCACAGCATGTGAACCAAGTTTGCTGCTTCCATCCCACATCTAGGACACCTCGCATCCCTTCTCTCTAATGTGTTCTATACGTGTTATGTATAATTGGGAAAGTCTATGTGCTTCACTGAGAGTAAGTTGGGGAACTCTCTCCAAAGTTTCTGCCCATCGTCCTTCCTCACCTCTCCATACTACATCTACAATCATTATCTACTACCAATGCCAATATTATCCCCGATGAACCAGATGAGTCACCAATCAACTGAATAACTTTATTTTGCCTAATACCAACAGGAGCCTCCCTCGTGAAATCGCCTTAAATGCGTTCCGCACTTGGTGATATTTATTGAAATCTTTACAATCGAGACTATCTTCCCCCTGCGGTTCAGAAAAGTTCTTAAATAAGTTATTGGGAGACTAAATGACAAATTCTAACTCCCTTTCTCTTCCAATTATCAAAGCCAACCAGACTACGCAGAAATTCCCATATAGATATGTATTGTGTGCATCCCTTTATTTCTTGAAACTATTTGGTATTACAATGGTTCAGTGGTTAGCACTGCATGCTCTTATCGCTGGGGTTCTGGGTTCAAATCCCACCAAGGACAACATCTGCAAGGAGTTTGTATGTTGTCGCCGTGTTTGCTTCGAATTTTCTGGTTTCCTCCCACGCTCCAAAGACATACTGATTGGGAATTTAGATTGTCAGCCCCAATGGAGACAGTGATGATCACATCTGTAAAGCACTGTGAAATTAGTAGCGCTATATATGTGAGTAAAACAAAAGAAATAACTCCTTGATCGTCCACCACACTCTATGCATCAGTGAAACTGTAGGATATCTCAAAGCTGCGATTATAAATTTATTCACTTCCAGGGCTTCATAAAGCGATAGACTATTAACTGTCTTTTGCAACAGAGATTTCAATGGGTTTGCACCATCCCCCTCTGATCTGATAACATATTGAGCCTGCGCCGCAAAAGAAGTACACCCAGGGGTTAGGAACAGCTAGACCATCTCCTCTTTATAATTTTTCTAGTTTGATATGAGCCGTCCCACCGTTCCACATCAGAAATCTAAATATTTTATTAACACCATAGAAAGCACCCACACCGTAGAGTTATGCAAGAGATATAGCAGCTGTGGCATCCAGATCATTTAAATCAAATTTGCTCTTCCTATCACTGACAATGCTAGTTCAAACCAGACCCCATATTTCTCTGCAAATTTATTATTGGGCTTAATCCAGAGGATTACTAGACACCCTGATCCCCAGATAATTAACCATTTACACTTTTTGTAGACATGAGGTGTTCAAAGAAGCCTCTTCCCCCACTCTCTCGTCTAACAGCATAAGGACTGACTTTGACCAGTTAATGGACAGCCCTGAATATTCCCCAAAGGATTGGATCACATCCATTGCCCTAGGCAGAAAGGAAGAGGCAATTGTTAGAAAAAGTGAGATATTGTCCACAATGCTACCTTATCTTCCAAAAGTCCTCTCTTAAACCCTTCTACCCCCACATTATGCCACAATAAAATTGCTAATGGTTCTAGCACTAGTGCAAAGAGGAGGGGTGACTGGGGTTACCCCTGCCTCGTTCCCCTTTCTAGTGCAAAAGAATCAGAAAATGACCCATTTACCCGAATCCTGGCCATAGGGTTAGTATATAACAGGTGTATCCAATCTGTGAGACGCGTGCCCATACCAAACACTCCCAATACCACCAAGAGAAACCTCCATTCCACACTATCGAAGGCTTTTGCCGCATCTAAGAAGCATGTGACTTTATATCCAGAGTTATCGACCAGCTCCTGCAGATTCATAAATAGCCTATGTATATTAGTTGCCGTTGATCTCCTCAGCATAAAACCAGACTGATCCTGGTGAATAGTAGTGGAGATGACCTTTGCAAGTCAATTTGAAAGGACCTTCGCTATAATTTTAACGTCAACAGTAAGAAGGGAGATGGGTCTATATCATATGTGACTACTCTACACATGTAATGGGGGGAGCAATTTTCTTCACATAACTTAATGCAGCTGTACGTTTAGTAGCATCCCCCAACCCCTTTACATTCCAACTTAAACGAAAAAAATCAGCCATTCACAAAATATGTAAATAAACATCTCATATCTACAGTATATCTTGCATCTTAATTCTCACACCACAGATATTTACACACAACACTGCTGCATAGACAGTACATACACACTCATTTCTGCTACATCTGCATATTTACAGACACACAGCTCTGAAACATTTCACATTTAGGATGCGTTAACACTGGCGTATTGCCAGGGCATAAATCAGCCGGGTGCTTTCCGAGGTTTTATCATATAGCACTTGACCCAATGTTATACTATGGAATAGTGCCTATCAGCGATTTTCGTCTCATGCCGATTCGACATGAGAAAAAAAAAAAAAAATGTATGCACGCTATGATTGGCAGCGTATCTCAGATCACAGACACCCATAGAAATCTATGGGTGCATGTGAAACATTGGCCTGCACTCAAATGCCATCCGAGTTCAGTCCGATATACACAGAAACAGACAATGGAGAAGATGAAAGGAATAATGTGTCCCTCTTCTCTGCACCTGTGCTCCAATAATGGCATGTGAGGGAATCAGAGCACAGTAGAATAACACTCGGCTCACGCTAGGAACAGAGATTGAGCCTAGTGTCATTTGCATATCGCATCAGATGCTCTACAGTAGTGTGAGCGCACCCTTACATACACACAGCTCTGCTACATACACACATTTACATGCACACACAGGTCTGCTACATATGCAAATTTCTCTACCTACACATCTCTGCTATAGATGCATATTCATATACACACAGCTTCGCTACATATGCACATTTGCATACACATGCACTGTGTATACATCACCTCATTTTGCAGTTCCTTCCAAGTGATGTGAAATGTCCTGGAGCTAGTCAAGTAGAAGGTTCTTCAGCTGCTCACTCAGGACGTGCAGCCTCTGTGCAGGCACCAGTAGCTTCCTCTCCTGCTCTGCACCAATCTCATAGATCAGTGTGGGGCAGGAGAAGAGAACAGTTCTCTCAGAGATCGGGAAGGACACTGTCTCCTCCATATCAGGAAGTTACATCTCGACTATAAGACACACTTAGCAAGATTTTTTTTCCTTCTTAAAATTGCATCTTTTGTCACCTGCACACGTTGAACGTTTGGCGAGTTTTTTACATCAGTATTTATGCTGAAATGGTGCACGTATTTCTATTATACTTTTCCTCTGACCGTTTCACTCCTTGTTTTCGCTACAAACACTGAGGAAGGTTGAACTAGATGGACCTAGGTCTTTTTTCATCCTATGTAACTATGTAACTGAGGTAAGAAAGACACCAAAGACTCAACGTGTGCACATGGCCTTATCTTTAAAAAAAAAAAATGCAATAAGTTTATAAGTAATTTCCATTTTTCATTTAATTATACGACTGTCTATTATGTGGGGTTTTTTTTTTTTACAATTTGTTAATAACATATATAGTTTCTCCCCGTCGTAGTTACTTTTGATTGATCAACAAAATATGATTTTCAAGTAATTTATTTTTCACATTCTAGGAATTATAATGGCTAACTTCTGTGTGGGAATTTTGATGTCTAAGAAAGTGGCATTTTTGGTTAAACGTTTTCCCACATTCTGAACAGGAAAAAGGCTTCTCCCCTTTGTGAATTCTTTGGTGTGTAGCAAGATTTGATTTATCTGCCCAACATTTCCCACATTCTGAACAAGAAAAGGGCTTCTCTCCCGTGTGAGTTCTCTTGTGCAAAACAAGATTTGAGTGATGATTAAAACATTTCCCACATTCTGAACAGGAAAAAGCCTTCGCCCCTATGTGAGTTCTCTGGTGTGTAACAAGATTTGATTTATCTGCCCAACATTTCCCACAGTATGAACACGAAAAGGGCTTCTCTCCTGTGTGAGTTCTCTGGTGTATAACAAGATTTGATTGCCAATTAAAACATTTCCCACATTCTGAACATGAAAAAGGCTTCTCCCCTGTGTGGGCTCTCTGATGTTTAATGAGATATGGTTTCTGTACAAAACATTTCCCACATTCTGAACATGAATATGGCTTCTCCCCTGTGTGGGCTCTCTGATGTTTAACAAGATATGATTTCTGCACAAAACATTTCCCACATTCTAAACATGAAAAAGGCTTCTCACCTGTGTGAATTCTCTGGTGACTAACAAGAGTCGATTTCAAATTAAAATGTTTCCCACATTCTGAACATGAATATGGCTTCACCCCTGTGTGACTTCTCTGGTGTCTAACAAGGTGTGATTTATTTAAAAAACATTTTCCACATTCTGAACATGAATATGGCTTCTCCCCTGTGTGAGTTTTCTGATGTGTAACAAGCAGTGATTTCAGTACAAAACATTTCCCACATTCTGAACATGAAAAAGGCTTCTCCCCTGTATGAGTTCTCTGATGTTTAGCAAGGTGTGTTTTCTGTACAAAACAGTCTCCACATTCTGAACATGAAAAAGGCTTCTCACCTGTGTGAGTTCTCTGATGAATAGCAAGAGTCCATTTAGAATGAAAACATTTTCCACATTCTGAGCATGGATGTGGCTTCTCTGCAGTATGACTTTTCTCATGCCTATCAAGATCTGTTTTACGGTTAAAATATCTCCAACATTTGGAACAAGAAAATCTCATCTCCACAGTGTTATTTTTTTGATGTTTAACAAAAGATGTTTTGAGGGAAAAATTATTTTCAGATTCTGAATGTGAAATCAGCTTCTTTGCTTTTAGTTCAGGTAATATTTTAATGCCTCTTTTGTGACTTTTATTTTTCTTAGTAATCTGTAATGAATCAGAAGCTAGGACCTGTTTCAAAGGATCAAATGATTGACATTTACTGTGAAAGGAGGATGGGATATCTGGAATAAAAGAATTCACTTCAATTGTATGCTGTATGATTTCAAGGTCATCTGATTTAAAAATTGAAGATGTCAGTTGTCCCTCTGATCTCCTGGTAGAGTCATCTGCCAAGAACAAAATCAATTATTATTTTTTAATATAGAATACAAAATTTAAGGGGTATTTTAACATTTGAACTCAAAATGGCCATAGAAATAACAAGTTATATAGTAAAATTTAATTATCCACCAAGATAGTGATAGTTCACAGTCTAACTGAAGACCTCATAGCATCAACCAATAGAGTATGAAGTACAACTATTCGTTTATTACATCTTCCTTATTGGAATAAAAAGTAACCAAAAAATGTTGTGTAGGCAAATATGATCAGGGCCGCCATCAGGACATTACTGCCCTTACTGGTGTATGGGGCCCGATGAAGAGGGGGCCTGGCCCCCAGTCAAAGCAAGATAACTGCAGATAGTGGATGGCGCACACTACTCGGCCCCTCACTGCCACTGGTGCCACCAGAAAGGCTAATTTGCATGTAAGGGTGTGTTGCATGCAAATAGTCATGTGGTGGCACACACTCATGCAGCCTAAAGTGTCCACAGCAGAGGGAGCAGGCCGTGTGAGTGTGACATAATCAGTGACGTCAGACGCTGCTAGTCGCCCTCTGATTATACAGAGAGGCAGTGTGTGTGGGGGACATCATACAGAGGGGCAGTGAGTTGGGGATATTATATAGAGAGGCAGTGAGTTGGAGATATTATACAATGAGGCAGTGTGTGTGGGATATTATGCAGAAGGGTGGTTATGTGGGGGATATAGAGACACAGTGTGAGGTAATTTTATATAGAGGAGCAGTGTGTGGGGGGATTTAATACAGAGGGGCAGTGTGTGTGGGGGATATTATACAGAGGAGCAGTGTGTACGGAGGATTTTATACAGAAGGACAGTGTGTGGGATTATATCGTGGGATTATATTATACAGAAGGGCGGTGTGTGGGGATATCATACAGAGGGGCAGTGTGTGGGTGGATGTCATACAGAGGCGTAGGTTGTGGGGTTATATTATACAAAGGGGAAGTGTTTGTGGGGATATTATACAGAGGGGCAATGTGTGGGGGGATATACAGAGGGACAGTGTGTGTGAGGGGTATTATACAGAGTGTCAGTTTGTGGGCAGCATAATATACAGAGGGGCAGTGTGTGGGCAGGATATTATACAGAGGATTAGTTTGTGGGGGAATAGTATATAGAGGAGCATTGTGTGAGTGATATTATACAGAGAGAGTATGGGAGGATACTTTACAGAATGGCAGTGTATAGTGGGTTTTAATACAGAGACAGTGGGTTGGGTTTTTTATACAGAGGGGCGGTTTGTGTGTCAAATATTATACAGAGGGCCAGGTTGTGTGGTTATATTATACAGAGGGGCAGGGTGTGGGGTATATTATACAGAGGGGCAGTGTGTGTGAGGATACTATACAGAGAGGCAGTGTGGAGGTGTATTATACAGAGGGACACTGTATGGGGGATATACAATTATACACAGGAGCAGTGTGTGGGAATATTATACAGAAAGACAGTGTGTGGAGGATATTATAGTGAGGGACAGTGTGTGGGGGGATATTATACAGAGGAACAGTGTGTGGGGATTTTATACAAAGGGGCAGGGTGTGGGGTTATATTATACAGAAGGGCAATGTCTGAGGGGATATTATATAGAGGATCAGTGTGTGAGGGGATATTAGAAAGAGGGGCAATTTGTGGGTTGATATTGTACAGAGGGGAAGCCTGTGGAGATATACAGAAGGACAGTGTGTGTGGGAATATTACACAGAGCATAAAGTTAAAAGATAAACACACAACCCCCCCCAAAACAAAGAAAACAAAAAACAAAAACCAAGATAGAGAGAACCCCAGCCTGTCAATCAGATCAGTCAGAGATATATGAATGTCAGTCAAAATTTCAGTGGTAGAATTACCATATCCACCACCACCATATAGTCTGAGAAACAAATATCAAGGGGACAGGACAGTGTGTGGGGGAATATTATACAGAAGGGCAGTGTGTGAGGATATTATACAGAGGGGCAGTGTATGGGGGATATTATACAGAGGGGCAGTGTGTGGGATATTATAGATTATAGAAAAGTACAGTGTGTGGGGGATATTATACAGAAGGACAGTGTGTGGGGTTATATTCTACAGATGGGCAGCGTGGGGGATATTATATAGCGGGGCACTGTGTGTGGTATAGTAAACAGAAGGGCAGTATGTGTGGAAATATTATACAGAGAGGCAGTGTGGGGTTGTATTTTACAGAGGTGCAGTGTAGGGGTGTATTATACAGAGGGGCAGCGTGAGTGGGGATAGTATATAGAGGAACTGTGTGTATATTATACAGAGAGGCAGTGTGTGGTGTTACATTATACAGAGGGATGGTTTGTAGGGGATATTATACAAAGGGGCAGTGTGTGTGGGGATTTTATACAAAGGGGCAGTGTGTGGGGATTTTATACAGAGGGGCAGTGTGTGTGGGGATTTTATACAGAGAGGCAGTGTGTGTGGGGATTTTATACAGAGGGGCAGTGTGTGTGGGGATTTTATACAGAGGGGCTGTGTGTGTGGGGATTTTATACAGAGGGCACTGTGTGGGGTTATATTATACAGAGGGGCAGTGTGTGTGTGGGATATTATATAGAGGGGCAGTGTGTGGAGGTGTATTATATTTTTTTTCCAAGTGATTTTCTAACCTGTCAGTACATTGTAAATACCCTGTCATTTGGCTTTGTAGATTGCAGATCTGGGCATGTAAGGGTCAGCATCTTCTAATGCTAGGTTATAAGTGCTATTGAAAAGGGCTTTAAGTGCCCAAAGTAATATTAACAGTTCCAGGTGGAAGAGAATATTGTAGTCTATGACTGGACTACACCACCGATAAAGCAGCCAAAGCCGGTGAATGAGAAGAATCTGTGACTTCTCTGCATTTAGTTGTGTAAAGGAAATAATCAGATTTTGGACTCTATTGTGAATATTATAATGTTTGTATTGTCAAAATATGACTGTAAGGTATTGGTATATCGTAATACATTTAATTACACCATCTTATGAACATCTCTGAATTTAAGATTGCGCTTGGCACACTCAAACAAACAGAGATTACTTTCTAAGTCTTAAGGCCCCTTTACACACAGACTTTCTAGCGATCCCACCAGCGATCCCGACCTGGCCGGGATCGCTGGAAAGTCTCTAAACAGTCGCTGGTGAGCTGTCAAACAGGCAGATCTGGCCAACGACGCAGCAGCGATACGGACCTGCAGAACAACCTTGCTGGTCGTTGGGGACCTGTCACACAGCAGCTATTTGATGACTCACACCTATGTTAGGGGCGTGGTGTTTGGCGCTGAAGCCACCTAGGTGTCCTTTTTTACACGCCCCCCTCAGCTCCGATTGGTGATCGCTAGTGCGTTCTTATTGGCGACCCCGAGCTTGGAAAGATTGGCAAAAGTCGCGCTTGTATATCCTTTGTTCCTGAGCTTTATAGTATTGCAGACTGGAGAACTCTCTAATGATCCGCAAACCAGCACGCTCAGGAACAAGGTAGCTTTGAAACAAAAGTTGCCTTCTTTTCAGTGAAAGCCGCCCAATCAAAACGCAACAGCTACCACCAATCAGAGGGGGCGGGAAAGGGAACGCTATAGCACGCCTACGGGCTGAATTCTAAGTCACTAACGATGTCGTAACAGTGTCAAACACACTGATGCATGCTACGCAGCGGGAAACAAAGGACCAAAAAATAGTCCTGAACGATTTGTAGCGATCAGCGACCTCACAGCGGGGGCCAGGTCGCTGATGCGTGTCACACACTGCAATGTTGCTGGGGAGGTCGCTATTACGTCACAAAACAGGTGACGTTACAGCGATATCGCTAGCAATGTTGCAGTGTGTAAAGGGGCCTTTACATTTACATAAGAAGCCACTAAAGCTAGGATCACACGTAGCGACGCAGCAGCGATCACGATGACGACCTGACCTTATCAGGATCGATGCTGCATCGTTACATGGTCGCTGGTGAGCTGTCAAACAGGCAGATTTCACCAGCGACCAGCCCCCAGCCAGCAGGTACGCGTGGAAGCGATGCTGCGCTTGGTAACTAAGGTAAATATCGGGTAACCAAGCAAAGCCCTTCGCTGGTTACCCGATATTTACCTTGGTTACCAGCGCACATCGCTTAGCGCTGGCTCCCTGCACTCCTAGCCAGAGTACACATCGGGTTAATAAGCAAACCTTTGCTTATTTACCCGATGTGTACTCTGGCTACGCGTGCAGGGAGCCGGCACTGGCAGCCTGAGAGCGGCGGACGCTAGTAACTAAGGTAAATATTTGGTAACCAGCGAAGCACTTCGCTTGGTTACCCGATGTTTACCTTGGTTACAGCTTGCCGCAGGCTGCCAGAAGCCGGCTCCCTGGTCGCTTCAGTTCGTCGCTCTCTCGCTGTCACACACACAGTGATGTGTGCTTCACAGCAGGAGAGCAACGTCCAAAAAATTAAGCAGGACATTCAGCAACAACCGGCGACCTCACAGCAGGGGCCAGCTTGTTACTGGATGTCACACACAGCGACAGTGACGGGACGTTGCTGCTACGTCACATAAAATGGTGACTTACCAGTGACGTTGTTGTCGCCGTCGCTGTGTGTGACACCACCTTAAGACATATGCAAGATAAGATAAGGACTATAAGACTACACACCGCGTCATTTGCATCACTTTGCCTGCTATTTACATCACCTTCCCAAAGGACCAATTAACACACACAGTTAAGATTTAGGAACCAACCACTGTAAGGGGCACTTTGCACACTGCGACATCGCAGGTGCGATGTCGGTGGGGTCAAATTGAAAATGACGCACTTCCGGCATCGCATGCGACATCGCAGTGTGTAAAGGCTGGATGATACGATTAACGAGCGCAAAAGCGTCGTAATCGTATCATCGGTGCAGCGTCGGCGTAATCCATGATTACGCTGACGCGACGGTCCGATGTTGTTCCTCGCTCCTGCGGCATCACACATCGCTGTGTGTGAAGTCGCAGGAGCGAGGAACGTCTCCTACCGGCCTCACTGCAGCTTCAGTAGGATATGCGGAAGGAAGGAGGTGGGCAGGATGTTTACATCCTGCTCATCTCCGCCCCTCCGCTCTGATTGGCTGCCTGCCGTGTGACGTCGCAGTGACGCCACACGACACGCCCCCTTAACAAGGAGGCGGGTCGCCGGCCACAGGGACGTCGCACGGCAGGTGAGTGTGTGTGTGAAGCTGGCGTAGCGATAACTTTCGCTACGCCAGCTATCACCACATATCGCTGCTGCGACGGGGGCGGGCACTATCGCACTCGGCATCGCAGCATCGGGCTGCGATGTCGTAGTGTGCAAAGCCCGCCTAAGTCTTGAATAACAACCAACAATGTTGAAGTTGTACTAACTTCCATGTTGAGGGTATGTGCGCACGTTGCTTTTTACCTGCTTTTTACCTGCTTTTTTGCTGCTTTTTCTTCTGCGCTGTTTAATGCCAAAATGGATGTGTTCTTCTATTCAAGCAAAGTCTATGGGAATTTGGGTTTCTTGTTCACACTATGTTGTTCAAAATGCTGCCTTTTTGTGGCAGAACTTTGGTCAAAAACTCAGCTTTTCAAAGAAGCAACATGTCAATTGTTTTTGCCATTTGGGTTTTGCACTGCAAAGCTGAGTTTTTGACCAAAGTTCTGCCACAAAAAGGCAGCATTTTGAACAACATAGTGTGAACAAGAAACCCAAATTCCCATAGACTTTGCTTGAATAGAAGAACACATCCATTTTGGCATTAAACAGCGCAGAAGAAAAAGCAGCAAAAAAGCAGGTAAAAAGCAGGTAAAAAGCAACGTGCGCACATACCCTAAAGCTTTTCAGTAAATATGACCAACCCCCCCGGCACCGCCCTGTTTGGTAATCATTGCTGACTCCATACCTGTAGTGGCCTCAATTATTCCCTCCATCGACTTCGCATCAATGTCGTTCAAGGGTCATGCTGTGTTAATCAGCCAATTGGCATAACAGTGGTTACTACTTTACTACTCACCTGGGTAGTCATATGTAGGAATCTCCTCTTTCCTCCGCTCATCACCCCTCACATATGTCTCTGTAGTATTAATATGGGTCAGATCTTCACCCTGAAACAAATATTGTAAAAGTCACAGACAGATGGAGAAGTCCCATCTATGATCAGCTCTAATCCTGCCATCTCCACCGCTCTCATTACACAAGTATAACACATATAATACTGGTGGATAAAACAAGACTGAGCACAAGACCTTCACAGCCGTCTACACATCATAGGGAGATTTCATGTCACCTTCACTCCATCTACCTGATGATCCTGAGGAACATCGGGATCTTCTTGTTTACAGTCCTGTGGGAGAAGAGGATGGAGACTTCTCTCTGGTGTTGTCCTCTTACTGGATAAACCTGGAGGAAACACATACAGGGACTGAACTCATTTTTTACATACAGATAATTATAGGCCGTGTGTATTTAGTCCTATTACCTGGTGATGTGAGGGGCTGGGGAACCTCCATCATGACGTCCTTATACAGATCTTTGTGTCCTTCTAAATACTCCCACTCCTCCATGGAGAAATAGACTGCAACATCCTCACACCTTTTAGGAACCTGATACATACAATGATACCATCATCCCCCGATCCCTTCATAGTGTTACTGTATAATGTCCCAGCATTCCCAGCAGTGTCACCTCTCCAGTCAGCAGCTCAATCATCTTGTAGGTGAGTTCTAGGATCTTCTGGTCATTGATGTCCTCATGTATCGGGGGGTGAGGTGGAGGCCCCGTGATCAGGCTCAGGGGTCTTCCCCATCCCTCAGACACAGGGGCCTGACAGCGCTCACTAGAGGTCTTCTTCACTACTGTGTAATCCTGGTTATGGGGAGACACAGTAATTAATCTCATTACAGACATTTCCAGAGTCCTCACCTCTCCAGTTCTGTCCATCTGTTATTCCCATAGATAAGAATGATGTAATGTGACGTCATCAGCATCTCTCACCTCTCCAGTAAGCCGGAAGAGGATCTCTAGGGTGAGGTGTAATATCCTCTCCGCCATCTTGTCCTTGTTCCTATCCATCATTGACAGGTAAAACAGGAAAATTCTTTTATATAGATCTCCACTGAGAGGATCCAATATTGTTGGGACCTGAATGGAAAACCATGAGCTGTATAATCATAAAGAATCCGGTGTAAAAATATAAAAGGAGGAAACATATATACAGTATATTCTCTTTGTCTCGCATGGACTGAAACATAAGTTGAATTGCTGATAAAACATGTCCTCCACGTGCCCAATCACTGGTTATGTCGGCCACTGCTTCAGCTACTGAATGGCTGTAGGGATGAGTTATTCGTAGGGACTAACAAGGGAATACAGAAACTGGCGGGGACCAAAGTAGTGGTGGCACAGAAGTAGTGGAAGATCTTTAAAGGGAACCTGTCACCAGTTTTTTAGTATCTCAATAAATGCCACAGTACCGATGACTGAGGGCAGGAAAGGGGCTGAGGACTGAGGGCAGGAAAGGGGCCGAGGAGAGAGGTCAGAAAAGGGCCATGGACTGAGGGCAGACGGGTTTCCTCACTTCCGGCCTCTCATAGTTGGGGCGTCTGTATCTATCAGTGAAAAAGGAACAAAAACCTCATGATTCATAGAAATCGGCAAGAGAAAAACACCAAGAAAGTCTGAGCTGAAGGGGTTAATGCCCCCAGTAATGGGGAGTCTCCACATACCTCCACCTGCAGAGCCGCACACTAGATATATGGCTGCTCTGTGCTTACAGGACCTGTGATGATGTCACATGGAGGGGAGGAGTCAGGGGTCACATGATCAGCTCCTCAGTGTATGCAGGACTCCGCTGTGCGGGTGTGATGGTGCTGGATGATTTCCCCATGATGAGGATTTGGGGAGTGTGTGATGTAGACTTTCTGTTCCTATGAGGTAAATTAAGCGACTTATGTTTTATGGCGATTTAAGTGCATTTTTTTCTTGTTTTTTTATGCTGCGATTTTCATCTCTTTATTGAATGGAATTTTATAATGACGAAGCCAGTTTTGTAATTTATGACCACCTATTGTACCATCACCCATTCCCTGTAGACTGTGAGCCCTCGCGGGCAGGGTCCTCTCTCCTCCTATACCAGTCTGTCTTGTACTGTTAATGATTGTTGTATGTATACCCTCTTTCACTTGTAAAGCGCCATGGAATAAATGGTGCTATAATAATAAATAATAATAATATAATAATGATGACCAGGCCAAATTTTACAATTCTGACCAGTGTCACGTTTTGAAGTTATAACTCTGGAACGCTTCAATGGAACCCAGTGATTCTGCAACTGTTTTTTCGTGACATTTGTATTTGATGATGGTGATGAATTAAGTATGACCAGAGCTATGTCACACAAAAGTGGTTCATAAATAACATTGTCAACTATAAATAACGTGTGTCTACTTTACATCAGCACAATTTTTTTAAACATTGTTTTGGGGTTGTTTTTTGTTTTTTTTTTAGGAAGTTGAAAATTAACAAAAACATTTGTTTAGGGACCACATCACATTTGAAGTGACATTGAGAGGCCTAGGTGACAGAAAATACCCAAGACTGACATCATTTTAAAAACTGCAAACCACACTGCTTAAAACCACATCCAAGAAGTGTATTAATCATTTAGGTGCTCAACATGAATTAAAAAGAAATGTAGAAGGAAAAAATAAAATTGTAATTTTTCTAAGAAAAATATTGCTTCAGTCTAAAATGTTACAATTCATAAGGGTAACAGAAGAAAATGGACCATACAATATGTTGTACAATTTTTCTTGAGTACGCCGATACCCCATATCTGGTGGAACTTACTGTTTGGGTGCATTGTAGGGCACAGAAGGGAAGAAGCACTATTTGACTTTTGGAGTGCAGAATTGGCTGAAATAAATAACAGCTGCCATGTCGCATTTGCCGAGTAACTGATGTGCCTAAACATTGGAAACCTCAGACAAGTCACTCCATTCTGGAAACTAGGACCCTCACAGAATTTTTCTAGGTGGGGTTAGCAGTTTGAACCCACAGGTGGATCACAGAATTTTAAACGTTGGTCCAAGATAATGGAAAAATATCTTTTTCCCATAAAAATGTTACAAGGGTAACAAGAGAAAATGGACCATACAATATGTTGAGCAATTTCTCTGTCCGATGGGTGTCACTGCACTCCAATCCGGTGCCTTCTCTCTGCTGCGATTGCCATCCTCCTTCGACCCAGCCCAGTATGGATGACGTGTCCTACTTCATCCACACAAGCAGGCATTGCAGTCTTAAGCAGGTGCACTTTGATTTGGCCTTCTCGAAGCAGATCAAAGTATTGTAATGCGCATGCACGGTCAGTCTTTCACCTTTCCTCGCACCTTCGTATTACAGTACTTTGCTCTGCCCTGAGCAGGGCAGATCAAAGTGTGCCTGTACAGGACCGCAATACCGGCTCGTGTGCATGACGTAGGACACATCATCCATACTGGGCATGGTCGATACAGGATAGCGATCGCAGAAGAGAGGAAGCGCCAGACCGCAGAGAGGATCCAGAAAGCAGCGACGCTTATCGGACCAGACAACACCCTAAGTGACGATTATAGACGTGATTTTTACGTTATACGGAGCGGCCTGGGCTCTTATATACAGTATTCTGGAATGTTCTATATAAGGGCTCATTGGTGGTGGCCACAGCTTATAGCCAAATCTGGAGACAGGTTCCCTTTAAAAACTGCAGCCACCACCAGTAAGCTGTTATATATAGTGTTGTATAATACTGTATATACACTGGAGATCAAAATCAGAGAACAACACAAATTCCTAAATGTTAAGGTCATTGTGTAATTATATTCTAACATGAGTAAACTAGCAGTATTTTAAGCTTATTTCATAAATTTAATGTAAAGCACATAATAAAAATGTAAATGAGATAAATGAAAAAGAACACTGATCAAAATTAGAGAACACTTTCAGATACCTGCAAATTATTGGTGTTAATCTGGCACCTGGGGCTAATTTCCTTAATTATCTGACAAACCATATTTAACTGGCAGCCTAACTTTCCAGTTTGCAGTGACTTTGCAAAAAAATGGTGTGGCATTCCAAATGACTGAAACCCTCCAGCAGCAGGTTGTCTAGATGAAGGTCAATTGAGTGACCCTATCAGCCATAGCAAGAAAAATTGGTTGCTCCAAGTCTGTGATTTCGTGAATATTGAATCTTTACAACATCACAAACTCTTTCAAGTCCCCCAAGAATGCTGGTCACCTTCGAAAGACAAATGCAAGACAGGATAATGCGGAGAATCTCCATGAGTAATCGTTTCAACACTACAGCTGGAATTGCTAGCCAGTTCAGCACTAAACAGGATAAGGATCTGTCTCGTCATACAGTGTCACAATGTTTAAGAGCATTTGGACTGAAAGCTCTCATTTGCAGAAAGAATCAAAAGCCTAGTCTCACCTTTGGTGAGGAGAATATTGTGTGGACAGAGAAGTGTCCACAGTTCATTTTAGTGATGAAAGCAAGTTTAATTTATTTGGGCTCCAATGGGAAACATTATGTTAATTGACAAACTGGGGAAACACCGAACTCAAAGTGTGTTAAGAAGTCAGTGAAAGGTGGTTGAGGAAGTGTCATTTTTTGGGGAATGTTTTCTACACCAGGAGTTGGACCTCTCATACAGCTACATGGCAGAGTGAATGCAAGTGTGGATCAGAACCTTCTTCAACAACACATGGTTCCTTACTTGTGTTCATGACTCAATCATCCAGCAATTTTCATGCAGAACAATGACCCCTGTCACACAGCATAATGGGTAAAGCAGTTCCTTGAAACAGAAAACATTGAAACAATTAAATGTCCAGCACAGATTCCTGCGCTCTAAACCCAATAGAAAACCTCTGGAAAATCCTTGGTGATGGCCAAGAAACCCTTAACAGTCAAAGAACTGTAGAAGAGACTGGAAGAAGAGTGGACTGAAATCACACCAGAGCAGTGTAATAGACTAGTGACGTCCTGTGGCCACAGATGTGCTGAGGTCATTCAAAGCAAAGACCTGTACACTTCCTACTGATTGGTGACTGTTGTTACCTTCAGAAAATGTATTTATAGTCTTTCTCTGTGCTACAGTCATTGCTGTTCTCTAATTAGGATCATAACATTTTGGGCAAAATAAAGGGTTTACGTTGATAAACTTTGGATCTTTTGTAAAACACTATTCTAGTGGCATGGTGCACCCCTTACAAAAAACCTTCAAATGTTTATGAGTGTAGATTACATTATTTCTGAAAAATCAAGTGATCATACATTGTTCTCTAATTTGATCTCAATTGTAAGTGACCAAACTGATCTGTATAACATTATAATAAAAGGTGTTTATCACCTGCGGGGCAGTCCAGTCCAATGGGCATTGCTGGTCTTGATCAGGCGCCTCTTCCCTCCTTTTTTTGAGTGGATGATGTGTCCTATGTCATCCACACAGTGTCCTCCTTTGCACGCACACTTCTCTCTGCCTTGCCAAGGGCAGAGCAAAGTACTGTAATACAAAGGTGCGGGTAAAGGTCAAATAATGCCAGCACATGAGCACTACAATACTTTGATTTGCCCTTAGCAGAGTAGAGAGAAGTGCGCAGGAGGATAACAGTGGACACTGTGTGGATAATACAGGACACCTCAACCACACGGAGCAGGGAAGGACGGCAATCGCAAGAAGAGAGGAGGTGCCGGAACAAGATCAGTGACAGCCATGAGACCGGATTACCCTGCTGGTGAGCATAATAAAAGGTCTTTTTCACATTATGCAGCGTGGCCTGGGCTCTTATATACAGTATTGTGGAATGTGGTGTGTAAGGGGGTACGGGTGGTGGCCGCAGCTTATAGGGGAAAAACCTGGTGACAGGTTCTCTTTAAAGGGAATCTGTGACCACATTTGTCCTATCTATACTATTCGTATGGGCATACAGGTTATAAAATGCTGAAAAAAGTCCTACCTGAGTGTAGACGGGTTTCCTCACTTCCGTCCTCTCATAGTTGGGGCGTCTGTATCTATCGGAGGAAAAGGAACAAAAACCTCACGATTCATAGAAATTAGTGAGAGAAAAACACCAAGAAACTCAGAGCTGAAGGGGTTAATGCCCCCTGCCCCAGTAAGGCTGCTTTCACACATCCGGTTTTAGCAGTGCGTCAAAAACCGGCTCTAAAACCTATGAAAAAAAACGCATCCTTTGCATAAGTTTTAACATGCGGCCCGTCCGGTTTTTGCCGGTTGCGGCACGCTACTGAGCATGCGCAGTGCAAACACCCGCATGCGGCAGTGTTTTTTGCCGCATCGTGCCGCATCCATAGGCATGCATTGGAAAAGAAGGATTTTTGTGTACTCACCGTAAAATCTCTTTCTCCGAGTCTTCATTGGGGGACACAGGACCATGGGTGTATGCTGCTGTGACTAGGAGGCTGACACTAAGTGAACATAAAAAGAGTTAGCTCATCCCTGGCAGTGTACACCCTGAGCCGGAGGCGGTACTATGCCAGTTTTGTGTAAAAGCAGTAGTAGGAGAGCCTTGAACAACCATAACTAAACAATGTAATACAAGAGAAAAATGTGTGTTGAAAAAAAACACAGTGCCTTATGGGCACGTAAATATACAGTAGCCGGATGGAAACAAAGGTGACCCGCAAACAACATCGTGAAACATCCGGTAAATGAAGACCTCACAATCTAAACAGGGTGGGTGCTGTGTCCCCCAATGAAGACTCAGAGAAAGAGATTTTACGGTGAGTACACAAAAATCCTTCTTACTCTATCGCCTTCATTGGGGGACACAGGACCATGTTACGTCCAAAAGCAGTCCCTGGGTGGGTACATAAGCCGTCCTACAGAACCAAAGCAAACAACAACTTCTGTGGGAACGCTCTGTACAAATGTTTACTACCTTTTTAGAGGTGTGCGACGGCCGTCTGCAACACCTTTCTCCCAAGGCAGGCATCTGCTGATGCCTGGGTGTGGACCCTGTAAAACCTGGTGAAGGTATGAAGACTGGACCACGTTGCGGCTTTGCAGACTTGCTCGGCTGAAGCCTGGTGTCTGATTGCCCAAGACTGCCCAAGACGCCCCAACTGCCCGGGTGGAATGGGCTCTTACTCCCCTCGGAGGGGACTTGTCCCTGATTCGGTAGGACTCCGCAATGGCTGATCTGATCCATCTGGCAATGGTAGCCTTGGACGCCGGCATACCCTTCTTGGAACCAGCAGGCAGGACGAACAGGTTGTCTGATTTGCGGAAAGGCGCAGTTCTCGAGACGTAAGTCCTGAGCGCTCGTACTAAGTCCAGAGTGTGTAATGACCTTTCCAAGGAGTGAGTGGGTGCCGGACAAAAAGATGGAAGCACGATCTCCTCATTCAGGTGAAAAGGAGACACCACCTTCGGCAGGAACTCCGGAGACGGGCGCAGGACAACCTTGTCCTGGTGAAAAACCATAAAAGGTGAGCGGCACGACAGAGCTGCCAGTTCGGACGTTCTCCTGATTGAAGTGACCGCCACCAAAAAGACCACTTTCCAGGATAAGTGTGAGAATGAAGATTCTCTGAGTGGTTCAAATGGAGCCAGTTGAAGGGATCCTAAAACCAGATTAAGATCCCATGGTTCTAGCGGAGCCCGATAGGGCGGATTCAGATGAGCGACTTCTTGGATGAACGTCTTGACCTGCGGACGTGATGCTAGGTTTCTTTGGAAAAGAACAGACAAAGCCGAAACCTGCCCCTTGATGGTTGCCAGCGAGAGACCCGCTTGCAACCCTGCCTGAAGGAACGCTAGAAGCGGTAGTGAAAGAACTTGCGGGGAGAGATTGCCGTTGACCTCGCACCACTGAAAAAATGCCTTCCAGGTGTGATAGTAGATCTTTGACGATGAGGGCTTTCGAGCCCTAATCATAGTCTGAATCACTTCTGGAGCAAACCCTGACTGGGCTAACAGCCAGGATTCAAGAGCCATGCCGTCAAATTGAGAACCCCTGAATTTTGATGGAAGAGCGGACCCGGAGACAGCAGGTCCGGCCGATCTGGAAGCCGCCATGGGGTGTCTGCGACGAGCTGTGCGAGTTCTGCGAATCATGCTCGCCTGGGCCATTCTGGAGCGATGAGAATCACCGGAATGCCCTCTGCCTTGATTTTCTTAAGGACTCTTGGGATCAGTGGCAGCGGCGGAAAGATGAACGGTAGTCTGAACTGTTTCCACGGAAGAATGAGGGCGTCGACTCCTAGCGCCTGCTGGTCGTGGTAGCGGGATATGAACTGTGGAACTTGATTGTTGAACCGCGAGGCCATCAGGTCCACATCCGGAGTCCCCCACCTGTGGCAAATCTGCTCGAAAACCTCTCTGTTTAGAGACCATTCGCCCGACGCCAGACCCTGTCTGCTGAGGTAGTCGGCCGCCCAGTTTTCCGCGCCGGGGATATGTACCGCGGAGATCCTGGCGTTGTGAGACTCTGTCCACTGTATGATCCTCTTCACCTCTCTCATCGCCATGACGCTCCTCGTGCCGCCCTGATGATTGATGTATGCCACCGCCGTGGCGTTGTCCGATTGTATCCTGATTGGAGACCCTTGGAGAAGGTGTTGAAAAGCTTGCAGGGCTCGTAGGACTGCTCTGATCTCCAAAACATTGATCGGGAGCCGGCTTTCCTGGTAGGACCACTGACCGTGAGCCGTGTGGTGCTGGAAGACCGCTCCCCAGCCCAGAAGGCTGGCATCGGTGGTGACCGTCTTCCAGTGCACTGGTAAGAACGACGTTCCTTTGACGAGATTCTGGCTGTTGGTCCACCAGCGCAGCGAGTGGGGGACTTTCGGGGACAAACGTATCTTGCGATCCAAGGTGAATAGAGACTTGTCCCAATTGTGCAGCAGGAATAGCTGAAGAGGGCGAAGGTGGAAGCGGGCAAACGGAACCGCCTCTATTGCCGCCACCATCCGACCTAGGGCCCTCATACCAAATCGTATGGACACCGCCCTGGAGTGGTGGAGGGTCTGGACGTCTTTCCGCAGGGAGACAATCTTTTCCTGTGGAAGGAACACGCGTCCTTGGATGGTATTGAACTCCATGCCTAGGAAGGTAATCCGGCGAGCCGGGGTCAACGAGGACTTCTTCCGATTGATGAGCCAACCGAGACGGGATAGAGTGTCAATGGTGACCTGGACACTTAGACGACAGTCGTTGAAAGAGGACCCTTTGATCAGTAAGTCGTCCAGGTATGGAATTACCAAAACACCTCTGGAGTGCAGGATCGACATGGCAGCGGCCATGACTTTCGTGAACACTCGAGGCGCGGAAGCAAGACCAAACGGTAGGGCAGTGAACTGATAATGATCGTGTGCTACGGCAAGGCGTAGGAATCTTTGGTGCTGGTGTGCAATTGGGATATGCAGATATGCGTCCTGTATGTCCAGAGAGGCGAGGAATTCGCCGACCTCCATGGAGGCAATCACCGATCGGAGGGACTCCATGCGAAATCTTCGGGTTCTGATGTATCTGTTGAGGATCTTGAGGTCGAGAACAGGGCGCACAGTGCCATCCTTCTTGGGGACAACGAAGAGGTTGGAGTAAACTCCTCTGAACCGCTCCGAATCTGGAACCGGAATCACGAGAGATTTGATGGCGCGAAAAAAGGGGCGAGCTCGCGCGTCCGACTCGGGAGGATGGGAAAGAAAGAAGCGGCTTGGAGGACTTGACGTAAATTCTATCTTGTAACCCGAGACTAGGATTTCTCTGACCGAAGCGTCTGTGATCAAAGGGAGCCAGACGTGTTGGAACAGAGAAAGGCGCCCCCCACCTGGTCTGCGCTGACACGCGAAGACCAGGAGTCATTTGGAGGAGTATCGCTGAGATCTAGATGCTGGTTTGGCAGGCTGGCGTGGTCTGGAACGCCAGGAGGGATTTGTTCTGAAAGACGGGTTCTTCCTGCCTCTCTGCGGGGATCTGTTCCTCCTAGGCTGTGCCGGGGAACTGAAGCTGCGAAAGGGGCGAAAACCTGAGGTCGGCTGGCGGCGTGGGAAACGCCTTGGTCTCAGCTGTGGAAGGGAGGTCCTCTTTCCTCCCGTAGCCTCGGCAATAATCTGATCGAGCCTGTCCCCAAACAGTCGGCCTCCTGCAAACGGGAGGGCGGTAAGTGATTTCTTTGAAGCCGCGTCTGCATTCCAGGCTCTCAGCCAGACTGCCCGGCGGATTGCCACCGTGTTGCTGGCCGCTTGTGCTGCGCAATTGGCTGTAGACAGAGATGCGTTAATGATGTACTCACCCGCCAGGGCAATCTGTGCAGCCATGTTGACAAGCTCGGGATCGCCCGACTGCGAGCGAAGCCCTCTGCGGAGGGTGTCGGCCCAGGTCACCATGGCCTTAGCTAGCCAGACGGCGGCGAAGGCCGGAGACAGTGCCGCGCCTGCCGCCTCAAAAGCCGAACGGGCGAATCTCTCGATGTTACGGTCCGTGGCATCACGGAGCGATGTTCCCTGCGGCAGAGATAGAATTGTATGCGAGGCCAGACGGGAGACCGGAGGGTCGACCACCGGTGAGCCCGCCCATTCCTTCCTGAGATCTTCGGGGAAGGGGTAGTGTAAATCAATCGACTTACCGTTGTTGAACGTCTTGTCCGGTTGCTGTCTGTGCTTGCGTAAGATCTCAGCGAACTCCGGATGATCGCAGAAATACCTGTGAACACGCTTAAGTCGTTTGAAAGATACCTGTGAGCTCTGGGTGGTGGCACAGTCAGGCTGTAGCTTCAGCGTCGTATTCACCGCGTCGACCAGGCTGTCCACCATACGCCTGACGTCGGCTGCCTGATCCGAGTCCATAAGGGAGGCTGCATCCGACTCTTCCCCTGAATCATCACGCGGTCTCGGAGATGAGTGGCTCTCGGGCCTTGGAGGGGAGAGAGACCTCTGGGAGGAATCGGAAGACGAGACCGTGCGGGTCCGCTTCCGCGCTCCAGTAGTCGGCTCTGGGTCAGACCGACTGTCATCCTGCGACGGCTGGACCTGCGGGGCATGGCTGAGCGTAGGGAGCGACTGCAAAGCCTGCGCGATAGTCTGAGACGCCCTCGACAGGGAATCCACCGACTGGGAGAGAGAAGTCAGCCACTCCGGAGGAGGGAGCGCATTGGGGCTCGGTGCATCCTGTACTGCTGCAGTAGCGATTGGGATGGGGGTGTCAGCGGCGTCTGGGGCAATCTGCGTGGGCTGTGGGTCAGGGACGCAAGCTGCGCAGAGGGGGGGTAGCCTGGCCGTGGGAGAATTTTTCGTTGCAGGACGAGCACGCAAAATGCATTACGAACGGGACCTGTTTGGATCGGGAAGACTTAGAGTTAGGCATGGCTGCTCAGGGGACTCCTACTAGGGACACTAGGGAGGAGACCGTAGAAAGATGGAAGAAAAAAATTACAAATTGTCGCTGGTCCTAATGAGGAGCAGCACTCACCCTGGCCTGTGTCCTTTCACGGGTCAGCAGGGGCCTCAGAGTAGCTGGGACAGCCGCAGAGAAAAAAAAAAAAATCCTGTTGCTCACCGGCCTGTCTGTGCTGAGGTGAGCCGTTGGAAGAAAAACGCGGGCTTTTGCCTTTTTTTTTTTTTTTTTTACTGCTGGAGGGGGGCGTGCTGACAGATGAGGTGGCTGTCTCTGGGCAAAAAAGTGGAGGGGCGTGCCAGAGGCGGCGCGCGCAAACGTGAGGCGGAGCGCTCCGGCCTGAGGTAGGCCCGAGGTAGGCCCGAAGCCGGGGACTAAATTAGTGAGCGGCCGCCGCCGGGAGCGCAGCGCTGCCCGCGGAGCAGTTCTTACCTGCGTCCACGCGCGTCGCTCAGATCCATATGTCCCCCTTCATGATGCTGCGGACCCGGTAAGAGTTGAGGGATGCTGAGGGGCCGTGCTGGAGACTGTGGGGCGCTCCTGCGCTGCAGTGCCAGATCCTAAGCCTGGGCCCATGGTATCAGGTGAACGCTGGGGGAGGCCTGGTGACAGAGGACCCCTTGATGTGAGCGCTCCTGCGCTGTCACAGTCTGACATCCTCAGGGATTCCTCTTCACCTCCACCAGAAACACCCCCTGGGACGGTACCATGGGGGTCGACGGGGAGTGTGTGCCCTTAACACAATTAATGATATCTGTCCCCAATCAGCCCATGGGGTGGTACCATGGGGCCGGAGGGGGATAGGGCCTGGCGTCTCGAGCCCTCAGGCAACCCTGGGGCGAGAGTTCTCTCTGAAGCAGGGTCTTTAACCCTGCAGAAGAGACAAAAAATGTAGAATGATGAGAATGCTGAGCGGCGAAGAAAAAAACGGAAAAAAACGCAATAGCCTAGGCGGAGGTTGGCCCACAGAGATATGGGCCCACTTCAGCCTCCTACGACACTAAGCAAAAAACTGGCATAGTACCGCCTCCGGCTCAGGGTGTACACTGCCAGGGAGGAGCTAACTCTTTATATGTTCACTTAGTGTCAGCCTCCTAGTGACAGCAGCATAACCCATGGTCCTGTGTCCCCCAATGAAGGCGATAGAGAAAAGCGCCGGATGCGGCGCGATGCGTTTTTTTTTGCCGGACAAAAAAACGTGCCAGGCAACGTTACATCCGGCTGCCGTATGGGCTAAATATGCCGCATCCGGCAAAAAATGGACCGAACGCAAGGCCATGCGGCACAATCCAGCACTAATGAAAATCTATGCAGAAAAAACGAAACCGGCGGTAAAAAAGAAAACGGTTGCATTTTTTCTGCAAAGAGCCGGATTGTGCCGCACAGCCAAAACCGGATGTGTGAAAGCAGCCTAATGGGGAATCTCCACTCACCTCCTCCTGCAGAGCCGCACACTAGATATATGGCTGCTCTGTGCTTCCAGGACCTGTGATGATGTCACATGGAGGGGAGGAGTCAGGGGTCACATGATCAGCTCCTCAGTGTATGCAGGACTCTGCTGTGCTGGGTGTCATGGTGCTGGAAGAGGGGAAGGTTATGTGTGGGGTCAGGAGGGGTTTACAGTGTGCATGTAGGAGAGCCGAATGTGTACAAGGTGTACGGAGCAGAGCCGTGTGTGTGCGAGGTGTACGGAGCAGAGCCGTGTGTGTACGAGGTGTACGGAGCAGAGCCGTGTGTGTACGAGGTGTACGGAGCAGAGCCGTGTGTGTACGAGTTGTACGGAGCAGAGCCGTGTGTGTACGAGGTGTACGGAGCAGAGCAGCGTGTGTACGGAGCGGAGCCGTGTGTGTACGAGGTGTACGGAGCGGAGCCGTGTGTGTACGAGGTGTACGGAGCGGAGCCGTGTGTGTACGGAGCGGAGCCGTGTGTGTACGAGGTGTACGGAGCGGAGCCGTGTGTGTACGAGGTGTACGGAGCGGAGCCGTGTGTGTACGAGGTGTACGGAGCAGAGCCGTGTGTGTACGAGGTGTACGGAGCAGAGCCGTGTGTGTACGAGTTGTACGGAGCAGAGCCGTGTGTGTACGAGGTGTACGGAGCAGAGCAGCGTGTGTACGGAGCGGAGCCGTGTGTGTACGAGGTGTACGGAGCGGAGCCGTGTGTGTACGAGGTGTACGGAGCGGAGCCGTGTGTGTACGGAGCGGAGCCGTGTGTGTACGAGGTGTACGGAGCGGAGCCGTGTGTGTACGAGGTGTACGGAGCGGAGCCGTGTGTGTACGAGGTGTACGGAGCAGAGCCGTGTGTGTACGAGGTGTACGGAGCAGAGCCGTGTGTGTACGAGGTGTACGGAGCAGAGCCGTGTGTGTACGAGGTGTACGGAGCAGAGCCGTGTGTGTATAGTATAGTTTCCCCCTTGTCACCTCTAGTTTCGGCCTTACAGCCCCATTTCTCTGCCCTGAGCTCAATCCCTGGTGTCCGGCACTCTCTGGTTTCTCTGCCATGAGCTCAGTCCCGGGGTCCAGCGCTGTCTGATTTCTCTGCCCTGAGCTCAGTCCCGGGGTCCGGCGCTCTCAGGTTTCTCTGCCCTGAGCTCAATCCCTGGTGTCCGGCACTCTCTGGTTTCTCTGCCCTGAGCTCAGTCCCGGGGTCCGGCGCTCTCAGGTTTCTCTGCCCTGAGCTCAGTCCCGGGGGTCCGGTGCTCTGTGTGTTCTAGATTTGTACATCTTGGTAGAAGTGTCTCCTCGCTCCTCCTTTTCTGGAGCTTTATCTGTGGAATGTAATGTGGGATTTTGTCAGCTTAGATGATAAATAGACCACACAAATGATCATTACCGGGTACCGGATGTCTACTATATCACGCCATTATCATTTTGAATGCCCCTGTTATTTCTGGGGGGGGGGGGGGGGGTTTAAGGCCATTAGGAGGATTATGAGTTTAGCACAAAATTTCCAAAATGGATCTTTCTTTTTTGTGACCAGATCATTTCTGATGAGGTTTTGAGGAGCCCAGATATTATCCTGCATTAAACGTTTCACCTATGGAAGTGTTCGGGTGAACACTTTGAAATGTTCACTAGTTGCCTGCTCCTGTCTTAATTGGTATGGATCAAGTGCATGCATGAAATAATTAACACCAGACACAGTCGGATGTGAATCTCTCCTTGATCAGTATGGCACAGCTCCCAGAGAGTTTATTTCAACAGAGCACCGACTTATATAAACTAGGAAAAGAGGAGTGGTTGGCTCTACAGTGGGCATGCCGGATGTATCCATTGGTGATCAGTAGATTAGCTAATGAGGTCATCAGTGAGTGGGTCCATGAGGTCATCGGTGGGTGGGTCCATGAGGTCATCAGTGGGTTGGTCCTCCTCTCCCATCTGGACATTCCTTGCATACTAGGGCGGGGTTTGAAGCACAGAAAATGGCAGCCATCTTTGATCTGTGCAACGTGTATGAACAGTATCTGAACAAACTATGTAAGGTGAAATAATGTTTCATGTGTGATTTCCCACAATCCCCTACGTATCAAGGTTGATTAAGTATTTGACCTTATAGCCCTCTGTGACGCCCCTGAACTAGTCAGGGTGTCACAGGGTACTGCACTTCTTTCTCTTCTGGTGCAGGACTCAAACCCCCATGGTTCTGTTATCCTAACCTTTGGTATTGCTCCATCAGCACTCAAATCCTAGTCACACATCACACCACACCCTGTCAGGCACACCAGTGGGTGGTCTAGCTGGAACAGGGCCACTCGCCTAGGGGTCAGGCAGACTGGTGGGAGGAAAGAAGACAGAAAGAGGAAGTGCAGAGCAAAGCTTAGAGAATTGAGTAGTAGCTCCAAAAGAGTGAGGAGCTGGGAGTTGGAGCTCCCTGGGGACTTTTGGCTAGGTCGCGAACGGTGGTCTGGGACCGAAGGAGTTGGAGTCCCAGTCGCAGGGTATTGGAGAAAGGTGCCAGGCTTAGTTTTGGAGAACGGTCGGCACCGGAGTACCTAGTAACTGAACCGGCACCGAGCACAGCGGGGTACTGGACCCTAGATCAGGGAGTAGCTTCACGCAACCTGATAATTAACCTGTGGAGGATAGTCTCTTTATGAACTTTCCCCAAGAGCTCAGAGATCGAAGACATCAACACAAAGAGTGGGGCTTTACAGCTTATGCAGCCAACTGAAATCCCAAGTGTCAGCCATCGAGAGCACAGCTCCCCTACTTAACAGTGGGGAGCGGGACCCCGACAGCTTCAAGCATAGGGGTCACTCAGAACATCTAAAATACAGTGCATGTAGGCAATGTACAGACCAGCAATACCAACAGGAAGGGACTCCCAAACGGGCTCCCCTGAAGAGGCAGCGGCACCCAGAGACTTGGTTTACTTCTGTGTCAGAGTCTACTTTGTGGTTGCATCACTACCAACACTGCCTGAGTTAGTACGCTGTCCTCCTCTGCTTCCAATCTGCACCACACTCTCCTACACCTCCATCATCCAGAGTCCCGGGGCCTCCTCTACCCATGGAGGAAACGTCATCTGGCTGCCCCACTCCATCTCCCCCGGGTACTCCCATAGGCAGCGGCGGTACTCCCCTTACCGCAAACCACGGGTGGCGTCACAAACTCTTATCTCCTGTAAATACCCCCTCTACATTTGAAGTGGCCGTGAGCCCCCAGGTCCAGAGACCCTTGAGCCACAGCGATTCCCGGATCCGTGAGCACTTTGAAATGTTCACTAGTTGCCTGCTCCTGTCCTTATTGGTATGGATCAAGTGCATGCATGAAATAATTAACACCAGACACAGTCGGATGTGAATCTCTCCTTGATCAGTATGGCGCAGCTCCCAGAGAGTATATTTTAACAGAGCACTGACTTATATAAACTAGGAAAAGAGGCGTGGTCGGCTCTACAGTGGGCATGCCGGATGTGTCCATTGGTGGTTAGTGGATTAGTCAATGAGGCCATTCAGTGAGTGGGTGGGTCCATGAGGTCATAAGTGGGTGGGTCTATGAGGTCATCAGTGGGTGGGTCCTCCTCTCCCATCTGGACATTCCTTGCATACTAGGGCGGGGTTTGAAGCACAGAAAATGGCAGCCATCTTTGATCTGTGCAACGGGTATGAACAGTATCTGAACAAACTATGTAAGGTGAAATAATGTTTCATGTGTGATTTCCCACAATCCCCTACGTATCAAGGTTGATTAAGTATTTGATCCAATAGCCCTCCTTAACAGAAGTATTCATCTTAGCATTTTATGAAGATTGTTAAAGGGGTTGTCAGGAGTCGTTCCCACTTCAAATTTACTAATTGATCTGTTAGAAATTTCTTCATTGATGTTTAATTGTGATCACACCAAATGTGTACAACCATATAATTATACATGGAGTAAAGGTAATAGATTCCCATTAGACTTTGAAAATTTGAACCTACAAACAATATTGCAAAATGTTTAACAAAAATCATTGCGTGGAAAAAAGTATTTTTATTTGTAGTGGGAAAACTGATGTCATGAGTATATCCCACCCGAATCTGGTATCTGAAGGTCAAGGTGCTTTTGGCTGGCAGATCCACTGTTGTTACTTGATAAACAATATCTTTCTAGTAGTGCTGTAAAGGTTAAGCATCCTTGGCTGCCGCCTAGCTGCTGGCTGTAGCTTTTAATATCGGGGATCACTCCCCCTCACTGTTTAAGTCATGTGCAGTGATCACCTGATGTCGGTGATAGAAACTGAATCCTTATTTCTATGTGGTCCACTTTGGAAAAAGCAAGCTCTAGAAGAAGTTTGTCTTGTGTGCAGCAGTGGTGTCTGCTGTAATGAAGTTGCTTAGTGTTTTTCCTTTTCACGTCTATTTCCCATCTGTCCCTGTGTTTCTGTATTGAAGTTGCAAGACTAGTGATCTCGTCTGCCTGCTCACTAGCTAGGGTAAATTTAGGGCAAGGGAGGGCTTAGCAACGTGGTCCGTGACAGGTTGAAAAAACCTGTATAGGGATGCTAGGGAGCTCCAATAACAACTTGAGGTGAGTTCAGGAGGTGTGCCCTCACCCTGCTTTCTAGTTGCAGGGCCCTCCACTGTATCGTGACCCCCGTGTACCCCGTGTGTTGTGACACCTGTTGGGGGTTTTCCTAGCTTCAGGTTAAACATTTTTTGTCACTTTCTGACAGCTGAACATGATAACAATGCTCCTAATGCCACAGTTACTGCACATAAAACATAATGCACCTATTTTTCTCCCACTTTATCATATTCACTATATAAATGTGTATTTCAGAGATCTGACTTGAAAAAAAGGTCACCAGAGGCTAAAACTAGAAGTGTTACAAAGGGCTCAGGGTGATGCATTACTGGCACCTCCAAGTCTGCGGCTCTGTTACCTCACAGCACTTAGCCAGCAGTAATGAGGGACTTGGAATGGCAGTTAGTGATGACATCTCCCAAAATCTCAGATATTCTTAATAGCTGCTTTGGTAAATGGCACAAGTAATGAAGGGAGATCCAGATCGCGGACTGTTGGGCTGATCCATAAATTGTGGTGGTGACTTTGTGTGGACCAGTTGGTCTTCAAAAATATATGGTGTATGAATAACGCCATAGACTATAATAGTTCTATGCAAGAAAGACACGGTTGGAACTTTTTACAAGAAAAACTGATGTGAATAAGTTCTAAGGTTGCTGACTGTCACAACTATAAATCATCCGTAGGGGATATATGACCCCTCTGTTTCTCCACAAGGCCGGCATACGCACAGAGGACAAAGGTCTGAAGTGCTTAGCGGAACCTGCTGATCTTATACCCATGCTGTGCGATTATAAATGTTGTTTCTTGCACATAAATTGATACCATTTAGATGGATTCAGATGAAACTTCCCACAAAAAAGTGATGAACAAAGTCATTACTACAGGACTGTGAGAAACTGATTTATTTTAAAAGAAAAGCTGAAGCCAAAAATGAGAGATTCTGGGCACCGGGGCTGGAGAATTCGGGCTTCCAGCATGTTAGTACGAGACGGGGTCTTTGTCCCTGGAGCTTCTCTACTGGGTATAATGAGACTCACTGATTTTATTCATATGAACAGAATTTCAGTAAAATAGAAACTGCCTAAATATGAGGAGCTTGTCTGATCTATAAGTCATTGCATAAAGAACTATGGAAATGGCGCTATTCTTCTGTATAAAAGATGTGATATTGCTATAGCCCTAATGTATCTGTACCAGAGTCTCTATATAGATAATCGACCACCAGCATTTTGAATTGGGAAAAGGTAGAAGGGGGGGTGCATGTTATTGTTATGTCTTGTAAAAAAAAATTGGAATAAATAATGGATAAAAAAAAGTGATTTTCCTACTGTTTTCTATGTGCTCTTAAATATAACATTTTGGTAACATAAGAAAAGCATGTAAAATCATAGAAAATGTGTTCAAGGACCTTGTGTGAAGAGGTAAAGAGCCGAGGCTGAAGATGCTTTATCTCCAAAAGTCTACACAGGAGAGAGGATTGGCAACTCTAAATGTCCTTGTCTGTTTTAGAATTGGGAGCTAAGAAGAAAAAGGAAGAAATGTTAGGTATATACTTTGGAGGATGGGGCGAGGGTTGCAATATTTCTCCATATAGTGTGTGTATATATGACGATATAACAATGTGAAATATTTAATGTACATTGGATATTGAGTTTTATTTCCTGTTTGGATAAAATATATTAGTAACTGCTGTGGGAAAATCCTGGACGGGTGATATGATGTAAGTCCTGGAAAGAAAGGGTCAAGTAATGTGGGGTGTAGAACATTTTGGATCCATCATTCCCATTTATCCCATGCTCTATGCTGAGCGTTTACATCGGAGTTTCCATCTACATCTCCGAAATATGTGATTCGGTGAAACTCCTGGTGGATTCATTCACTAATGAAGCAGCAGAGTTACTCTGAACTTCGTCTGGCCTCTGTCCAGTGGTGTTCGTCTTTTTCAAAGGTGCAAAAAGTGTTGTTGACCACACTTCTTTGCACGTTTAGAAACATGATCACCACCAGATCACAGGCCAGACATGAGGTAATTTGCTCGGCTTCATGATATTGAAATTTTCCATTAGGATTTTTGTCTAAATTTTTCAGATATTTACATGAACTCCCCTGTGTAAGCGCTCAGCGCAAGAGCACAGGATAATTATGAGCTGCTCCGTACTGCGATGTTTGGGAGGCAGAATGTACAGATCAATAGCAGTTGAAGAATTTGTTTTATTTATGTATTATGCCATTTTGGTCAGTACGATTACAGTGATACCAGATTTATATTATTTTTTTTTTTAGGTTTGGCTACTATTAGGCTAAAAACTGCTTTTTCACAAAATACATTTTTGCATAACCAAATTTTGAAGGCTATAGTTTTTTATTTTTATGCTAACAGTCATGAGAGCTTGTTTTTTGTGGAATGAGTTGGAGTTTTTACCAGTACCATTTTGGGCAACATAATATTTTTTGATTGCTTTTTATTCCGCTTTTTGTCAGCAATTCAGGGATTGTATTTTGTTTCTTTTTGAACTGTTCACTGTATCATAAAAGTGATAAGCCGGCTTTATTAGGTTGTTATAGAAATGGTGATACCAAATGTGTAGTTTTTGTTGCTTTTTTAAAAGGGAACCAATCATCAGGATTTTCGTGTATAAGCTGCAGCCAGTGCAGTACTGGCACTATCATGCACAGTGTGTACATACCATCAGGGGGCAGCTCGGGTGTTTAGGCAGTGAAATACAACTTTATAAAGTTTTAAATTTCGTGCACTTTTTGATTGACGTGTGCACCTCTGCAGATAATGTCCGGGCGGGTTATGCAGGAGTTCCCCGCCCCCCCACCAGCCTGTTCCTCCCTCTCTCCTGATGTCCGGGCGGGTTATGCACGTGTTCCCCGCCCCCCCGCGCCGCCTGTTCCTCCCTCCCTCCCTCTGGCTGTATGTAAATATCTAATCTTCAGAAACATGGCGCCGGAGTGGGCCTCTGCGCATAGCGCTTATCTCCGGCGCCATGTTTCTGAAGCCCCCGCATTACACAACTTGGTGTCTGAGAGGGCGGCGCCACAGCGATGTCACACCGGCTGGTGTGTTGGCCCGGTGTCCTGGGGCGGCACGATACAGGAGCAGCAGGTAATCGCGTCCTCCGGTCAGCTGTTCTGTCCTGTTCTAATCGCGCGCGCTCCCGCGGTCACAACGGGCTGTGAAGAAACGAGGGCGCATGCGACGCCCTCTCAGACACCAAGTTGTGTAATGCGGGGGCTTCAGAAACATGGCGCCGGAGATAAGCGCTATGCGCAGAGGCCCACTCCGGCGCCATGTTTCTGAAGATTAGATATTTACATACAGCCAGAGGGAGGGAGGGAGGAACAGGCGGCGCGGGGGGGGCGGGGAACATGTGTATAACCCGCCCGGACATCAGGAGAGAGGGAGGAACAGGCTGGTGGGGGGGCGGGGAACTCCTGCATAACCCGCCCGGACATTATCTGCAGAGGTGCACACGTCAATCAAAAAGTGCACGAAATTTCAAACTTTATAAAGTTGTATTTCACTGCCTAAACACCCGAGCTGCCCCCTGATGGTATGTACACACTGTGCCTGATAGTGCCAGTACTGCACTGGCTGCAGCTTATACACGAAAATCCTGATGTTTGGTTCCCTTTAAAGAAAATTTAATGTAATTTTTTTTAAAAAATGTTTTTTAAATATTTAACCATTTTCTAAACTTTTTACTTTTTCTTTAGTTTTTTACTTTGTCCCTTTATGAGACACTACCTTTTATCACTCTGATCATTCATGTAATCCATTGCAATGCAAGATCATTGTAGTGTCAGTGCTGCACTCACAGTATTGATAGTTCGCCTCTCACAACATGCATTGGGTATGGTTTGTGAGGCTTTCCATAGCTGATTCACTAGAAGGTCGTCATGATGACGACCCCGGGTTACCATGGCAGCGATCAGGTCCCCATGATTGCATTACACGGTGCCGATTGCATTACACGGTGCCGATTGCATGGGAGAGAAGCGCAATCCTCTCCCTGTCACCTAAATGCTGCGATCGGAATTTGAGTAGTTAAACTGCCCGGAGCAGTGAGTGCTGGGTCTCGGCTGTAACGTCAGCCGGAGACCCAGTGGCGATTGCGGGTGCACAGCTCCTGAGCCCCTGCAATCGCCATGACGTACCCTGTATGTCATAGGTCTGGAACGCACTGACAAGTACGACGTACGGGGAACGTCAAGGATAGGGAAGGGGTTCATTTCTGTTACCTTACTCGCAAAGGACAAACTGTTTTGTTATTAACTTTTGCTGCAAAAAGCTGTTTTCATTTCATTTACTGTATGCCAAAGTGTATGAAGGTAAATAAACTTTATAATTTGATTTGAAAAATCTCTGCCACTGCTTCTACGAGTGACTACCAGGGGGCTGAAACCCTACACTGCGCATAACTGTAATTCTAATATACCGTATTTTTCAGACGCACCTTACCTTAAGACGCATGTCCAGTTTAGCAGTACCAAATTTCAAAAACATCTTTCCTATTAATTACCTCTTCCCTGCAAATCTAAAAAAAGAGGGTCAATATCACAAATTTTAATGGACGGGAGCAGAATAGGGAAGTAATAAATCTATTGTTAGTGTTTCTCTGCACCATGTGTTTTATTTTATATAGCTTCACAGCATTGATATTAATAAACAGTCTGCAGTGCACATATATACACACGGCACTGCTACATAAACTGTACATGCACTCTTAGCTTGCTACATATGCACATTTATATTCACATAGAGCTTATGTATTCACGGTCTATACATTACTCCATTTTGCAGGACCTGAAAAACCCTGGAGCTAGTCGGTGGAAGGTTCTTCAGATGCTCACTCAGGACTTGCAGGCTCTGTGCAGGTTCCAGTAGCTTCCTCTCCTGCTCTGTACCAATCAAATAGAACATTGTGGGGCAGAAGCAGAGAGCAATTCTCACAGTGATCAGGAAGGACATTGTTCTCCTCTATCCTCTATCACAGGAAGCTGCCTCCAGACTGTAAGGTTGTGTGCACACGTTGCGTTTTTATTGCATTTTTTTTTTAGTGCAGACTAGTGACAAAACCTGAAGAGAATCCTGATGCCAGCAAAAACAGTAAGAATCCAGAATTCTAATACACACGTTGAGTATTTTCTCTTTCCAGATTTGGTGCATTTTTCCTGCCAAGAAATGCAGAAATGGTGTAAAAAAACTTTCTGCACCAAATACTAAATGTGTGCCCAGTACTCTAAGAGGCACTTACAAATTAGCAAGATTCTTTTCGTGTTAAATATGTCTTATAGTCCAAAAAATACAGTAAGAACAAAAGTAATTTCCCTTATGTTATGTTTTTTGCATAATTTGTCAAAATATAGATTTATCTGAGCATTTTTTTTTTTTAATGGAAAACAAAATATGATTTTCCAATAATTTATATTTCAAAATCTAGGTAGGTGTATGGCTTCTTCCCTGTGTGAACTCTGTGGTGCATAATAAGATCCGATTTTTGGTTGAAATATTTCCCACAGTCTAAACATGAAAATGGCTTTTCACCTCGGTGCGTTGTCTGATGTATAACAAGTTTTGATTTACGTACAAAACCTTTCCCACATTCTGGACATGAAAAAGGCTTTTCCCCTGTGTGAATTCTCTGGTGTCCAACAAGAGTTGATTTCTGTGCAAAACATTTCCCACATTCTGAACATGAAAAAGGCTTCTCCCCTGTGTGAATTCTCTGGTGTTCAACAAGAGTTGATTTATGTGCAAAGCATTTCCCACATTCTGAACATGAAAAAGGCTTCTCCCCGGTGTGACTTCTCTCATGTCCAACAAGTTTTGATTTAAATACAAAACATTTCCCACATTCTGAACAAGAATATGGCTTCTTCCCAGTATGAATTCTCTCATGCCTAACAAGAACTGATTTCTGGTTAAAATATCTCCCACACTTAGAACAAGAATATCTCTTTTCCTTTGTGTGCATTTTTTCATGATTAACAAAAGATTTTTCGAGGGGAAAACAGTTTTTATATTCTGAGTGTGAAATTGGCTTCTTTGCTTTAAAAGCAGTTTGCTTTTTAAAGCTTCTTTTGTGAGTTCTATTGCTCTTAGTAGTCTGTAATGAATCAAAAGATAAGACCTGATTCATAGGATCAGATGATGGCTCTTTGCTGTGAAGGGATGATGGGATAACTTCAATTGTATGCTTTGTCTCAAGGTCATCTGATTTAAAAATTGAAGATGTAAGTTGTCCCTCTGATCTCCAGTAAGAGTTATCTGCCACAAATAAAACCAATTATTACTTTTTAACAAAATATCCTTAAAATTTATATTTTTGAACATTTGTACTTAAAATGGCTATAGAAATGAAAAGTTATGTAGCAAAATTGAATTATTCACTAAGAATGACAGTTCATTGTAATAGACAACCAGTAGAATGTGGTGTTCAACAGTTTGTTCATTCTGCGTCCAAAATATTGAAATAAGTAGCCATGAAAATACACAGTCATGGCCAAAAGTTTTGAGAATGACACCAAAATTATATTTTCACATGATCTGTTGCCCTCTGGTTTTTAATTGTGTTTGTCTGATGTTTACATCACATACAGAAATATAATTGCAATCATATTATGAGTACCAAAAGGTTATATTGACAGTTAGAATGAGTTAATGCAGCAAGTCAATATTTGCAGTGTTGACCCTTCTTCTTCAGGACCTCTGCAATGCTCTGGCATGCTCTCAATCAACTTCTGGATCAAATCCTGACTGATAGCTGTCCATTCTTGCATAAGCAATTTTGCCAGAATTTGTTGGTTTTTGTTTGTCCACCCGTCTCTTGATGATTGCCAACAAGTTCTCAATGGGATTAAGATCTGGGGAGTTTCCAGGCCATGAACCCAAAATCTCTATGTTTTGTTCCATGAGCCATTTAGTGATCACCTTTGCTTTATGGCAAGGTGCTCCATCATGCTGGAAAGGGCATTGTTGGGCGCTAAACTGCTCTTGCACAGTTGGGAGACGTTGCTCTTGGAGGACATTCTGGTACCATTCTTTATTCATGGCTGTGTTTTTAGGCAAGACTGTGAGTGAGCCGATTCCCTTGGCTGAGAAGCAACCCCACACATGAATCGTTTCAGGATGCTTAACAGTTGGCATGAGACAAGACTGGTGGTAGCGCTCACCTCTTCTTCTCCTAATAAGCTGTTTTCCAGATGTCCCAAACAATCGAAAAGGGGATTCATCTGAGAAAATGACTTTACCCCAGTCCTCAGCAGTCCACTCCCTGTACCTTTTGCAGAATATCAGTCGGTCCCTGATGTTTTTTCTGGAGAGAAGTGGCTTCTTTGCTGCCCTCCTTGAAACCAGGCCTTGCTCAAGCAGTCTCCGCCTCACAGTGCGTGCAGAAGCACTCACACCAGCCTGCTGCCATTGCTGAGCTAGCTCGGCTCTACTGGTAGTCCGATCCCGCAGCTGAAACAGTTTTAAGATACGGTCCTGGCGTTTGCTGGTCCTTCTTGGGCGCCCTGGAGCCTTTTTGGCAACAATGGAAGCTCTCTCCTTGAAGTTCTTGATGATGCGATAGATCGTTGACTGAGGTGCAATCTTTGTAGCTGCGATACTCTTCCCTGTTAGGCCATTTTTGTGCAGAGCAATGATGGCTGCACGTGTTTCTTTAGAGATAACCATGGTTAACTAAAGAGAAACAATGATACCAAGCACCAGCCTCCTTTTAAAGTGTCCAGTGGTGTCATTCTTACTTAATCATGACTGATTGATTGCCAGCCCTGTCCTCATCAACACCCACACCTGTGTTAATGGAACAATCACTAAAACAATGTTAGCTGCTCCTTTTAAGGCAGGAATGCAATGATGCTGAAATGTGTTTTGGGGGTTAAAGTTCATTTTCTTAGCCAATATTGACTTTGCAAGTAATTGCTGTTAAGCTGATCACTCTTTATGACATTCTGGAGTATATGCAAATTGCCATTAGAAAAACTTAAGCAGTAGACTTTGTAAAAATTAATATTTGTAGCATTCTCAACACTTTTGGCTATGACTGTATTATGTAGGAGAAAATGATACCAATAAAAACTTTAACTCATCTTGCTAAAAACAAGCACCTACTCAGGTACATCATCTCTCAAAAGGAAAATCGGAGGGTTTCTACATTACTAGTAGCTCAGAGGCTCTTGAAAGTGTAGCATTAGTGTCCCTGTGCTGCCACTGCTGCCTGGCACCTGTCCCTCCTGGAGAACTCCCTCGGTCCTGAGTCACCTTGCACCAGATTATGTGCATGTCACGCAGGCCTCCTGGTATAGTTCTTAGGGCATGCGCTCTCTGCCTCTTAAAGAGACAGCACACCCACCCTAAAAGGTCCCCAGCCTATGGCAGGAAGTCTTAAGGGTGCTTTACATGCTGCGACATCGATAACGATATATCGTTGGGGTCACGTCGTTAGTGACGCACATCCGGCACAGTTAGCGACATCGCAGCGTATGACACCAAGGTGCGACGATCAACAAGCGCAAAAACGTGAAAAATTGTTGCTCGTTGACACGTCGCTCCTTTCCCAAATATCGTTGCTGCTGCAGGTACGATGTTGTTCGTTGTTCCTGCGGCAGCACACATCGCTATGTGTGACACCGCAGGAACGATGAACATCTCCTTAGGCTGCTTTCACACATTCGGTTTTAGGTGTGCGGCACAATCCGGCTCTTTGCAGAAAAAACGCAACCGTTTTTTTTTGCCGCCAGTTGCGTTTTTTCCACATAGACTTTCATTAGTGCTGGATTGTGCTGCATGGGCTTGCGTTCGGTTTTTGCCGCATGTGGCATATTTAGCCCATGCGGCGGCCGGATGGAATGTTGCCTGGCACGTTTTTTTGTCCGGCAAAAAATAACGCATCGTACCACATCCGGCCGATGCGGTGCTTTTTCCAATGCATGCCTATGGACGCCGGATGCGGCGCGATGCGGCAAAAACCACATCCGGCCGCCGCATGCGGATATTTCCACTGCGCATGCTCAATAGCCTGCCGCAAGCTGCAAAAACCGGACGGGCCGCATGTAAAAAAACTTATGCAAAGGATGCGGTTTTGTCGCCGCATAGCTTTTAGAGCCGGATTGGCCGGCTCTGCTAAAACCGGAGGTGTGAAAGCAGCCTTACCTGCGTCCACCCTGCAATGAGGAAGGAAGGAGGTGGGCGGCATGTTCCGGCCGCTCATCTCCGCCCCTCCTCTGCTATTGGACGGCTGCCGTGTGACGTCGCTGTGACGCCGCACGAACTGCCCCCTTAGAAAGGAGGCGGATCGCTGGCCAGAGCGACGTCGCAGGGAAGGTAAGTCCGTGTGACGGGTGTTAGCGATGTTGTGTGCCACGGGCAGCGATTTCTCCGTGACGCACAACCGACGAGGGCGGGTACGCTCGATAGCGATATCGGTACCGATATCGCAGCGTGTAACTTACCCTTTAGGCATCTCCCTACTAAGAAATTAGGTTCCTAGTGTGCTTGTCCATGCTAGTACACCAGTCTGCTCTCTGCCTCCCAATACTGACTTTAAGGCTAACAATCAAAATAATTCCAGGATAGTCAAAAGGTACATATATATAGTGAAAAAACAATCCCTTTAAAAAAATTTTATTTTATTAAATATGTCTTAAAAATTCCCAAGTGATTCACCTATCTAGAATTTATCAAGGGTAGTATAAATATACACCAGGGTAGCCACCCCTATACAAAAGAAAATACAATCAGAGGCAGAAAAACGGGAGTATGGGATCCCAAATGGGATTAATCTGGCCCTATCATGGACCTACCACCTCACACCTTCCTACCGACGGAGGTAAATCACCTTAACTTAGCCGGGCGCCCCCGTTCCTCGGTGGCTATCCCTCACTTACCCTAATAAATTCCCTACCATATGAGGAGAAATGCCTGAGCAAGTTACCTCTAATTATTGGTTGGACTTTTTTACCCCACAATGGACTTTAAAGAGAGGGCAATTATAGCTCCACCTGTTTAATATGCTCAAATTCAGCTGGTCATTAATTCATATACAGGGATAATAGATACCATTACAACCTGTCCAGTTAATATGCTCAAGTTCAGCTGGTCATTAATTCATATATAGGGAAAATAGATACCATAACAACCTGTCCAGTTAATATACTCAAATTCAACTGATCATTAATTCATATATTGAGATAACAAACGCCACAGTACCCTGTTATTTCTGATCAGTCATTATGCTCAAACTCAACTGATCATCAATTCATAAACAGGCATAACAAATACCATATATCCAGTTGATATGTTCCAATTCAACTGGTCATCCGTTAATATACAGGGACAACAGGTACCATAGCACCCCACTATCTAGATCAGGTTGATATGCCCCAATTCGACCAGAATAAATTCAAATACAGGGGCAAAAAGTCCAAATACCAAGTTATCCTAATAAATAAGAAAAACACATTTAACTTGCTTTCATCAAATCCTAACCTCTGAAACGATGCCAGTATATACACTCATTATGAATGAATAAATATCATTTTAAAGCTGATAAATTAACTTCCCTTTATCAAGTGCATCCGCACTGCCTCGACGCGTTTCTCCGCCCTCTAATCCGGTTCATCAGGAGGCCCAGGGAGACAGGGAACTATTCAGTAATGATACATGTCTTCATATGGCAGCAGCTGAATGGGAATGGACATGCGCACTATACCCATTTGAGACAGAAGCCCACTATCGTACACCTGGGACATTGTTGCTCTCATCTGTTTGATGTGGTCTATTTAAGCTGCCGGCATAATGGCGGCAGCTGCTGCCATATGAAGACATGTATCATTACTGAATAGTTCCCTGTCTCCCTGGGCCTCCTGATGAACCGGATTAGAGGGCGGAGAAACGCGTCGAGGCAGTGCGGATGCACTTGATAAAGGGAAGTTAATTTATCAGCTTTAAAATGATATTTATTCATTCATAATGAGTGTATATACTGGCATTGTTTCAGAGGTTAGGATTTGCTGAAAGCAAGTTAAATGTGTTTTTCTTATTTATTAGGATAACTTGGTATTTGGACTTTTTGCCCCTGTATTTGAATTTATTCTGGTCGAATTGGGGCATATCAACCTGATCTAGATAGTGGGGTGCTATGGTACCTGTTGTCCCTGTATATTAACGGATGACCAGTTGAATTGGAACATATCAACTGGATATATGGTATTTGTTATGCCTGTTTATGAATTGATGATCGGTTGAGTTTGAGCATAATGACTGATCAGAAATAACAGGGTACTGTGGCGTTTGTTATCTCAATATATGAATTAATGATCAGTTGAATTTGAGTATATTAACTGGACAGGTTGTTATGGTATCTATTTTCCCTATATATGAATTAATGACCAGCTGAACTTGAGCATATTAACTGGACAGGTTGTTATGGTATCTATTATCCCTGTATATGAATTAATGACCAGCTGAATTTGAGCATATTAAACAGGTGGAGCTATAATTGCCCTCTCTTTAAAGTCCATTGTGGGGTAAAAAAGTCCAACCAATAATTAGAGGTAACTTGCTCAGGCATTTCTCCTCATATGGTAGGGAATTTATTAGGGTAAGTGAGGGATAGCCACCGAGGAACGGGGGCGCCCGGCTAAGTTAAGGTGATTTACCTCCGTCGGTAGGAAGGTGTGAGGTGGTAGGTCCATGATAGGGCCAGATTAATCCCATTTGGGATCCCATACTCCCGTTTTTCTGCCTCTGATTGTATTTTCTTTTGTATAGGGGTGGCTACCCTGGTGTATATTTATACTACCCTTGATAAATTCTAGATAGGTGAATCACTTGGGAATTTTTAAGACATATTTAATAAAATAATTTTTTTTTAAAGGGATTGTTTTTTCACTATATATATATATGTACAATACTGACTTTAACCTCATCCTGTCCTGCCTGTCTCCAGTGGTACTCCAGGCCATTGCACCCACTCTGTCCTGCTTATCCTTCCGTACCTCCGTCCCTGACCCTTTGGGGACTGTTCTGAAGTAGTACCTGGGGTCTACCTGCAGCCCACTCCATCTTCACCATCAGAGGCTCTGGTGAAAACCAGGTATACACTTCAGGGTAAGCCTGGTCTTTTGCGCAGTGAGTCCTCACCCCTTTCTGCTACATGCCTGCCTCAGCGGCTGTAAGTTTACTCAGGCCATGCAACCAGCTGGTTCAAATCCTCCCCCACTCTCTGAATTATTTCAAGAGATGATTAGCCATCGAGAATAGCAGGATCAAATGCTGACCCTTCTGTGGTCGGGGGAACATCCATTAGAGCCATCTGACTTCAGCCATTTCTCCTTCACCAGGCCCTTCTGCAACAGCCTTGGCTGCTATTACTCAGCCTGCAACCCTCACACCTAGAGCCGATCCATGTTTCTTCGCTCCAATCTTAATTGACTGTGACCCTAAACTATTCCAAGAGTTCCTCAATCAGAGGCCTTTTTAATGTCCCATTTGGGAGAAGAGGCTCTTGCCTGGATCAATCCACTACGGAAGAGAAGAGACCCTATTACCTCGGACACTCAGGTCTTCTTGGGGTCCTTCCGCAGAGGCTTTGATGAGCAGGGTCATGTTTTTTCTGCAGCATCTTCCCTTCTCTATCTGCATCAGGGTAGCCAGACTATGGGACAATACGCAATACAATTGCATACCCTTTCCTCCCAACTAACATGTACTAATGAGGTGTTTGAAGCCGCCTTTTGGGAAGGTTTGTTCAGGAGGCTCAAGGATGAAATGGCTCGTCATGATACCCTCACCATCCTTGATGATCTCATCTCCTTGTCTACCCGAATCTATCTCAGTTTCCAGGAACGTATTAGAGAGATGACACACAAGATAAGACTGCTGGATCTTGCTCCATCTTTTTAGAATCCGTTGACTTCCCAGTATACTACTACTGTTCCTGATCTGATGCAGGTCAACCATGTTAAGTTAACTCAGCAATGACAGGAAATATATTGTGCCAAGGGACTATGCTTTTACTGCGGAAGCACATAACATCTCATTCACTCTTGTCCCACAAAGCATGAAAAATTCCATGCCTAGGGCCTGATTGGGAGACTGCCTGTCATGCCAGAGGGTACAGACACTCAGTGTGTGGCACAACACAGAGGTAACAGCAGGAATGGTATAGATGGAAGGCCCTGGTGAAAGAAAGAGGAGAGTGGGGACAACGTCTGCAACTGAGTCACCCTCGAGCTTAGAACATACAGCAGAGACAACCACCCCTTCCCAGTGGCGTAGCAAAGATGGGGCGGAGGGGGCAGTCCGCCCCGGGCGGCACGTGTAAGGGGGGCGGCATTTTGGCCACTCGCCTTCAGTTCTGCTGCCCCCGGGCCGAGTTCTGGGAACCGGAGTCCTCAGCAGGAAACTGTGGCTGCTGTCTCTTTAAGGCATACAGACCACAGTGTCCTGCTGGATTGAGCTTCATCTGTGGGCGGAGCTACCGCCCGGCGTCCTGCTCTGTCCCACAGATGAAGGAGGCGCAGCCAGCAACACCCAGCACAGCGCTGGCCCCCTCTCATCTGAACCAAGCGGTAAGTGCTATCCCCCTCCCCCCTCGACCTGTATACTCCCTCCCAGCCACCCGGTTTATGGGCCCCAGTGAACTGCATAGGCTTTTCCCACCTCAGGAGCTGTGTGTGCGGGCCCCCAGGAGCCGCGTGTGTCGGTGCAGGCTCAGCTCTGCTACATCTGCCCTGTGCTTGGTGCAGGCTCAGCTCTGCTACATCTGCCCTGTGCTTGGTGCAGGCACAGCTCTGCTACATCTGCCCTGTGCTTGGTGTAGGCTCAGCTCTGCTACATCTGCCCTGTTCTCGGTGCAGGCTCAGCTCTGCTACATGTGCCCTGTGCTCGGTGCAGGCTCAGCTCTGCTACATGTGCCCTGTGCTCGGTGCAGGCTCAGCTCTGCTACATCTGCCCTGTGCTCGGTGCAGGCTCAGCTCTGCTACATCTGCCCTGTGTCTGGTGCAGGCTCAGCTCTGCTACATCTGCCCTGTGTCTGGTGCAGGCTCAGCTCTGCTACATCTGCCCTGTGTCTGGTGCAGGCTCAGCTCTGCTACATCTGCCCTGTGTCTGGTGCAGGCTCAGCTCTGCTACATCTGCCCTGTGTCTGGTGCAGGCTCAGCTCTGCTACATCTGCCCTGTGTCTGGTGCAGGCTCAGCTCTGCTACATCTTCCCTGTGCTTGGTGCAGGCTCAACTCCTCTACATCTGAACTGTGCTTGGTCAAGAAGAAAATCCTAGTAGCACCTTGAAGACCAGAAGGTAAAGGTGAAATCTGGGAGAGAAAAGGGGATGTATAATATACAGAGGACTGTATCTGGTAGGGGCAAAAAATGTCAATCAGGATAGATCATGCTATTCTCTCAGCTTTTAACTCCATTTTTCTTATGTACTATCACTTCCCCTCCTTCTTCCCCCCCCCCTTTTTTTCACAGTTACATATAACCTCCTATTGTTTAAAGTGCCCCTCCTGACTATTCACATGTAAGTTATACCATGATCTAACCTGATTGACATTTTTCGCCCCTACCAGATACAGTCCTCTGTATATTATACATCCCCTTTTCTCTCCCAGATTTCACCTTTACCTTCTGGTCTTCAAGGTGCTGCTAGGAATTTCTACTTGACCTTCATAACTACGGGTATGTCTCAAGTTCCCCCTCCTCCCCTCTTTCTCATTTCTTTCTTTACTTTTCCTTCTCTCCCCTTCTTCTCTTCACTCTCTTCTTCCATCCCCCCCCTTTTTGCCCCTTTTCCTTTTTTCCCCTGTTCTTCCCTTGTTCTTCCTCTTTCCTTCCTTTCTCAATTTTCAATTCCCTTATCCCACTAATCATATATACAGCTGTATATATCCTCACCACTTCTTCACATTCACAATGCGACATCCCCCCCCCTCCCTTTCACTCCTCCCATAGGTAATATGTGGTTTTCTCATGTTTTTCTGATGCCTGATGCCATGTCATGATATAATTGTGCTGTAATGGGGGAGAAAAAAGGCGCAATAGGGTTTTACCCGGTTTACAGAGTAAAAGAGGATAAAGACAGTGCACTCACCTGGCCGGGTTGTGCCAGTCACAACCCCTTTGTTAGCGTGGATGAGCGCTTAGGTGGTTCTGCAGCGGCCCCGTTATAGAGCAAATTTTTAGATATGAAGGACTGGAGAAAACGGGTTTAATACCGCGCTAAAAACCACGAGCATGTATAAATCAAATTATTCTCTTTATTTAGATCATTCCTACGCGTTTCAGAGGCTCATCTGCCTCCTTCCTCAGGGAAAAGAATCTTACAGACAGAAAGGGTTTATCCTTATGAAGCAGCAAACAGAGAAAAAAATGTGAAAGCAACCAATCATGACATCATCATTACATATGTTCCTGAGCGATGATGACTCATTGCCTCGTGGAATAAGGCTATGTCATAACATATACAACACAAATTTCAGGATATTTCGCATAAAAGGCAATGAATAATAATAAAGAATAAAAAGAAAAATGAAAAAATAAATAAAAATGAATAAAAAAAATTTTTTTTATTTGAATGAATGCTTGTCTGTGTTTCATTTTTAGAAAAAAAGTCTTTTAATGTGTATGAAAAAGAGGGAGAAGTTTTTATTTATATTTTATCTATTTTATTTTATTTATTTTATATATATAAAGAAAGGAAAAAGTTTTAATTTATATGTGAAAATATATATGTAAAAACAATGGACAGAGGGAAAGAGGGTTAATTCCCGTATCCAAGACAGATTCAAACCCATAGATTTGTGTCTGTGTTCTCATATGCTATTGAGCTACCAATGCTCCATATAAACAGCTTGGTGTTAAAAGCAAACACAGGTAAACACCTGAACAATTAGGGGATTAGAAAAAGGTATATATTTATGAGACCCATAAATATAGAGAGATTCAGGTTTGTGATATACTATTCAGTATATGTGAGATTCAGTATCTATAAAATAGAATATGTGATGATTTATTATATTGCATTCTAAAAAAGGATGCATTTAATATAGTTCAAATTAGTGATATGTAGAGAGAGAGAAGAAAAATTTGATGGTGTATTTATAGGTATATAAGAATGAGTGATATTGACCAAAGTGATTTTGTTATGAAAGATGACATAAAGGAAAAAGGAACATGCATATTTAGAACTAGAAAAAGAAAAAAATGATGAAGAACGATGAATTGTAATGCACATACATGAAGAGACAATTTCTTTGTCTGGAAAGGTGAAGTGAGTTCAGACCGTGGGAAAGAGATGAACCGCGCATGATCACGATGTGTATAAGGAGCAAGTTCCTCACCAAAGGGGGTGATGTGAGGTCAAACTGTGGGGAAAGAAATGAGTGCGCAAAGTGCCGATTCATGGAGAAACATGAATCACAATATTAGAAATAAAACAAGAGAAAGAGATGCACGGGGTATTAGCCGACAATAAGAGATCGGGGAATAAAGTCTGATTGGATTACAAGGATATGTAAATATTAAAAATATGAATAAAGTCTGATTGGATTACAAGAAAATGTGAATATTAATATAAGTTGTGATACAACATATTATGTGTAAAGGTGTGGATTAAAAATAAAGGTCTCTGAGGCAGAAAAATGAAATCTATAAATACATATATATAAATACATACACATATATATACATCCATGCATACACACATACATATACGTAAAATCAGAATTAAAACAAATAACAAAAATACTGAGGGTCTGAAAGAAAATTTAGAATAAGAAGAATATATGAAAAATATATCCTGATTGTGTCATAAAGATATGTGAATGTGTATAAAAAATATATCAACATGAAGATATATCAAATCATAATAAAAATATTATGCAAGAACATGAAGATGTCTGAAAGCAGGACAAATATGTATTATCCCAAAAAAATATATATATGACATATGAAAAAACTGAAGTTTTTAGATTGAAAATGGATTAAATTACGAATAAACCTATGAGCACGTTGGAATGTTGGAAACAATATATTCTTACAATTACAATGAAAAAATACACCATAAAAAAATGTGATTCATCAAATGTAATAAAATTTCTGAGGGAATATAATTATAAAAAATTGAAAAAAAAATTTTTTAAATCTTTTAAAAATTACTAAAACTTTTTTTTAAAAAATATATATACATATAAAGATATATATAATAGGATGATAACACTAAAAACAAGAGGAAACTGAGAGAATGGATATCAGTTGGGAACCTGAGCATGACACACAGAAAAGATCAGCTGTCAGAAAGAATTATGTATAATTTTAGCAAATCACTAGAATAAAACATAGGAATGCGAGGGCGGTAGTTAATAGAACAGATCAGTCACTTCATTTAAGCCGAAAGGCTTCAGTGTATTTAACCTATGTATCCAAAACGTTTCTTTTCTGCTGAGGACCTCTGCTCTATCCTTCACACTTGTGGGAATCTGTTCTATAGGTGTTATTTTAAAATTTAAACTTTTATTATGAAAAATTGTGCAATGTTTGGATAAACCATGTTGTTTATCATGGTTTACCATCACCTTTCCAGACAAAGAAATTGTCTCTTCATGTATGTGCATTACAATTCATCGTTCTTCATCATTTTTTTCTTTTTCTAGTTCTAAATATGCATGTTCCTTTTTCCTTTATGTCATCTTTCATAACAAAATCACTTTGGTCAATATCACTCATTCCTATATACCTATAAATACACCATCAAATTTTTCTTCTCTCTCTCTACATATCACTAATTTGAACTATATTAAATGCATCCTTTTTTAGAATGCAATATAATAAATCATCACATATTCTATTTTATAGATACTGAATCTCACATATACTGAATAGTATATCACAAACCTGAATCTCTCTATATTTATGGGTCTCATAAATATATACCTTTTTCTAATCCCCTAATTGTTCAGGTGTTTACCTGTGTTTGCTTTTAACACCAAGCTGTTTATATGGAGCATTGGTAGCTCAATAGCATATGAGAACACAGACACAAATCTATGGGTTTGAATCTGTCTTGGATATGGGAATTAACCCTCTTTCCCTCTGTCCATTGTTTTTACATATATATTTTCACATATAAATTAAAATTTTTTCCTTTCTTTATATATATAAAATAAATAAAATAAAATAGATAAATAAAATATAAATAAAAACTTCTCCCTCTTTTTCATACACATTAAAAGACTTTTTTTCTAAAAATGAAACACAGACAAGCATTCATTCAAATAAAAAAAATTTTTTTTATTCATTTTTATTTATTTTTTCATTTTTCTTTTTATTCTTTATTATTATTCATTGCCTTTTATGCGAAATATCCTGAAATTTGTGTTGTATATGTTATGACATAGCCTTATTCCACGAGGCAATGAGTCATCATCGCTCAGGAACATATGTAATGATGATGTCATGATTGGTTGCTTTCACATTTTTTTCTCTGTTTGCTGCTTCATAAGGATAAACCCTTTCTGTCTGTAAGATTCTTTTCCCTGAGGAAGGAGGCAGATGAGCCTCTGAAACGCGTAGGAATGATCTAAATAAAGAGAATAATTTGATTTATACATGCTCGTGGTTTTTAGCGCGGTATTAAACCCGTTTTCTCCAGTCCTTCATATCTAAAAAAAATGATATAATTGTAAATTATTTTCTGTTTTTTCTCTTTTTTGTATCATGCATGTCCCACTACTTTTCTGTCCCTGACGAAGGCTCTTGTATGAGCCGACACGTTGGACAGCACCGTTTAATTGCAAAAATAAAAATCATTCAAGCATACCATACCTGGACTGTTCAATTTTTCTTGTACTGTGTATGCATGTATGCAGCAGCTACAGAGTTGTGTGTGTCTGTATGTATGCATGTATACAGCAGCTACAGAGTTGTGTGTGTGTGTCTGTATGTATGCATGTATACAGAAGCTACAGAGTTGTGTGTGTCTGTATGTATGCATGTATACAGCAGCTACAGAGTTGTGTGTATCTGTATGTATGCATGTATACAGCAGCTACAGAGTTGTGTGTGTGTGTCTGTATGTATGCATGTATACAGAAGCTACAGAGTTGTGTGTGTCTGTATGTATGCATGTATACAGCAGCTACAGAGTTGTGTGTCTGTATGCATGCATGTATGCATCAGCTACAGAGTTGTGTGTGTCTGTATGCATGCATGTATGCATCAGCTACAGAGTTGTGTGTGTCTGTATGTATGCATGTATGCAGCAGCTGCAGAGTTGTGTGTGCCTGTATGTATGTATATATGTCTCCTTTACTGGAGAGACAATTTGTATATATGTATGCAGCAGCTGCAGAGTTGTGTGTGTCTGTATGTATGCTGCAGAGTTTTGTGTCTGTCTGTATGCAGTAGAGCTGTGTGTCTGTATAAATGCAGTAGAGCTGTGTGTGTCTGTATGTATGCTGCAGAGTTGTGTGTCTGTCTGTATGGAGTTGTGTGTATGCTGCAGAGTTGTCTGTATGTATGCTGCAGAGTTGTCTGTATGTATGCAGTAGAGCTGTGTGTGTCTGTATGTATGCAGCAGAGTTGTGTGTGTCTATATGTATTCATATATGCAGCAGCTACAGATTTGTGTGTCTGTATGTATGCAGCAGCTGCAGAGTTGTGTGTGTCTGTATGTATGCTGCAGAGTTGTGTGTCTGTATGTATGCAGTTGTGTGTGTCTATATGCAGCAGAGCTGTGTGTGTCTGTATGTATGCAGCAGAGTTGTGTCTGTCTGTATGCAGCAGAGCTGTGTGTGTGTGTGTGTCTGTATGTATGCAGCAGAGTTTTGTGTGTCTGTATGTATGCAGCAGAGCTGTGTGTGTCTGTATGTATACAGCAGAGCTGTGTGTGTGTGTGTGTGTGTGTGTGTGTGTGTGTGTGTGTGTGTGTATATAATAGGCCTACATGTGTGTAAAAAGGTGAAAGTCTAGGACTAATAGCAGCAGTCTACAATTAGATCTTTGATTTAGTTCCATGAAAAATAAATATTTTGATGGTTTTCCAAATTTTTGAAAATTTCTGGATTTTCAACGGCCAACGGAGGGGGGCGGCAAATTTGACGACCGCCCCGGGCGGCAAAAGCAGTAGCTACGCCACTGCCCCTTCCTGTATAATAGAGACAGAGTAAAATGAGCTACCTTCCTCAGGAAACCTCCGCACAAAGCATCAGCTTTGACGTTTTTGACCCTGGGACAATAGGTAACCACAAATCTAATCCTGGGAAAAAAAATAAGGACTACCTAGCTAATATTAAGGCACTTAGCAGATTTGAGGTACAGAAGATTTTTATGATTGGAAATCACTGTGACAAGGTCAACTGCCTCTTCTGAAAAATTACACCATATCTCAAATACCAGTTTAGTTGCCAACCATTTCCTACTACCAATATTGTAGTTGCTTTCGGCCGGTGATAACTTCTTTGAGAAAAAGGTGCATGGATGCCACTTACTAGGAAACGGCCCCTGAGATAACACCGCTCAAACACTTCCACCTCACACGCATCAACCTCAACAATAAATGGTTGCAAGACATGAGGTTGGACGAGCACAGATGCCATAGCAAAGCATCTCTTCAAAGAAGAAAGGCTCAGTGGGTGAGGTCAGACAACCGCGAAAAATCTACACCTTTCTTAGTCACGTCCGTTAGGGGTTTAACAATCGACGAGACGTTCCGGATGAACTTGCTACAATAATTAGCAAACCCCAGAAAGTTTTGTAGTGCTTTCAGATTTTAAGGCGGATCACACTTCAGAACCTCACGGACCTTATCTGGATCCATCTGGAAACCAGCAGATGACACTAGGAAACCCAAAAATTGCAACTCCTGCAAAGTGAATACATAATCTTCTAGTTTGGCATACTGTGTAACGTGTAAGATCTATAACACTTGCCTGATGTGTACCTGATGTGTTTTAAGGTCAGACAAGTAAATCAAAATATCTATATATGCCACCACAAATCTTCCCACCAGGTCACAGAAAATATAATTGACAAAGTGTTGAAAAACGACGGGATCATTCGTCCATCCAAAAGGCACGACTAAATTTTCATAATGCCCTTCAGGCATGTTAAAGACGTTTTCCACTCATCCTCTTCTCTGATTCTAATCAGATTATAAACTCCCCAGAGATCCAAATTGGAGAACCATATAGCACCAATAATCTGATCAAATAAATCAGGGATGAGCAGGAGAGGATAAGGGTCATTAATGGTAATTTGATTCCGCTCCCAAAAATCTAAACAGGTGCGTAGACCTCCACCTTTTTTTCTTAAAGTGGTCATGTACCTTTGCAATATCTTGCTTTTCTCCCCAGACCTGACTGCTTACAAAAAGAATGTCTGCCAAGTCTTGCAAAGACTTAGAGAGAACTGGCTATATGCCAAGTTTGAGAAGTGTGTCTTCAATCAATCCTCTCTCCTCTTTCTAGGTTATATCATTTTGGATACTGGACTGAGGATGGATCCTGAAAAATTTTCTGCAATTCTCAAATGGCCTCTCTCTTCTGGCACTAAAGAGGTTTTTAGGATTATCGAACTACTACCTCAGTTTATTTGTCTTTTTTCATCTCTGACTGTTTCGTTTTCAACAGTGATCCATAAGGGTGCTAATCCACAAATTTGGAGTACAGAGGCCGAGACTGTGTTTCTTTCCTTAAAACAAGCCTTCTCCTCTGCTCCCGTGCTTCATAGGCCCGACATTAATAAGCAATCTTTCTGGAAGTGGATGCCTTCATCAAGGCCTTCTCTGCTCCTGAGTAGTAATGAGTGAGCACTACCATCTCGGGTGCTCATTACTCATTAAAGGGAACTTGTGACCAGATTTGGGGCCTATAAGCTGCGGCCACCACCAGTGGGCTCTTATATACAGCATTCTAACATGCTGTATAAAAACTGGTGGTGGCCGCAGCTTATAGGTCCCAAATCTGGTGATAGGTTTCTTTTAAGAGCTGTTGGAGGCTCAAATGGGCACGACTCGAGCCCCAAAGTATAGTGGAAGTCAATTAGGGACTCCAGCATTTTTTTCCAGGAAATCGTCCGGTAAAATGCTTGAGTCCGCCAATGACTTCCATTATACTCGAGTGCTCTGGTTGTGTCCATGTGAGCATCCAACTGCTCTGAACAAGTACCGAACACTTGAGCATAGTAGAGCACAGTCATCACTATTTCAGAGCACAATTATTCCATTTGGGATCTAGAATTTTTGGCAATTAAAATGGCTTTGGAGGAATGGAGGAATGGTAGTACCTGATCTAGGGGGCTATTCATAAGAATCTAGGCTACCTGTGGTCTACACAGTTCTGAATCTTTGACAAGCTAGACGGTCTCTTTCTTTGTTCGTTTCAACTTCCTCCTCCATTGTTGGTCAACGGACAAATACATCAAGGCAGATGCCCTCTCTAGATACATCTTACTGCCTGACCAGGAGGATGAGCTTCAACATATTATTCAGCTGACCAAGATTATTACTCTGGCACAGGTGGAATTGTCCCAAATTCCTGCAGGGAAGACTTTTGTGTCGGAGCCTGATAGAAAAAAAGTTTTGTTGTGGGGTCACTCTTCTAAAATGACTTGCCATGCTGGGCAGAAAAAAGACCATTCAGCTGATCTCTCATCATTACTGGTGGCCATCCATGAGGAGGGACATTCTAGAATTTGTTTCTGCTTGCCCTTCTTGGGCTCAGAACAAAACTCCAAAGCAGCAACTGTCTGGACTGCTTCTTCTAGTTCCCATTCCTTCGGCTCCCTGGCAGCACATAGCTATGAATTTTATTACGGATCGTCCGGTGACCTCTGGTTGCTCAGTCATAAAAAATGTTTGTATTCCACTTTGTTTTACAGTGACAACCAAAAACGTAACAATGTTTTGAACTTTTGACTTTAGGCTCCATGTATCACCATCCACTACAGCTTTGAGCGTGAAACTACCTTCATTTTATAGACAATCATCTTGGCTATCTCATACATATATTTTGCTTGCATCTATTCAGCATATGATTAGTTATACAGATTATTGTCATGTCAATGCATTGTTCCTGTTTTGCTCCTAAACATCTAACATTTTAATTTTTATTATTATAAAGCTAGTATTTTGTAAATCTCCTTTGGCTTTCAACACTGCCTTATCTGCATGCTCTCGATTTGATTCAATTGTGTCTCAACTGAAATCTGATCCCAAATGTCTTCTACATATTACCAATGTTGGTGCATACTGGGCGGCTCACTTGAGTCCTTATACAGCTTTTTCTTTAACTCTACCCACAAGCATTTGATTGGGTTGAGGTCTGGGGATTGTGGGGGCCAATCCAGTTAATCGATTTTAAAAGAAACGAAAAGTCAGAATAAAGGGAAACTCTGTTGTTATTGTAAAGAAATTCACACTTTGCTCTCACTGCACATATAATGCTGTCAATAATAAATACAAACTTTGTCCGGAAATCCTGGACCCTGTGTTGCAGGGACCATATGAGCACATTCAGCAGCACAGAAGGGAGAGAAGGTAGATAGATTCAATAAGATATCAGGAATCTAAGGATGTAACAGCGTCATCACCCTCCACTTTCTCTTAGGCCTCTGCCACACTCACGTGAAAATCACGCATGTGCCGAGAGACACGTATTTCCCCTGCGTGTTGCGTGCAGGTAAGTACGTGTCTCTGGTACGTGCGGGCCACGTGTGTTCTACGTGTGCTATCCGCGATAGCACACGTAGAACCGGTAATTTACATACTCACCTGGTCCTTCTTGCTGTCCGCGCTGCTGTCCGTGGTGCTGATCTTCGGCTCCAGCCCTCCCGACTCCCCGCTGCTGCTGCTGCCAGGCAGTGAAGTGAATATTAAATGAGAATAATGAGCGGCGGTCGGCAGCAAGAGGCAGCAGCGGCAGAGACAGGAGGGCTGGAGAAGGGGAGTTAATGTTTTGGGTTTTTTTCACTGACACGTGTGTTTTCTCCGGCGCGTGTCACACGGGACCACATCCACACTACACCCGTGTAGTACGGGTGCGGGCCATGTGACACCCGTTCTGCGGGAGAAAACACTGACATGTCAGCGCTTTGAAAAACGCACACACATACAAACGCACACGGACACACGTTCCGTGTGGTTTTATGCGTGTGTGCCTGCTACAATAGGGTAGCATTGCTTAACGTGTCTCCGTGCCGCCGGTACGTGTAAAAAATGACAAACACGTGCCGGCGGCACGGATGTGTGTCGAAGGCCTTAGAGGCCGTTCATAATATTTTTCTTCAAGTTATAGGAAGTAGACAGATTGACCCACTCCTACTTACTGTATATTGTGTTCATATAAATGGAAATGTACCTTTAAGGGTATTGCAGTGAATTTCCTACTCTACTGGTTCTCTAAGATCTTTTAGTATATAGAGTGTAATGTGTTTTATATAAGGTGTTTTATTACTGGAGTTTACTAATGATATGTAAAGTTTATGTTAAGTAGGATGATATTCAGTAAGCTACAAATAGTACTACCTATATGAATAACAATATAGAATATTTTAGATAAGATTTAGTGCAACATAGGGAAATGTGCAGGAGGGGAAGTCAGTCGTAGATAGTGTATTATTAGGTGCAATACTAAGTGCAGGTTTCAGCAAGTTGGATATTTATACAGTAGTATCCTAAAGGCTACTTTACATGCTGCGACATCGCTAGCGATCTCATTAGCGATGTGAAATTCTAGAGCGCAAGTGCGATCTTTCGAGATCGCACATAGGTCATTTTACGCATGTGCGATCTCGACAGATCGCACTTGCGATCTAGAATTTCACATCGCTAATGAGATCGCTAGCGATGTCGCAGCATGTAAAGTAGCCTTAAGCGTTCAGTTCAGATCAGTGAAGATGCAGTAGTGTTCGGCACAGGAGGTCCTGAGATCACGAACTCTGGATAATGGTTTGCCCAGGCCTCAGGAGGTATCCTCTATTGTGTATTACGGGCACGGCTGCAATAGACTATAAATGTCAGATTCTGCTACTGGAAAAATGTTACACAGGGTGAGGGCTAGACAGAAGTTACTGCGTTGAGCAGCGGCAGCAGAAAGGTAACACAAGGGAAAGCTGCATGTCTGTCCTAGGAAGGTTATTGTGAAGTTGTTTCTTATGAAAATTGAGAACATTTACTGTGAAGATGTCTCTTTTAAGAAGAATGAATGCTGAATAAAGGAAATTAAACTTTGAGTTAAAAAAAACTTTTCTCTGTGATGTGTTGCCCAAAAACGTTGTCTATGATGATGTCAGGGTGGCGGAGCAGCCATCGAAGGCAAAAGTAAGTGTTGGACCTCTCAGCTGGGGCGGAACACATGCACAACACCCATTTGATGAAGTCAAGGCGAGCGCTGCTGGCCATCACCTTCCTCCGCCCTCTTCAAAGTGATTTTTTGATTCTACATACGCTGTCATTTGTATTTGAAGTTTTCGGATCTGGGCCATTAAGGCCCCTTTCACACATCCGGCATTTCGCCGGATTGCCGCATCTGGCACACTCCAGTATAGTGTAGATGCAGTACAATGGCATCGCGGCAACCTCCGTTCACATGCTGTCATGTGACCGGAGCTTGCTGCGATGCCATTGTACTGTATTACACTGTACTGGAGTGTGCCAGATCTGACAAACTGGTGAAATGCCGGATGTGTGAAACAGGCCTAAGGGGTACTTTGCACACTACGATATCGCAGGTGCGATGTCGGTGGGGTCAAATTGAAAATGACGCACTTCCGGCATCGCAGGCGACATCGTAGTGTGTAAAGGCTCGATGATACGATTAACGAGCGCAAAAGCGTCGTAATCGTATCATCGGTGCAGCGTTGGCGTAATCCATGATTACGCTGACACGACAGTCCGATGTTGTTCCTCGTTCCTGCGGCAGCACACATCGCTGTGTGTGAAGCCGCAGGAGCGAGGAACATCTCCTACCGGCGTCACTGCGGCTTCCGTAGGATATGCGGAAGGAAGGAGGTGGGCGGGATGTTTACATCCTGCTCATCTCCGCCCCTCCGCTCCTATTGGCCGCCTGCCGTGTGACATCGCAGTGACGCCATACGACCCACCCCCTTAATAAGGAGGCGGATTGCCGACCAAAGCGACGTCCCAGGACAGGTGAGTCCATGTGAAGCCGCCGTAGCGATAATGTTCGCTACGGCAGCTATCACAAGGATATCGCAGTTGCGACGGGGGCGGGCACTATCGCGCTCGGCATCGCAGCATCAGCTTGCGATGTCGTAGTGTGCAAAGTGCCCCTTAGGGTCAGCATCTTCTAATTCCAGGAGGTAGGTGGATCCTCCAGGTTGTAGGCTCTATAGAAGCTTATACAAGGGCATTCACTGCCCAAAGAAATTTGAACAATTCCAGGTTGAAGAAAATGTTGTGATCTAGCGGTAAACTGGTGATCACTTGATTGTGATATGACCAGCCTACACCATCTATAAAGCAGCCACAGCCGGTGACTGAAAATAATCTGTGACTTCTCTGCACTTAGTGGTTACTACTCACCTGGGTACTCATATGTAGCAATCTCCTCTTTACACCACTCATCACCCCTCACATATGTCTCTGTAGTATTAATATGGGTCAGATCTTCAGCCTGAAACGAATATTGTAAAAGTCACAGACACATGGAGAAGTCACATCTATGGTCAGCTCTAATCCTGCCATCTCCACCGTTCTCATTACACAAGTATAAAACATATAATACTGGTGGATAAAACAAGACTGAGCACAAGACCTTCACAGCCGTCTACACATCATAGGGAGATTTCATGGCACCTTCTCTCCATCTACCTGATAATCCTGAGGAACATCGGGATCTTCTTGTTTACAGTCCTGTGGCAGAAGAGGATGGGGACATCTCTCTGGCGTTGTCCTCTTACTGGATAGACCTGGAGGAGACACATACAGGGACTGAATTCATTCCTTACATACAGATAATTATAGGCCGTGTGTATTTAGTCCTGTCTATTACCTGGTGAAGTGAGGGGCTGGGGATCCTCCATCATGACGTCCTTGTACAGATCTTTGTGTTCTTCTAAATACTCCCACTCCTCCATGGAGAAATAGACGGTGACGTCCTGACACCTTATAGGAACCTGACACATACAATGATACCGTCACCCCCCGATCCCTTCATAGCGTTACTGTATAATGTCCCAGCATTCCCAGCAGTGTCACCTCTCCAGTCAGCAGCTCAATCATCTTGTAGGTGAGTTCTAGGATCTTCTGGTCATTGATGTCATCATGTATCGGGGGGTGAGGTGAAGGCCCCGTGATTGGGCTTAGGGGTCTTCCCCATCCCTCAGACACAGGGTCCTGACAGCGCTCACTAGAGGTCTTCTTCACTACTGTGTAATCCTGGTTATGGAGAGACACAGTAATAAATCTCACTCCAGACATTTCCAGAGTCCTCACCTCTCCAGTTCTGTCCATCTGTTATTCCCATAGATAAGAATGATGTAATGTGACGTCATCAGAATCTCTCACCTCTCCAGTAAGCCGGAAGAGGATCTCTAGGGTGAGATGTAATATCCTCTCTACAGTCTTGACCCTGTCCATATCCATCCTTGAAGTAATCAGAAAAATTCGATATTGAAAGGACCAGAATGGGAAAAAAGTGATGATGTAACATCATAAAGAATCTGGTGTAATAACACAATTAGAGTAGACAATAAATAGGAACATGTCAGGAGATCTAACGTGTTGTATTGTCTCATCTCGTAAAGACTGGAACATAAATTGAATTGCTGACTAAGACATCTCCTCCATGCTCCCAATCACTGGCTACTGTGAGAAAAATAAGTATTTGACCCTCTGCCGATTTTGCTCATTTTCCCAGCTACAAAGAATGGAGAGGTCTGTAATTTTTATTGTAGGTAACTTCAACTGTGACAGACAGAATGAAAAAAAAAAATCCAGAAAATCACATGTTATGATTTTTAAATAATTAATTTGTGTTTTATTGTATGAAATAAGTATTTGGTCACCTACCAACCAGCAAGAATTCTGGCTTTCTATAAGAAGCCCTCCTACTCTGCACTTATTACCTGTATTAATTGCATCTGTTTTGAAGTCATTCCTATATAAAAGACATCTGTCCACCCACTCAATCAATCACACTCCAACCTCTCCACCATGGCCAAGACAAAAGAGCTGCTAAGGACACCAGGCACAAAATTGTAGACCTGCACAAGGCTGTGTTGGGCTACAAGACAATAGGCAAACAGCTTGGTGAGAAGGCAACAACTGTTGGCGCAATTATTACAAAATGTAAGAAACACAACATGCCTGCCATTCTTACTCAGTCTGGGGCTCCATGGAAGATCTTGCCTCATGGGGTAAGGATGATTCAGAGAAAGTTTAGGAATCAGCACAGAACTACATGGGAGGACCTGGTCAATGACCTGAAGAGAGCTGGGACCACAGTCTTAAAGATTACCTTTAGTAACACACTATTCCGTCATGGATTAAGGGCTTGCAAGGTCCCCCACTCACGCCAGCATATGTCCAAGCTTGTTTGAAGTTTCCCAATGACCATCTGCATTCTCTAGAGGAGGCATGGGAGAAGGTCATGTGGGCATATGTTACCAAAATAGAACTTTTTGAGATCAACTCCACTCGCCAGGAAAAAGTAGGATGAGTACAACCCCGAGAACACCAAATTTTGGCCAACAACCTCCTTCCCTCATCAGTGAGAGCATTGACGATGGGTCATGGCTGGGTCTTTCAGCATGACAATGACCCGAAACACACAGCCAGGGCACTAAGTAATAGCTCCGTAAGAAGGATTTAAAGGTTCTGGAGTGGCCTAGCCAGTCTCCAGACCCAAACCCAATAGAAAATCTTTGGAGGGAACCGAGACTCCATGTTGCCCAGCGCCAGCCCTAAAACCTAGAAGATCTGTATGGAGGAGTGGACCAAAATCCCTGCTGCAGTGTGTGGAAACCTGGTCACGCGCTACAGAAAATGTCTGACCTCTGTAATTGCAAAGAAAGGTGTCCGTACCAAAAGTCCTATTTTTCTATTGTATCAAATACTTATTTCATGCAATAAAAAGAAAAATTAGTTATTTAAAAATCATACAATGTGATTTTCTGAATTAAAATTTATTTTGTCTGTTTTAGTTGAAGTTACCTGCAATAAAAATTACAGACTTCTCCACTCTTTGAAGGTGGGAAAACTTGCAAAATCGGCAGTGGATCAAATACTTATTTTCCCCACTGTAGCTGGCCACAGCTTTGGTGGCAACTGATTGGCTGTAGGGACCACAAGTTAGGGCAAGAAAGCTATCAGATGAAAAATCCTTTCGCAAACAGTTATCTGATATGTATGGGGCCATTAGTATTACACCATCAGACAGGGATAATATTCAGCACTACAGTAGTGCAGTATATCACCTGAGCAATCAGAGGCTTGTAAGTTGTATGATAGCAGTAATGAAGAATTGAAAATAAAGTAAAATAAAATGTAAGTGTACACTAAAGATCACAGATTTAGCAGGAGAGAAAAAGAATATTTACCATTCTTGATGGAAAGAGAGAAGACATGTTGCATATAGCACTGTGTGGGAACATTACACTGTGTGAGGGGGTGGCGGTACTGTGGGAACATTATACTGTGTGTGAGGGGATGGCAATACTGTGGGAACATTATACTGTGTGTGGGGGATGGCGGTACTGTGGGCACATTATACTGTGTGTGGGAGGATAGCAGTACTGTGGGAACATTATACTGTGTGTGGGGGATGGCGGTACTGTGGGAACATTATACTGTGTAAGGAATGGCGGTACTGTGGGAACATTATACTGTGTGTGAGGGGATGGCAATACTGTGGTAACATTATACTGTGTGTGGGGGGATGGCGGTACTGTGGGAACATTATACTGTGTGTGGGGGGATGGTGGTACTGTGGGAACATTATACTGTGTGTGGGGGGATGGTGGTACTGTGGGAACATTATACTGTGTGGGGGGAATGGCGGTACTGTGGGAACATTATACTGTGTATGGAATGGCGGTACTGTGGGAACATTATACTGTGTGTGGGGGATGGTGGTACTGTGGGAACATTATACTGTGTGTGGGGGGATGGTGGTACTGTGGGAACATTATACTGTGTGGGAAATGGCGGTACTGTGGGAACATTATACTGTGTACGGAATGGCGGTACTGTGGGAACATTATACTGTGTGGGAAATGGCGGTACTGTGGGAACATTATACTGTGAGTGTGGAATGGCGGTACTGTGGGAACATTATACTGTGAGTGTGGAATGGCGGTACTGTGGGAACATTATACTGTGAGTGTGGAATGGCGGTACTGTGGGAACATTATACTGTGAGTGGGGAATGGCGGTACTGTGGGAACATTATACTGTGAGTGGGGAATGGCGGTACTGTGGGGACATTATACTGTGTGTGGGGGGAATGGTGGTACTGTGGGAACATTATACTGTGAGTGGGGAATGGCGGTACTGTGGGAACATTATACTGTGTACGGAATGGCGGTACTGTGGGAACATTATACTGTGTGGGAAATGGCGGTACTGTGGGAACATTATACTGTGAGTGTGGAATGGCGGTACTGTGGGAACATTATACTGTGAGTGTGGAATGGCGGTACTGTGGGAACATTATACTGTGAGTGTGGAATGGCGGTACTGTGGGAACATTATACTGTGAGTGGGGAATGGCGGTACTGTGGGAACATTATACTGTGTGTGGGGGGAATGGTGGTACTGTGGGAACATTATACTGTGAGTGGGGAATGGCGGTACTGTGGGGACATTATACTGTGTGTGGGGGGAATGGTGGTACTGTGGGAACATTATACTGTGAGTGTGGAATGGCGGTACTGTGGGAACATTATACTGTGAGTGTGGAATGGCGGTACTGTGGGAACATTATACTGTGAGTGGGGAATGGCGGTACTGTGGGAACATTATACTGTGAGTGGGGAATGGCGGTACTGTGGGGACATTATACTGTGTGTGGGGGGAATGGTGGTACTGTGGGAACATTATACTGTGAGTGGGGAAATGGCGGTACTGTGGGAACATTATACTGTGAGTGTGGAATGGCGGTACTGTGGGAACATTATACTGTGAGTGTGGAATGGCGGTACTGTGGGAACATTATACTGTGAGTGTGGAATGGCGGTACTGTGGGAACATTATACTGTGAGTGGGGAATGGCGGTACTGTGGGGACATTATACTGTGTGTGGGGGGAATGGTGGTACTGTGGGAACATTATACTGTGAGTGTGGAATGGCGGTACTGTGGGAACATTATACTGTGAGTGTGGAATGGCGGTACTGTGGGAACATTATACTGTGAGTGTGGAATGGCGGTACTGTGGGAACATTATACTGTGAGTGGGGAATGGCGGTACTGTGGGAACATTATACTGTGAGTGGGGAATGGCGGTACTGTGGGGACATTATACTGTGTGTGGGGGGAATGGTGGTACTGTGGGAACATTATACTGTGAGTGGGGAATGGCGGTACTGTGGGAACATTATACTGTGTACGGAATGGCGGTACTGTGGGAACATTATACTGTGTGGGAAATGGCGGTACTGTGGGAACATTATACTGTGAGTGTGGAATGGCGGTGCTGTGGGAACATTATACTGTGTGTGGGAGATGGTGGTACTGTGGGAACATTATACTGTGAGTGTGGAATGGCGGTACTGTGGGAACATTATACTGTGAGTGTGGAATGGCGGTACTGTGGGAACATTATACTGTGAGTGTGGAATGGCGGTACTGTGGGAACATTATACTGTGAGTGGGGAATGGCGGTACTGTGGGGACATTATACTGTGTGTGGGGGGAATGGTGGTACTGTGGGAACATTATACTGTGAGTGGGGAATGGCGGTACTGTGGGAACATTATACTGTGTACGGAATGGCGGTACTGTGGGAACATTATACTGTGTGGGAAATGGCGGTACTGTGGGAACATTATACTGTGAGTGTGGAATGGCGGTACTGTGGGAACATTATACTGTGTGTGGGAGATGGTGGTACTGTGGGAACATTATACTGTGAGTGTGGAATGGCGGTACTGTGGGAACATTATACTGTGAGTGTGGAATGGCGGTACTGTGGGAACATTATACTGTGAGTGGGGAATGGCGGTACTGTGGGAACATTATACTGTGAGTGGGGAATGGCGGTACTGTGGGGACATTATACTGTGTGTGGGGGGAATGGTCAACAGTCACACCTATCCTAAAGAAACCTTCCCTCGATCCAACCTCTACTACCAGCTACCGCCCCATATCACTACTCCCACTTGCCTCAAAACTCCTGGAACAGCATGTCCATGCTGAACTTTCCTCCCACCTCTCCTCTAACGCTCTCTTTGACAACCTACAGTCCGGCTTCCGTCCACATCACTCCACCGAAACTGCCCTGACTAAAATCACAAATGACTTGCTTACTGCCAAAGCGAACAAGCACTTCTCTATACTCCTACTCCTAGACCTGTCCTCAGCCTTCGATACCGTTGACCACTCCCTCCTATTACAGACCCTCTCTTCCCTTGGTGTCAGAGATCTTGCCCTCTCTTGGATCTCTTCATACCTCTCAAATCGCACTTTTAGTGTCTCCCACTCCCACACAACCTCTTCATCCCACCATCTCTCTGTTGGCGTCCCTCAAGGCTCTGTCCTAGGACCCCTACTTTTCTCTATCTACACATTTGGCCTGGGACAACTCATAAAGTCCCATGGCTTCCAATACCACCTATATGCCGACGACACCCAGATCTACCTCTCTGGCCCAGATGCCACATCTCTGCTGTCCAAAATCCCGAAATGTCTATCTGCTATATCCTCCTTCTTCTCCTCTCGCTTCCTAAAGCTCAATGTGGCCAAAACTGAACTAATCATCTTTCCTCCGTCTCACCTACACTCTCCACCTAATCTATCTATTACAATAAATAACACCACGCTCTCGCCAGTACCCAAAGTTCGCTGCCTCGGAGTGACCTTTGACTCTGCCTTATCCTTCATACCACACATCCAATCCCTCACCACCTCCTGCCGTTTTCAACTCAAAAATATTTCCAGAATCCGCCCTTTCCTCAATTTGCAATCAACTAAAATGCTAGTGCATGTCCTCATAATCTCCCGCCTCGACTACTGTAACATCCTCCTCTGTGGCCTCCCTGCCAACACGCTTGCCCCTCTCCAGTCCATCCTTAACTCTGCTGCCCGACTTATCCACCTCTCTCCTCAATACCACCCCGCTTCTCCTCTCTGCATGTCCCTCCACTGGCTTCCAATCTTCCACCGTATCCAATTCAAACTTCTAACACTGACCTACAAAGCTGTGCATAATCTTTCCCCTCCGTACATCTCCGAACTACTCTCCCACTACACTCCAACACGTCACCTCCGGTCCTCCCAAGATCTCCTCCTCTCCTCCTCTCTCATTCGCTCCTCACACAACCGACTCCAAGACTTCTCCCGAGCATCCCCAGTCTCCTGGAACTCGCTGCCTCAACACGTCAGACTATCCCCTACCCTTGCAAACTTCAAACGGAACCTGAAAACGCACCTGTTCCGAAATGCCTACAATCTACAATGAACTCGCTGCCGCCCGACCACCGTGCGGAGCTGCCGCCCGACCACCGTGCGGAGCTGCCGCCCGACCACCGTGCGGAGCTGCCGCCCGACCACCGTGCGGAGCTGCCGCCCGACCACCGTGCGGAGCTGCCGCCCGACCTACACCCCACCTATTGTCTCCTCCCCATAATCCTATAGAATGTAAGCCCGCAAGGGTAGGGCCCTCTTCCCTCTGTACTAGTCTGTCTACTGTAACTTGTATACGTATTTTGTATGTAACCCCCTTCTCATGTACAGCACCATGGAATTAATGGTGCTCTATAAATAAATAATAATAATAATAATAATAATAATGGTGGTACTGTGGGAACATTATACTGTGAGTGGGGAAATGGCGGTACTGTGGGAACAAAAAATCATCAAGTAATGGGAAAAAAAGAACAACACATAAATTCAGGAAAAATAACCTGAGATTGTAGTTTGGCTCCTACACCTGGAGAAAATGTTCGGCTAAAAAGCAGCAGAAAAACTGCCGCATTTCCGCTACATGTGAACTTGGCCTTACAGTTGTGTTTGGTAAGTTGTCTCTTGTCTCATAAAAAAGCCTATAGAGAATCTAACATGAAAATGGAAAAGTTCCGGCTGCTTCAACTATGATGTCCAGGTCCCAACCGTCCTGGATACAGAGGACGCTCCCTGATTTCTCCCTGCACCTGCTGTCCCCAGAGTCTGCTGAACGCCCCTCACTGCATCCGACCCTCTGACAACTCCTCCTACCGGGGGAGAAAGAAATGGTCAATGGGCAATAAGGGTCAAGAAGAGAAATATAGAGCGGAGCACAGTGTGTCCTTCTATCACTGCTGCAGAGTTGTGAGTGGGGGAACATTACACTGTGTGGGGTTAGGCTAAGTTCACACTTCCGTTGTTTTGCATCAGTCACAATCCGTAGCCTTGAGGAATTACGGTATCCTGCAAAATATTTTGCAGGAATCCTGTTTTTACCCATAGGCTTCTATTAGTGACGGATTGTGACTGATGATGCTGCGTTGCATCCGCTGCGTCGCAGTCAACCGTTTTTTAACTGACTGCCGGGCGGGAGCAACGGAGCATGTAACGTTTTTTGAGCAGCGCGATCCGTAGGATTTCGCTGCGCATGCGCTCTCTGGCTCCCCGCCTCCGTAACCAGGATAAACATCGGGTAACCAAGCAATGCGCTTGGTTAGTTACCCGATATTTACAGTTGTTACGGGTGCAGGGAGCCAGCGCTAAGCTGGTATCCAAGATAAATATCGGGTAACCAAGCAAAAAGTGCTTTGCTTTTAGTTACCCGATATTTACCCTGGATACAGTGTGCAAGGAGGCCGACACTTCACCACTCAGCTCCGCCCCCTCCCGCACTCCGCATGTGTACTCACACACACTCACACTCACTCACTTGTCCCCAGCCCTGCAGTCCCCGCGGCACTGACGTCCTCAGCTCCACGGCTCCGCCCCCTCCCGCACTCCACATGTACACACGCATGTAGACACACACACACACACACACACATACACACACACACTCACTCACCTGTCCCCAGCCATGCAGACCGCGGCACTGACGTCCTCAGCTCCGCCCCCCGAACTCCACCCCCAAACTCTCCCCCCTGAACTTCGCCCCCCGCACACAACGGAGTCTGACAAAGAAATTATTTTCTTTGTCACCGTTGTCATCCGTTGTACAACGCATCAGTCACATGCGTCAAGCAACGCATGTGACTGATGCAAAACAACGGAAGTGTGAACTTAGCCTTAGAAAGGGGCCGAGGACCTTGGACAGACGGGGCCGAGGACCGAGGGCAGACGGGGGCTGAGGACCGAGGGCAGACGGGGGCCGAGGACCGAGGGCTGACGGGAGCCGAGGACCGAGGGCTGACGGGAGCCGAGGACCGAGGGCTGACGGGGGCAGAGGACGGAAAGGGGCTGGGGACCGAGGGCGGAAAGGGGCCGGGGACCTAGGGAGGAAAGGGGCCGGGGACCAAGGACACAAAAGGGGCCGGGGACTGAGGGCAGATAGGAAGGGGCAGAGGACTGAGGGCAGACGAGTTTCCTCACTTCCGGCCTCTCATAGTTGTATCTATCAGAGGAAAAGGAACAAAAACCTCACGATTCATAAAAATCAGCGAGAGAAAAACCCCAAGAAAGTCTCAGAGCTGAAGGGGTTAATGCCCCCTGCCCCAGTAATGGGGAATCTCCACATACCTCCTCCTGCAGAGCCGCACACTAGATATATGGCTGCTCTGTGCTTCCAGGACCTGTGATGATGTCACATGGAGGGGAGGAGTCAGGGGTCACATGATCAGCTCCTCAGTGTATGCAGGACTCTGCTGTGCGCTTGTTATGGTGCTGGATGATTCTCGCACATTGAGGATTTGTGGAATTTTTCATGTAGATTTCCTCCTATGAGACCCGCAACACACATCCGGTTTTTTTTTTGTATGTGTGCGGTACGTATTTGCACGTACCGGAGACACGGAGACCCATGTTATTCAATGGTAGATGGCACACACACGTAAAATCACACGGAACGTGTGTCCGTGAGGTAAGTACGTGTGTGCGCTTTTCTACACGGACGACATGTCCGTTTTTGGCCGGCAGCACGCAGGCACGGACCCGCTTTAGTCTATGGGTCCGTGCCTGCACGGACCGCACACGGAGTATGTCCGTGTCCAGCACGTATCGTCCGTGTCCGTTTTTCATCCCAAAATCTGCAACACTTGTTTCCAATCTATGAGGTCAATTGAAGGCAAACAACAACACCAGGATCTCATGATGAATGATTAAAATCGTTAATTGGGTAAGAATGCGGGCCTTTAAAAACGGACAGCACACGGACAGCACACGTACGTATTTTATGTCAATACGGACATTCCACACGCACACACGGCTCGCATACGCCATCACACGGATGCCATACGTACCGGAGAAACGCCCCTAAAAAACGGAACACGGATTCGAAAAACGGACCGTAAGACACGTACTTTTTTTTGCGGAAGTGTGTTTTAGGCCTGAGGTAAATTAGGTGACATATTTGTTTTGTATTTTTATCTCATTTTTATGCTTTGATTTTCATCTCTTTATTAACTGTAATTTTATAAATTAAAGAGGTTTTCCCACAAAGAGAGTATACAGACATTACAGCACGGGATGACAGCTGATTCTTTTTGTGAGGTAAAACATTTTACTGTTTTACAAAATGTTACCTCCAAGTAAGAATTATTTGTGATCCCGTGCTGTCATGTTTGTGTAAATCATATTCCCTTTTAGGACCAAACATCACAAATCAAAAAAGGTATAACATGCAACCAGGAAAACAAGAGAATCCAGCTTACACGTTTCAATGAAAAGAATCACCCTTAATCATGATTCTTTTCACGTGAAACGCGTAGCGCTGGTCATGCTATCTGTTTTGCCTGCATGTTAAAATAAACCTGAAGAATTTACCTGAAGAGCTGGATTCTCTTGTTTTCCTGGATGATTTGGGTCATGGCAGTGCCTGTCCGTGCTCCAGGGAAGACGCTAAAAGGAGTGGGTGTACACACGGTGAGCTGAACATTATACATATAAAATGCAACACATTGTTCATAAATACATGTAACTAGGAAATCATTTTCTGTATAATAAAACCAATATCAAAAATCTTATCTTGTATCATATACTTCATATGATATTGTATCATATTGGAAAAGGGGATTGATGTATTGGGTGACACGAGACACAGCGGGAAAGGATACCAAGCAGTTGGTGGTTCTGGAAAAATACAGAAAGGAGATCTTGTCCTTAGCTGACAAAGGTACTGCGAGTGAGGAAGACCCAACACAGGGATATGAGCAGGTTCTTCTGGCCCGGGTTGCCCCCTGAATTAAAAAATTTGTAAGCTCCTGTGCTACCTGCCAACAGGTGGGAGGCCCCCCACGCACAGAGCCCATTTAAGACCCATGCCTTTTCAATGGGTGGGGGTGGATTTGATAAGCCACCTGTCCCAACCAAGTCACTCGAGGAAGAGATACATTCTAACAGTTGTTGAATTTGCCAGCAGGTACCTTAATGCAGTAGCTGTCTACAGAATAGATCCACTTCTCAACCCCCTAGCGATGGTTCCCCCTATAGCTCCTCCCTTTTGTCATTTACCTCTCTCAAGTCACATTCTGTCATGGGAACAGGCATTGTATTTTGTGTATTACACACTATTGGTGGGGGTAGTCGTCTTTGGCTTCGGGTTACGACTTTGGCCCTACGGTATACTAACCCTACTCTTAGGTTGTTTCCAGGCAACACATCTACAGGTAGGTGACGCACTACTACATTCACCATTCCGAGACTGTGACCCCAATCGTACCCTCTGAATATTCAGAGATTCTGCTTCAGCTACATTAACTAACAAATTGCTGGTGGGAACAATACATTGGTCTAGTACTGGATGGTCTTTGATCAATGTGACAGAGACGCCAGAGTCACGGAGCCTCACAGCCTTCTTGCCCTCTATCCAGACTAGCTGCAGATGCTGGTTCGTGGATGCTAAGGCGTCTCACCTAGTCCAGGACTCTTGTTTAAGTACCTTTTCCTCTTCCAGTCGGGGTAGTGGGATCTTCTCTCCCCCCAGCACTCCAGCCCTATTGCATCAGTGTTCAACACTTAGGGATGCAGCTGATGTGGGCTACATTTCCAGCATTCCATGGCAAAGTGCCCCATGTGTCAAAGGTTATGGCAGCTTGACCCCCTCTTGCCCCAATGTGGGCCATACTGGGGGCTTGCGAAACCTGGTGGTTCTTTGTGGAAATCCGCAGTCCATGGGTCTCATTGGCTTCCCTGTAACCCCTGTTCCCGACTTGCTGGGACAGTCCTACCACGTACTTTTGTTTGATCAATCATCAGCCAATCTCACAATTTCAATAATGAATGGTTTTCTCTCAGCCATCCATTCGTTTAAGGCACCTGGAAGCTTGTACATACATTGTTCCAGCATGAATATATCCAAGACATGTTCTGCTTCCCAACCACCCAGGGCATGTATGTAATGTGTTGGCAAACTCAAGATGCATGTGCGCACCGAGCTTCTTCGTCTCCTCAAATTTCCTCCGCTAAGGTTCACGTGTGACAGCATACCTCTTTAGTACTGCACTGCAAAAAAAAATGTAACATCTCTGATCCTGAAAAGACAAGGTTTTAAAAGTTTCTCTTGTTTTTCCAGCGAGGCCAACACTCAGAAATCTTGGCTAGCCACTGACTGACACCTCATGCAGCGGGCAGAGGTTCTCCAATAACCGTAGATGGTCATCAATTTCAGAGGTGTCTTAATTGAAATGTATTATGTCCCAGTACCTTAAAGATGCTGACCCCTCTCTCCTGTTATCCTGTCATCTGCGCTGAGGCTGGTGTTGGTACTGCTGCATGCATACCCAGATATTTGCTTATCACTGCCGCCCAGTTCATCTCCGTGGCCCACTCTTGTAGCATGGCCAGCATTTGCCTTAACTCGGTTGGTCAATCCTCTGCCATCTGGATGACAGTCCTGAGCTGTGGCCCCTCCATTGAGCTGTCCTCCACATCTGAACTGATCTCCTCCTGTGTGTGTTCTCAGTCCCACTTGGTCAAGTGTCGTATTAGGGTAGCCCGATTTTCCTCTGGCAATCTGTCTAGCTTTCTTCCAGAACAAAGGTTTCTCAGCTCCTCCTAATTGAACATCTTGTAGATGGAGTCTGCCATCTCTTCTGCCAAGTCACTGCTCAGTAACTTCCCCCAGTAAGCTCTCCAGCCTAGGTGATCCCACCGCTGTCAGCACTTGTGAAACTCTGAGGTTGTGTTAATCACCTAAGCAGTTTAACGATGCAATTATTTTTATTCTTCCACCCACGGTCTTACAGCAACTCCATGTAGATAGCCAAGACAAGATGTCCCCAGTCAACAAATGGGATCAGTTGTTCCACTGCCCCCATACCAGGCAATACCAACTTTCTCTCAACTTTTAGTTGGCCCGCAGCTTCTATATCTCCAACTAGTGTGGTCTGCAGTGACAACTTATACTCCAGATGATGACTACCATAACCGTAGCACATGTATCCAGCTCCAGCCAGCAAAAGCCCATCATCCCACTGTCAGTGTCCTAAGTACCCCAAGCCAACCCCTGGGTTTAAGCCTGGCTCCCGGGAAACACCCCCACAATGCTAACTGTACATTGGTGGAGGTATTTTCCTGAGGTTGAGCCCCTCACCTGGGACTGCATGTGTGAGACCCCTGTAGGCTCCACTGGGTATACAATCCTCATCCACAAAATGGGACTAGTGGCTGGGAGAACAATGGCTCAAATTGAGGCCCCTGTGACATCAATGAACGTAATGGAATGATTGCTTTACTTTAATTACCAATCTTACTCCTGGCCTTCTGTGTACCTTAAACTGACAAGCAAGGAAATATCTAATAAAACACAATGAGATTGACGCAACCAACTCTTCGAGCTGGAAAATGGAGAGACCCCATGTTCTATTTTTCAATTAATTATTTGGTTAAAAGCAGAAAATGTATCTATCTCCAACCAACCATCTTTCTCTATCATCTATCTTTGCACATCTTTCACACACAAAAAAAACATTAATTTCAGTGGCATGTGTTTTTTCTGTTTTTTCGCTACGTCTCACACAGATGGCACACACGTACACACGGATGGCCAAAACGGAACCCGCCAAATTTGTGGATTTTAAACGGATGTGTGAAGGGGGCTTAAGAGATTGTTGATAAATTATTGCTGTGCTAGTTGTCATGGTGCTGTATGCAGTGAAGTTTATGTGTGGGGTCAGGAGGGATTTACAGTGTGGATGCAGCAAAGTCCTGTGTGTATGATATGTAAGTAGTAGAGCCATGTGTGTACGAGGTGTGCAGAGCTGAGCCGTGTGTGTGCGACATGTACGGAGCGGAGCCATATGTATACGATGTGTATGGAACAGAACCCTTGTGTCAGATGTGTAGGTAGCAGAGCTTTGTGTACAGTGGGTACAGAAAGTATTCAGACCCATTTAAATTTTTCCCTCTTTCATTGCAGCCATTTGGTAAATTAAAAAAACTTCATTTTTTTCTCAATAATGTATACTATGCACCCCATCTTGACAGAAAAAAACAGAAATGTAGAAAGTTTTGCTAATTTTTTAAACTAGAAAAACTGAAACATCACATGGTCATAAGTATTCAGACCCTTTGCTCAGACACACATATTTAAGTCACATGCTGTCTATTTCCTTGTGATCCCCCTTGAGATGGTTCTACTCCTTCATTGGAGTCCAGCTGTGCTTAATTAAACTGATAGGACTTATTTTGGAAAGGCACACACCTGTCTATATAAGACCTCACAGCTCACAATGCATGTCAGACCAAATGAAAATAATGAGGTCAAAGGAACTAGCAAAGGAGCTCAGAGACAGAATTGTGGCAAGGCACAGATTTAGCCAAGAGTAGTTGCAACCAGAGCTGACCGCAATCCCCTGTGAGACTACACTAGAAGTAGCCCTGGACCGTTCCTAAACACACCTAGACGCCACGTCACAGCCGGAGAAACTTACTACATCTCACAGATAGAAATAAGGAAACCTATCTTGCCTCAGAGTAGTCCCCAAAGGAATAGCAAGCCCCCAACATATAAAGCCAACGGTGATGTAAGAAAACACAATACACAGATACATAAATATAGATTAGCAAAGGTGAGGCCCGACTTCCTAGATAGAACAGGAATGAACACATAACTGATTGCGGCCAGTGCAAAACCCTGCGGAAAAATACCAGTCTGTTGATAAGAAAACTACTGAGACCACATGGACTCTTCCCCACTATATCACTATATTTACTCTTGTAAATAATGGGAGAAACAAAATACCAAAAAACCCACAAGAAATACAAAAGTGCAAATAATCAAATAGAACAGGGAGAATCTCCCTTTTCTTGCAGTGGGACCTGCAGAGGGGGAACCCCCATGCTCATCAAAACAGATAAAACAATTCCTCTCCTGCAAGAAAACAGACTTGAAGCAAAACAAAAAACAAACACCCTTAGGTGTGGATCAGGCAATAAAGCAAATAACTTGCAACTTTTCTGGAATGGGACAGGCATAGGATAAATGGAAGGACAACTCCAAGCCAGTTCAGAGACTAAGGAACAACATCTATAACCGGCACCAGCCAGCAGACACTGCTCTTCTATATAACCCGAGTTGATCTGCAATTGGGCTTCCCAAATTCCCAATTAACTCCCACACCTGTTGAGGCACACTCAGCTTCACCCCCAGTCCTGACCACCAGAGGGAGCTCCAAACCATCACCCCCTCAGATAACATTCACAACAGGCCTCCATAATCCTTAAATGGTAGAAGTTTGGGTCAACCAGAACTCTCCCTAGACCTGGCCATCCAGCCAAGCTCAGCAATCGTGGGAGAAGAGCCTTGGTGAGAGGTAAAGAAGAACCCCAAAATCACTATGGCTGAGCTCCAGAGATGCAGTAGAGAGATGGGAGAAAGTTCTACAAAGTCAACTATCGCTGCAGCCCTCTACCAGTCTGGCCTTTTTGGCAGAGTGGCCAGGCGGAAGCCTCTCCTCAGTGCAAACATATGAAAGCCATCATAGAGTTTGCAATAATACACGACTCCCAGACTATTAGAAATAAGATTCTCTGATCTGATGAGATGCAGATAGAACTTTTTGGTGATAATTATAAGTGGTATATGTGGAGAAAACCAGGCACTGCTCATCACCTGCCCAATGCAATCCCAACAGTGAAACATGGTAGTGGCAGCATCATGCTATGGGGATCTTTTTCAGCTGAAGGGACAGGACAATTGGTTGCAATTGAAAGAAAGATAAATTCAGCCATCTACAGCGATATCCTCTTAAAGAGTGCTCTGGACCACAGACTTGGCCGAAGGTTCACCTTCCAACAAGACAATGACCCTAAGCACACAGCTAAAATAACAAAGGAGTGGCTTCAGAACAACTCTGTGACCTTTCTTGACTGGCTCAGTCAGAGCCCTGACCTAAATCCAATTGAGCACCTCTGGAGAGACCTGAAAATGGTTGTCCACCAACGTTCACCATCCAACCTGACAGAACTGGAGAGGATCTGCAAGGAAGAATGGCAGAGGATCCCCAAATCCAGGTGTGAAAAACTTGGGGCATCATTCCCAAGAAGACTCATGGCTGTACTAGCTCAAAAGGGTGCTTCTACTCAATACTGAGCAAAGGGTCTGAATACTTATGACTATGTGATATTTCAGTTTTTCTTGTTTAAAATATTTGCAAAAATTTCTACATTTCTGTTTTTTTCTGTCAAGATGGGGTGCAGAGTGTACATTACTGAGAAAAAATGAAGTATTTTTGAATTTACCAAATGGCTGCAATGAAACAAAGAGTGAAAAATTTAAAGGGGTCTGAATACTTTCCATACCCACTGTATGATGTGTACGGAGCAGAGCCGTGTGTATATCATTGTGTTTATATAACAGCATTAAAATGAATCCTTTATTGTAAATATTCTAAAAAGAAGAACACAGTTCCTCTAATTCAATTTTCATCAGCTCACAAAGCCCTCACCATGTATACATCATATGTGTGCCCAGATAGCCTATAGGCAATTCATACCGCATTTAGAAAGTCATGGTGGAGGCCACTAGGTCAAACAAATAAACAAAACCAACATAATAAACAAAACAAAAAGTGATTATGCCAAATCAACGGACGTTAGTCCAGTTTGATAAAAAACTAAGCATAAAAAATTAATATACCTAACAAAAAATGTTATCAATTACCATCTGATACTGACAATGGTCAGATACCATAATAATAAACATATGTTAAGGCATATAAAAGGAATGGTCTCACCAACTCCTTCCAAGAATGGGTGGCAGGCAATCTCTCCTTCGGATTCCTGGGTTCAGTATGCCAGAACCAGCATTCACTCTCCCTATCCAATCAGGAGACCACAAAATAACAAAGTTACCTGCCACCCCAAACTCCCGTCCTAACAAGGACGGTCCACATCTATTGCAAGGTTGGACCCCTAAGCTGACCCTGTTGGTGTCCCAACATGGTCAGCTTAGGGGTCCAACCTTGCAATAGATGTGGACCGTCCTAGACCGTAGATGGTGGAGGTATACAAATCTTTGGAAGAAATACTCTTACCCAATTTGCTGAGTGTCTTGGAGGAGGCAAGGGAGAGGGGGACACTGCCAGAGTCTATGAGGGAGGCGATAATAACAATAATACCTAAGGAGGATAAGGATCCAAAACTCCCCGAATCATACAGGCCCATCTCATTGTTAACGACGGATGTTAAAATTTTGGCCAAAGTACTCTCTAATCAATTAACAGAAGTGATATCTACCCTAATCCCCCATGATCAGTCGGGTTTTATGCCTTATAAATCCACGGTAAACAATATACGAAGATTATACCTTAACATGCAACTGCCGGTGGACAATCCGGGATAGAGAGTAATAGCTTCATTAGATGCTCATAAAGCATTTGACAGTGTGGAATGGGGATATCTGTGGGGAGTGCTAAGACATATGGGATTTGGCCGAAATTTTATATCCTGGATACAGCTGTTATATACTAGACCAGTAGCTAAAGTGAGGATTAATGAAATTTTGTCACACACGGTGGATTTACAAAGGGTACGCGCTAAGGATGTCCACTCTCGCCTCTCCTTTTTGCTCTGGCAGTGGGGCCACTGGCGCCTGCTATACGGCAGAACAGAGACATAAAGGAATTTGTATATGGCCATCTAGAAGAGAAGATAGCCCTCTACGCAGTCGACATTCTATTGTTTCTGGGAGACTCAGGGGCATCGCTGAGCTGTGCCATGCAGGTGATCGAGCGGTACGGGGGAATCTCTGGACTGACTATCAATTGGACCAAATAGAATCTGTTTCAGGTGGATGCAGGAGTGGATGGGTCGATCCTGGGTGATGAAGTCAACAGACTGTGGGTTGTGGATCAGTTTAGATATCTGGGCATTCAGGTATCCATGCCAATTGGGAATTACATTACTATTAATCTAGTCCCTTTGCTGAAGCAACTGCGAAGTAAGATAACTGCTTGGAATAAGCTTTATTTATCAGTAATAGGACGGAGTAATCTTATTAAAATGGTGCTTATGCCCAAGATACTCTATGTGTTGCACAATTCTCCTGTTTGGATCCCTCAGAGTCACTTTAAGGAGATTGATTCCATGTTCCGTGCTCTAATATGGAAGAACAAACAAGCCAGACTTAAAAACTCGAGACGCTACAGAGACCGAAAGATGAGGGGGGGCTAGCACTACCAAATCCGGGAATATATTATCTGGCAGCTCAGAGTCAACATTTCAGGGGATGGGCAGATTTGGGGGTGGTGGACCCAGCATCCAGACTGTTAGGGCATGTACTGCATCGGATACCATTAATGTTCGGACTGGAAGACGGATTATTTGGGAGAATAGGAAAAACGAGCCCTACACTTAGCTTTATGAATAGAATCTGGAGGAAGATCAAGCAAATAAGAGGGATTACAGCAATAACTGAATTCTCTCCGTTGTGGGACAATGAAAACTGCTCTGAGATATACAAGATAGGCAAAATTAAGGAATGGGCACGTAAAGGTATATGGTATATGGGGCAAATTCTTAGCCAGGAACGTTTGAAATTGTTTACACAAATACAGGATGAGTTTGGGATATCCCCACTTGGGTGGTACCAATATAAACGGTTGACGCATGCAGTAGTGTCTCAGGGGGTGAAGCAATCATTGCTGGTACAGGCAGACCTAGTACTGAAATATGTGTGTAGTAGTGGACCCACAAGAGGAATCATATCTACTATATATAGGGACCTACTGCATACATATTTGCTTGATCACCCTGTAAACACTAGGACTAAATGGGAGGCAGAGATAGACGGAATCACTGATGAGGTATGGGATAGTGTTTTGGAACACATACTGAAATTATCAATGAGTGAACCAGCAAGATTATCCCACCTCTACGTGGTGCATAGGGCATATAGATCCCCGCTAATTATGTGTAAAATGGGATTGAGGAGTAACTCTGACTGTCCTAGATGTAATGGAGAAGGTGCCGGCATTTTCCACATGATGTGGATGTGCCCCAGGTTGGCACCCTTTTGGATAACTGGTCTTAATAGGATAGAAGGAGCTTATAGATGTAAACTTCCCTGACAACCTCTGGTATGTCTTCTTGGTTACGTGGAGGAAATTGGGGTAGACAACAATTTTAAAATAGTGATAGCCAGACTGCTGTATGCGGCAAGGAAAGTAATTGCCAAACACTGGATGCAGGGGGACCCCGCGACTAGACAGGAATTTGTCGCATATGTTAATCATATTGTTCGAATGGAGAGAAGCATATATGGGAAAAGGAAACAACTTGTACTTTTTGATAGATTGTGGAATCCATGGTTGCAATATGGATAAATATTAGAGTTGGGAGATGTTGGACTATGGGCAGAGATAGTTAGTTCTATACATTCCAATATATGCTATTGAAGGGTTAAAATGTAAGATCTTTGATATTGATATGGGTAATATGTACGCTGAGGGGGAGGGGATGTTGGGGAGGGAAAGTTTATAGTTCTGCTCGTTATTGCTGAAAATATAACACATGTTTTGTATACTTGGTGAAAAATAAAAATGTATCTGATTAAAAAAAATAGGGGTTGTCAGGTGCCTCTCCTGCTTTAGAGTTGAGCTGCTACGATAATGTTAGGAGCCCACACGTGCATGATCAGCAGATGTGGTTAATTATTGATGAAATGTAGATTTACAGTCATATGAAAAAGTTTGGGCACCCCTATTAATTTTAACCTTTTTTCTTTATAACAATTTGGGTTTTTGCAACAGCTATTTCAGTTTCATATATCTAATAACTGATGGACTGAGTAATATTTCTGGACTTAAATGAGGTTTATTGAAACTAACAGAAAATGTGCAATCCGCATTTAAACAAAATTTGACCGGTGCAAAAGTATGGGCACCTCAACATAAAAGTGACATTAATATTTTGTAGATCCTCCTTTTGCAAAAATAACAGTCTCTAGTCGCTTCCTGTAGCTTTTAATGAGTTCCTGGATCCTGGATGAAGGTATATTTGACCATTCCTGTTTACAAAACAATTCCAGTTCAGTTAAGTTTGATGGTCGCCGAGCATGGACAGCACGCTTCAAATCATCCCACAGATTTTCAATGATATTCAGGTCTGGGGACTGGGATGGCCATTCCAGAACATTGTAATTGTTCCTCTGCATGAATGCCTGAGTAGATTTGGAGCAGTGTTTTGGATCATTGTCTTGCTGAAATATCCATCTCCTGCATAACTTCAACTTCGTCACTGATACTTGCACATTATTGTCAAGAATCTGCTGATACTGAGTTGAATCCATGCGACCCTCAACTTTAACAAGATTCCCGGTGTCGGCATTGGCCATACAGCCCCAAAGCATGATGGAACCTCCACCAAATTTTACTGTGGGTAGCAAGTGCTTTTCTTGGAATGCCGTGTTTTTTTGCCTCCATGCATAACGCCTTTTTGTATGACGAAACAACTCAATCTTTGTTTCATCAGTCCACAGGACCTTCTTCCAAAATGTAACTGGCTTGTCCAAATGTGCTTTTGTATACCTCAGGCGACTCTGTTTGTGGCGTGCTTGCAGAAACGGCTTCTTTCGCATCACTCTCCCATACAGCTTCTCCTTGTGCAACGTGCGCTGTATTGTTGACCGATGCACATTGACACCATCTGCAGCAAGATGATGCTGCAGGTCTTTGGAGGTGGTCTCTGGATTGTCCTTGACTGTTCTCACCATTCTTCTTCTCTGCCTTTCTGATATTTTTCTTGGCCTGCCACTTCTGGGCTTAACAAGAACTGTACCTGTGTTCTTCCATTTCCTTACTATGTTCCTCACAGTGGAAACTAACAGTTTAAATCTCTGAGACAATTTTTTGTATCCTTCCCCTCAACAACTATGTTGAATAATCTTTGTTTTCAGATCATTTGAGAGTTGTTTTGAGGAGCCCATGATGCCACTCTTCATAGGAGATTCAAATAGGAGAACAACTTGCAAGTGGCCACCTTAAATACCTTTTCTCATGATTGGATACACCTGCCTATGAAGTTCAAAGCTCAATGAGGTTACAAAACCAATTTAGTGCTTTAGTAAGTCAGTAAAAAGTAGTTAGGAGTGTTCAAATCAAGAAATTGATAAGGGTGCCCATACTTTTGCACCGGTCAAATTTTGTTTAAATGCAGATTGCACATTTTCTGTTAGTAAAATAAACCTCATTTCAATCCAGAAATATTACTCAGTCCATCAGTTATTAGATATATGAAACTGAAATAGCTGTTGCAAAAACCCAAATTGTTATAAAGAAAAAAGGTTAACATTAATAGGGGTGCTCAAACTTTTTCATATGACTGTATGTATGAGCAGTATGTATGGGAGTCCGATGTGCAGCAGGAAATTTTGATAAAGTAAACAAGGCTGTGGTCAGAGAGTGAGAAAACAGAGTTAGGAAAATTATTATCTAAACCTGGAGAAGATCAGATACAGTGTATTCCCAACTTCGTGAGTTGGAAAGTTAGGCGGGCTTTGCACGCTGCGACATCGGTAACAATGTGTTACCGATACTGCAGCGATAGTGCCGCCCCCGTCGCACGTGCAATATCTAGTGAAAGCTGCCGTAGCGATTATTATCGCTACGGCAGTTTCACAAGCACATACCTGCCGTGCGATGTCCCTCTGGCCGGCGACCCGCCTCCTTCCTAAGGGGGCGGGTCGTGCGGCGTCACAGCGACGTCACACGGCAGGCGGCCAATTGAAGTGGAGGGGCGGAGATGAGCAGGATGTAAACATCCCGCCCACCTCCGTCCTTCTCATTGCAGCCGGCGGCAGGTAAGGTGAAGTTCCTCGCTCCTGCGGCTTTACACACAGCGATGTGTGCTGCCGCAGGAGCGAGGAACAACATCGCACCTGTCGCTGCACCGGCATTATGGAAATGTCGGAGGCTGCAGCGATGATACGATAACGACGCTTTTGCGCTCGTTCATCGTATCAAAAAGGATTTGCACGTTGCGATATCGACTGCGACGCCGGATGTGCGTCACTTTCGATTTGACCCCATCGACATCGCACGTGCAATGTCGCAACGTGCAAAACCGCCCTTAGGGTCAGCACACACAGCGAGTAATACAAAGAGAGTGGAATGCGATAAAAAAAAAAAAGACTAATGTTACTCTATGGGCCCGCTTTCATGAGCGATTGTTTTCTCAGCCCAAATTGGACCGAGAATACAGTTGCAGCATGCTGCGGGTGAAATGCGATCCTGTTTTACTCGCATCCATTGAAGTCTATGGGGCGAGAGAAACATCGCATTGCACTCGCGTTACACTGGTGTAACGTGAGAGCAGTGTGATTCTTGCATCAGCCAGTAATGAAGGAGATAGGGAGCTAAATCTCTCCCTCTCCTCCGCAGCGCTGGCCCTCCCTTCCGCAGCGCAGGCACTCCCATTCAGAGCGCTGGCCCTTCCCTCCGCAGCTGTGGTCTGATGGTATGATCGGACTACAGTTGCATGGCATTCGCATGATACTTGGCTCCCGCTGTGCTGCGAACGTGAGCAGACTATCATGTGAGGACTCGCACTACTCCCCGTGTGGCCTAAGCCTTAGTAGCTGTGAATGGCCGATAGAGGAGGTTACAGATAGATTAATGGCAGATGGGGAGAGCGGATAATCAGTAGGGATGCTACACAAAGTTCTAGGAGCTCAGCAATATGAATTTGTGATTTCCACTGTGTGCAGAGTTGCTTCTCTGTTGAGATCACTGGTGAAGACTTGGCTTGTCCCTGACCACATTAAGTTTGTTGTTTTTTCATTTAGTACTGTGAACTGACTCAGCAGCTATTGCTCATGGACACAACACTGTAGCTCTGTGCTCCATCCATGGCATCTTAGAGGTTCCACTATCCAAGTAGGCCTCGTATTAGAAATTTTACTTTCCTTCGTTTCGCAGACCACATATAGGATTAACCTTGCAGTCTGTAACAACTATAAATTATCTATGGGGGATATATGACCCTCTGTTTCTCCACAAGGTCAACATATGTACAGAGGCCAAAGATCTGAAGTGCATAGCAGAACTTTCTGATCTTACACACATCTACGGGATTATAAATGTTTCTTGCACGTGAATTGATAACATTTAGATGGATTCAAACGACCCTCCGATAAAACGAGATTAATAAAGTCATTACTACAGAACGGTATGAGAAGGGGATTTATTCTAAAAGAAACACTAGAGCCAAAAATAAGAGAATCTGGGCACTGTTGCTGGAAACTTTTTCCAGTGTGTAAGAACATAAGAACAGGACAGGGTCTTTGTCCCTGGAGCTTCTCCACTTGGTATAATGAGACTCACTGATATTGTTGATATAAATAGCATTTGTGTAAAATAAAAACTGCCTAAATATGAGGCGCTTGTCTGATCTATAAGTCATTGTATAAAGAGCTATGGAGGTAGCGCTATTCTTCTGTATAAAATATGGGATGTTGCTTTAGCCCTAAGGTTTCTGTACAGGGGTCTCTATATAGCTAATCATCCACCAAAATTTTGGATTGGGAAAATATAGAAAGAGATTGAGGACATTTTATGGTAATTTCCCTTAAAAAATGTAATGAACAATAATGGATTAAAAAAGCAGTTCATTTTCCCACCATTTTCTATGTGCTCTCAAATAATACATTTTGGCTACTATAGAAAAAGCATTTAAAATTACAGAAAATGTGTTCAAGGACCTTGTGTGAAGAAGTAAAAAGTCAAGGCTGAAGATGCTTTATCTCCAAAAGTCTACAAAGAAGGGAGGACTGGCATTTCAGTCTGAATTTCTTTTTGAACTTTTGACTAATATGATTGTCTGTAAAATGAAAGTAGTCTTACGGGTGCTTTACACGCTGCGACATCGCTAACGATATATCGTCGGGGTCACGTCGTTAGTGATGCACATCTGGCGCCGTTAGCGAAATCGCTGTGTGTAACACCAAGGAGCGACGATCAATGAGCGCAAAAACGTGAAAAATCGTTGCTCGTTCACACGTCACTCCTTTTCCAAATATCGCTGCTGCTGCAGGTACGATGTTGTTCGTCGTTCCTGCGGCAGCACACAACGCTATGTGTGACACCGCAGGAACGACGAACATCTCCTTACCTGCGTCCACCGGCAATGAGGAAGGAAGGAGGTGGGCGGCATGTTCCGGCCACTCATCTCCGCCCCTCCTCTGCTATTGGACGGCTGCCTGCCATGTGACATCGCTGTGATGCCGCACGAACCGCCCCCTTAGAAAGGGGGCGGATCGCCGGCCAGAGCGACGTCGCAGGGAAGGTAAGTCCGTGTGACGGGTGTTAGCGATGTTGTGCGCCACGGGCAGCGATTTGCCCGTGACGCACAAACTACGGGGGTGGGTACACACGCTAGCGATATCGGTACCGATATCGCAGCGTGTAAAGTACCCTTTAAGCTCCAATATGTAGCAGATGGTGAGATATGGAGCCTGACAATCAAAGTTCAAAACATTGTTACTCTTTTGCTCATTAGTGTGTGTGTGTGTGTATATATATATATATTATATATTTATACATACAGTATATATTTATATAAACATTCACTAAATATACCTAACCCCATTTTGCAGTTCCTTACAGGTCATGTATACATGATACATGACCTGAAAGGCCCTGGAGCTAGTCCGGTGGAAGATTCTTTAGCTACTCCCTCAAGACGTGCAGCCTCTGTGTAGGTCTCAGTAACTTTCTCTAGTACTCTGCACCAATCACAAAGATTAGCGTGGGGCAGGAGGAGTGAGAGCAGTTCTCTGTGATTGGAAAGGACACCGTTTCCGCCGTCTCCATCTCTACAGGACACTGCCTCCCGACTGTAAGGGGCACTCACTTATTAGTAAGATTTTTTTCTTGTTAAAAGTGCTTCTTATAGTCCAATAAATATAAGAAGTTCTAAAGTAATTTCAATTTGTCAGTCAACTATACAACGGGGAAAAGACCTTTCCCGACGCATACGCAGATTGTCAATGATTATCGCCGGGTGTTATGCTATTGAGTTTTGGGTTCCGATGGCAGCGCACGCACGTTGGACAGCCGGCTCAGCTGTTAACAGCGGGGAATTGTCACTATAAGGCCTAAGCTTTGGGTTTAGTCAGACAATGTGTGGTGGCCCTTGAAAAAGGATTTGAAACGCGCGTCGGGCCTGGACCGGGGACTGCTTGATCCTGCTTTTTCATCCTGAGGATATGTAATCTTTGATGATCTCCCTATTTTGGCATTTCACCATTTGTATTATACGATGATGTGGATCACAGTAGATGCAACCAACTGGATTTAAGCAGCATTACATTAAGATATGAGGTCCGAGTGGAGCAGGATATGTGGATATTTATCCTTCCTGCTGTTCTGTTTGTCCTCGGACATTCATCATCATCGATATTGATATTGTGACATTCTTGTAGTTGCCTGGTCCCCACCTTGATGAGATTTACTTGGTCCTTGAATTTTCTCTGTCCAATTTTAACGATATCTATATTGTAGTACAGAGTCTTTTGTACTCTGTTATGTGTTTGTGTGTTATTTATACTCAATAAATTTATACTGGTTTTATTATACTCCATTATGTGGTTTACACATAGTCTTCAACTATACAACGGTCTATTAAATATAGTTTTTATACAATGCCAATAAAATATATCATTTTTAGCTGTGTAAGTTATTTTTGATGGTAAACATAATATGATTTTCGAATAATTCAGACTTCAAAATCTAGGTAGGAGTATGGCTTTGCCCCAGTGTGAAATCTTTGATGTATAATAAGATGTGATTTCTGATTAAAACATTTCCCACATTCTGAACATGAAAAAGGTTTCTCTACTCTGTGAGTTGCCTGATGTTTAACAAGATGTGATTTCTGTGCAAAACATTTCCCACATTCTGAACATGAACATGGCTGCTCTACTCTGTGAGTTGTCTGATGTTTAACAAGAGGTAATTTATGTGCAAAACATTTCCCACATTCTGTACATGAAAAAGTCTTCTCCCTTGTGTGCGTTGTCTGATGTTTAACCAGATTTGATTTATGTGCAAAACATTTCCCACAGTCTACACATGAAAAAGGCTTCTCCCCTGTGTGAGTCTTTTGATGACTAACAAGATATGATTTCGTTACAAAACATTTCCCACATTCTGAACATGAAAATGGCTTTTCCCCTGTATGAATTGTCTGGTGTTTAACAAGACTTGACTTATCACCATAACATTTCCCACAATCTGCACATGAAAATGGCTTTTCCCCTGTGTGAAATATCTGGTGTCTAAAAAGACTTGACTTATCACCATAACATTTCCCACATTCTGGACATGAAAAAGGCTTCTCACCTGTGTGACTTCTCTGGTGTCCAATAAGAGTTGATTTCTGTGCAAAACATTTCCCACATTCTGAACATGAAAAAGGCTTCTCACCTGTGTGAATTCTCTGGTGTCCAACAAGAGTTGATTTATGTGCAAAGCATTTCCCACATTCTGAACATGAAAAAGGCTTCTCCCCGGTGTGACTTCTCTCATGTCCAACAAGTTTTGATTTAAATACAAAACATTTCCCACATTCTGAACATGAATATGGCTTCTTCCCGGTATGAATTCTCTCATGCCTAACAAGAACTGATTTCTGGTTAAAATATCTCCCACACTTAGAACAAGAATATCTCTTCTCCTTTTTGTGCATTTTTTCATGATTAACAAAAGATTTTTCGAGGGGAAAACAGTTTTTATATTCTGAATGTGAAATTGGCTTCTTTGCTTTAAAAGCAGTTTGTTTTTTAAAGCTTCTTTTGTGACTTCTATTGCTCTTAGTAGTCTGTAATGAAACAAAAGATAAGACCTGATTTATAGGATCAGATGATGGCTCTTTGCTGTGAAGGGATGATGGGATAACTTCAATTGTATGCTTTGTCTCAAGGTCATCTGATTTAAAAATTGAAGATGTAAGTTGTCCCTCTGATCTCCGGTCACAGTCATCTGCCACAAATAAAACCAATTATTATTTTTGAACAAAATATCCTTAAAATTTATATTTTTGAACATTTCTACTTAAAATGTCCATAGAAATTAAAAGTTATGTAGCAAAATTGAATTATTCACTAATAATGACAGTTCATTGTATAGACTGAACTAGTAGAATGTGGTGTTCAACAGTTTGTTCATTATGCATTCAAAATATTGAAATAAGAAGCCATGAAAATATATTATGTAGGAGAAAATGATACCAATAAAAACTTTACCTCATCTTGCTAAAAACAAGCCCCTACTCAGGTACATCATCTCTCAATGGAATATCAGAGGGTTTCTACATTGCTAATAGCTCAGAGGCTCTTGAAAGCGTAACACTAGTGTCTCTGTGCTGCCATAGCTGCCTGGCACCTGTCCCTCCTGGAGAGCTCCCTCGGTCCCTTGCAACAGGTCATGGGCATGTCGCGCAAGCCTCCTGGTATGGTTCTTAGGGCGTGCGCTCTCTCCCTTTTAAAGAGACAGCACACCCACCCTAAAAGGTCCCCAGCCTATGGCAGGAAGTCTTAGTAGGGAGATGCCTAAGCAATTAGGTTCATAGTGTGCTTGTCCACGCTAGTACGCCAGTCTCCTCTCTGCCTCCAAATACTGACTTTACCTCATCCTGTCCTGCCAGTCTCCAGTGGTACTCCAGGCCTCTGCACCTGCTCTGTCCTGCCTATCCTTCCGTACCTGCATCCCTGACCCTTTGGTCAACTGCTGTAATACTGGGGACTGCCCTGAAGTAGTACCTGGGGTCTACCTGCAGTCCAGTCCATCCTTAATCCGTTTGAGCCATCTGACACCAGCCATTTCTCCTTCACCAGGCCCTTTTGCAACAGCCTCGGCTGTTATTACTCAGCCTGCAACCCTCACACCCAGAGCCAATCCATGTTTCTTTGCTCCAATCTAAATTGACTGTGACCTTAAACTATGCCAAAGGTTCCTCAATCAGTGGCCTTTTTAATGTCCCATCTGGGAGAAGAGGCTCTTGCCTGGATCAACCCACTATGGAAGAGAAGAGACCCTATTACCTCGGACACTCAGGTCTTCTTGGGGTCCTTCCGCAGAGGCTTATGAGCAGGGTCGTGTTTTTTTCTGCAGCATCCTCCCTTCTCTGTCTGCATCAGGGTAGCCAGACTGTGGGACAATACACAATACAATTCTGTACCCTTTTCCCCCAACTAAGATGGAATAATGAGGTGTTGGTCGCTGCCTTTTGGGAATGTTTGTTCATGAGGCTCAAGAATGAATTGGCTGGTCATGATACCCTCACCATCCTTGATGATCTCATCTCCTTGTCTACCTGGATTTATCTCAGATTCCAGGAATGGATCAGATATATGACACACAAGATAAGACTTCTGCGCCTAGTTCCATCTTTTTAGAATCCGTTCACTTCCCAGTATACTGCTACTGTTCCTGATCTGATGCAGGTCGACCATGTTAAGTTAACCCAGCAATGACAGGAAATACGTTATGCCAAGGGACTATGCTTTTACTGCGGAAGCATGGAACATCTCATTCATTTTGTCCCACAAAGCAAGGAAAATTCCAAGCCTAGGGCCTGATTGGGAGACTGCCTGTCACGCCATAGGGTACAGACACTCAGTGTGTGGCACAACACAGAGATAACAGCAGGAATTGTAGAGATGGAAGGCTCTTGTGAAAGGAAGAGGGAAGTGGGGACAATTCCTGCAACTAACTAAGTCACCCTCAAGCTCAGAACTTCCTGTAAAATAGAGACAGAGTAAAATGAGCTACCTCCCTCAGGAAACCTCTACACAAAGCATCAGCTTTGACATTTTTGACCATGAAACGATAGGTAACCACAAATTTATTCCTGGGAAAAAATAAGGACCACCTAGCTAGTATTAAGGCACTTAGCAGATTCAGGTACAGAAGATTTTTATGATTGGTAATCACTGTGACAAGGTCAACTGCCCCCTCTTAATAATTACGCCATTCCTTAAATGCCAGTTTAGTGGCCAACCATTTCCAACTACGAAGATTGTAGTTCCTTTCGGCCAGTGATAACTTCTTTAAGAAAAAGGTGTATGGATGCCACTTACTAGCAAACGGCCCCTGAGATAACACCGCTCAAACACCCCCACCTCACACACATCAACCTCAACAATAAATGGTTGCGAGACATGAGGTTGGACGAACACAGATCGTATAGCAAAGCAAGAAAATACTCAGCGGGTGAGGTTGAACGACCTCAAAAAAGCCGTACCTTTCTTAGTCACATCCGTTAGGGGTTTGACAATCGCCAAGAAGTTCAGAATGAACTTCTTATAATAATTAGCAAACCCCAGAAAGTTTTGTAGTGCTTTTAGATTTTAAGGAGAATCACACTCCAGAATCTCACGGCCCTTATCTGCAGCCATCTGGAAACCAGCAGATGACACCAGGAAACCCAACAATTGCAACTCCTGCACAGCGAATACATAATCTTCTAGTTTGGCAAACTGTGTAACACGTAATACCTATAACACTTGTCTGACGTGTACCTGATGTGTTTTAAGATCCGACGAGTAAATCAAAATATCATATATATGGTATAATATATATATATATATATATATACAGTTAGGTCCAGAAATATTTGGACAGTGACACAATTTTCGCGAGTTGGGCTCTGCATGCCACCACATTTGATTTGAAATGAAACCTCTACAACAGAATTCAAGTGCAGATTGTAACGTTTAATTTGAAGGTTTGAACAAAAATATCTGATAGAAATTGTAGGAATTGTACACATTTCTTTACAAACACTCCACATTTTAGGAGGTCAAAAGTAATTGGACAAATAAACCAAACCCAAACAAAATATTTTTATTTTCAATATTTTGTTGCGAATCCTTTGGAGGCAATCACTGCCTTAAGTCTGGAACCCATGGATATCACCAAACGCTGGGTTTCCTCCTTCTTAATGCTTTTCCAGGCCTTTACAGCCGCAGCCTTCAGGTCTTGCTTGTTTGTGGGTCTTTCCGTCTTAAGTCTGGATTTGAGCAAGTGAAATGCATGCTCAATTGGGTTAAGATCTGGTGATTGACTTGGCCATTGCAGAATGTTCCACTTTTTTGCACTCATGAACTCCTGGGTAGCTTTGGCTGTATGCTTGGGGTCATTGTCCATCTGTACTATGAAGCGCCGTCCGATCAACTTTGCGGCATTTGGCTGAATCTGGGCTGAAAGTATATCCCGGTACACTTCAGAATTCATCCGGCTACTCTTGTCTGCTGTTATGTCATCAATAAACACAAGTGACCCAGTGCCATTGAAAGCCATGCATGCCCATGCCATCACGTTGCCTCCACCATGTTTTACAGAGGATGTGGTGTGCCTTGGATCATGTGCCGTTCCCTTTCTTCTCCAAACTTTTTTCTTCCCATCATTCTGGTACAGGTTGATCTTTGTCTCATCTGTCCATAGAATACTTTTCCAGAACTGAGCTGGCTTCATGAGGTGTTTTTCAGCAAATTTAACTCTGGCCTGTCTATTTTTGGAATTGATGAATGGTTTGCATCTAGATGTGAACCCTTTGTATTTACTTTCATGGAGTCTTCTCTTTACTGTTGACTTAGAGACAGATACACCTACTTCACTGAGAGTGTTCTGGACTTCAGTTGATGTTGTGAACGGGTTCTTCTTCACCAAAGAAAGTATGCGGCGATCATCCACCACTGTTGTCATCCGTGGACGCCCAGGCCTTTTTGAGTTCCCAAGCTCACCAGTCAATTCCTTTTTTCTCAGAATGTACCCGACTGTTGATTTTGCTACTCCAAGCATGTCTGCTATCTCTCTGATGGATTTGTTCTTTTTTTTCAGCCTCAGGATGTTCTGCTTCACCTCAATTGAGAGTTCCTTAGACCGCATGTTGTCTGGTCACAGCAACAGCTTCCAAATGCAAAACCACACACCTGTAATCAACCCCAGACCTTTTAACTACTTCATTGATTACAGGTTAACGAGGGAGACGCCTTCAGAGTTAATTGCAGCCCTTAGAGTCCCTTGTCCAATTACTTTTGGTCCCTTTAAAAAGAGGAGGCTATGCATTACAGAGCTATGATTCCTAAACCCTTTCTCCGATTTGGATGTGAAAACTCTCATATTGCAGCTGGGAGTGTGCACTTTCAGCCCATATTATATATTTAATTGTATTTCTGAACATGTTTTTGTAAACAGCTAAAATAACAAAACTTGTGTCACTGTCCAAATATTTCTGGACCTAACTGTATATATATATATCTATATATATATATATATATATATATAGATATATATATATACCACCACAAATCTTCCTACCAGGTCACGGAAAATGTAATCGACAATGTGTTGAAAAGCGACGGAATCATTCGTCCTTCCAAAAGGCACGACTAAATTTTCATAATGCCCTTCTGGCATCTCAAGGCTAAGTTCACACACTGCGTTTTTACCGCGTTTTGGTGCGTTTTTTGTCGCGTTTTGCTACATTTTTGCTTACTGCGTTTTTATGCGTTTTTTTTATCAGTGAACAATGCCATTACAAATTGTTGAAAAAAAAGAAAAAAGGTCTGATGTCATTTCCTTCTTCAATATGTTCTTCATTCTCCACTAGTGTATGCAGGAGAGCAGACAGCTGCAGAACTATAAGGCTCAGCATGCTCCATCAAGGATTGTATGCTGGAGGGAGAGGCAGGGGGAGCAGAACTACAAGGCTCAGCATCCTCCATCCAATAGTGTATGCAGGAGAGCAGACAGCAGCTGTCAAACTACAAGGCTCAGCATCCTCCATCCAATAGTGTATGCAGGAGAGCAGACAGCAGCTGTCAAACTACAAGGCTCAGCATCCTCCATTCAATAGTGTATGCAGGAGAGCAGACAGCAGCTGTCGAACTACAAGGCTCAGCATCCTCCATACAGGACTGTATGCAGGATTTTTTTGATCCCCCCCAAAAAAATGACGTGGGCTTCGCCATATTTTTGTATGCTAGCCAGGTACAGCAGGCAGGTACGGGCTGCCCCCAACCCCCAGCTGCCTATTTGTACCCAGCTGGGAACCAAAAATATAGGGAAGCCCTTTTTTTTAATTATTTCATGAATTTCATGAAGTAATTAAAAAAACAAAATGACGTGGGCTTCGCCCAATTTTTGTGTCCAGCCAGGTACAACTAGGCAGCTAGGGATTGGAATCCGCAGCTCAGGGTGCCCAAGTTTTCTGGGCACCCCTGCTGCGAATTGCACTCCGCAGCCGCCCCAGAAAATGGCGCTTTCATATAAGCGCCATCTTCTGGCGTTGTATCCAATTCTTCCAGCTGCCCTGATGCAGGGTGGCTCGCTGGGTAATAATGGGGTTAGGGCTAGCTGTATATTATAAACTGACCCTAAGCCCGAAATTCATGGTGTCACGCCACCATAAATTTCTAGTAAAGATAAAAAAAAAACACAACACACAGAAAAATATTTTTATTAGAAATAAAACACAACACAATTAGTGACTCCATCTTTATTGAAATAAAGAACCCCCCTCCGCAGTAATCCTGGGTCAAGGGTCCCGCGCCGTCCAATCCGGATCCAATATCATCTGATCGGTTTGCTGGAAGGCAAAGCGATCAGATGATGTGTCAGGATCAAGGATGTGAATCACATGACACTGCAGCTGATTGTATAAAAGCCGGTTATACAATCAGCTAATGCATCAGTGCAAATAAAAAAAAATAATCCACACTTCAGTGCAGCGTTGGACTGGCTACCGGAGGAAACTCCAGTAATGCCAGGTCTGGATTCAGGTACCTGCACTGCACTCCGGAGCTCTCACCTGAGCTCCGGCGTGCAACCGAGAAAGTACAGAGAGCGGCCAGTGATTGATTCTCCGGCACTTGCAGTCAGTTCATGACAGCTGCAGACATCCCGGGCTAATCTCCGGTGCTCTCACCTGAACTCTGGAGATTAGCCCGGGATGTCTGCAGCTGTCATGAACTGACTGCAAGCGCCGGGGAATCAGTCACTCGCCGCTTGCTGTACAGTCTAGGCTGAGGCATCGGTGCAAAACCCCCCCCAGAAAAAACACTACACACGGAGCTGCCGGTAATCATCTGATGAAGTCTCCTGACGGCATCAGCTGATCGCCCGGCTGGCTGTAAAAAGGCGGCGTCACCGCGAGACTTACGATCAGCAGATGCGTCAGGTGACTACATCAGGTGATCCACCGCCAGGTCCTGCAGCCATCGTACGTGCCTGGGAGCCGGCACACAGCCGGAGCGGGGGTGGCGGTACCGGGAAGAAGAGCTGGGAGCGGACATGGCATCGGGAGTCTGCAGACAGGTGAGTATGACATTTTTCTACTGTTCACTTTTGATTTAGCAGCCGCTTCCATCTCCCACCCGTACATGGCGCCGCACGGGAGCTGACATGGCACAGGGCAGGAAATGGAAGTAGCGGTGGCGGTACCGGGAGGATTCACGCTTCTGTGTTTACTGACAGAAGGAATCCTCTTCCTGTACATGTCACTATAGTACCCACCCCTTGCGTTTATAGCTGCGCTTTTAGTCATAAAAACGCACTAAAACGCAGCTATATTTGCAATTTGCATTTCTCATTGCGTTTTTCAACATCCCATTGCACTCAATGGATGAAAAACGTGGTGAAAAACGCTGGAATAATTGACATGCTGCGTTTTTTTGGGCACCACAAAAACGCAGCTAAAAAAACCGCTGTGTGCAGACAGCAAAAATGAAAACTCATAGACTTTACTGGGGAAGCAAAGTCATGCAGTTTTCTGAGTAAAAACGCACCCGAAAAACGCGTAAAAACGCCGCGAAAAACGCACTGTGTGAACTTACCCTAAGGCGTTTTCCACTCATCCTCTTCTCTGATTCTAATCAGATTATAAGCTCCCGAGAGATCCAAATTGGAGAACCATTTAGCGCCAACAATCTGATTACATAAATCAGGGATGAGCAGGAGAGGATAAGGGTCACTGATGGTAATTTGATTCAGCTCCCAAAAATCTAAACCGGGACGTAGACCTCCATCTTTTTTTTTTTTAAAGTGGTGGTTTACCTTGGCAATATCTTGCTTTTCTCCCTAGACCTGATTGCTTACAGAAAGAATGTCTGCTAAGTTTTGCAATTACCTAGGGAGAATTGGCTATATGCCAAGTTTGAGAAGTGTGTCTTCAATCAATCCTGTCTCCCCTTTCAAGGTTATATAATTTCGGATAATGGACTTAGGATGGATCCTGAAAAATATTTCTGCAATTCTCAAATGGCCTCTCTCTTCTGGCACTAAAGAGGTTCTTAGGATTATCGAACTACTACCTCAGTTTATTACTCTTTTTTCATCTCTGGCCACTCCGTCTTCAGCAGTGATCCATAAGGGTGCTAATCCACAAATTTGGAGTACAGAGGCAGAGACTGTATTTCTTTCCTTAAAACAAGCCTTCTCCTCTGCTCCTGTGCTTCATAAGCCCAACATTAATAAGCAATGCTTTCTGGAAGTGCATGCCTTCTCCAAGGCCTTCTCTGCTCCTGAGTAGGAATGAGTGAGCACTACTATTCTCGGGTGCTCATTACTTATTAAGAGCAGTTGGCGGCTCAACTGGGCACGACTCGAGCCCCCAAATATAGCGGAAGTCAATTAGGGACTCCAGCATTTCTTCCAGGAAATCTTCTGGTAAAATGCTTGAGTCCGCCAATGACTTCCATTATACTCGAGTGCTCTGGTTGTGTCCATGTGAGCATCCAACTGCTCTGAACAAGTACCGAACACCTGAGCATGGTAGAGCACAGTCATCACTATTTCAGAGCACAACAATTCCATTTGGGATCGAGAATTGTTGGCAATTAAAATGGCTTTGGAGGAATGGCAGTACCTGATCAAGGGGGCTATTCATAAGAACCTTGCCTACCTGCGGCCTGCACAGAGGATGAATCTGCGACAAGCTAGACGGTCTCTGTTCTTTGTTCATTTTAACTTCATCCTCCATTTTCGTTCAGTGGACAAAAAAAAAAAAAATCAAGGCAGATGCCCTCTCTAGGTTCCTCTTACCGCCTGACCAGGAGGAAGAGCTCCAACATATTATTGAGCTGACCAAGATGATTGCTCTGGCACAGGTGGAATTGTCCCAAATTTCTGCAGGGAAGACATTTATGTCGGAGCCTGATAAAAAGAAAGTTTTGTTGTGGGGTCACTCTCCTAAAATAACTTGCCATGCTGGGCAGAAAAAAACTTTTCAGCTCATCTCTCATCATTACTGGTGGCCATCCATGAGGAGGGACATTCTAGAATTTGTTTCTGCTTGGCCTTCTTTGACTCAGAACAAAACTCCAAAGCAATGACTGTATGGCCTGCTTCTTTTACTTCCCGTTCCTTCGGCTCAAGGGCAGTATATAGCTATGGATTTTATTACGGATCTTCCAGTGACTTCTGGGTGCTCCGTCATGAAAATTTTTTGCATTCCACTGTGTTTTAAAGTGACAACCAAAAAGGTAACAATGTTTTGAACTTTTGACTTTCAGGCTCCACATCTCACCATCCACTGCAGCTTTGAGCGTGAAATTACCTTCATTTTATAGACAATCATTTTGGCTATCTCTTACATAAATTTTACTTGCATCTATTAAATTTTACTTGCATCTAATCCATACAGATTCTTGTCATGTGAATGCGTTCTTACGGTTTTCCTCCTAAGCATCTAAAATGTTAATTTCTATTATTATTAAGCTAGTATTTTGTAAATCTCCTTAGGCTTTCAACACTGCCTTCTCTGCATGTTCTCGATTTGATTCAAGCGTGTCTCAACTGAAATCTGAACCCAACTGTCTTCTACACATTCCCAATGTTAGTGCATACTGGTCGGCTCACTTGGGTCCTTATACAGCTTTTTCTTTAACTCTACCCACAAGCGTTTGATTGGGTTGAGGTCTGGGGACTGTGGGAGCCAAAATAGTTAATTGATTTTAAAATAAAATGAAAAGTCAGAATAAAGGGAAACTTTGTTGTTATTGTAAAACGCTTGGCTTTCACTGTACATTTAATGCTGTCAATAATAAATGCAAACTTTGGCCAGAAATTCTGGACCTGGTGTTGTATGGACCATATGAGCACATTCAGCAGCACAGAAGGGAGAGAAGGTAGATTTATTCAATAAGATATCAGGAATCTAAGGATGTAACAGTGTCATCACCCTCCACTTTCTCTTAGAGGCCGATCATAATATTTTTCTTCAAGTTGTAGGATATGGACAGATTGACCCACTCCTACTTACTGTATATTGTGCTCATATAAATGTAAATGTACATTTAAAGATATTGCAGCGAATTTCCCTACTCTATTTTTACCTAGCTGGCTCTCTAAGATGTTTTAGTGTATAGAGTGTAATGTGTTTTATATAAGGTGTTTTATTACAGGAGTGTACTCATAAAGTATAAAGTGTAAAGTATAAGAATGTTAAGTAGAATGATATGCAGTAAGCTACAAATTGTACTACCTATATGAATAACAATGGAGAATGTTTTAGATAAAACTTAGTGCACCATCGGGAAATGTGCAGGAGGGGAAGCAATGGTAGTGTGTTATTAGGTGCAATACTAAGTGCAGGTTTCAGCAAGTTGGATATTGATACAGTAGTAGCCTAGGAGTTCAGTTCAGATCAGTGAATATGCAGTAGTGTTCTGCACAGGAGGTCGGAGGTCCTGAGATCATGAACTCTGGATCAGGGTTTGCCCAGACCTTAGGAGGTATCCTCCATTGTGTCCTACAGGCACGGTTGCAAAAGACGGGGACTATACATGTCAGACTCGGCTGCTGGAAGAATGTTACCCAGGGCGAGGGTTGGACAGAAGTTACTCTGTTGAGCAACGGCAGCAGAATGGTAACACAAGGTAAAGTCGCATGTCTGTCCTAGGAAGGTTATTGTGAAGTTGTTTCTAATGAAGATTGAGAACATTTACATTTACTGTGAAGATGTCTCTTACGAAGAATGAATGCTGAATAAAGGAAGTTAAAGTTTGAGTTAAAAAAAAACCTGTTCTCTGTGGTGTGTTGCCCAAAAACGTTCTCTATGATGGTGACGGATGGAGGAGGAGCCATTGAAGGCACAAGTAACTGTCGCACCCCTCAGCTGGGGCGGAACACATGCACAACACCCATTTGATGAAGTCAAGGGAAGCGCTGCCGGCCAGCACCTTGCTCCCCTCTTCAAAGTGATTTTCTAACTTGTCAGCACATTCTACATACGCTGTCATTTGCATTTGAAGTTTACAGATCTGGGCAGTTAAGGGTGAGCATCTTCTAATTCCAGGAGGTAGGTGCATCTTCCAGGTTGTAAGCGCCATAGAAGCTTATGCAAGTGCATTCACTGCCCAAAGTAATTTGAACAATTCCAGCTTGAAGAAAATGTTGTGATCTAGCAGCAAACTGGTGATCACTTGATTGTGATATGACCAGCCTATACCACCTATAAAGCAGCCACAACAGATGACTAAGAAGAATCTGTGACTTCTCTGCATTTAGTGGTCACTGCTCACCTGGGTAGTCATATGTAGGAATCTCCTCTTTACACCACTCATCTCCCCTAATATATGTCTCTGAAGTATTAATAAGGGTCAGATCTTCACCCTGAAACAAATATTGAAAAAGTCACAGACAGATGGAGAAGTCACATCTATGATCAGCTCTAATCCTGCCATCTGCATTGTTCTCATTACACAAGGATAAGGGCTCATTCACATGACCATTCCGTTTGTCCTGGTCAGTTCCTGTTTTTTTGCGGACCCATGGACAGGACCATCTTTTCAATGTCTTTTGTGCAGGATCGGATGGCACACGGAAGAACTTCCGTATGCATCCGATCCTACAAAAAAACACATCGGATGCCGTATGTCCGTTCCGTTATTATGGAACATGTCCTATTCTGTTCCGTAATAACGGACCGTGACTCATTGCAAGTCAATGGGCCAGCAAAATCCCCGGAAGCCGCACGGAAGCACTTCCATTTGACCTCTGTCGGGTGCCCGTGCAGTCTGTGTCCCGCTCCCTGAGAGCCCCGCGGCTTACCGCCCTGCAGTGTATCAGTGTCTGTCCGCACTGCAGTATCAGCAGATTCTCACACTGCAGTGCAGGCAGCCACGGGGATGATGAGTGCTGCTGTCAGGAGGTTAGATGAGATCATTACCTGCTGTGACGATCTTCTTCTCTCCCGACATCAGCGCTGTCACTGACTTCTAAGCCCGTCACGTTCTCACGTCACGTCTCGCAGGCGGCCCGAGACTGTCGCTAGCGGTGACGTCATGGGCTCCCGCGATTCTTTGCTGAGAATGCAGCGGGCATAGAAGGCAGTGACAGCGCTGATGTCAGGAGTACAGGAGATCTTCACAGCAGGTAATGATCTCATCTAACCTCCCGAGAGCAGCGCTCGTCATCCCCTGCAGTGACCAGGGCTGACCTATTGATGTTAGCTCAGGTCACTGCACTGTTCCCCCAGCCAATTGGGAACATTCTGTTCTTCATTGACTAAGACAGTGACTATGGTATCGATCGTCGTGGGACCCCCTTATTGGATTACGCCGGACCCGGATTTGATTGTTCTTTTCAATAAATTGTTGAAAGAAGGAATGGTTTGGGGAGTGTTTTTTCAAATAAAACTTTTTTTGTTGTCAATTTTTGTTTTATTACTGACTGGGTTACTGATGTCGGGTATCTGATAGACGTGTGACATCACTAACCCCAGGGCTTGATGCCAGGTGACATTACACATCTGTCATCAACCCCATATATTACCCCGTTTGACACTGCACCAGGGCAACGGGATGAGTTGGGGCAAAGCACCAGGATTGGCACATCTAATGGATGCGCCACTTCTGGGGCGGCTGTAGCCTGCTATTTTTAGGCTGGGGAGTGTCCAATAACAGTGGACCTCCACAGTCTGAGAATACCAGACCACAGCTTTCCACTTTACCTTGGCTGGTGATGCAATTGGGGGCCGGGGATCCCGTGTTTTTTGTTTTAAATTATTTATTTAATTTAAAATAAGTGTGGGGTGTCATCTGTTTTGGATTACCAGCCAAGGTGAAGCTGCCAGCTGTGGTTTGCAGGCTGCAGGCGTTTGCTTAACCCTAGCTGGCTACAAAATATAGGGGGGACCCCACGTCATTTTTTTTTTTAATTATTTATTTTTTGGCTAAATACAAGGCTAAGCACCCTATAGTGCCACATGATGTCACAAAAGGGTGCCAGCTTAGAATATGCAGGGAATAGGACATTATATATGTCTTTTTCATCTATCTCTCTATTCATTCATTCATCCCTCTATCTCTCTGTCTCTATATCTATCTATCCATCTCTATATCTACTCATCTATTTATCTTTCTTGCTGCTTCCGTTTTTTGCGGTCCTCAAAAAAAGGGAAGGCACACGGATGACACACGGGCCATATACAGAACGGAATGGATGTCACACGGATGCCACACGGATGCATCCGTGAAAAAAACGGACCGCTTTTTGCGGCCCGCAAAAACGGAACGGTCATGTGAATGTAGCCTCAAACATAGAATATAAGACTGAGCACAAGATCTTCACAGCCGTCTACACATCATAGGGAGATTTCATGGCACCTTCTCTCCATCTACCTGATGATCCTGAGGAACATCGGGATCTTCTTGTTTACAGTCCTGTGGAAGAAGAGGACGGGGACATCTCTCTGGTGTTGTCCTCTTACTAGATAGAACTGGAGGAGACACATACAGGGACTGAATTCATTCCTTACATACAGATAATTATAGGCCGTGTGTATTTAGTCCTGTCTATTACCTGGTGATGTGAGGGGCTGGGGAACCTCCATCATGACGTCCTTGTACAGATCTTTGTGTCCTTCTAAATACTCCCACTCCTCCATGGAGAAATAGACGGTGACGTCCTGACACCTTATAGGAACCTGACACATACAATGATACCATCATCCCCCGATCCCTTCATAGCGTTACTGTATAATGTCCCAGCAGTGTCACCTCTCCAGTCAGCAGCTCAATCATCTTGTAGTTGAGTTCTAAGATCTTCTGGTCATTGATGTCCTCAAGTATCGGGGGGTGAGGTGAAGGCCCCGTTATTGGGCTCAGGGGTCTTCCCCATCCCTCAGACACAGGGGCCTGACAGCGATCACTAGAGGTCTTCTTCACTACTGTGTAATCCTGGTTATGGAGAGACACAGTAATAAATCTCACTACAGACATTTCCAGAGTCCTCACCTCTCCAGTTCTGTCCATCTGTTAGTCCCATAAATAAGAGCGACGTAATGTCTCACCTCTCCAGTAAGCCAGAAGAGGATCTCTAGGGTGAGGTGTAAAATCCTTTCTGACATCTTGTCCATGTCCATATCCATCCTTGAAGTAAATAAAAAAAATTCTCTTATATAGCAGATCTCCACTGAGAGGATCCAATATTGAAAGGACCGGAATGCGGAAAAGGTGATAATGTAAAATCATAAAGAATTCGGTGTAATAACACAATTAGTGTAGACAATAAAGAGGAACATGTCAGGAGATATAACGTGTTGTATTCTTTCGTCTCATACAGACTGGAACATAAACTGAATTGCTGACTGAGACATCTCCTCCATGCTCCCAATCACTGGCTACTGTGACAAAAATAAGTATTTGATTCACTGCCAATTTTGCTCATTTTCCCACCTACAAAGAATGAAGAGGTCTGTAATTTTTATCGTAGGTAACTTCAACTGTGACAGACAGAATGGAAAAAAAAATCCTTAAAATCACATTGTATGATTTTGAAATTTGTATTTTTATTGCATGAAATAAGTATTTGATCGCCTACCAACAAGCAAGAATTCTGGCTCTCACAGACCTGTTATTTTTCTATAAGTACCTCTTACTCTGCACTCTTTAGGCTAGTTTCACACTTGCGTTGGACGGGATCCGTAGCATTGCGTTGTGTGACAGATGCAACGGATGCGTTGCATATAGTGGCACAACGGATGCTACAGATCGTACAAAATAACGCAATCCGCTATAGGTTTTTTTTCCTTGACTTTACACATCTGAGCATGCGCAGTTGTGTAAAGACGGTTGCGTTAACGGAATCCATCAAATGACGGATTCTAACGAAATCCGCCACCATAGGCATCCATTATAAAAACAACGGATGCCAACGGATTCCTGCAGGTTGCGTTTTTTTGACACTCCACCAAGCACAGAAAAACGCTACATGCAGCGTTCCATCCGCCCGACGGTCACTTGCGGTCAGCGTCAAAACAACTGATGCGCCGCGGGACGGATGCAATGCAAGACCATCCGTGGCTATCCGTAGCTAATAGAAGTCTATGAGGAATACAACGGACTCCTGCAACGGTTACCGTAATTCCTCAAGGCTGCGGATAGCAACGGAAGCCGTCCACCGCAAGTGTGAAAGTAGCCTTACCTGTATTAATTGCACCTTTTTGAACTCATTACTATATAAAAGACATCTGTCCACCCACTCAATCAATCAATCACACTCCAACCTCTCCACCATGGACAAGACAAAAGAGCTGCTAAGGACACCAGGCACACAATTGTAGACCTGCACAAGGCTGTGTTGGGCTACAAGACAATAGGCAAACAGCTTGGTGAGGAGGCAACAACTGTTGGCACAATTATTAGAAAATGTAAGAAACACAACATGACTGTCATTCTTACTAGGTCTGGGGCTCTATGCAATATCTTACCTCATGGAGTAAGGATGATTCAGAGAAAGTTCAGGAATCAATGCAGAACTACATTGGAGGACCTGGTCAATGACGTGAAGAGAGCTGGGACAACAGTCTTAAAGATTACCTTTAGTAACACACTATTCTGTCATGGATTAAGGGCATGCAAGGTCCCCCACTCATGCCAGCAGATGTACAGGCCCGTTTGAAGTTTCCCAATGACCATCTGGATGATCCAGAGAAGGCATGGGAGAAGGTCATGTGAGCATAGGAGACCAAAATAGAACTTTTTGAGATCAACTCCACTTGCCAGGAACAAGTAGGATGAGTACAACCCCGAGAACACCATCCCAAATGTGAAGCATGGGGGTGGAAACATCATACTTTCACAGTGCTTTTCTGCAAAGGGTACAGGACGACTGCATCATATTGAAAGGAGGATGGATGGGGTCATACATTGTGCAATTTTTGCCAACAACCTCCTTCCCTCATCAGCAAGTGTATTGACGATGGGTCGTGGTTGGGTCTTTCAGCATGACAATGACCCGAAACACACAGCCAGGGCACTAAGGAATGGCTCCGTAAGAAGGATTTCAAGGTTCTGGAGTGGCGTAGCCAGTTTCCAGACCCAAAACCAATAGAACATTTTTGGAGGGAACTGAGACTCCATATTGCTCAGCGACAGATCTGAAACCTAGCAGATCTGTAAGGAGGAGTAGATCAAAATCCCTGCTGCAGTGTGTGCAAACCTGGTCAAGAGCTACAGGAAATGTCTGACCTCTGTAATTGCAAACAAAGGTTTCTACCAAATATTAAGTTCTATTTTTCTATTGTATCAAATACTTATTTCATGCAATAAAGAGCAAAATTATGTTATTTAAAAGTCATACAATGTGATTTTCTGGATTAAAATTTATTTTGTCTGTCTAAGGCAGGGGTGGGCAATTAATTTTCCCATGGGGCCGCATGAGAAATTGGGATTGGTTTAGAGGGCCGGACTAATATAATTACCTCAGTTCTACCCAATATATTACATCACTACACCCCCTCCATATACTACACCTGTAATAAACTACACCCCTATATACTACACCTGTATTATACTACACTCCCTCCATATACCTGTAATATACTACACCCCCATATACACCTGTATTATACTACACCACTATATAATACACCTCCGATATACTACATCATTACACCCCTATATACTACACCTGTAATATACTACATCACTACACCCCATATACTACACCTGTAATATAGTACACCTCCATATAGCACACCTGTAATATACTACACCTCCATATAGCACACCTGTAATATACTACATCACTACACCCCATATACTACACCTGTAATATAGTACACCTCCATATAGCACACCTGTAATATACTACAACTCCACATAGTACACCTGTAATATACTACACTACACCCCTATATACACCTGTAATATACTACATCACTACACCCCATATACTACACCTGTAATATACTACACCTCCATATAGCACACCTGTAATATACTACACCTCCATATAGCACACCTGTAATATACTACATCACTACACCCCATATACTACACCTGTAATATAGTACACCCCCATATAGCACACCTGTAATATACTACAACTCCATATAGTACACCTGTAATATACTACATCACTACACCCCTATATAAAAAAGAGCAAGTTGTGATGTATTATTCATATTAAGACACTAGAATAAGGTCAATCATGATAATTAGGACTTGAATGATTATGGGCAAAAATCGCAGGACATGTTAAGGAAAAAAAGAGAGAAAAAAGCGATCATAAAAGCCCAGAAGACCAATAGACAGGAATTACAGTACAATGTACTTTTTATTAATATTTTATTATGTATTTTTCATATAAATACAACAAGTGTGAGTGTGGGCAGAAAAATCATACGCCAATGTATACATACAGCGGGAAATATCATAGTTCAGTCAATACAATTCATTACATAAGGCTGCGCATTCCTGCAACTTGTATGCAATATTCAAAGGGAGGACTCTAGTACCTGTACATACAAGGCACTCCAATTAATATCATGTACATATACAAATCCAATAGCACAATCCTTATGATATATACATATATGCCAAGGATACATAGATAACCATATATTTTATATTGGAGAACCTAAAAGCATGCAAAAGTACAGAGTCCCCCATCTCATTCATGGTTACAACTCAAGGTTCATAAAGTAGTCATTATACGGGACGCCACTAGGTGTCACTATGACCATGTGGGTGTATATAACTCTCACCTGGTTAATAGTAGCTCCCTATCTAACACTAAACGTATTTACATCAATAGATACGATCAGTCAATATGGACCGGAGCTAACCGCTAGATAATACACAGGAGAGCAGCCATAAAAAACAATCTATTTACTTACAATGAGTAGATTCCCGCTGATGGTGATAAGGCTCCCGACACGTGTTTCAGTTCACTACCCCTATATACACCTGTAATATACTACATCACTACACCCCTATATACACGTGTAATATACTACACCTCCATATAGCACACCTGTAATATACTACACCTCCATATAGCACACCTGTAATATACTACAACACTACACCCCTATATAGTACACCTGTAATATACTACACCTCCATATAGTACACCTGTAATATACTACAACTCCATAGAGCACACCTGTAATATACTACACCTCCATTGAGCACACCTGTAATATACTACGCCTCCATAGAGCACACCTGTAATATACTACACCTCCATAGAGCACACCTGTAATATACTACACCTCCATAGAGCACACCTGTAATATACTACGCCTCCATATAGTACACCTGTAATATACTACACCTCCATAGAGCACACCTGTAATATACTACACCTCCATAGAGCACACCTGTAATATACTACACCTCCATAGAGCACACCTGTAATATACTACACCTCCATAGAGCACACCTGTAATATACTACGCCTCCATATAGTACACCTGTAATATACTACACCTCCATATAGTACACCTGTAATATACTACACCTCCATATAGTACACCTGTAATATACTACACCTCCATAGAGCACACCTGTAATATACTACACCTCCATAGAGCACACCTGTAATATACTACGCCTCCATATAGTACACCTGTAATATACTACACCTCCATATAGTACACCTGTAATATACTACACCTCCATAGAGCACACCTGTAATATACTACACCTCCATAGAGCACACCTGTAATATACTACACCTCCATAGAGCACACCTGTAATATACTACACCTCCATAGAGCACACCTGTAATATACTACACCTCCATAGAGCACAACTGTAATATACTACACCTCCATAGAGCACACCTGTAATATACTATACCTCCATAGAGCACACCTGTAATATACTACACCTCCATAGAGCACACCTGTAATATACTACACCTCCATATAGTACACCTGTAATATACTACACCTCCATATAGTACACCTGTAATATACTACACCTCCATAGAGCACACCTGTAATATACTACACCTCCATAGAGCACACCTGTAATATACTACGCCTCCATATAGTACACCTGTAATATACTACACCTCCATATAGTACACCTGTAATATACTACACCTCCATAGAGCACACCTGTAATATACTACACCTCCATAGAGCACACCTGTAATATACTACACCTCCATAGAGCACACCTGTAATATACTACACCTCCATAGAGCACACCTGTAATATACTACACCTCCATAGAGCACAACTGTAATATACTACGCCTCCATATAGTACACCTGTAATATACTACACCTCCATAGAGCACACCTGTAATATACTACACCTCCATAGAGCACACCTGTAATATACTACACCTCCATAGAGCACACCTGTAATATACTACACCTCCATAGAGCACACCTGTAATATACTACGCCTCCATATAGTACACCTGTAATATACTACACCTCCATATAGTACACCTGTAATATACTACACCTCCATATAGTACACCTGTAATATACTACCCCTCCATATAGCACACCTGTAGTATACTACAGCTCCATATAGTACACCTGTAATATACTACCCCTCCATATAGCACACCTGTAATATACTACATCACTACACCCCATATACTACACCTGTAATATAGTACACCCCCATATAGCACACCTGTAATATACTACAACTCCATATAGTACACCTGTAATATACTACATCACTACACCCCTATATACACCTGTAATATACTACATCACTACACCCCATATACTACACCTGTAATATACTACACCTCCATATAGCACACCTGTAATATACTACACCTCCATATAGCACACCTGTAATATACTACATCACTACACCCCTATATAGCACACCTGTAATATACTACACCTCCATATAGCACACCTGTAATATACTACAACTCCATAGAGCACACCTGTAATATACTACACCTCCATAGAGCACACCTGTAATATACTACGCCTCCATAGAGTACACCTGTAATATACTACACCTCCATATAGTACACCTGTAATATACTACACCTCCATATAGCACACCTGTAATATACTACATCACTATACCACCATATACTACACCACTATATACACCTCCATATAGCACACCTGTAATATACTACATCACTACACCCCTATATAGCACACCTGTAATATACTACACCTCCATATAGCACACCTGTAATATACTACACCTCCATAGAGCACACCTGTAATATACTACACCTCCATAGAGCACACCTGTAATATACTACACCTCCATAGAGCACACCTGTAATATACTACGCCTCCATATAGTACACCTGTAATATACTACACCTCCATATAGTACACCTGTAATATACTACACCTCCATATAGTACACCTGTAATATACTACACCTCCATATAGCACACCTGTAATATACTACATCACTATACCCCCATATACTACACCACTATATACACCTCCATATAGCACACCTGTAATATACTACACCCCCATATGTCACACACCCTGCTCCCCATACAGCCTGCACCCCCATATCACACACACTACACCCCATACAGCCTGCACCCCCATATCACACACACTACACCCCCATATGTCACACACCCTGCCCACATATTTCACCCTGCCTGTACCCCAACTTACCCCTCTCAAACACTCTGCACCCCTTCACATCCTTCTGTCACTCTGCAGCCCACATATGCCACTCACCCTGCAACTCCATCTTCCCTCATATGCCACTTACCCTGCAACTCCATCTTCCCTCATATGCACTCACCCTGCAACTCCATCTTCCCACATATGCCACTCACCCTGCAACTCCATCTTCCCACATATGCCACTCACCCTGCAACTCCATCTTCCCTCATATGCCACTCACCCTGCAACTCCATCTTCCCACATATGCCACTCACCCTGCAACTCCATCTTCCCTCATATGCCACTCACCCTGCAACTCCATCTTCCCTCATATGCCACTCACCCTGCAACTCCATCTTCCCTCATATGCCACTCACCCTGCAACTCCATCTTCCCACATATGCCACTCACCCTGCGACTCCATCTTCCCACATATGCACTCACCCTGCAACTCCATCTTCCCTCATATGCCACTCACCCTGCAGCTCCATCTTCCCTCATATGCCACTCACCCTGCAGCTCCATCTTCCCTCATATGCCACTCACCCTACAACTCCATCTTCCCACATATGCCACTCACCCTGCAACTCCATCTTTCCTCATATGCCACTCACCCTGCAACTCCATCTTCCCTCATATGCCACTCACCCTGCAACTCCATCTTCCCTCATATGCCACTCACCCTGCAGCTCCATCTTCCCACATATGCCACTCACCCTGCACCTCCATCTTCCCTCATATGCCACTCACCCTGCAGCTCCATCTTCCCTCATATGCCACTCACCCTGCAGCTCCATCTTCCCTCATATGCCACTCACCCTGCAGCTCCATCTTCCCTCATATGCACTCACCCTGCAGCCCCCCTCCCCCTCATGTCCCCTCTTTTCTCATTACCAGTCATCATGTGTCCACATCTCCTTCAGGATTCAGTATCTTGCTTTCTGCCCGGCATCCTGTGTCTCCTCCCACACAGTCACATGGGCGTGACATCATCGCAGGTCCTACAGTGCAGGATGAATTATTCCGTCTGCTGTGCTGCTTCTTCTCCTGCCCGGCGGGAACTTTTGAAATGACACACGCAGTGCAGTACTGACAACGTCAGAGCGCGCGCGTGTGTCACTGACAATTAGTGCCGGCAGGGAACAGAGGAAAGACTCCTGCGTTCCGCTGCCTGCACTGACTGTACGGACCTGCACAGGATCTCTCCTTGCTCGGCACGCTGCAGCCCGGCTCCACTGCACCGGCTGAAGACGGGCGGGCCAGTCACAGAGAGCAGGCGGGCCGGATGTGGCCCGCGGGCCGCCCCTTGCCCAGGTCTGGTCTAAGGGGTACTTTGCACGTTGCAACATCGCTAGCCGATGCTAGCGTTGCCGAGCGTGATAGTACCCGCCCCCGTCGCACATGCGATATCTTGTGATAGCTGCCGTAGCGAACATTATCACTATGGCAGCTTCACACACACTTACCTGCCCTGCGACGTCGCTCTGGCCGGCAACCCGCCTCCTTCCTAAGGGGGCGGGTCGTGCGGCGTCACAGCGACGTCACACGGCAGGCGGCCAATAGAAGCGGAGGGGCGGAGATGAGCGGGACGTAAACATCCCGCCCACCTCTTTCCTTCCACATAGCCGGTGGAGGCAGGTAAGGAGATGTTCCTCGCTCCTGCGGCTTCACACACAGCGATGTGTGCTGCCGCAGGAACGAGGAACAACATCGTACCTCCTATGGTGCAACATTATGAAATCAGCGCATCTAGGCTTTACACGTTGCGACGTCGTTACAGGTGCCGGATGTGTGTCACTTTCGATTTGACCCTGACGATATCGCAGTAGCAATGTCGCAACGTGCAAAGTACCCCTTAGTTGAAGTTACTTGCAATAAAAATTACAGACCTCTCCACCCTTTGAAGGTGGGAAAATTTGCAAAATTGGCAGAGGATTAAATACTTATTTTCCCCACTGTATGCTGGCCACAGCTTTGGCAACTGATTGGCTGTAGGGACCACAAATTTTGGGACCAACAAGGAAAATACAAAGAATAGTGGGAAATCCAAGCAGCAGTGGTGATTTTTATTATTTTACAATATTCTGGTCACCTTTTAAGTCTCCCATACACAGACTAAGATTTTCTGAAACTGCTCATGTTAGGCTACCACCAGGGGGAGCTGGAGCCCTGCAGGAAAAGACACTACACAGAGCTTAATCAGCATGGAAGTGGACACACAGTGTGTGCTGGAGCACAGCCCTGCAGAGTCAGCCAGAATACAGAGGCCACGGGGTGTGCGGGGGATGGTCAGGCAGGCCAGGTCATACACAGTACGGTGAGAAAAAAAAATGGAGGAACGAGCAAAAGCGGGGTCGAAGTGAGGCAGAGGTCAGTACCAGAGGAAGCAACCGAGTGGGGAGGTAGGAGAAGGGGGAATGACTGGGGCTATTGTGGGAAGGAAGGAGGTGGGACGGAACACAGACAGAGCACAGGGGAAGGACAAAACACTTACAGGGACCAGCAATCGCAGGCAAAGCAGTGCTAAGCTTATAGCCAGCGCTGGTTCACCAGAGATGACAGAATTTAAAGCATCCACACTCCGGAAGTGAGGCCCGAGAGAAGGCTCCGCCCCCTAGCCATGTGGATAGGGAGGTGGAACCATGACAGTTCTTCTTAGTTTGAATGAGGAAATTATATAACATGTGGGGACCTCAAAACAGATTATGTCAGATGAGAGAAGGATCTGGCATACTTCTGCAAGGAAATCCCAGTTGTATGTATGGGCAGTCGGGTGAGATAGCCATCAGATGAAAAATCGTTTCGCCAACAGTTATCTCATATGTATGGGGCCATTAGTATTACACCGTAAGGCAGGGATAATATTCAGCACTACAGTAGTGCAGTGTATCACCTGAGCAATCAGAGGCTGAATGTTGTATGATAGCAGTAATGAAGAATTGAGAATAAAGTAAAAAAAAAAATGTAAATGTAAAATAAAGATCACAGATTTAGCAGGAGAGAAAGAGAACATTCTCCATTCTTGATGGAAAGAAAGAAGACATGTTGCATATAGTACTCTGTGGGAACATTAAACTGTGAGTAGGGGAATGGTGATACTGTGAGAACATTATACTGTGTGTGGGGGGATGGCGGAACTGTGGGAACATTATACTGTGTGTGGGGGGGATGGCGATACTGTTGGAACATTATGCTATGGGGAGATTGTGGTACTGTGGGAACATTATACTCTGTGTGAGGGAATGGCAGTACTGTGGGAACATTATACTGCGTGGGGGGGATGTTGGTACAGTGGGAACATTATGCTGTGAGTAGGGGAATGGCAGAACTGTGGGAACATTAAACTGTGTGTGGGGGGATGGCGGAACTGTGGGAACATTATACTGTGTGGGGGGGGGGATGGCGGAACTGTGGGAACATTATACTGTGTGTGGGGGGATGGCGGAACTGTGGGAACATTATACTGTGTGTGGGGGGATGGCGGTACCGTGGGAACGTTATACTGTGTGTGGGGGATGGTGGTACTGTGGGAACATTATACTGTGTGTGGGGGGATGGCGGTACTGTGGGAACATTATACTGTAAGTGGGGAAATGGCGGTTCTGTGGGAACAAAAAAACATCAAATAATGGAAAAAAAAAAAACAACACAAATAAATTCAGGAAAAATAACCTGAGATTGTAGTTTGGCTCCTACACCTGGAGAAAATTTTTGGCTAAAAAGCAGCAGAAAAACTGCCGCATTTCCGCTACATGTGAACTTGGCCTTACAGTTGTGTTTGGTAAATTGTCTCTTGTCTCAAAATCCTATAGAGAATCTAACATGAAAATAAACAAGTTCTGGCTGCTGCGACTATGAATAAAGAAAATCTAATGTCCATGTTCCAACCGTCCTGGATACAAAGGAAGCTCCCTGATTTCTCCCTGCACCTGCTGTCCCCGACGTCTGCTGAACAAGTAAAGAGATTCAGCTCACCGTGTAAATCAGTCTCACACCCTCTGGAGCTCGGACAAGATGCTGCCATGCCTGAAGCATAATCCAATTGAAAAAAAGTCCAGCTTCAACAGATAGATGCGTTATTTGTATTTTTTTATTTTTATCTTTTCATATGGCACAAATATAATGGCACATTGCAGTCAAGATGACATGACCGGCGTCAACGACATGTTTCAAGTGACATAGCACTCTTAATCAAGTGCCATATGAAAAGATAAAAAGAAAAATAACGCATCTATCTGTTGAAGCTGGACTTTTTTTCAATTGAAGTCTGCTGAACGCCCCTCACTGCATCCGACCCTCTGACAACTCCTTCTGCTGGGGGAGAAAGAAATGGTGAATGGGTGATAAGGGGGGAGGAGAGAAATATAGACGAGGGGGGGACATTATACTGTGTAGGGGCAGAAAGGGGCCGAGGAGAAACATCTAAAGAAGATCACGAGGTGTCCTTTTATCATTGCTGTAGAGTTCTGAGGGGGGAACATTATACTGTGCGGGAGCAGAAAGGGTCCGAGGACTGAGGACAGAAAGGGGCTGAGGACCGGGGACAGAAAGGGGCTGAGGATTAAGAGCAGAAAGGGGCGAGGATTGAGGGCAGAAAGGGACCGAGGACCGAGGAGCAAAGGCAGAAAAGGGCCGAGGAACGAGGGCAGAAAGGGGCCAAGGACCGAGGGCAGAAAGGGGCCGAGGACTGAGGGCAGAAAGGGGCCGAGGACTGAGGGCAGACGGGTTTCCTCACTTCCGGCCTCTCATAGTTGGGGCGTCTGTATCTATCAGAGGAAAAGGAACAAAAACCTCACAATTCATAGAAATCAGCGAGAGAAAAACCCCAAGAAAGTCTCAGAGCTGAAGGGGTTAATGCCCCCTGCCCCAGTAATGGGGAATCTCCACATACCTCCTCCTGCAGAGCCGCACACTAGATATATGGCTGCTCTGTGCTTCCAGGACCTGTGATGATGTCACATGGAGGGGAGGAGTCAGGGGTCACATGATCAGCTCCTCAGTGTATGCAGGACTCTGCTGTGCCCTTGTTATGGTGCTGGATGATTTTCGCACGTTGAGGATTTGAGGAGTTTTTGATGAAGATTCCCTCCTACGAGTTAAATTAGGTGACATATGTTTTATTACATTTGTTTTGCATTTTTATCTCGTTTTTATGCTTTGATTTTCATCTCTTTATTAACTGTAATTTTATAAATTAAAGAGGTTTTCCCACACAGAGTGTATACAGACATTACAGCACGGGATTACAGCTGATTCTTTTTGTGAGGTAAAACATTTCACTGTCTGTTTTACAAAATGTTACCTCCAAGTAAGAATTATTTCTGATCCCGTGCTCTCATGTTTGTGTAAAACAGTTTTTATTAACATATTCCCTTTAATCACCAAACATCACAAAGTAAAAAAGGTATAAAATGCAACACACTGTTCATAAGCACATGTAACTAGGAAATAATTTTCTGTATATTGAAACAAACATCAAAAATCATATCTTGGACTTCCGGTTCCAGCGCGTGCATGGTCGGCAGAAGGTAAACAGAGATCTGCATTCAGCCCCTACTCCCTATGCCTCCCCCGCACTGAAAAACAAACAAATATATTCCTCACCTGCGGGTGAGACCCTCTGGTGACCTCTCCAGCTTTTATGGAGAGATTTGTGCAGAAGCGTAGGACCAAGGTCACACAAACTCCCAGAGCCCAGAGAAGCCTCAGGCATAATATGGCGGAGATAGCACAACAGGCTGATAAAAACAGGCAGAGATAAGGCTCCTGCAGCTTCAAAGTCTCCCAGCAAACAAAGAGTGGAGGAGAACCAGTGTAATGTGACTGAGACCCAAATGCAACACAAATCACTAGCAGAAGAGGTTGCTAATAAATTGGCCCCAGAATTAAAGAAATCGCTGGAGCAGACAGTGGCTGAAGCCCTCCAGAAAATGCAGGCATCCATCTCACAACAGGCTGCAAGGCTGGACACTGCAGAAACTAGAATCAATGCTGCAGAAATGAGGTGGACAACCTGAAATCAGAACTTGCAAAAGTTACAAAAATAAGTCAACAACTACTGGAGAAAGTAGAGAACTTAGAAAACAAGCGCAGGAGAAATAAGAAATAATCTGAGGATTATAGGTCTCAAAGGGTCCATCACCCCGGCACAACTAATGGGGACTACAGAGATATAATATTACAAGCTGCAAGGAATACCCCTGCTCTACCTGGAGTCCCTGGCTCTGTTTCCCTTTTTTTTTTTTTTTAAACCAGTTTTTATTGATTTTCTGATAATCATTATAAAGGGGTACAGAATAAAGAAAAGAAGGGACGGGACAACAACATTCAATATCCTGTAATTTCCCTTTCACATTAAATACTAAATAGTTGGCTCTCCTTATCGGTTAAATTGTAAACCCCCTTTAATTAGACAGACCATTTAATTGCTTTATCTTGGCCACACTTCTACTACACTCCCTCCAACTTTAAACAAACTGCTCCTATAAACGCTACCCCCCCTACATGCGACACGACCTGAAACCCTTCTCATTATATTTTCAACCTGCCAAGGGACCCTGCTATATCCTCCTTTAGATACCATTCAGTAGACCTGAAAATGGTCATTATTTGTGTGATTTCTTCCTTTGAACACATCTTACTTATACATTTTCTCCATTTATCAAAAAATGTTGCCGTCATCCTTTCTTTGCTCTTCTCAAACACAGTTTTTTCCAACAATAACAATTTTTTTAATTGTTTAATCACCTCCTCCCTTGAAGGTGCTTCCTTTTGTAACCATTTTTGGAGGATTACTTTTTTGCTAGTCATTGCTATCTCATGGAAAAGAGATGGTAATTTGTCCTCCTCTCCTCCCTCTTCACTCTGTTGCAAATAGTGAAATATCCATATCATCGGATCCAACTCTATATTCCTACTCCATATTTTCCTCACCACCCCCTGCATTTGCTGCCAGAACCCTATGATCTTCTCACACTCCCAGATTCCGTGATATAAATCCGACTTTTCTGCGTCACACTTTGGGCAGTTCATTAATTTTTCCGGACGTCTTGCATTTACGAAGTTGAAACCATAGATCGCCCTATGCATAAGTCTAAATTGTGTGTCTCTCAAATTGTCATTCACCACCTTCTTTCTCATCACCATCCAACCTTTTAAGATCTTATCCTCCCCTTCCTGATCCCCCAACTGCTTTGTCCACCCTTTCAAGATTTTCCTGGTATAATCGGTATTAAAACCTCTCTCAAGTTCCCATATAAATTTGAGATATTTATGTTGTTAATATCACTCAGTATGACCGCGTCCATCTGATTTCTCACATACTCCTTCCTTACGTTCACGTTCAGCAATTTCCTCATTATTCATTGTTTCATCTGCTCATACTGTATGGTCTGAAAAGAGCGTAGACCATACCTTTCTCTCAATTCTTTACATCTCATCCATCTTGGTTCAGTATCATGCATCATGTTTTTTATGGAACAAATTCCTTTCTCCCTCCACTCTTTAAATAGTTTATTTTCCCTCCCCTGTGGAAAGTCTGGGAAGGCCCAAATATCCAGATACTTCGAGACATTCCAAGCCAGTCCAAACTTTTTCCTTACCGCTTTCCACGCCATCACTGTATCTCTACAAATCAGTGACTGCCTGATGTGTGGCGGTAAATTTGGTATGGAAGTGTGTAAAATTGAACTCAAAGCCCATGGCTTCCAAAATTCGGCCTCTAAGGTCCAATCAGAATATCTACCAGGTGATCTGATGGATGCAATGATAGGCGACGTGCAATATCTGACAAGAGTGATTTCAGATCATAGCCCGATTCTAGTGTCCATACGATGGGGGATCCTGACAGGGGGAAGGAGTGGAGAGTGGAAGCTTCATCCAGCAGGGATCCATCATATTAATATGAGGAATATAGAACGGGATCTCGGGGAATTTTTAATCTACAACGAGGGTAGCACTGGTCCCCTGGTGGTATGGGATGCGATGAAGGCATACCTCAGGGGGCTCCTGTTCAGGGATATCTGTAAACGTAAAACACAGACGAGGCTGGATGAGAAAGATAGCCTGGAGGCCTTAGATAAGGCAGAGCTGGAAGCAATTCGGAGTAATACTACGGACGCGAAGCAAAATCTTAGGCAGGCGCATGAACAGGTTAATAAGATGCTTTTGGAGAAGGCGGTAAGGAAGCAGGCATTCCAAAAATTGCATTTTTATGAGGAGGGAGAAAAAGTTGGTCATCTATTATCGGTCATAGCTGCAGCTCAAAGGAGTAGTTCATTTGTGCATGGTATGGACACAGTGGAGGGGACACAGGTCACTGAGGTTGAGGAGATCCTTGGGGTCTTTAAAGATTTCTATCGCACGCTATATTCTTCTAGCGGAGAGATGAGGGTGGAAGAGGTGGACTCATTTCTTGCGCGAGGTGAGCTTCCGGTGTTGTCTTTGGCGGATAGAGATAAACTGGAGCCACTTATTACTATTGATGAACTGGAGGGCGCTCTGCATGGCATGAGCAATGACAAGGCACCGGGAACAGATGGGCTACCAGTTGAAATTTATAAACAGTTAGAAGAAATCCTATTACCCAAACTATTGAAAGTCTTTGAGGTGGCGGAGTGTAAAAACATTAAAATTAATACATCTAGTTATCAAATATTTTATAGTAGGACATATACGTTCACAGTTCTGTTTATGTTGGAGGGCATAGTTTATTAATAAAGTTCTTATAAGGAATAAATATTAAAATATCCATTGAATTTACATAAGTACTGACATGGAAGGATATATATAAATCTTCTGGAAGCTTCTAGTGATTATGTCATATTGAACTGTGTTCAGTTAAAACACCCTATATGGACTGGACAGTTGTCATATAACACACGATGGAGGGGGCTACGGAGGCTCCTGCACGTTGTCAGCTGTCCCAGAAGGCTCCCAGGCTGCAAGATGAACACATGCTGTCCAGCCTAGGGGATATCACCCCTGCTTTGCCATTCAGAATCCAAGGAGAGATGGATGAAGATTTTCTATTGATCAGTATGGACTAAATGAACTCTTTTACGTAAGCTAATGAAGTATATTATTTTTCCTTTCTGTAACTGAACCCTGGCAACCATTTTTAAATAGATAAAATACATTTATTTTTTACATTTTTGAAGTCCTTTCTTTCATGCGCTTTTACGTATTTGAAGAAAAATATATTTAAGAGTATATTTTTTAACATTTGGCGAGCTCAGTCATTCGTGTTTTTTTTCATTTTTGTGCTTCTTCCTTCACTTTGCATAAGGGGGGTCAGAAGTAATAAGTATCTCAAGTATCTCCTGCAAAGGGTCAGGAATCGACAATTTATAAAAATCACGCAGAACCTAGGAAATACTTATAAGTCAAGTTGCATGAATGTTTTTTTTAAATGAACTTTAAAGACTTTATAAAGCCACAGAAGTTAACTTTTGACATATTTTTGAGCAAGAAAGATAAAGTCAGTCCATAAGAAGTATTGGACGTGCTGAGCAAGTTGAATCAAGTCTTAGAGGATCATCTATCAGATCATCTGATCATTTCAGGTAAGAAAATGGATTTTATCTCTTCATATGTTAAGCAAAGTAAAATTCAGTTCACTTATTCAGATATTTCTAATGTGGAGGAGATTTGGTTACGCTTTTATGAGGAGTGTGAACTTGAGAATTCACGTATAGAATGTGCAAGGTCTTTTAATAGAGAGAAACAGAAAATCAGAAATGTCTGTCATTTAGTCTATGATTTTCACAAGTTAATCGTGGAAAAATGTATAAATGGTGGAAATAGACAACCTGAATTGTCAGGAAAGTCAGTGATAGAGAAATCCAAAGACTGCTTAGAACCTGGAATGTCAGTCAGTGATATGGTGAATTTAGACTGTAATTTTGCAAATCAGAATCTTGATAATGGCGGCAGACATGTGCTACGTAATCAAGGTGATTTTCAGCATACTGAGAAAGAAGCAGGAAATGACGTAGAGAAGCCAGAAGGGGGAGGAGCCAGAGTGGGACACGTGCAGAGAGAAAATGGCGACGATCAGTTTAAAAAAATAGAACAGACTAAGTTAGGAATTAAACTTAGAATGAATCTATTGGACATATGCAAATTAATTCCCGCATATAATCCTAAAATACATGTTTGCAGAAATTCAGAGATATTTGAAAGTTCCGTTGAGAAGTTAAATTTAACCGATAGTGAGACAAATCAGTTATTCCGTATGTGGATACCTCAGCATTTCTTTAGACAATTGGCATTTAAAAAGTCTTCTGACAATGAGACATTTGATTGTTCAAATGATAACGATATCATAAGGCTGAAAAATCTCATCTTCTGTGCAAGGAATGAATCTGATCCAAATTATGAGATGTTGAAGGAATTACAAATTGAACAGAATGAGAGTACGTTCTCATTTATGTCCGTTTTTTAACGTTTGTATAGGGCGGTCATTCCAAATGTCAGACTGAATGGAATGATCCATTTATTCATCAAGAAATTTAATTTCCTTGATAATACAGCCTGTGCGGTGGCATTAAGAAAAAAAGTCCCTATTCGAATATACGACATTTATCGATTTTGTTAGAAATCACCAAAGTCAATCAAAACAGAAATTAATTAATTCTGAAAAACCAACACGAAAAAGGGAGAGATTCTGTAAAAAAACCAACAGTGTCTCCCAGATCCAGATATTTCTGTGACAGGATGTATGAAATTCGCAGGAAAATGCATACGTGTTACAAACCATACAATCCATCCCAATTATTATCATTTAAAAATCTTTTTCCACAGGAAAAACCTTTGTTTCCCTTGTCTCCAGTGAAGGGATTGGTCACTGGGATTGATGATCCCAAATGATGAGTAAAAGCTTTGAAAGACAGAAACAGGTGTCTTGTGCAGATCCTCTCCCCGGGTTAGAATTTGATAGCCCGCGACAGCTGGGTGGTCTTTCAGAGAGAGAAATTCTTTCTCATTTAAGGGACAAACTCGATTTACAAAATAATTTCAGAGATTCCTACAAGTTGAAAATTAATCTAATAGATCGAATTTTTGAAGAAAAATTTAGGTTTGGTCTTCAGCTAAATAAAGTGGATTTCTGGGTAAATTAATTTTTATTATTTGATAAATATGATTATTCATATACAGTGAATCTATGCATATATATATATATATATATATATATATATATATATATATATAAATAAAAAGTAGTGTTAGTAAATCAAGGTCATATTTTCATTTAGTAAAATGATAGTTTAATGTTATAAATTAATAATTTGATCTCTGTATATGAATAATAATACTTAAAATGTAATAATAAGAGAAAGTAACGGATTCTAAGTGTTTCATTTTTATCATAAATATGATAATTTTATTCTTTTATTTCCCTCAGAATTTATCAGTAAAGCAGATTGATGAAGTATTAACTTTTTATTTATACATTTGTTCTTGTCCTCAATCAGGTAACATATATCTTATTGTGTAAGGTTAAACGCGAAAGCATGATTAATAATAATTATTATTTTCTCAGGTACCAATTGCCAGAGAACTATTACTTTAACGTTTCTTTTATGAATATATATATCTTCTTTAGAGTTATTAGAAATGTAATCTGAGCTTTGGAGTGTAGTAAAACTGCTTGCTGTTTTGGAATGGTGTTTTTTGCACGTGACCAGAGCATGTGACTTCTGAATTACTAAAGCTAATAATAAATGTTTGTTCTATGGTCAAATGTACAGTATGTGACTATCAAAGGTACCTATTTTTTTAGGAGTATATGTAATAAATGTATTCGTATACTTCAAGAAGTTTTGAGATGCGCATAGAGAAATTAAAAATCAAAAACAGGGATTTGTGTCTGTCAGTTTCTATGTGGTTATATGTTAAAGAACCATGACAGTCTTGTGTGCATAGATGTGTCTACGAATGATTGATTGTCTGAGCAGCTGCCAATGTCAAGTACTTGGATAAGAGGTCTTTGAAGCTTCCAAAAAAAAAAGGAATTTTTGTTTTAACTTCGAGGTTATAATATGTATGTATATTATTAGAATAAATAAGTTATAGTACATAAGTATAAATAATGAAGGAATTTATACCGAATATATCCTATTCTTAGACATATTTCTTTAATATAGAGATGTTAGGATCTTTTGTGTTAGTTACTTTTACTGATACACAGATTGGTAATCATTTTTCTTTTTAAATATGAAAGTAATATTTATTATATGGTCTTGAAGATATACAACATAAATTTTAATTTAATTTAATCTTGACATATTAATTTTTATAATATCATATTTCATGATATTGAAAGGGAAGGGTTTGGTCTCAATCACACATTTATATTTGATAAATATATGTGTTTACAGGATACTTTAATAATTAATATTTCAAGTACAAAGGAAGAATTGGGAATAAAAAAAAATATATTTGAAGTATATCATAATGCATTTATATACTTAGAGAAGAGTATTATTTGCAAGGTTACATGACTTAATTATTTTTATAGGTTACTGATATGATAGGTATGGAAATCCTATAAGATACTGGTAACATTAAGGTTATGTATTATTAAAGACATAGGTGTTATATACATAGAAGGCCTTATTTTTATTTCAATTTTTATTTTTATTCCGATTTTCATTTTTCCTTTTATTCCTATTTTTTATATTAATTATTATTATTTAATATTCACATTTTTAATCAAAATTTTAATTCTACAATTTTTATTTTTCCTTCAAATTTTAAATATCTCAATTGAGAAAACACTTCAATATTTAGTTAAGTAATATCTAATATAAGAATATTACTTTATTAAATATGAATCATATTAAAAGGGAAAAGTTCCACTTTTTGGAAGAAAAGAATACTTCCTTCATCAATATATACAATTGTTTATTTCCTAGTAATACATTATTTTTATATTAGTATGTTAACACAATAAGGATGAAATATTACTTATAGTTACACATTTTCTTATAGTAGGTTATTTAATAAATAATTAATAGACAAATCAAATAAATTAAATTAGAGTAATAAAGATGGAAGATCGAGGTACATCTAGGTTTACCTTCCTATATTTACAAATAATATTTATATTATATTTTCAATCAATAATAATTTATAATGGGTATTATTGTGTTTTGATGGAATCATCCAGTCTTTCCTAAAAGGTTATTTCCTTTGGTTTATAATTTTACAAATGATCTAACTAAATAAGCTACATTGTTGCCTTTCATATTTATAATATGATACATGTTATAGGTACACATTATATTATTTCATATTTTATATTACATTTTGGTTACATTCAACACATTGCCACCTATGGGTTTGGAAGGGTAATACACCAATGACAAAAAAAGGTTATTACATGAGAATACTATTGTCTATACCATTATGCAGTATTTTATCATTCTAAGTATCAATTATATTAATACTTCTACGATAATAATAATGACATGGTATTATAGTATTAGAGTTATGATACGCTGTGACATTTATTAGTGATAGTTATTGCCATATTTGGTATCTAGATTAGGGAATTAATCAGTCTTCAATCAAGATTACAGAAGATAAAAAGACTTTATAATTTTTCTAAAGTTAAAAGGGATTCTGCAAAAAGGTCCAAAAGGTAACGTCTCAAATAAGACTGTGTAACATACAATACACTTACCGAGTTTGCACCTCAGAAACACAGTGATCCTATGGTTCCAGGATGGACAACCCTGACACATGGTCTGTGCATTAAGACCTCACTACAGTTACTAAGAAGAGCAATGACATGTTAAAGTTAACCCCTGTCGTGCTGACCAAGAACGTCTTAACATCTGTTCCAGGATTTGACAACAGGCAGCGCAGAGGATAAAGGTGACTAATGTAAATTACACTGCACAGACATCAAAGACTTATGCTATTGTTCTACACTCATGAACTGTGGTTTATCAACATTGGTTATGGACTTTGTAATAAAGAATAAAGTTTATGGACTTGATCTAACGATGATAAACGCAATACGGGACTGTATTAAATTGGTAACCATTCATTTTTTATCAAAGGATTTATTTCTAAGAGACTGTGTTTATGCTGGATTACATCGGAGATAAGAAGACATCAACTCAGAGGACATCATATGGTGACCGGATTTGTTTTTGCATTTCTCTTTAGGTCTAGCGAAGTATAGTTATATATTTTTATATGATTGATCAGTCACGGCCTACCATAACATGAATCCACATTATTATATTATTGAACTTACAACATGAATAATGCAAATTAATTATTATTCATCATTATTATTGATATTAATCCATTATCGCCAAATAAGGAAAGAAGATTTGTTATTTTAATGATGTATTAATTAATTTTCGGGGTTCATTCACCCGCTTCAAGGGGGAATTGTAAAAACATTAAAATTAATACATCTAGTTATCAAATATTTTATAGTAGGACATATATGTTCACAGTTCTGTTTATGTTGGAGGGCATAGTTTATTAATAAAGTTCTTATAAGGAATAAATATTAAAATATCCATATTGAATTTACATAAGTACTGACTTGGAAGGATATATATAAATCTTCTGGAAGCTTCTAGTGGTTATGTCATATGGAACTGTGTTCAGTTAAAACACCCTATATGGACTGGACAGTTGTCATATAACACACGATGGAGGGGGCTACGGAGGCTCCTGCACGTTGTCAGCTGTCCCAGAAGGCTCCCAGGCTGCAAGATGAACACATGCTGTCCAGCCTAGGGGAAATCACCCCTGCTTTGCCATTCAGAATCCAAGGAGAGATGGATGAAGATTTTCTATTGATCAGTATGGACTAAATGAACTCTTTTACGTAAGCTAATGAAGTATATTATTTTTCCTTTCTGTAACTGAACCCTGGCAACCATTTTTAAATAGATAAAATACATTTATTTTTTACATTTTTGAAGTCCTTTCTTTCATGCGCTTTTACGTATTTGAAGAAAAATATATTTAAGAGTATATTTTTTAACACGGAGGGGGAGGGTGTATTGCCTGAATCTATGAGAGAAGCAATAATAGTAGTAATTCCTAAGGAGGATAAAAATCCGAGGCTTCCAGACTCATATAGACCAATCTCGTTATTAACAGCGGACGTGAAGCTTCTGGCTAAGGTGTTGTCAAACCGGCTGACTGGAGTTATATCTAACCTAATACATATGGACCAATCAGGGTTCATGGCCAATAGGTCGACAGCTGCTAATTTCAGGAGATTATATCTTAATCTACAGTTGCCGCCTGACAACCCTGGCCGGAGGGTGATCGCTTCGCTAGATGCCCAGAAAGCATTCGATAGTGTTGAGTGGGGGTATCTGTGTAAAGTGTTGCAACATATGGGTTTTGGCCCACGGTTTGTAAAGTGGGTGCTGCTGTTGTATAATAGGCCTACTGAAAAGTTAGAGTTAACGGTATGACCTCCTCAGCATTTGAGTTGCATCGGGGAACGAGGCAGGGCTGCCCACTATCGCCGCTCCTATTTGCTATTGCAATAGAGCCTCTGGCGGCGGCCATTAGGAAATCAAAGGAGATCCATGGATTTAGGTATGGGCATTTAGAGGAGAAAATAGCTCTTAATGCTGACGATTTATTACTTTTCTTGGGGGATCCGTCAGCCTCATTGGATCATGCCATGCAGATAATAGAGAAATTTGGAGAAGTCTCGGGACTGACCATTAATTGGTCTAAATCGAGTCTCTTTAAAGTGGATGGGGAAGTAGCCTGGACAAATGATGATACTGGGGCTAACAAATTGAAGAGTGTGGACGAATTTAAATATCTAGGTATCCAGATATCTCTGCCAGTAGAAAAATACATACAGGTGAACTTATGGCCGCTTCTTAAAAAATTGAGAGCCAAAGTGGATGCCTGGAACAAGCTACATTTGTCAGTTGTTGGAAGGGTTAATTTACTAAAGATGGTAGTAATGCCTAAACTCCTATACATACTGCACAATGCCCCTGTTTGTATTTCAAAGAAAATATTTAAAGGGATAAACTCGCTGTTTAGGGACCTGGTGTAGGGTAAAAAACAGCCTAGGGTGCGATTAGAGACTTTACAAAGGCCGAAACATGAGGGGGGTCTAGCAATCCCAAATCCGGAATTGTATTATATGGCGGCGCAATGTCAACACCTCAGGGGCTGGTCTGATCGAGAGAAAGATGGGGGCATTAAAGAAGTGCTGGAATACATAGTGGGTAGAAGTCCATTGGTAATGGGACTAGAGCAGGGGTGGGCAATTAATTCTCCCATGGGGCCACATGAGAAATTGGGATTGGTTTAGAGGGCCGGACTAATATAATTACCTCAGTTCTACCCAATATACTACATCACTATACCCCCTCCATATACTACACCTGTAATAAACTACACCACTACACCCCTATATACTATACCTGTATTATACTACACTCCCTCCATATACCTGTAATATACTACACCCCCATATACACCTGTATTATACTACACCACTATATAATACACCTCCGATATACTACATCATTACACCCCATATACTACACCTGTAATATACTACACCTCCATATAGTACACCTGTAATATACTACACCTCCATATAGTACACCTGTAATATACTACACCTCCATATAGCACACCTGTAATATACTACATCACTACATCCCATATAGCACACCTGTAATATACTACATCACTACATCCCATATAGCACACCTGTAATATACTACATCACTACATCCCATATAGCACACCTGTAATATACTACATCACTACACCCCTATATACACCTGTAATATACTACATCACTACACCCCTATATACACCTGTAATATACTACACCTCAATATAGCACACCTGTAATATACTACACCTCCATATAGCACACCTGTAATATACTACACCTCCATATAGCACACCTGTAATATACTACACCTCCATATAGCACACCTGTAATATACTACACCTCCATATAGCACACCTGTAATATACTACACCTCCATATAGCACACCTGTAATATACTACACCTCAATATAGCACACCTGTAATATACTACACCTCCATATAGCACACCTGTAATATACTACACCTCCATATAGCACACCTGTAATATACTACACCTCCATATAGCACACCTGTAATATACTACACCTCCATAGAGCACACCTGTAATATACTACACCTCCATATAGCACACCTGTAATATACTACACCTCCATATAGCACACCTGTAATATACTACACCTCCATATAGCACACCTGTAATATACTACACCTCCATATAGCACACCTGTAATATACTACACCTCCATAGAGCACACCTGTAATATACTACACCTCCATATAGCACACCTGTAATATACTACACCTCCATATAGCACACCTGTAATATACTACACCTCCATATAGCACACCTGTAATATACTACACCTCCATAGAGCACACCTGTAATATACTACACCTCCATATAGCACACCTGTAATATACTACACCTCCATATAGCACACCTGTAATATACTACACCTCCATATAGTACACTTGTAATATACTACACCTCCATATAGCACACCTGTAATATACTACACCTCCATATAGTACACCTGTAATATACTACACCTCCATATAGCACACCTGTAATATACTACATCACTATACCCCCATATACTACACCACTATATACACCTCCATATAGCACACCTGTAATATACTACACCTCCATATAGCACACCTGTAATATACTACACCTCCATAGAGCACACCTGTAATATACTACACCTCCATATAGCACACCTGTAATATACTACACCTCCATATAGTACACTTGTAATATACTACACCTCCATATAGCACACCTGTAATATACTACACCTCCATATAGTACACCTGTAATATACTACACCTCCATATAGCACACCTGTAATATACTACATCACTATACCCCCATATACTACACCACTATATACACCTCCATATAGCACACCTGTAATATACTACACCTGCACCCCCATATCACACACACTACACCCCATACAGCCTGCACCCCCATATCACACACACTACACCCCCATATGTCACACATCCTGCCCACATATCTCACCCTGCCTGTACCCCAACTTACCCCTCTCAAACACTCTGCACCCCTTCACATCCTTCTGTCAGTCTGCAGCCCTCATATGCACTCACCCTGCAGCCCCCCTCATGTCCCCTCTTTTCTTATTACCAGTCATCATGTGTCCACATCTCCTTCAGGATTCACTATCTTGCTTTCTGCCCGGCATCCTGTGTCTCCTCCCACACAGTCACATGGACGTGACATCATCGCAGGTCCTGGAAGATGAATTATTCCGTCTGCTCTGCTGTGCTGCTCCTTCTCCTGCACTGACTGTGCGGACCTGCACAGGATCTCTTCCTGCTCGGCACGCTGCAGCCCGGCTCCACTGCACCGGCTGAAGACGGGCGGGCCGGTCAAAGAGAGCAGGCGGGCCGGATGTGGCCCGCGGGCCGCCCCTTGCCCAGGTCTGGACTAGAGGATGGTGTGGTGGGGATCTTGGGTGGAACATCTCCTACAATGGCACTTATAAACAAGACCTGGGATAGGCTGAAAAGGGTGAGAGGGGTGACCCGGTTAACCAACTTTACACCTATCTGGGATAACAGTAATCTCCCGGAGATTCAGAAAATGGGGAATATCGAGGAGTGGAGACGCAAGGGTGTAATATACATGCATCAGATATTGGACGGGGGAATTCTGAAATCTTTCCCACAGTTACAGAGTGAGTTTCAGTTACCGGCGTCCGGCTGGCTCCACTACAGTTAATTAAAACATGCGATTGCAGCCCAAGCGGCTAAAAAAAGTGTGGACATACAGACTGACCTGGTACTGGAGTATGTGTGTAAGGGCGGAGGAAGCACTAAAGGAATCATTTCTGGCACATATAAAGATATACTACATACCTTTCTTTTAGACTACCCAATTAAAACTAAATCTAAATGGGAGGAGGAAGTTGGGCCGATAACGGAGGAGGTGTGGGAGAGTATCCTGGAGTATGTACCTAAACTTTCCATGAGCGAACCGGCCAGACTATCTCACCTATACGTGATTCACCGGGTATATAGGTCTCCTTTACTGATGTTTAAAATGGGGTTGAAAAGGAATTCGGAGTGTCCAAGGTGTCAGGGATCTGACGCAGGTATTTATCATATGATATGGTCTTGTTCGAGACTGGTCTCCTTTTGGACTAAGGTATCCACAAGATAGAAAGAACATATGGGTGTGTCCTTCCCAGGGAACCATTGCTATGCATATTGGGATATGTTGAGGAGCTTGGGGTGGAAAATACTATGAAAATTGCCATTGCTAGGCTGCTGTATGCGGCAAGAAAGCTGATCGCCAGGTCCTGGATTAAAAAAGACCCCCCGACCAGGGGAGAGTACATTAAAAGGGTGAAATGTATTCTTCAGCTGGAACAGGGAGTGTATGAAAGAAGGGGGAATGTTAAAATGTTTGAGAAGCTATGGACTCCTTGGCTGCAATGGGAATAGGACGAGTGATGGACCAGTAAACTGGTCTGTGACCGGGATAGCCGTCGGAGACCTCTGATGTGTGTGTTTTGTTTTATTTGTGTTACTAGTTGTTCCACCTGCACAACGGGATGGTTGCTATACTACAGTTGGAGGGTATTCTAAGTGTGTACTAAATGGGATGTAGTATCGGGGAGAAGTGTTGCTGCCGGGGTGGGGGAGGGGGTGGGAGGGGGAGTTAAAGGGGTAATAGATGTGATAATCTTAATTTGGATGCCAATTTGTTATTCTGTTGTATGTATTCTGTTTTAATAAAAAAGTATCTGATTTAAAAAAAAGAATATCTACCAGATTTTCTAATCCAGTCGATCACATGCCTCATGAGACATGCCAGATTATATCCTCTAATGTTTGGAAGTCTTATCCCCCCGCGCTCCACTGCCAGCATTAATTTTTTGGGGCTAATCCTTGGACTGTGTCCTCTCCACAGAAATTTAGAGAATGCCTTAGTTAATCTGTTCACATCTGTGTGTTTGAGAAGTAGTGGGAATGTCTGCATAGGATAGAGGAGTTTGGAGAAACTCATCATTTTTATTAGATGATTTCTTCCCAGAAGATTCATCGGTATGTCAGCCCAGCCCTTCAGTTCTCGTTCAATTTTCTCAATCAGAGGAGAGTAGTTCAACGAATACACCGACTTTGGATCCCTCCCCACCTGTACTCCCAGGTATCTTATTGTATGTTTAGCTATAGGGATGTCACATAAAATTCTATTTTCTACTGCCTCCCTTTTTACCTCCAAGAAGAGAATCTCACATTTGTTCTTATTAAGTCTAAACCCTGCCAATCTTCCAAACCGCTCAATTTGTTGCAAAACTCCATTCAATTGTAGTTTAGGTTTGCTCATAAACAAAATTATGTCGTCGGCAAATAAAGCTGAGTATACCGATTTCTCTGCTATTTTAATTCCATCAAACCACTTTCCTTTATTCAAACGTCTAGCCAGTGGTTCAATTGCTAAGCTAAATAATAGAGGTGACAACGGGCACCCTTGTCTGGTTCCCTTCATCAATGAAAATGTCTTTGAAAGAAATCCCGGGGTATTTACTCTTGCCTTGGGGTTCGTGTAGATGACCTGTACAAAATTCCTAAAAGCCCCTTGCAGTCCCATTCGATCTAGCACCAATTCCAGCCATGACCACCTCACATTGTCAAAAGCTTTCTCTGCATCTAAGGTGATCAAGGCTGGAGTCTAGCCCTTCCCCCCCATCTCTGTTTCCCTTTTTGCAGACATCAGCCCGGCCACTCTTATGAGAAGAAGAGAACTTAAAGGAATCACCATGGCACTAATCAAGGCAAAGATTAGATATAAATGGGGCTTTCCTTTCGCCCTGCTAATCACCCACAAGGGAACATCATATATAGTACACTCCTTGGAAGATGGAAAGAAAGCTCTTCATAGAGCAGGAATTGAACTGGATCCAGATGCCCCACTTCCACAAAGGCAGAGACCCCAAAGAGCCTGGCAGATACCCAGAGGCCACCGCAACCGCCATGCTGAACCCCAGGGACTATAAACACATGGACCCTACACTCTTCAGGTCCTATTAAGCGATAATGGTAGTATCTCTGTAAAGTTAAATATAGTACAGACTACAATATCGTATTTATGTGACTGAGTGAAAAACCCGGGGGAGCTGCCCAACTGGTGTAGATCAGTTATACCAAGTTTGTATTGCTTTTCTGCCACACTTCCATGAACATGGATCTTTACTATGTTTTATATCTTTGTTATTATGATTAGTGCTGAGCGGGCCCGGACTGTAAATGTCCGGATCCGCGCGGTTTCAGCACTATTTCCGGGCCCGACCTGGGAGCGGGATTCCGGCTGCACGATCCTGAACCGGCAATTAATAAAAATGAAAAAAAAAAACAATAAATAAATGAGCATTTCATACTTACCGAGGCTCTGTCATGGTGGCACACTGCTTCCGGGCCGCGCTTTCACTTCCTGTGCTGTGCACGCAATCACACAGCTTTCCGTGTTTTCCCCGCCCACCGGCCATCCTCTCATCTGTGATTGGTTCCTGGCTGACGCACCCCCAGCCTGTGACAGTCTCTGCCGTGCAGTCATCGCTTATCGCGGCTCAGTACTATGCTGCACTCAGAGAGGGCAGCCGTGCTCTGTGGCTGCTCACTGTGACATGTAGCAGTGCTGGATGTGTCTCCGCTGGATCTCGTGTGGATTACGCCAGACTTGGAGGGCTGTGTTGGGATAATAAAGTGGTGAAGGAGGAGGCTGCGTGTGTAATTTATTCCAAATAAAGGATTTCTCTGTCTTGTTTATTTACTGTCATTTACAGGTTTGTGATGCGGGTATCTCACAGACGCCTGTGCGATCACAAACCTGGGGTTTAGTAACAGCCGTGCGCTGTTATTAACCCCTGCTATTACCTTGATTGCCACCTCACCAGGGCAATCAAGATGAGCCGATATCGCACCGAAATGGCCACATCTAATAGATGCGGCTATACCGGGCGGCTGCGGGCTGAGGATATACCAGCCCCCAGCCGGCGTTATCATGGCTGGGGATGAAAATTGGGGGGGACCGCACGTGTTTTTTTTTAATTATTGAAATTTAAAAAAAACGCATGCGGTTTATCTTAGGCAGCAGTCACAGCGAGGGACTCCCACAAGTCTGACATCGCAGCATGGCCGCACACACTTCTGACAGGACCGTGCATGTGTTTCTAGGTACATGCACGCTCATGTTCAGAGAGCAGCAGGTTGTGCTGTGTGATTTCAGACCCGCATGAGTCTGACATTGCATCACCCACACACATCTGACAGGAGCGTGCATGTGTTTCTAGGTACATGCACGCTCATGTTCACACAGTGGCAGACTGTGCGGTGTGATGTCATGTCAGACCCACACAAATCTGACATTGCAGCACAGCCGCACACACTTCTGACAGAAACGTGCATGTGTTTCTAGGTACATGCATGCTCATGTTCAGACAGTGGCAGGCTGTGCCATGTGATGTCAGACCCGCACAAGTCTGACATTGCATCACCCGTACACGTCTGAGGGCTCTTGTACACTTGCGAACCACTTTCGATGCGACAGCATCGGAAGCGATATGCAAATGACCCTCTGCTGCGGGTGTCAGCCGAGGGTCATGCGACTGTGATGCGATCTTGCAATCGCATCACAGGAGCGGAGACGATAGAGGGAGCACTTTCTCCCCATCTCCTCCGCTGTCTGTCTCCGCGTGCACCGGTACGATTTTACACTGGTGCGATCCCATCGCATGACACACGACTCACGCTGGCAGTACAGCAGAGCCGAGTGTCACGCGAGTGTCCCTGCTAGAGGTCAGTGAGAGCGAACCTCTGCTGCGGGGGGGGGGAGGCGGCACTGAGGAGGGGCGGGGCTGGAGCTGCAGAGGAGTCAATGTCACAGCCCAGCCTGTCACAGCTGCTCAGTCAGTGTCTACACTCAGAGCTGGCAGCCGTGCTTTATGGCTGCTAGCTGTGACATGTAGCAGAGCCGGATGTGTCGCCATGGGACGTGTGGATTACGTCGAGCTGCAGGGTGTTGGGTGATAAAGTGGTGAACGAGGGCGTGTTTGTACTTTATTGTAAATAAAGGATTTTTCTCTGTGTGTGTTTATTTACATTCATTTGCAAGTTTGTGATGCGGGTATCTCACAGACGCCCGTGCAATCACAAACCTATTACCCCGACTGGCACCACATCACGCCTCCGGGACCCGGTAATGTACTGGTATAGCCGCATATAATACATGCGGCTATACCGGGTGGCTGCGGGCTGAAATACCAGCCCCCAGCCGGCATTACCATGGCTGGGGATGAAAATTAGGGGGGACCGCACATTGGGTTTTTAATTATTTATTTTATATATATATATATATATATATATATATATATATATATATATATATATATATATAAAAAACAGGAGTCACACTTGCGATGGAGACACGGCTTTTCCCGCCCACCGGCTGTCCTGCCGCCTGTGATTGGTTGCAGTTAGCTGACACGCTGACACTCAGGGTGGGGGCGTCTCTTGCTGCAACCAACACGCGCCAGTGGGCGGGGAAAACAATGAATATTAAATTGTCGGCTCCGGAAGGTAACAGCGTGACCTGGAAGGAGTGTGCCAATACATTTTGGCTACTATAGAAAAAGCATTTAAAATCACAGAAAATGTGTTCAAGGACCTTGTGTGAAGAAGTAAAAAGTCGAGGCTGAAGAAGCTTTATCTCCAAATGTCTACAAAGAAGGGAGGACTAGCAAGTCTGAATTTCCTTTTGAACTTTTGACTAATATGATTGTCTGTAAAATGAAGGTAGTCTCATGCTTCAATATGTAGTAGATGGTGAGATATGGAGCCTGACAAAGTTCAAAACATTGTTACTCTTTTGCTCATCAGTGTATATATATACAGCTCTGCTACATATATATATATATATATATATATATTATATTTTTCATACATACATATATATGTATATATATATATATATATATACATATATATATATATATATATATATATATATATATCTATATATAAAAAAATATATATATATATATATATATATATATATATAAACATTATTCACTAAATATACCTAACCCCATTTTGCAGTTCCTTACAGGTCATGTGATTGGGTACATGACCTGAAAGGCCCTGGAGCTAGTCCGGTGGAAGGTTCTTCAGCTGCTCCCTCAGGACGTGCAGCCTTTGTGTGGGTCTCAGTAACTTTCTCTACTGCTCTGCACCAATCACATAGATCAGTGTGGGGCAGGAGGAGTGAGAACAGTTCTCTGGGATTGGAAAAGGACACTGTCTCCGAATTCTCCATCTCTACAGGACAGTGCCTCCCGACTGTAAGAAGAACTCACTTATTAGTAATTTTTTTCTTGTTAAAAGTGCCTCATATAGTCCAAAAAATGTAAAGTTCTAAAGTAATTTCAATTTATCAGTCAACTATACAACGGTCTATTAAATATAGTTTTTATACAATGCCAATAAAATATATAATTTCTAGCTGTGTAAGTTATTTTTGATGGTTAACATAATATGATTTTCGAATAATTCAGACTTCAAAATCTAGGTAGGAGTATGGCTTCTCCCCGGTGTGAAATCTTTGATGTATAATAAGATGTGATTTCTGATTAAAACATTTCCCACACTCTGAACATGAAAAAGGTTTCTCTACTCTGTGAATTGTCTGATGTTTAACAAGATGTGATTTCTGATTAAAATATTTCCCACATTCTGAACATGAAAATGGCTTCTCTACTCTGTGAGTTGTCTGATGTTTAACAAGAGGTAATTTATGTGCAAAACATTTCCCACATTCTGTACATGAAAAATTCTTCTCCCTTGTGTGCGTTGTCTGATGTTTACCCAGATTTGATTTATGTGCAAAACATTTCCCACAGTCTACACATGAAAAAGGCTTCTCCCCTGTGTGAGTCTTTTGATGACTAACAAGATATGATTTCATTACAAAACATTTCCCACATTCTGAACATGAAAATGGCTTTTCCCCTGTATGAATTGTCTGGTGTTTAACAAGACTTGACTTAACACCATAACATTTCCCACATTCTGCACATGAAAAAGGCTTTTCCCCTGTGTGAAATATCTGGTGTCTAAGAAGACTTGACTTATCACCATAACATTTCCCACATTCTGGACATGAAAAAGGCTTTTCCCCTGTGTGACTTCTCTGATGAGTAACAAAACGAGATTTCTTGTTAAAATGTTTCCCACATTCTGCACATGAAAAACGCTTTTTTCCTGTGTGAACACTCTGGTGTGTAATAAGAACTGATTTCTGGCTAAAACATTTCCCACATTCTGAACATGAATATGGCTTCTCCCCTGTGTGATTTCTCTGGTGTTTAACAAGAACTGATTTCTGTGCAAAACATTTCCTACATTCTGAACAGGAATACGGCTTCTCCCCAGTGTGTTTTCTTTTGTGTATAATAAGATATGATTTCTGCACAAAACATTTCCCACATTCTGAACATGAAAAAGGCTTCTCCCCTGTGTGACTTCGCTGGTGTGAAACAAGATGTGATTTCTGTACAAAACATTTCCCACATTCTGAACATGAATGTGGCTTCTCCCCATTATGAATTCTCTCATGCCTAAGAAGAGCTGATTTCTGGTTAAAGTATCTCCCACACTTCATACAACAAAATATTTTCTCCACTGTGGGAGTTTTTTGATGTTTAACAAAAGATGTTTTAAGTACAAAACTATTTCCATATTCTGAATGTGAGACTGATGTCTTTGCTTTAAGAGCAGTTCGTTTTTTAATGCTTCGTTTCTTACATCTATTTTTCTTAGTAGTCTGTAATGAATCAGAAGATAGGACCCGTTTCATAGGATCAGACTCAGTTAATATATCTTTGCTGTAAAGAGATGATGGGATATCTGGAGCAATGTCATTCACTTTATTGGTATCCTGTGTGATCTCAAAGTCATCGAATTCATAAATTGAAGATGTGAGTTGTCCTTCTGATCTCCTGTCACCGTCATCTGCCAAGAATAAAAACAATCATTTTTTAACAAAATATCCTTGAAATGTATATTTTTGAACATTTCTACTTAAAATGTCCATAGAAATGGAAAGTTATGTAGCAAAATTAAAATTGTTCACTAAGACAATAACAGTTCAGTCTAATAGAAAACTTCATAGGATGAACCAGCAGAGTGTGGAATTCAACACTTTGTTCATTCCGCCTCCAAAATATTGGAATAAGAAGCCACAAAAAGCCACAAAGTATTACCAATAAAAAAAATAAAAACTTTCACTCATCTTGTAAAAACAAGCCCCCACTCAGGTCTATCATCTCTCAATGGAAAATCAGAGCGTTTCTACATTATTAATTGCTCAGAGACTTTTAAAAAGCAACATGGTTTCCATAAACCAACATAGCAAAACGCGCTCTACCAAAGTTAAATCTCTCACTCATTTCTGAGCCTTGCATTTTGCCCAAACCACATTTTTAAAGCCAATATTTTTTACTAACATTTTACAACAACATGTATATACACATAAAAAGAAAAAATCGTTGTCAGGTAAGTAGCGATGTTGTTCCTCGTTCCTGCGGCATCACACATCGCTATGTGTGACACCTCAGGAGCGACGAACATCTCCTTACCTTTGTCCCGCCAGCAATGAGGAAGGAAGGAGGTGGAACACAACACATGGGAAAGAGTGGGCACAACTACACCAAACATGTACTGGAAAATCCAGAATAATGGAATGAAGCAAGAGGAGTCCCTTGCTTCATCAAAGAGAGCCAATACAATACCAGATGAGTAAATAATGAGAGAGGAAGTGTGGGTGCGCCTCTCATTATTTACTCATCTGGTATTGTATTGGCTCTCTTTGATCTGTACCATATTCATGTTAGTCCTACATTTTGTGACTATGTATTGCTGTATACTGTTCTCTGGTACTGTTATATTTGAGCCTATGTGATTTTTTCCATCTGCATTATTCCATGAGGTTTCAGTGGTGATGTGCTAAACTGTTCATGGGTGGATCACCCTTTGATCTTTCCCAGTTTTAAGTGTTCTTAATAATATTTCTCTGTGTTATTAATAAACTTTTTCACACTTTTTGCATACAACAAGGGACTCCTCTTGCTTCATTCCATTATTCTGGATTTTCCAGTACATGTTTGGTGTAGTTGTGCCCACTCTTTCCCATGTGTTGTGTTCTATGTTCTATTTATGGGTTGGAGCACACTTCCATAATTTATTTATTCAAGGTGGTGCCGTCCCCATTTGTTTCTTGAAGGAAGGAGGTGGGCGGGATGTTCGGCCCGCTCATCTCCGCCCCTCCGCTTCTATTGGACGGCCGCTTAGTGACGCCACAGTGACGTCGCTATGACGCCAAACGCACCTCCCCCTTGATTGTTCGGCGGTCACAGCGACGTCGGTGACAAGGTATGTGCGTGTGACACTGCCGTAGCGTTAATGTTCGCTACGGCAGCGATCACCAAATATCGCACGGACGACGGGGGTGGGTGCTATCGCGCTCAACATCGCTAGCAAACGCTAGTGATGTTGCAGCGTGTAAAACGGCCTATAGTCGATGCTGTGCACAATAGTGATGTGTCGATCGCGAATGATCTGACACAAAGATCCGGCTCCCTGCTGTGACCGACAGGAGCCGGATCCCCATTGAGATCCACTAAAATCTCTAAACAGCTCTTATCGCCGCTTAAACCTTGCCCACCCGCAGCCAAGGCGGGCTTTGCACGCTGCGACATCGGTAACAATGTGTTACCGATGCTGCAGCAATAGTCCCGCCCTCGTCGCACGTGCAATATCTAGTGAAAGCTGCCGTAGCGATTTTTATCGCTACGGCAGTTTCACACGCTCATACCTGCCGTGCGACGTCCCTCTGGCCGGCGACCCGCCTCCTTCCTAAGGGGGCGGGTCGTGTGGCGTCACAGCGACGTCACACGGCAGGCGGCCAATTGAAGTGGAGGGGCGGAGATGAGCAGGATGTAAACATCCCGCCCACCTCCGTCCTTCTCATTGCAGCCGACGGCAGGTAAGGTGAAGTTCCTCGCTCCTGCGGCTTCACACACAGCGATGTGTGCTGCCGCAGGAGCGAGGAACAACATCGCACCTGTCGCTGCACCGGCATTATGGAAATGTCGGAGGCTGCAGCGATGATACGATAACGACGCTTTTGCGCTCGTTCATCGTATCATCTAGGATTTACACACTACGACATCGCAAGTGACGCCGGATGTGCGTCACTTTCGATTTGACCCCACCGACATCGCACCTGCGATGTCGTACTGTGCAAAGCCGCCCTTAATCACGCCCACTCAACAATCTAATTGGTCCCTTGTAAGTGGGCGGGGTTTCAGCGGCGTTACTATAATCTGTAATATGTGTTCATTTGGGGTGAACACATATTTAATAAGGAACCAAGACCGATCCAAATGAGTCAGCTCTTTTTGGTGAGCGGAGCCATAGGAACCGGATCACCAAAAAGAGCCAGACTGCCCATCACTAGTGCACAACCTCATACTGGAGAATCGAATTTCAGCTAAAGAAATAGCAGACATCATGGGGATTTCCCTTGAACGTGTTTGTGTCATTATCCATGAACATTTGGACATGAGCAAAGTGAGTCCCCAAATGTTTGACAATAGATCAGAGAAGCATGCAAGTGAAAACTTCCCAGTCCATTTGTCAGCGTTTCCGGACTGATCTTCCTAGATCAACTGGTCACTATGGATGAGAATTGGATTTATTTGTTTGACCCTGAAAACAAGGAGCCATCAAAAGAGTGGAGGAACACTGGTTCTCCTCATCCAAACAAGTTCAGGGTGCAAAAATCAGCCACTAAGGCGATGGCGTCTGTGTTCTGGAATAAGGAGGGCATGCTGCTAGAGGACTACCTTCAAAAGGGTTCAACTATCTATGCAAGATATGACATTGAACTTTTGGACCAACTGAAGGCAGCTCTGAAGGCCAAAAGGCTCAGCAAGCTGTCCAAAGGAATCTTGTTCCTGGAAGATAACGCTTCCATTCACACTGCACAAGCGACCATGGCAAAACTGGCAGAGCTGGGCTTCCAGCTGGTTGACTACCCACCATATTCACCAGATCTAGTTCCCTCCGACTATCATCTGTTTCCAAACCTGAAGAAACACCTCAAGGGTATCAAATTTCACACCATTTCTGATGCCATGGCTGCTATGGATGCCTGGCTTCAGGCACAACCGACATCTTTCTTTTTGCTAAGCTTACAGAACTTGGAATACCGATGTAAGAAGTGTGTTGATATCAGTGGAGAGTATGTGAAATAAATGTAAAATTTCATCATTCAATCTCGTTTCTTTCTGTGTAAAGCAAAAGACTTATCAGCAGCCCCTTGTAATGTATATTAGAGTCATCAATCACACACAGCTTAAAGGTATATCATGGAATTGGTGTGATATTTTTTGTGTAGTTTACAGAAAGTCACACTTGGCTCTCACTGCACATTTAATGTTGTAGATCAGAAATGCAGAGTTTGACCAGAAAGACTGGACCTGGTGTTGTAGGGATCATATCAGCACGTTCAGCAGCACAAAACAGAGAAAAGGTAGATTCATCCAATAAGATATCAGGATTCTAGGAAAGAAACAGCATAATCACCCTCCGCTTTCCCTTAGAAGCCCTTCATAATATTTGTCATCAAGTGATTTGCTAACTTGTCAGCACATTCTACGTATGCGGTCCTTTGCCTTTGAAGCTTACAGATCTGGGGCATGTAAGGGTCAGCATTTTCTAATTCCAGCCAGTAGATGGATCCTCCAGATTGTAAGCTCTTCAGAAGAAGGTCTTAAGTGCCCAAAGAATTTTGAACAATTCCAGGTGAAAGAGAATGTTGTGGTCTAGCAGCAAAATGGTGATCTGGCCAGACTAAACCACAGGTAAAGTAGCCACAGACGGAGACCGAGAAGAATCTGTGACTTCTCTGCATTTAGTGGTCACTACTCACCTGGGTAGCCATACGTTGGAATCTCCTCTTTACACCGCTCATCACCCCTCACATATGTCTCTGTAGTATTAATGTTGGTCAGATCTTCAGCCTGAAACAAATATTGTGAAAAGTCACAGACAGATGGAGAAGTCACATATATGATCAGCTCTAACCCTGCCATCTCCTCTGCTCTCATTACACAAGTATAAAACATTTAATACTGGAGGATAAAACAAGACTGAGCGCAAGACTTTCACAGCCGTCTACACATCATAGGGAGATTTCATGGCACCTTCTCTCCATCTACCTGATGATCCTGAGGAACATCGGGATCTTCTTGTTTACAGTCCTGTGGGAGAAGAGGACGGGGACATCTCTCTGGTGTTGTCCTCTTACTGGATAGACCTGGAGGAGACACATACAGGGACTGAATTCACTCCTTACATACAGATAATTATAGGCCGTGTGTATTTAGTCCTGTCTATTACCTGGTGATGTGAGGGGCTGGGAAACCTCCATCATGACGTCCTTGTATAGATCTTTGTGTCCTTCTAAATACTCCCACTCCTCCATGGAGAAATAGACGGTGACGTCCTGACACCTTATAGGAACCTGATAAATAAAATGAAACTGTCATCCCCTGATCCCGTCATAGAGTTACTGTATAATATCCCAGCATTCCCAGCAGTGTCACCTCTCCAGTCAGCAGCTCAATCATTTTGTAGGTGAATTCTAGGATCTTCTGGTCATTGATGTCCTCATGTATCAAGGGGTGGGGTGGAGGCTCTGTAGTTTGGCTCAGGGGTCTTACCCATCCCTCAGACACAGGGGCCAGACAGCGCTCACTAGAGGTCTTCTTCACTACTGTGTAATTCTGGTTATGGAGAGACACAGTAAGAAATCTCACTACAGACATTTCCGGAGTCCTCACCTCTCCAGTTCTGTCCATCTGTTATTCCCATAGATAACAATGATGTAATGTAACATCATCAGAATCTCTCACCTCTCCAGTAAGTCGGAAGAGGATCTCTAGGGTGAGGTGTAATATCCTCTCCGCCAGCTTGTCCCTTTCTCTATCCATCTTTGACAGGTCAATCAGGAAAATTCTTTTATATAGAAGATCTCCACTGAGAGGATCCAATATTATAAGTACCTTAATGAGAAGATGACGATGTAACATCATAAAGAATCCAATGTAATAATACAATTATTGGAGATAATAAAGGAAACATATCAGGAGATATAACGTGTAATTACTGTATTCTCTCATCTTTTACGGACTGGAACCTAAGTTGAGTTGCCGATTAAGACATCTCCTCCATTCTACCAATCATTAGATATCTTGGCCACTACTTCGGCCACGGATTGGCTGTAGGGATCAAAGGTTGTTTGGGACAAACCAGGAAATACAGAGACTGGCGGGGACCCAAGCAGCGGTGGTGTTTTTATTATGTTAAATCATTCCGTTTGTTACCTTTTAAGTCTCCCATACACAAGACACTAAAGTTTGGTGAAATCTCTACTTTCAGGGTTAATTGTTCGACTATATAACATACTAGCTGTAGTACCCGGGCGTTGTTTGGGATAGTAACTGTCTCTCTGTCTGTGTCTGTCTATGTCTTTTTCTGTCTATCTCTGTGTACCTATGTGTCTGTGTCTCTCTGTCTGTCTCTTTCCCTGTCTGTCTGTCTCGATCCATGTCTGTATCTATCTCTCTGTTTGTCTGTGTCTCAGTCTCTTCTGTCTCTATCTCTGTCTCTCTCTATCTTTCCCTGTCTGTCTCTTTACCCGTTTATCTTTCCCATCTGTCTTTGTCTCTTTCCCTGTCTCTTTCCTTGTCTGTCTCTTTTCCTGTTTTTGTCTCTTTCCCTGTCTCTTTCCTTGTCTCTGTCCCAGTCTGTCTCTTTACCTGTCTGCCTCTTACTCTGTCTGTGCCTATGTCTGTCTGTCTCTTTCTGCCTCTCTCTATCCGTCTCCCAACCGACATCATATTACCTCACATTTAAGCTTCTTATACTATGAATGTCTTTTGTTCCTATAGCAAGCAATCACAGCTGCTATTAATAGCCTTTAGCTCGCAGCTCAATTGACTTTAATGGAGGCAGTTTTTTTGGAGAGTAACTGTAAAGCGCGGGGTTACATTTTTCCAGTCAAAACATAGTCTATGGCGTTCCCTGAGTCACATGGGCATCTGTGCAAAATTTTATGATTGTGAATGCGATGATGCGGATTCCTTTAGCAGACATACACACACACAAACATACACCTTTATATATTATATGTGAGGGCCTCAAGACAGATGATGTAAGAGTATATGATTTGGCATGCTGAAATTCAGAAGCTGATCTATTTTTTCTGCCTAAACATAATCCTAGATTCTGTCAACTACTGTCTCACAGAAACCATAGGAAATCCAGGCCAAGTAGAGCGGTTGTATGCACCGACAGTCGGGTGAGATAGATGTCAGAAGAATGATTGTTCAGCCAACAGTTATCTCATGATGAGTGAGAGATAGAGTATAGTGGGAACATTATACTGTGTGGGGGCAGAAAGGGGCCGAGGCCGAGAACCGAAGGCAGGAAAGGGGCCAAGGACCAAGAGGAGGAAAGGGACAGAGGGCATGAAAGGGGCCGAGGACTGAGGGCAGAAAGGGGCCGAGGACTGAGGGCAGAAAGGGGCGGGGACAGAGGGCAGGAAAGGGGCCGAGGCCGAGAACCGAAGGCAGGAAAGGGGCCAAGGACCGAGAGGAGGAAAGGGACAGAGGGCATGAAAGGGGCCGAGGACTGAGGGCAGAAAGGGGCCGAGGACTGAGGGCAGAAAGGGGCGGGGACAGAGGGCAGGAAAGGGGCCGAGGCCGAGAACCGAAGGCAGGAAAGGGGCCAAGGACCGAGAGGAGGAAAGGGACAGAGGGCATGAAAGGGGCCGAGGACTGAGGGCAGAAAGGGGCCGAGGACTGAGGGCAGAAAGGGGCCGAGGACTGAGGGCCGGAAAGGGGCCGAGGACCGAGGGCAGGAAAGGGGCCGAGGACTGAGGGCAGAAAGGGGCCGAGGAGTGAGGGCAGAAAGGGGCCGAGGACTGAGGGCAGAAAGGGGCTGAGGACTGAGGGCAGAAAGGGGCTGAGGACTTCCAGCCTCTCGTAGTTGGGGCATCTGTATCTATCAGAAGAAAACGAACAAAAACCTCACGATTCATAGAAATCAGCGAGAGAAAAACCCCAAGAAAGTCTGAAGGGGTTAATGAGAGCTGAAGGGGTTAATGCCCCCTGCCCCAGTAATGGGGAATCTCCACATACCTCCTCCTGCAGAGCCGCACACTAGATATATGGCTGCTCTGTGCTTCCAGGACCTGTGATGATGTCACATGGAGGGGAGGAGTCAGGGTCACATGATCAGCTCCTCAGTGTATGCAGGACTCTGCTGTGCTGGGTGTCATGGTGCTGGATGAGGGGAAGTTTATGTGTGTCAGGAGGGGTTTACAGTGTGGATGGAGCAGAGCCGTGTGTACGACATGTACGGAGCGGAGCCGTGTGTGTACGAGGTGTACGGAGCGGAGCTGTGTGTGTATGAGGTGTACGGAGCAGAGCTCTGTGTGTATGTGATGCCCTGGACTAGTCAGGTCATCCCAGGTAGTCCCATACACACCCCCCTCCCTAAAAAGGTGACAGCAGCCAAACTACAAAACTTTGTCACCACCTTCCAGATTTGATATCCACACCAGGGGGGGCGGAGCCAGGCGGTTGGCTCTACCCACCGAGGAATTCACAGGCCTGGAGGTGGGAAAAACACAAGTTCTAGAGGAGAGAGTAGATGAGTTTTGACCGTGAAGGAGTGAGGTCGAGTTCAAGGGCAGACCTGTGACCAGGCCTGTCAGAGTCTACTCAGGTGTCTGGGTCGGAGCCCAGTCACCTCTGGCAAGGAGGCAGACGGTGGTGGCCACCTGCAGGAGCTGGGAATACAGCCGGTAGAACCGTAGGGACCGGGATCGGGCGGTGGTCCGCCGGTACCGAACCGGGGAACCGTTTGGAAACCGGAGCACCAGGAGGGGTACTCAAACCCAGTACGAAGCCCTGAACCGACAGGGCCGAGTCAAATCAACTGATTGAGGACTGGACTTAAGGACCTTTCCCACACAAGACCCGTTAGAAGACAACAGCCCAACCATACAGGGTAGAGCCACCGCCAAGGCATAGAGACCCAAAGGGCCAGCGTCTGCGGACAAACAGGGCTCTTCCGACACCCAGCAAGCCGGGGAGCGGACTACCTACCGTTGCTTAGGCATAGGAGTCAAACATTCACACAAAGAGGTGCAGGAGAAAGGCAGAAACCACCAACCTGTTAAGGGAGAAGCTGCAGCCGGCTGCGGGCCTTGTTCATCATCCCGTTTGGTTTACCAGAGACTCCAGTGTATTGTGTCATAGTGAGTACACCAGTGCCTTCGGGCCGTGCACGGCACCAGCACCCAGCACGCACCCGTCCCCACGCCTCAGCACCTTCCTCGGGCCTCCGGGACCATCACTCCCCTACCCACGGAGGGGGTCAACACCAAGCTGCGCAACACCGTCCCCGGGAGGCCTAGTCAACGGCAGCGGTGGTTTCCATCCATTCACCACAACCCATGGGTGGCGTCACGAACTAACATCCCTTACAAACCGCCACGGCCCCGGCCGTGGAACTCCCCACCGAAGTCCCTGCGTGTAACGCCAACCCACTTGCAGGGCGTCGTGACCCCCAGGTCCGTGAGGAGCTCGAGCCACCTACCGTACGAGCACGGATCCGAGCGGCTCGGCGGCCGCAGCCAAGCCTGCGGGGCGGTACATGTACGAGGTGTACGGAGCAGAGCCGTGTGTGTACGAGGTGTACGGAGCGGAGCCGTGTGTGGACGAGGTGTACGGAGCGGAGCCGTGTGTGGACGAGGTGTACGGAGCGGAGCCGTGTGTGGACTAGGTGTACGGAGCGGAGCCGTGTTTGTACAGACAATATATTTTATGGACACATTGGAAAATCATGATATGATGTGATTATAAGTGATAAATGTCTCCATCCCATAATTCTGATATGAGACATCAGCTGTGTTCACTGTAAACTGTAAAATTATGATAATTAGTGATTACACTCCGCTGTCCAGGTGTCCTGGTGCTGGATGATTTCCCCTTGATGAGGATTTGAGGAGTTTTTGATGTAGATTTTCTCCTGAGGTAAATTTGGTGACTTGTTTTATTACATTTGTTTTGCATTTTTATCTTGTTTTTATCCTGCGATATTCATCTCCTTATAAACTGTAATTTCATAAATTCATGGGGTTTCTCATAAAGAGAGTAGACAGACATTACATTATGGGATTACAGCTGATTCTTATTGTGAGGTAAAGTATTTTATTGCCTGTTTTAAAAAATGTTTTACTTCCATGTAAGAATCTTTTGTGATCTCGTGCTGTAATATTTGCGTAAATCAGTTTTTATTAATGTGAGGATTATGATGAGGAATATGACATTCATATGTCAGTCAGCTGTCACTGTTCCTTTACTCACCCCCTGCCCTGCAGCAAGGAATTCACCAGACCTGGTCGCCAAATGGCCAGGTGACAAATCCAATCAAGTCTAAGGAAGCCAGAGCAGCTTCCCTGCTGTCAAGAGTATTCAGCCAGGGGTATGCGCGGCCATGTACAAGTTTTACCACCAGCTTCAAACAAGAATCCTAGACTTTGAGGCTCCTGTGTAAGAGCTACAATATTAGGGAGAACTTCGCTCTCACATATAGGGCAGGTATATTTCCGGCTTCACAACGACGAGCCACATATTATACATATTTTCTATTAATAGTGCGACATGCGGATCAGCTCAAAATTAATAACTCTCCAAGGCAAGCCCACAGACCTATCATGTTTCATAACTATGGACAGATCAAATCATAACTAGGAAAATTATGGTCATATCTTCCGCATGAGATGCTTAAAGGTAGAGATATGGAAAAACTGGCATTTCATAACTTTCTGGAAACTAAAAACGCAATCCATATCCAGCCCAGTGTTAGGTCACAATGTGGGATGGTACATGGGAGATACGTAGGTTCATAAATATGAAAGCGGATATTTTGTGAGTATTCTTCTTTGAGAGGTCACGTGTGGTACATGTGTGGGTATTCCCAAAAAAACTTGTGGCTCCACAGTGCCTCCCCTGTGCAAGCTAGCAACAAGCCTAATCATAAAGGAACAAGGTAACTGATCCATCTGTGTATCTGGTTGCAACCATAACTAATCTTGGACTGTTGCTTTTATCTCGATCCTTGAACTCCATGTCCGTGAGCTTGGTTTAACATTACACGCTACCTGGGTTGGTTTCTGGCCCGATATAGTCCTTTTAACAGACCAGGCCTATATCTAATGAGGAACTGGTGGTAGAGTACTGTGCTGAACCAGCAGAATCCTGTTTCACTAGGGCTAGAGGAACGGGTCTGGCAACCGGTCGGGGTTTTGAGAAAGCTAGGTGTTGCGGCAGAGGTTGCGTGGCCTGCTCGGTCTCCCTTCCTGTGCACGCAGGAACAGGAGGTGTCAGTGTTGCATTGCGCCAAGCGTACCTTACGTACCCCTTGGTGGCATGGAATGTCGCGTTTGCGGAAGTGACGAGGTCATATTGCATGGCCCCAATGTATTAGAGACAACAGGGTGGGGCTACGAGGTACGGTTTTGTCACAGATTGACAGGTCCATGACCAAGTGGGGGGATCTTGAGTGACGCCCCCGACCCGGTTCATGACATATTAGTGGCAGCGGTGGGATGGAGATAATAGGATCTGTGAATGTGAGACTACTTATTTCCAGACACTAAAGACTGCCAGTAGCAGCTGTAATTGTTGGGATCTTGAGACCAGCTCAACACTAGAGTGTCAGAGTGCAGATACTGTAAGGTGTGTGGGTGCATCAGGTTGCAGCTCTGTGTGAGTGACCAAAGACTGCAAGAATGGCTGAGGGCACCAGAAGCAAAGTTAAAGAGCTGGCCAATGCTATGGATGGCGTAGAAGAGGTGGAGGATGGCGCACCACCTGTTGATGTTGTATACAGTGAGAAGCCCAGCCAAGGGTCCTCCAAGATGCCATTCATCAGCTCTGCAGTGAACAGCGCACCACCTGACTTTGCAGCAAGCCTACCACCCCCTAGCTCTGCAGTGGACAGCTTACCACCTACCCATCCCCCCAGCCAGGCAGGCTCAGACACTCTCCTTCAAGCTGCTCTTGCCTGTCTCTATGCTGGAGACAAGGAAACCTACAAGATCCTCATGGATCTTGACGTTTGGGTTACAAGCTTGCATATTTTGGCCAAATGGGAAAAAAACGTCCAAACCCTACTTCACTATAATTGCTTTTAATCTCAAACAAAATTTTTTTTTTCTATCTGAATGTGGTAGCCGCCGGCCGGGGCTCCACAACTTTTTAGAGGAATATTTTTCTCAAGTTTATGTATTGTTGTTTAGGTGTATTTATGTGCCCTCTTGTTTATCATTATCGCAAGTATTTTTACTAGCATAAGGATAGAAAACAATAATTATCATTAACCCTTAATTCAGTGCTGATTATTGATAGGAATTATTTCTAAGTTTTTTATATCATTTTCTATTGCACAAATTTCAGCAGGATGCAGCCAGGCCCTTTGGGGTGTCTGTCCTTTGTGTGAATGCACTTATATAGTGCTCGACAGCCAGCCTGATTTAATAGTATGGGTGTCATCAATAGACTGTAAGCCATACACTGTGCATTGCACGTACCTGTGTGACTGGCGACTTATGTAAAAACCTCATTAGTGTGCATGTTTAATACCATTAACCAATCACTCCATAAGTTGGTAGACTGTGAGTGGTTGTCTCATCCGTATTCTGCACCTGTTACCCCCACCTTTATCATAGGGGGCCGGCTGCATCCTACGAGTGCATTTCCCATTTTGACCTGTGTTGGTTGGTGGTTTTGTTTCTGGTGAGTTTTCTTATTTTTTTTCTGAATTTATGTCTTTTTCAGTGAATTAACTTTATATATAAATATATATGTCCCCTTCCTGGTATCTATTCCTATCCTGGGCTCCTTCGTGGTATATACAGTATGTCGCCTTACTGGGCCCATTCTTGTATATATGTTCCCATCCTGGTTTATTTGTCCCCTTCCTGGTATATATTTTCCCCTCCTGGGCCCATTCTCGTATATGTATGTCCCATCCTGGTTTTTGTCCCCTTCCTGGTATATGTTCTCCTTCTTGTATATATGTCCCCTTCCTGGTATATTTCCTCCTCCTTGTATATATGTCCCTTTCCTGAGCCTCTCCTGGTTTATAGGTCCCCCTCCTGGTTTGTCTCCCATCCTCGGCCCCTCCTGGTATATATTATTTCCTCTTGGTATATATGTCCCCATCCTGGTAAATATGTCTTTGTTCTGTCTGTAACACAAAAAAAAAATGTAGTCACCTTCCCCAGCTCCCATATCGCACAGGATCCTCTCTGTCTCGCAATGCATTTCAGCTGGATGTGGGCCCTTGGACATCATGTATACTGAGATGCATTTCTCTCAATTTATTTAGAAACATACACCTGTCTAGCCCTACCGGAAATGTGGGATTACCATATAAGCGCAGGAGTGGATCAGGAGATGAGGAAATATGCTACCCTTCCTAAAGAACAGTTCCAAGTTCTTAGTAAGAACCAGTAAGGAACTACACCTAGTCTATTACATAAGATGGGGATCCGGAAGGACGGATGATCTGTGTCCTAGGTGCGGGCGGGAGAATGCTAATCAGATGCATATAATGTGGTCCTATGGGAATATTGAAGACTACTGGAGGGCAGTATTAGAGGTGATCAGGCAAGTTTTTAATATATATCTACAACCAAGACCTGTTACATGTATTCTGGGTCTCCTGGAGGAAGGGGTGGACTTGAGATCGCCGGTGATGGTCGGTATTACACGTCTCTTATATCAGGCCAGGAAACTGTTGGCCTACTATTGGTTGTAGGTGCACGGTTTATTCCCTTTCTCTGTAATGTTTTTTGCTGGGAGACAAACTGTTATTTGTGTTGTGTAATTTTGTTGATAAATAAAAATGAACCTGACTCACACATCAGTTTTTTCCCATCAGGTAGAATCCGGAAAAAAACGGGTAAACCGGATCCGGTATCGCATCCAGTTTATCCCCATAGACTTGCATTGTAACTGGATTGTACCTGATGGCTTTGCGGTGCATCCGTTTTTTTCCGGATGCGGCAAAATAAATAAATGCGGCGGCCGGATAGAACGTTCCCTGCAACGTTTTTTGCTCCGGCAAAAAAAAACGCATCGCGCCGCATCCGGCCGCTGCGGCGCATTTTCAATGCATGCCTATGGATGCCGGATGCGGCGCGATGCGGAAAAAAACGCATCCGGCCGCCGCATGCGTTTTTTTCCACTGCGCATGCTCAGTAGTGTGCCGCAACCGGAAAAAACCGGACCGTCCGCATGTAAAAACTTATGCAAAGGATGCGGTGTTTTCACCGCATCCGTTGCATAGGTTTCACAGCCGAATTGAGCCGCACGGCTCAAACCGGATGTGTGAAAGTAGCCTAAGGAACTAATATTAAAATATGTAGGTGTCAGAGTCCAAATGTGCACCAGAGGATTATATTTCGCTTGGGAGATTTCCACCTCGACCCATTCCTTAGTCACTTTATGAAGAAATAGGTCAAGGAGACATGTCTCCAATGATACATAGCTGCTCTGTTCCCTCTCAGCTGATGCGCTGGGAACAGGTCTTTGTCTTTGGGTTACTACAATTGGCCCAGTGGCACACTAAATTTGCCCCTAGGTTGTTTCTTAGCAACACCTCTACCAGTAGGTGACGCACTACTCCTACATCCAGCATTCCATCACCGTGACCCCAGTAAGGCCCTCCAAATGTTCAGATATTCTCCTCCAGCTACGTTGCCAAACATATGGCTTTTAGGAACAATACATTGGTCCAGTACTAGATGGTTTTTGATAAATGTGACCGAGGCTGCGGAGTCAAGGAGCCTCACAGCCTCCTTGCCCTCTACCAAGACCGGCTGCAGATGTGGTTTCCTGGTCGCTGAGGTATCCCAACAAGTGTAGGTCACTTGTCTTTGTGCAGCTTCTTCTTCTGATCGGAGTAGTGGGATCTCTCCCTTAGCATTCCAGCCCTATTGCAGCACAATATTCACCGGTTGGGGACACGGATAATGTGGACTACGTTTCCAGCATTGCATGGCAAAATGTTCCATTCATCCACAGTTATGGCAGCTTAATCCCCCTTGCCCCAAAGGGGGCCATACTGGGGGCTTGCAAAACCTCCTCAGTCTTTGTGAAGTCCAAAATCCCCATGGTTCCTCCTCTCGCTGGTCCATGGGCCTCACTGGCTTCCCTGTAAGCCATTTCCGACTCACTGGGGCAGTCCTTCCTCGTAGCCCCAGTCTTGTAGCCTCATCCATACTGAGTGGCTCAGTGGTTAGCACTGCAGTCTTACAGCGCTGAGTAATGGGTTCAAATCCCACCAATGACAACAGCTGCAAGGAGATTGTATATTCTCCACGTGTTTTCATGGGTTGTTTCTGGGTACTCCGGTTTCCTCCTACACTTCAAAGACCTACAGGTAGGGAATTTAGATTGTGAGCCCCAATGGGGACAGTGTTGCTGATGTATGTAAAGCACTGCGGAATATGTTGGTGCTATATAAAAATAAAAGATTAAGAATATTATGTCTTTGGTAATACGTATTGAGCGTCAATTTCAATTACGCTGCACAACCAAATTAATTCAGAAATTAAAACTGTTGAACCCGACTAATTTTGTGGTACTGAAAATGAATATGATGCTTAAATTTGCTGATTGGTTCTAATTTTCAAGACCCATAGGACTTTGTAGTTACTTATGACACCTTTCATGCAGGGTTATAGAAAAATTGTGTCTTTCATATTTCATCATCATTATTACATTGTTAGTTGCTAGTCTATTACATCATCTATTAAGTCTATCGAGCCTTCAGTATCCGATCATCTTAAGGTGACCAATGAAAAACTGCCAACTCTACTGCAATGACGTAATACTAATTACAGTTGCATCACCTACTTTTATAAGTGCTCTTTGCATAAGGTATACAGTTTTAGGATTTATTAGCTTAGTTTTGGCATACTGATGTTTCTATGTTTTTGAGACAGTTCTTGCATGAACAAAACGAATAGTTTTTGATACATATGCGGAGAAGTTACTTTTGCACCACAAAGGCAAAACTTGACTACCGTGATAAGGAAAGAATACGACCTGTATTTTGGCTGCAGAATAGGAGACCAGGACAAGAGTTGGGCTCCACATATATGCTGCAATAGACCTGCATCACATCTTACTCAGTAGTTGCATGGGGAGATGCAATCTATGCCTTTTGCAGTCTCAATGATTTGGAGAGAGCCAACTGATCACACTACCAATTGCTATTTTTGCATGGTGCCCCCATTAGAAAAGGAGTTTCAAGGAAGAAGAGGACTTTACAGTATCCAAACATTCCATCTGCAGTACGCCCAGTACCACATACAGACGAACTGCCAGTTCCAAAGGCACCAGAAACATTTTCAGCCAAGTCAAGTGAGGAAGAAAAGGGCGCTTGGTGTTATAAAGCATCTTCCTCTCATGACCATGGCTTTTTGTCAGCAACCTCAACTGAACCATACCTTACAACACAAGTGAAGTGAACATTCTTGTTAAAGATTTGGATCTACCCAAGAGTAAGGCTGAGATTTTAGGTTTTAGGCCACAGCAGTGGAATCTCCTAGAGGGCAATGTTCACATTTCCTGAAAGAAAAATCTTGTCCAATACTTCTTCATGGATGGCAATCTTGTAGCATGCAACAATATCAACAGTTTAATGGAAGCTTTGAAGATAAGTCCTAATTAGTGATGAGCGGATTTGCAGATAACCATGACTAGCGAGTCCTGGTTATCTGTTTTTTAAAATCCGGTCCCAGGCCGGATGGCTCTCACCATATAAGTCTGTGGGGACCAGAATCCATCAATTAAAACTGGTGGTAGAAGGGATAGGGGATGGATGGAAGCAAATGTGCTGTTCTTACCGAGGCACTGGCGTGGCTGAACACTGCTCCCGCAGCCGCCCATTCACTTCCAGGACCACGCATTAGGCTCATGCATATGCACTGCTATCCCTGCCCACCAGTGCCTGTGATTGGTTGCAGTCAGACGCGCCATCACGCTGAGTGACAGCGTGTCTGAGTGCTTTCAATCGCAGACGCTATATGCGTCTATCGTGGTATAAAAATAAATAACTAAATGAAGTAATTGTTGTAGGGTCCCCCTATATTATGATATCCAGCACAGATATAGCCTACAGCTACAGCGCCCAGACGTGTGCTTAACTTGGCTGTGTATCAAAATAGGACAAACCGCATGCAACTTTTGTTTTGTAACTATTTAAATAAATAAAATGACGAGCGTGCAGTCCCCCAAATTTTGATACCTAGCCATGATAAAGCCCGACAACTGGGGGATGGTATTCTCAGGCTGGGGAGACACATGCTTATTGGGCCACTCCCCCAGCCTAAAAATAGCAGCCTGCAGCCACCCATAATTGTCGCATCCATTAGATACGACAATCCCAGCACTTTACCCGGCTCTTCCCGATTGCCCTGGTGCAGTAGCAAACTGATTAATAAGGAATTATTAAAAGCCCACAGCTGCCACTAAGCCCTAGATTAGTAATGGGGAGGGTCTATGACACCCCCATCACTAATCTGTAAGTGAAATGAACACAAACACCGAAAAAATCCTTTATTTGAAATTAAATACAAAAAAATACCCTCTTTCACCTGAAAACACACCTGCAGGTCCGACATAATCCACATGAGGTCCTACGACGACTCCAGTTCTGCCACATCTAAACTGACAGTGCACAATCATGGAACATGACTGTCCGCTGTGAGGCTCAGGCAAAGAATGAATGAGCCTCGCGATCAGCAGTTACGTCACTCAGGTTATTTACGGTCACAGCTAGAGTCCTTCACCTGTCACCGCAGGTAACCTGACCTCAGAGGACCTCATTAAACTCACCTGCATCTCCTGGCAGAAAACGCTGTTTTTTGCCAAGAGCTGCAGATTTGGTGCTGACATTTTTATTCCATATTTCTACACCCATTCTGCAACTCATGGCAAGAAAAAAATCAGATCACCACTACTGCGGTTTTGATGCATTTTATTGCCAGGAGGTGTAGGCTTGAAATATGGCAGCAGTAGCCCTGAATAACACATCTCCTTTTGCTTTTGGCCATCCTGTAGCCACTCATCCTAACTGCTACTTCAGTCAGAGCTTCTTTTTTTATTAAGCTTTTGATCATCCAGCAATATCCGATGATTCTTGTCCAATAAACGGCTACCCAGAAGAATTTTAGTTTCTAATAGCGTCTCTCGCCTTTTCATTGAAGTAGCAATGTCATCTGTGATTAAACCTCCTCTTTGGGACAGAACAAACAGCAAATTTTATCACTCAGTTATGAAAATGCCGGGAGTTAAATCCTCAGCTTATAATTTTTTTAGTTACTGTAAATGGGTGATGAAGCAAATCCTTCAACTCCGTTATCTGAGGGTTGGCCACCCTCAGATTTCTTGTCTACAAGAAAGGGTTACAGCTCTAGCAATCACTTAATTATTAAATAAGCGAGTGGCTTGACTAATTATTGTCCCTTTTCCAGCATGTCTCTTCAAGATACAATCAATTTTAGGGGTTCTGGCAGCAATAACCTATTTCCTCACTTTGCTATTAAGAGTTCCAGCATGTACCTCTTGCAGACTATCTCTTATCACTTGCTGCACCATGTGCACAGGACATGCAATAAATAGGAGAGTGATGTGAAGTAGCTTCAACAAGATCAGCAAATTCTAAAGTATCATTTTGCTGTTCTTCTGTACTAATATGTTTGTTTTTCAGTTATAGTAACAGGACTGTGGCCTTCCATCTCAAACATACCGAATCTGAAGTTTTCTTCTAGCTGTTGTTCACCTTCATTATTCTCATTCATCATTGTTCTTATCTTGTTTGAAGCATTGTCAGTTGCAAAACGTTTTCCACTTCACTCTAGAGTCCCTAGCAGTTCTGAGATGAGTGAAGGCGTTCCTGCCTTATCAATGTTTTTTTACCCTTATCTGTAAGGGAGGAGCTTCACTACTTATGTACATAAAGTGCTGCACAGATTCATCTCAACTAAAAGCAGAGATCCTTTTCTCAGGAATAGAACAGACATTTATAGGAATTAGATAACTTTTCCAAATTCGTATGAAAAAATATTCTGCATTGAACTACTGTACCAAATGTATTACCGTATTTTTCGCTTTATAAGACGCACCTGATTATAAGACGCACCCCCAAATTTGGTGAAGGAATAGAGAATTTTTTAATAAATGGGGTCCGTCTTATAATGCCAGTGTCCGTCTGACAAATCATATAGGGTATATGTCCCTCATAGCCCCCCCCATCCTAAAATTAGCCCTCTGAATCTGGATATGGCCCAGTGATGCCACATGTCCCCTATGCCTGGCACACATCCTCTATGGCTGGCACACAGCCCACTGTGGCTGGCACATGGCCCACTGTGGCGGCACACGGCCCACTGTGGCGGCACACGGCCCACTGTGGCGGCACACGGCCCCATGTGGCTGCACACGGCCCCATGTGGCTGCACACGGCCCCATGTAGCTGCACACGGCCCCATGTGGCTGCACACGGCCCCATGTGGCTGCACACGGCCCACTATTGCTGGCACATGGCCCCATGTGGCGGCACACGGCCCCATGTGGCGGCACACGGCCCCATGTGGCGGCACACGGCCCCATGTGGCGGCACATGGCCCACTATTGCTGGCACATGGCCTCATGTGGCTGCACACGGCCCACTATTGCTGGCACACGGCCCCATGTGGCTGCACACGGCCCCATGTGGCTGCACACGGCCCCATGTGGCTGCACACGGCCCCATGTGGCTGCACACAGCCCACTATTGCTGGCACATGGCCCCATGTGGCGGCACACGGCCCCATGTGGCTGCACACAGCCCACTATTGCTGGCACATGGCCCCATGTGGCGGCACCCGGCCCCATGTGGCGGCACACGGCCCCATGTGGCGGCACACGGCCCCATGTGGCTGCACACGGCCCCATGTGGCTGCACACAGCCCACTATTGCTGGCACATGGCCCCATGTGGCGGCACATGGCCCCATGTGGTGGCACACGGCCCCATGTGGCTGCACACAGCCCACTATTGCTGGCACATGGCCCCATGTGGCGGCACATGGCCCCATGTGGCTGCACACAGCCCACTATTGCTGGCACATGGCCCCATGTGGCGGCACCCGGCCCCATGTGGCGGCACACGGCCCCATGTGGCGGCACACGGCCCCATGTGGCTGCACACGGCCCACTATTGCTGGCACATGGCCCCATGTGGCGGCACACGGCCCCATGTAGCGGCACATGGCCCACTATTGCTGGCACATGGCCCACTATTGCTGGCACACAGCTCCCTGTGTTATATATCGCCCCATGCTGCTGCTTTTAGGAAAATAAACTTTCCTTACCTTCTCCAGCATTGTCCTGTCTGTGTCCCCCTCCTCGGGGTTGATCTCCGGCCTCCTGCATTTCCTGGTTCTCGGCCGGTCATGTGATCGGCACGGCAGAGTGAAATCTCTTGTGCCTTATCATAGCAGCAGGAGGGAGGCCTGGCAGACACGCTGGAGGAGGTGAGTAAAAAGTTTATTATTTTACTGTTTGCAGCAGCATAGGGGACATAGCTAACACGGGGGAGGGGGCATGTGCAATCAAAGAAGGGGCAGGCAGATATAATATACACTGCTGCCCCAGCCTATCGCCGCGGTGCACTTTCAGCACCATGGTGGTGGACAGCAGCTGTGCATATTATATGAGCGGGTGCAGGAGATCAAAGTCTGCTGCTCCCAGCTTTCACAAGTCCCCCAGCAGAGCTCCAGAGCTGCCCGCACCTCCCCTGGACTCTGTAGTGTGTGTATATATATATATATATACACCCCCCCCCCCCGTATATTCGGATTATAAGACGCACCCCCTACTTTCCCCCAAAATTTGGGGGAACAAAAGTGCGTCTTATAAAGCGAAAAATACGGTATATAGTTTAGGAGTCAATCCATATTATACTGACTCCACCAAAACTGACACCGACTCAGACTCCACAGCCCTGGGCTAACAAATTGAGAAATTGAAGAACTTCAAGTTCAGTGGAGGAAGCCTGATGATATGGAATTGTTTCTCAGCAAAAGACGTTGAATACTTGACTAGGATCGATGGTGGTGTCAATGCTGAGCTACATGTGAGTATCCTACAGGACGCGTTACCCATAGTACTCGAGTGTACGAATTGTAAAAAGGACGACATAGTTTTCCAGCAACGATCCGAAGCATACGTCGAGATTGGCAAAGAAATGGTTCAATACCAATAAAGTAGAGGGGCCTCATTGGCCCCAACAGTCCCCAGACCTCAACTCAATCGAACACCTGTGCGTAGAGTTGAAGAAAAAGATTTATACTTACCCAAGTGAGTCGACCAGTATGCACCAACATTGCGACCATGTAGAAAAGACGTGGGATCAGTTTTCTATCAAGACATGCTTGAATCTGATGATCGAGATCAGAAGGATTCAGGCAGTGTTGAAAGCCAAAAACTAGATTTACAAAACGCTAACATTAACATTTAGATTTTTAGGAGCAAAACAGTAACAATGTAGTGGCATGACAAGAATCTGCATAACTAATCATATGCTATGTAAGTCAAATTTATGTACAAGATAGGCAAGATGATGAGTACAATGTATGACAGATTTAAAAAGGCAACCTCTCTCCAGGATTTTCTCATATAAGCTGCAACCACCATCAATAAAGCCCTTATATCTGTCACGCTCCCCGGGTCCCGACGCCGTCCCTCACTCACCGCTCCGGTCCCCGGTCCTCCTGCCCACAGCCACACAGCTCACTCTTCCACCTCTGCGTCCTCCATGCTTCCTGTCCCCCGCTCCATGGCGTTCCCTTGCGACCCAGGGCACACTGTCAGGCTCTCCTGCATCCTCTGCACCACTTCCTGCTCTGGTCTCCGGTACTCAGGCTTCGCGCATGCGCATTAGGGCGCGCGGTCATTGACCTCCTCTTAAAGGGCCAGCGTTCCAGAAACAGGATATTGCCAAATTCAGGTACAGGGCATATTAGGACCTTCCTTCCATGTGGGCGGTACCTGTTCAACGTGTTTTCCTACGCTAGGTGTTCAGGTCCCCTCTTGCCTTGTCTCCTATTAACCCTGTGTCTTTCGCAAAGCCCGTCCTGCCACTCTAACCCGGTCCTGATCACGGGTCGCCCAGGAAGTCTTTCGGTGACTGTCGGCTGTGACCCCACCATCTTCTTCAGCCTGAACCCGTCTCCAATTCTCGGCTTCACCCGCTGACCTCTGCCCTCTTGTTCAGCTGGACCTGGATCCTGCCTGACGTCTCTACCCGGCACCTGAACCTGAGCCTCGTCATCTGGACTACCTCCAGGAGCTCCGTGGTCCCAGAGACATCTTCCCAGTCTCCTGAAGGACTCTGTTCCTGTACCGTTAGTGCTCCGGCTACCGTGCATCTAGGCCCTCTGGTGGGGTGATCGGACAGTCCCTGTACAGGCGTTAGCTCTGGGTTGCCTCACTGGAGGAGTCCGGTGCACGGCCCAGAGTATCCACCACCAGGACATAACAATATCCAGCATTCTAGAATACTGTATTTAAGTGGCCAAGCCAATCTGGGAACTTAAGAGATGTTACAACAGAGACAAAATGTTGCACTGGAGTGCAATGGATAACAATGTGTGGATGACGCGTCATCCACACGAAGCAAGAAAGAGGACAATGATCTTCAGCAGAGAGAAGGCACTGGGTCAAGACCTGCAACGCCCATCGGACCAGACCACCCCACAGGTGACTATAATAAAAGGTGTTTTTTTATGCTATACTGATCCGCTTGGGCATTTTTATACAGCATTTTTAATGCTGTATAGAAGGGCTTATTGGTGGTGGCCGCAACTTATATGGGAAAAACCCGGTGACACGATCCCTCTTAAAGTCTTTATACCGAAAGGTCATTTTAAGAACAACTACATGGACATTGTTCACACCTTCACCAGACTGACTCTAGATCACTAAGCCATCGCTCCTACCACCTCTCAATTTGTAACAAAAACCTTAATTTTATAACACTGCCTAACCTTTAGAAGTCATCACCTCATCCATCCCTGGGCCAAAATGTCCTGTGGTAACGTCTCTTAAATGTGCGCTTATCCCAGTATTTCCTTTGTAAATTAAACTGATGAAGGAAATGCTGTGCTAGGAACGCTTGCAAATATAAAATTTACAATGTAGTGCACATGTATACACACAACACTGCTGCACAATCAGTACATAAACACATAGCTCTGCTATAAAATTTACATAGAACTCTGCTACATGTATACAAATACAGATCTTCTACATATGCACATTTGCATACATATACACTGTGCATCCATTACCCCATTTTGCAGTTTCTTCCAGCTCATCTGATTAATTACATGACCTGAAAGACCCTGGAGCTAGTCTTCTGGAAGGTTCTTTAGCTGCTTCCTCAGGACGTGCAGCTTCTGTGCAGGTCCCATTAGCTTCCTCTCCTGCTCTGCACCGATCACATAAATTAGTGTGAGGCAGGAGGAGAGCAGTTCTCTCATTGATCGGGAAGGACGCTGTCTCAGCGATCTCCTCCATCACAAGAAGCTGCCTCTGGACTACAAGAGGCTCTCACTTTAGTAGCAAAAAATTTTCTGTTACAAATGCATTTTAGAGACCAAAGAATACAGTTAGTTCTAAATAATTTTCCCTTTCTCATTTACTTGTAAGAGGATCTGCTATATATTTTTTGTTCAATTTGTCAAAATGTATAATTTTTCCATGTGTCAGTTATTTTTCATGATCAACAAAATTATATTTCTCAGTTATTCAGATTTCAAAATCTAGGTATGAGTATGGCTTACTCCCTGTGTGAATTCTCTGGTGTATAATAAGATGCGATTTCTGGTTAAAAAATTTCCCACATTCTGAACAGAATAAAAACCTCTTCCCTGAGTGACTGCTGTGGTGTCTCACAAGATGAAATTGCTTTTCAAAACATTTTCCGCATTCTGAACATGAAAAAGGTTTCTCCACGGTGTGAATTCTCTGATGTGTAAGAAGTAATTCTTTACGTGCAAAACATCTCCCACATTCTGAACATGAAAAAGGTTTCTCCCCTGTATGAATTCTCTGATGTCTAACAAGGTGTGATTTAAATACAAAACATTTCCCACATTCTGAACATGACTCCTCCCCGGTATGGCTTCTTTGGTGTTTAACAAAATTTGATCCAAATACAAAACATTTCCCACATTCTGAGCATGAATATGGCTTCTCCCCTGTGTGAGTTCTCTGGTGTTTAACAAGGTGTAATTTATGTCCAAAACATTTTCCACATTCCGAACATGAAAAAGACTTCTCCCCTGCATGAGTATTCTGGTGTCTAACAAGGTTTGATTTATGTACAAAACATTTTCCACATTCTGAACATGAATACGGCTTCTCCCCAGTATGAATTCTCTCATGCCTAACAAGAACTGATTTTCGGTTAAAATCTTTCCCACATTTGGAACAAGAAAATCTCTTTTCCTCTGTTGGAATTTTTTGATGTTTAACAAAAGATTTTTTGAGGATAAAACTATTTCCATACTTTAATAGTGAAATTGACTTCTTTGCTTTAAGAGCAGTTTGTTTTTTAATGCCTCTTTTGTGACTTTTATTTTTCTTAGTAGTCTGTAATGATTGAGAAGATAGGACCTGTTTCATAGGATCAGATGACATATCTTTGCTGTGAAGGGATGAAGATGTATCTGGAGCAATGGCATTCACTTCGATTGTATTATGTGCTATATCAAGGTCATCGGATTTAAAAATTAAAGATGTCAGTTGTGCTTCTGATTTCCTGGTACAGTCATCTGCAAAGAATAAAAACAATTATTTTCTTTTAACAAACTATCCTTGAAATATTTTTGAACATTTCTACTTAAAATGTTCAAAGAAATGACAAGTTATATAGCAAAATACAGTGTGGGGGGGGGGGCATACGTATCGATACACCCTGATAAAATGGAAGTGGTTGCTCATATTACCTTACTGTTTGTGGCATATTAGTACATGGGGGGGGGCAAAACATTTGAGGCCAGGTGACGCCCAAGGCAGCCATCTGCAAAGCCGCCATTTTTTAATTCAACTTTACTTTTTTTTATCAGGGTATATCCATACTTATGGCTCACCTAGGGTGTATCCATACTTATGTCCCACCCTGTAGAATTATTAACTAAGAGTATTACAGTTCAATATAATAGAAAACCTCATAGGATGAGCTAGTAGAGCCTGATGTTCAACTGTTTGTTCATTCTGCCTCCCAAATATTGGAATAAGAAACCACAAAAAAATATGTAGGTGAAAAATATACAAAAAAAAGCTTCTACTCATCCCACAAAAGTAAGCCCCACTTAGGTCCATCATCTTTCAAAATCAGAGGGTTACTAGTTGCTCAAAAAATGGCTGAAAAGCAACATGGCTTCCATAAACCAATCCAGCCAATTCGTTCTCTTAACGTCCTTTCTCGTTTCTGAGCCTTGCTGTGTGTCCAAACCACATTTAGCATCCATGTATTTTGCATTGCTGTAGGGAGCAGAACCCACTGAATTTACGGTGTGTGTCTCCTGGAGCACAATCTGGGCACTAGGTGTTGGTTAATAAAATGGGATATTTGCAATTTGTACTCTGCAACATCCACTGTGTGCTAATTTCCGGAAAGAGCCTGTGGAGTAAAATAAAGTACCTACTCCTAGAGGACATAGTGCAAACAAACCAGAAATAAGTGGTAATATATAACCTTTTTAAAATAATTATAAAAACAGGTAAAATTGCAGAATTAGAATTTGAAGGTACTTCCCCGACATGCATTTCAGCGCATCGGGGAAGAAGGCATGGTGCTGAAACATGCATTGAGGAAGTGGTTCCACATCCTAATATGGGTAGTAAATGTCTTTGGTACTTATGTTATATTCTGACTTTGACCTTTTGTATTTGTTTACTAACCAGCACTTGCTATTGAATTGTACTTGCTTTGAGAATGTCATTTAAATTCTAGCAAAAACTCAGCTTTTTTTGGATTGTTGTGCCACCTTCGAGCTAATCATGTTGCCTGTTTTTTATAATAATTTTATAAAAGGTATATTTTACTTCTGGTTTATTTGCACTAATTTCTATATGATTATCTCAAATTGTGGTGCATAACTATATTTATTGGTCCTTCTGGGTACATAATAGTGACATATAAAATCTATACTACGCTTTTTATTAAAAAGGTACTCACACAGAGTGCGCCAATTTATTTCCTATAGAGGACTTCACTGAGGGTTAAAAATAGAGGAGATGAATTAATCCGACGTTCAGTGTTCGTATAACACGGACTTTACTTAAAAATCAGTATTCGAGTTTGGAGTTCGTGTGCTTTACGTATGCAAACTCCTCAAGAGAGCAACTCTATGCTCGGTGCTCATCCCAGTGCGAGATGCTTGCAGAGTTTGACTGGCTTGCACTGAATGCCCCCTCCCCCGGAAGTGTTCTGTTTATGGCTAGCTGCATGTGGACAAAGACCCGAACTGCCGAATTAGTGACTTCCATTGGGGTTCAGGTCAAGTCCGGGTCCAAAACTGAATTTTATCTTAATTCCAGCTTCCACAGTGTACCCATTTCATTGTGCCTGGAAGCTATTAAAGCAATATCTGCCTTCCAAAAGCTAAATGCTGCTCCTCCTCTTCTAAAGTCAGCCATGTGCCCAGACAGTACTATCCAACCATATATAGGTTATTGTTGGAAAATGATTTTCCATGTCAATTTATTTCTTATTACACTTTGTGAAAATGAAAAACTGGGGCTACATCAACATTTTAGTGGAAAAAGTATACTGATGAGCAAAAGGGTAACAAGATTTCATTGAAAATTATTTTTTCCTTTCCACTTTGAGGAATTAACACAATGTAGTGATTGATACTATGAAGAGTGCAATTTTCTCAAATCTAGGACCCTCAAAGTACTTTCAAAAGTGATATATTATGCGAAAAATAGGTTATGTATATGTAATTGGACATATAAAATCACTTGTTGCTAAACTTGTAAGCCTTTTATCATCCCCAAAAAATAAAAGGATGATGGAAAAATTATGCCTTCTTAAAGTAGAAATATGGTAAATGTTATTTTTTATTAACTATTTGAGTGGAATCACTGTCTGTTTGAAGAGCATACAAATTTAAAAGTTTGAAACTTACAAATCTTTCTTCATAATTTGTCAGTTTTCAAAAATTAATCTAAAATTACCAGCAACATAATGTGTCACAGAAAAAAATCTGAAAATCACTGGAATGAGAAGCATCCAGAAGAAGTTATCAGCGCATAAAGTGATAGATTTGAAAAATGGATCCTGATTAGGAACAGAAAACCGGCTGCGGGAAGTGGTTAAATCAGAGTAGTTTGTTCACTAACAACTGTAGTCAAAATCTGTGAGTATAGACAATAACAAATCTATTGAAATAATCAAACTCAACAGTCTTCATCAGTAAAAAAAACAAAACAGTAATTAGTGGCGAAACATTTGGAGTAATTAGAGATGAAGAACTATTAGACATTTAAAGAAAACCTTTTTAAAATAGTACAGAGCTAAGGTGTCTTAAATTTAGATCTTCGGCATATGGCAGACCTTTTTGGAGACCTTTTTTTTAACAAAACTACCAGGGAATTGCACTCACATAAGTGAGGCATTCAAATCGTACCACAATCAAACATATCATACAGGAGGAATCTGTAAAAAGAGACGGAGAATAAAAAAAAACGTTACAACTCCAAGAATAACATGTTCCAGGGGAGAACACTTTAACCGGAGTTGCAATCTGCAGCAGCGGCACTTCCAAGCCATTTCAATGGCATTTTGGAAATGCTGTGTCCATGCTGCGGATTTTTCCGCGGCGGATTTGCCGCGGATTTTGATCCGGAAAAATCTGCAGCATGTCAATTATTGTTGCGGATTTTGGTGCGGATTTTGGGTATAGAATGGGAAAAAAAAAAAAAATCCGCATCAAAATCCGCGGCAAATTCGCGATAAATCCGCGGCAAAAAAAAGGTGCAGATTTGCCGCGAAAGTCGCGGATTTTCATGCAGAAAAATCCGCAGGTACATTCTACCGTGGACACATAGCCTTAAGCGGGCTTTACACGCTGCGACATCGCTAATGCGGAGTCGTTGGGGTCACGGATTTTGTGACGCACATCCGGCCGCATTAGCGATGCCGTTGCGTGTGACACCGATAAGCGATTTTGCATCGTTGCAAAACCGTGCAAAATCGCTAATCGGCGACACGGGGGTCCATTCTCAATTATCGTTACTGCAGCAGTAACGAGGTTATTCCTCGTTCCTGCGGCAGCACACATCGCTGCGTGTGACGCCGCAGGAGCGAGGAAGCTCACATTACCTGCCTCCCGGCCACTATGCGGAAGGAAGGAGGTGGGCGGGATGTTACGTCCCGCTCAGCTCCGCCCCTCCGCTGCTATTGGGCGGCGGTTCAGTGACGTTTCAGTGACGTCGCTGTGACGCCGCACGGACCGCCCCCTTAGAAAGGAGGCGGTTCGCCGGTCACAGCGACGTCGCCGGACAGGTGAGTATGTGTGACGGCTGTGGGCGATGTTGTGCGGCACGGGCAGCGATATGCCCGTGTCGCGCAACAGATGGGGGCGGGTACCCACACTAGCGATATCGGGACCGATATCGCAGTGTGTAAAGTAGCCTTTAGGCTATGTGCGCACTGGGAAATGGAATTTTCTTGAGAAAATTCCGCATGCTCTCAAAGATTACCGCACCCGCGGTAAAAAACCACGGGAAACCGCACCCGAAAACCGCATGCGGTTTGCTGCGGTTTTACCGCGGTATTATTCGCGGTATTGCCGCGGTTTTGCCGCGTGCGGGTTGGGATGTGCTTTATTGCATTCAATGCAATAAAGCACATTGAAAAAAAAAAAAAAAAAAAAGTCATTTAATTCTGAGATAGTAGATAGACAGAAGAATAGATAGAGGGATAGATAGATAGACAGACAGAGGGATAGATAGATAGATGACAGATCGCTGCATTTCCCACGGTCGGCAGTGAGTTCACATTACCGGCCGTGGGAAATGACCGGTAATTACCTCTGCTGTCTGCTGCATTCATTCAGCGCTGTGTCTGTGACAGTCGCGGCTGGATGTAAGCAGCGCAGGAGCTGTGGATTACGCCGGAGCGGTGGATTACGCCGGAGCTTTGGTGCAAGAGGGGTTAATAAAATGGTGAACGAGGCTTGTTTGTTTTATTTAAAATAAAGGATTTTTCGGTGTCTGTGTTTTTTTCACTTTACTTACGGGTTGATCATGTCAGCTGTCACATAGACGCTGCCATGATCAAGCCTGGAGTTAATGGCGGTGGTCCCCCACCATCATTAACCCCTTGTATTACCTTGCTGCCACTGCTACATGGCAGCAAGAAGAGCCGGGGACACGCCGGTGCTGCCGCATAATGCATGCGACAGTCCCGGGGCAGCTGCGGCTGATATTCTCGGCTGCCGGAGGGGGAGTGAGGCGGGGGACATTAACCCTGCCCCTCTCCCTCCCCAGCCTGAGAATACCGGGCCGCCGCTGTGTGCTTATCTCGGCTGGAAGGCAAATATGCAGCGGAGCCCACGTTCTTTGTTTTCTATATTTCCGTTTTCTTTCTATGTGTGTTCTATGTGTCTGTGATGTCTATCTGTGTCTGTGATGTGTCTGTGTCTGTGATGTGTTTGTGTTTACTCTATGCACGGCTTCCTCTTCCTGTAATGACATCACTTCCCTGCAAACCGCAGACAAGCGATGTACATTACCGGAGGTAAACCGCGAAATACCGCAGGGAATAACGCAGGAAAACGCAGTGAACCGCACTGAATTTGCTGCCTGCGTTATTCCCTGCGGGATTTCATGATTAACATTGGAGTCAATGGAGTGAAATCCCGCAGCGATGTGCGGAAAAGAAGTGACATGCACTTGTTTTTGCTGCGGGATTCCCGCAGCAAAACATGCAGCTGTCAAATTCCGCCCAGTGCGCACAGGATTTTTTTTCTCCATAGGATTTGCTGGTGATTCACTGCAGAGATGTTATGAACATTTTCTGCAGCGAAACATGCAGCAAATCCGCGGAAAATCCGCGGCAAAATCCGGTAAGTGCGCACATAGCCTTACTCTACAATTTCTCTTAGGGGCCCATCATAATATTTTTCTTCAAGCGATTTTTTAACTTGTCAGCACATTCTACGTATGCTGTCATTTGGTTTTGTAGTTTACAGATCTGGGGCATGTAAGGGTCATCTAATGCCAGGAGCTAGGTGGATCCTCCAGGTATTAAGCTCTATAGAAGAAGGGCTTTCAGTGCCCAAAGTAATGTGAACATTTCCAGGTTGCAGAGAATGTTTTGGTCTAGCGGAAATATGGTGATCGCACAATTGTAATATGGCTGGACTGCACCACTGAGAAAGCAGCCACAGATGACTGGGAAGAATCTGTGACTTCTCTACATTAGTGGTTACTACTCACCTGGATAGTCATATGTAGCAATCTCCTCTTTACACCACTCATCAGCCCTCACATATGTCTCTGTAGTATTAATATGGGTCAGATCTTCAGCCTGAAACGAATATTGTAAAAGTCACAGACACATGGAGAAGTCACATCTATGATCAGCTCTAATCCTGCCATCTCCACCGTTCTCATTACACAAGTATAAAACATATAATACTGGTGGATAAAACAAGACTGAGCAGAAGACCTTCACAGCCTACACATCATAGGGAGATTTCATGACACCTTCTCTCCATCTACCTGATGATCCTGAGGAACATTGGGATCTTCTTGTTTACATTCCTGTCCGAGAAGAGGATGGGGACATCTCTCTGGTGTTGTCCTCTTACTGGATAGAACTGGAGGAAACACATACAGGGACTGAATTAGTTTTTTCCATACAGATAATTGTAGGCCGTGTGTATTTAGTCATGTCTATTACCTGGTGATGTGAGGGGCTGGGGAACCTCCATCATGACGTCCTTGTACAGATCTTTGTGTCCTTCTAAATACTCCCACTCCTCCACGGAGAAATAGACGGTGACATCCTGACACCTTATAGGAACCTGACACATACAATGATACAGTCATCCCCCGATCCCTTCATAGCATTACTCTATAATGTCCCAGCATTCCCAGCAGTGTCACCTCTCCAGTCAGCAGCTCAATCATCTTGTAGGTGAGTTCTAGGATCTTCTGGTCATTGATGTCCTCATGTATCGTGGGGTGAGGTGGAGGCTCTGTAGTTGGGCTCAGGGGTCTTTCCCATCCCTCAGACATAGGGGCCTGACAGCGTTCGCTAGACGTCTTCTTCACTACTGTGTAATCCTGGTTATGGAGAGACACAGTAATAAATCTCACTACAGACATTTCCAGAGTCCTCACCTCTCCAGTTCTGTCCATCTGTTATTCCCATAGATAAGAATGAAGTAATGTGACGTCATCAGAATATCTCACCTCTCCAGTAAGCCGGAAGAGGATCTCTAGGGTGAGGTGTAGTATCCACTCCACCATCTTGTCCCTGTCCTTATCCATAATTGATGAGTCAATGAAGAAATTTCTCTTATTCAGAAGATCACTGAAAAGATCCGATATTTTAGGAGCCTGAATGGGGCAGAAGATGACGATGTAAAATCATAAAGAATCCAGGGTAATAATACAATTACTGGAGATAATAAAGGGACAAATATGAGGAGATAAAATGTGTGTTACGGGGGGCTGTCTGATAATAAAACCTAAAGGAATATCAGACAGTCAGGGTGCACCGTGCAAAGACTCTGCTGCAGACTATGGCAGAGGATAAGGGGTATATATAAGTGTGCCACTGTAAATAATAATAGCACAAGTGCAGAGTGCAATACCTCTGTTAAACCCACAGAGGAATATAATTAGAAAAATAAAGCAATTCCTCCCTTACTTGGAGGGTGTGTAGAATGATCTCTGTTAATGATCACAGAGACAAAAGCAGTGAGTGTGAAATGGCACCTACCTAGGTCCGTTCCTCTAGTGGTGCCAGGAGACGGACAGCAGCGTAAGCTGCACAAAGCTCCTACCTGCGTTCGCTCCACTAGTGTGCGAGGACACGAACCACTAGATATGGCACCTGCCTAGGTCCGCTCTTCTAGTGGTGCAAAAGAGACGGACAGCAGCATAAGCCGCACAAAGCTCCTACCTCTGTTCGCTCCCCTAGTGTGCGAGGATACCAACAACTGCCAGATGCAGTAAAAGGAATGTTACCCTAGCGGCAACATCCACCTACGAGTAGAATCACAAGGCCCAGCCGGACCATGTGCCTCAGGCACCTGCCTATGTCCACTCCCCTAATAGGTAAGGATACGGACTGCAGCCGAAGCTGTAAGGTATAAGAACGCTACCCTGCCGGTAGCGCTCACCTAACATAGACAGAGAGATGCCTGGAGGAACGTGCACAGAGCATCTACTCTCATGCATGAACCAAGAGAACTGAGCGCCAGGCGGCGTGCGTCAGGATCTTATATAGACAATGTGCCCAAGATGGAGGACACCAGAGCCAATCTGCTGCCAGAATGACAGCAATGATGTCACACTGGCCTATCACTGAGCAAAGCGTCACAAGCACATGACCAGCGACCAATCGGCATAGAAGGTGTCAGAGACATGTGACCACGTGTCACAAGCACATGACCAGCGGCCAATCAGCTTAGAAGGTGTCAGAGACATGTGACCTCGTGTCAGCGATGATGTCACCCGCACATGTGCAATGGCTCCAAGATAGGACTTAGTCTCCAGCGCTTGCACATGTGCAGTAGCAAGAAATCCGGAAATAGTCTCCAGAGCCACAGCAACCGTAACAGTACCTCCCCCCAAGGGACCCCCTCCCGGCGACGCAGGTAATCGGCAACTAAGTTGGGAGCATGGACAGCCTACTCAGGCTCCCAAGAGCGATGTTCCGGGCCGTAGCCCTCCCAATCTATCAAGAAGAACCTGCGCCCTCTAACCATCTTAGAACCAACTATGACTCGTACCTCATAGCTAGAGCGAGAGGAATCAGAGGCAGGAGAGTGCACTTCACGAGCGTGAGGTAAAATAGCCGGCTTTAGTAGTGAAACATGGAATGTGTCATGGATCCTAAGATGGACGGGTAACTTCAATTGGTAGACTACAGGATTTACCTGTCGAAGAACCTCATAAGGACCCAAGAAGCGAGGAGCAAATTTGACAGAGCTCACTCTAAGTTTCACGTGTTTTGCAGAGAGCCACACAAAGTCCCCTGGAGAAAAGACAGGACCGGCCGACAAAACCGATCGGACACCGTCTTCATACGGTCCTTAGCTGCTTGGATCGACTCTTGAGTCCGATCCCAAACCTCTCTGGCATTAGTTGCCCAGTCGGCCACAAGAGGAGAAGGTGCAGCAGCGGGAAACGGTACCGGTACCCTAGGGTGTTGCCCATTATTGAGTACGAATGGTGTCTGCCCAGTGGCCTCAGCCAGCGAATTCTTAAGGGCAAATTCTGCCCAGGGTAGGAGGGAGGACCAGTTATCGTGGTTCTCAGCAACAAAGTGTCAAAGGTATATAATCATGGATTGATTGGTACGCTCAACCAAACCATTGGTCTCCGGATGGTATGCCGAAGAGAGATTCAACTCAATTTGCAGAAGGCTACAAAGATCTCGCCAGAAACGGGAAGCAAATTGCGGGCCTCTATCACAAATGATACGATCTGGCATCCCGTGAAGCCTAAAGACATGCTTGAGGAATAGTTTGGCTAGTACCCTGGAAGACGGGATTCTCGATAACGGTACGAGATGAACCATCCGGGAGAAATGGTCCGTAATGACCCACACAAATCTATGTCCCTGTGAACACGGAAGATCACCCACAAAGTCCATGCCTACCACCTCCCATGGTCTATCTGGCACTGGTAAAGGATACAAGAGCCCAGCCGGTCTCTGCCGTAATGGACGGTTGTGAGCACACGAGTAGCAGGAACCGACATATCTCTTGACGTGGCTGGCTAAGTGTGGCCACCAATACCACCTCTCGAGTAACTCTTGTGTCCGCCTAATACCAAAATGCCCACCCACCTTTGAGGTGTGGGCCCACGACAGTATATCATCCTGTCGATCAGGCGGAACAAAGGTCTTGCCCGGTGGGATTTGGTCTAAAGTCACAGGGGAGAGCGTATGAAAAACCCTGGAGGGAAGGATAAGACGAGGTTCGTCAATCTCTTCCTGGGTAGAAACCATAGAGCGAGACAGGGCGTCTGCCTTGTTATTCTTACTCCCAGACAGATAGTTGATGGAGAAGTGAAAGCGGGAGAAAAACAAGGACCAGCGGGCTTGGCGAGGATTCAGACGTTGAGCGGTTTGTAAGTACGTCAGATTCTTATGGTCTGTATTGACCTGGAAAGGATGTTTCGCTCCTTCCAGCAAGTGACGCCACTCCTCCAAGGCTAATCTCAGGGCGAGCAGTTCCCTATCCCCAATGGTATAGTTTCTCTCTGCCGGTGAAAAGGTTTTAGCAAATAAGAAACACGGCCTTTTTCTACCTGCACCGTTCTTTTGATACAAGACCGCACCAGCACCCACTGAAGAGGCATCAACCTCCAAGAGAAAGGGCTTATTCTCATCGGGTCTTTGAAGAACGGGAGCAGTTGAAAAGTGTCTTTTTACTGCCTCAAAAGCCTGAGATGTCTCAGTAGACCAGACTTTTGGATTAGCACCTTTCTTAGTCAAGGCCACCAAAGTAGAGAAATGGGGTATGAACTGCCTGTAATAATTTATGAATCCTAAGAAGCATTGCACCGCCTTCAAGGAATGAGGTTCGGACCATTCCAGGACAGCAGAGAGCTTTGCAGGATCCATAGCCAGACCCTCTTGTGAGATAATGTAGCCCAAAAAAGGCAAGGATGACTGCTCGAATACACATTTTTCGAGTTTAGCAAACAATGAGTGCTCCCTTAAACGGGAAAGGACACGAACGACATCCTGATGATGAGTCTCCAGATCAGGAGAAAAAATCAGGATGTCGTCCAGATACACCACGACGGAGGATAACAGTAAGTCCCTGAACACATCGTTTACGAAGTCCTGAAATACTGCGGGTGCATTACATAAACCAAAAGGCATGACGAGGTATTCATAGTGACCATCTCGGGTGTTAAAAGCGGTCTTCCATTCGTCACCCTCTCGAATTCGTACCAAGTTATACGCACCCCGCAGATCCAACTTCGTAAAAACCTGAGCTCCCCTCAGTCTGTCAAAGAGCTCCGAAATTAAAGGTAACGGGTATTTGTTCTTTATTGTGATTGCGTTGAGACCCCTGTAATCTATGCAGGGACGCAAATCACCCTCTTTCTTCCGAACAAAGAAAAACCCAGCTCCCGCGGGAGAGACAGACTTACGAATAAACCCCTTCTCTAAACTCTCTCTTATATAGGTCGACATGGCCTCCGACTCAGCTATCGACAGGGGGTAAACCCTGCCCTTAGGTGGAACCGAACCAGGGATAAGGTCTATGGCACAGTCATACGGCCTATGGGGTGGAAGAACCTCAGCACCCTGTTTGGAGAACACGTCAGCGAAATCCAAATAGGGTGTAGGTATGGGAGAGAGATCAGTTGATGCAATCGCAACGACCTTAGGTGATAAGGGAAGACATCGGGACTGACATTTCGAACCCCTACTAACAATGCTGTCGGACTCCCAGTCAATGTGAGGAGCATGAGTCCGAAGCCATGGGAGACCCAGAAGGATGTCGTCTATACCCTCAGGCAAAACAAGAAAAGAAATCTCCTCTATGTGACCCTGAGACAGGGAAAGGCGCAAGGGAACTGTCCTCAATGTAATGGAGTCAGACAACATAGTCCCATTAACAACACGGACAGGAATAGGCGCCTCTAACATGATAGAGGGAATATTGTGTCTCTTTACAAATCCCGAGGACACAAAAGTCCCGTGAGCTCCGGAATCCACAAAAGCCATAATAGGCCATGTATTCTCAGAGAATAAGAGCTGACCTTGGATACAACACTTAGAGGGTGCAGAAGACGTCTCTGGTAACCCCCCTCTAATAGTTACTAGGCCTGGGAGTTTCCCTGACGACTAGAACACTTGTTGGCATAGTGCCCAGCCTGACGACATACGTAACATATAGGAGGACCAGACTTGCGTAGCCTGGAGGACGTATGACCTAACTCCATAGGAGTGGGAGATGTTTCAGATGCTGAGGAAGATGGTAGTGGACCCTCAACAACTGGAATAGCCCGATGCTTAGGGCGTGAGGAAGAGACCTCGAGTCTACGTTCCCTGTGGCGTACGTCGATCCTCGTTGCTACTGTGATCAAGTCCTCCAGAGAAGCAGGGACCTCACTAGTAGCAAGGGCATCCTGGACATAGCCTGCCAACCCTGTCCAGAAGATAGGAATCAACACCTTCTCTGGCCAATCTAGTTCTGCCACCAGAGTTCTAAAAGCAATGGCATAAGAACTAGTGGATAACGAACCCTGAGATAGATCTAAGAGTCTCAGAGCCGCATCATGGGTAACCTGCGGACCCATGAATACCGCTTTAAGAGCATCAAGAAAGTCTTGATGTCTCAGAGTAACCACATCAGAGCGCTCCCATAAGGGAGTCGCCCATTCTAAGGCTTTGTCCTGAAGTAAGGAGATGATAAAGCCTACTCTGGACCTCTCCGTAGAGAAGCGAGAAGAGTTGATCTCTAGGTGTATCTGACACTGACTAATGAAACCACGACATGATCTGGCATCACCAGAATATCTGTTTGGCAGAGCAAGTCGAGGATCATGTACAGATGTCACCATGGTCTGAGGTTTATCCTCTATACTCTTGAGCCGTGACTCAAGTACTTGTATGTAACGGTGTAACTGCTGATATTCTGCCATAACTGCCAGACCCTTGGCTCAGTCCTAATGTTACGGGGGGCTGTCTGATAATAACACCTAAAGGAATATCAGACAGTCAGGGTCCACCGTGCAAAGACTCTGCTGCAGACTATGGCAGAGGATAAGGGGTATATATAAGTGTGCCACTGTAAATAATGATAGCACAAGTGCAGAGTGCAATACCTCTGTTAACCCCACAGAGGAATATAATTAGAAAAATAAAGCAATTCCTCCCTTACTTGGAGGGTGTGTAGAATGATCTCTGTTAATGATCACAGAGACAAAAGCAGTGAGTGTGAAATGGCACCTACCTAGGTCCGTTTCTCTAGTGGTGCCAGGAGACGGACAGCAGCGTAAGCCGCACAAAGCTCCTACCTGCGTTCGCTCCACTAGTGTGCGAGGACACGAACCACTAGATATGGCACCTGCCCAGGTCCACTCCACTAGTGGTGCAAAAGAGACGGACAGCAGCATAAGCCGCACAAAGCTCCTACCTCTGTTCGCTCCCCTAGTGTGCGAGGATACGAACAACTGCCAGACGCACTAAAAGGAATGTTACCCTAGCGGCAACGTCCACCTACGAGTAGAATTACAAGGCCCAGCCGGACCATGTGCCTCAGGCACCTGCCTATGTCCGCTCCCCTAAGAGGTAAGGATACGGACTGCAGCCGAAGCTGTAAGGTATAAGAACGCTACCCTGCCGGTAGCGCTCACCTAACATAGACAGAGAGATGCCTAGAGGAACGTGCACAGAGCATCTACTCTCATGCATGAACCAAGAGGACTGAGCGCCGGGCGGCGTGCGTCAGGATCTTATATAGACTCTGTTCCCAAGATGGAGGACACCAGAGCCAATCCGCTGCCAGAATGACAGCAATGACGTCACGCTGGCCTATCACCGAGCAAAGCGTCACAAGCACATGACCAGCGACCAATCGGCATAGAAGGTGTCATAGACATGTGACCACGTGTCACAAGCACATGACCAGCGGCCAATCAGCTTAGAAGGTGTCAGAGACATGTGACCTCGTGTCAGCGATGATGTCACCCGCACATGTGCAATGGCTCCAAGATAGGACTTAGTCTCCAGCGCTTGCACATGTGCAGTAGCAAGAAATCCAGACATAGTCTCCAGAGCCACAGCAACCGTAACAATGTGTAGATGATGTATTCTCTCTTTTTTCGTTTGGACTGGAACGTAGGGTGAATTGCTGACTTAGACATCTCCTCCCGTGCTCCCAATCATTGGCTATGTTGTTCACTGCTTCATCAACTGATTGGCTGTAGGAATCACAACCTTGTTGGGACTGACCAGGAAATGCACAAAACTCGTAATGGGGGGTCATTAATGTGGTACTATTTTTATTGTTTTACAACATTCCATTTTTTTCCCCTGACATCTATTAAGGAAACCTACAGTATGTAATTTAGAACACATATCAAGCAGAAAAAAATAAATGGACATGAGTGCTAAAGCCACATTCAAGAAGTTTATTAAGCCCTTAGGTGCTTTACAGGAATTAAATCAATGTGGAAGGAAAAAATGAAAATGTTACTTTTTCCCACAAAAGTATTGCATTTTCATAAAGTTAACACGAGAAAATGGACCAATTTTTTGTCAATTTCTCCTGAATGCACTATTCTCTCTTATATAGTGGAAAACTACTATTTGGGCGCATAGCAGGGCTTGGAAGGGAAGGAGCGCCATTAGACTCTTGGAGCGCAAAATTGGCTGAAATAGATAACAGATGCCATGTTGCATTTTCTGAGTCCATGATGTACCTAAACAGTGGAAACCCCCACAAGTGACCTTATTTTCGTGAGCACCTTCAACCCACAGATGCTTCATAAAATTTACTATCAAAGCCATGAAAAAGAAAATCATTTTTTCCTACAAACATGTTGCTTTTGCCCAAAATTGTAATTTTCATAAAGGTAACAGGAGAAAGTGAATCATACAACTCATTGTGCAATTTCTCCTGCATACACAAACACTGCATGTGTTGAAAAAAACACTTTTTGGGTGCATAGCATGATTCAAAAGGGAAAGAGTGTTATTTCAATATCAAAATTGGGACATTTGAGGCAGAGGTTCAGCTCTTCTGGCACCTGGGGGCTCAGTATAAGGAGTCTGCAAACTATTCTAGGAAAATCTGTGTTCTGAGGGTCAAATAGTGCTTTTTCCCCTCTCTCAAGTCATTATGACAGACTGCTCTTCCATAACTCTAGTTTATGTCTCATTTATCGACACTAAAATCGGTATCAGTAATACTGCAGGAGATATTCATTACACATGAGAGGAGAAATAACGACTCCATAATGAGGACGACATCTTCATCCTCTACTACCTCTCTATAAACATATTTGGTCACTGACTTCATCACCACCAGCCGCCTATATGAAGGTTTCCAGTCTTCCCCGGGCTGTAATCTTTTATCTCATTAGATGTCATGTCTGATTCAGTGATTCATACACAGAAGTTTGAGGCATTTATGAAGCTTGTTTGGAAAAACATTGCGAACAGGAATTATGTGATGTCAGTCTCTACAGTGTTTTATGGTGTTTTTTTACTCTTGGTATCTTTTTTTATTTTCTGTCATTTTGCCCTTAGGTTTCTTTATATTAAATAAAAACATCATAAAACAAATGTGTTAAAATGTTCCAAAATAAACTTGGCACCAACAACACTTGTAAAACACCATGGTAGAAGTGTGAGACAAATACGGTGCATGTACGTTGAGGGAACGTTATTGGTACAAATGTAAAGCTAATCCTGCCAGTTTAACTATTTCTCAAAAGCAACTATGGCAACTAAGAAAGTTGACGGATGTACGGGGCTCCCTTGTGCGGCCAAAGTATCATCCTCAACTATTCAATTTTGGGGGTTGCTGGGTTACTATGGTGCCTGGAGGCTGAATGATGGTCTAAGGAGCTGCAATGTATAAAAGTCTATTGAGCCAAGCTGGAGGCAGTGGTGGGGTGAGTGGTACCATATTTTGGATGTCATCTTGTAGTATCATAATGAGTGTAGGGGGATGTCAGTACTGTGGTAATTACAAAAGCATATCCAGTGGCACTCAATAATACACCGTGTGCAGAATTATTAGGCAAATGAGTATTTTGATCACATGATACTTTTTATACATGTTGTCCTACTCCCAGCTCTAAAGGCTTGAGAGCCAACTACCAATTAAGTAAATCAGGTGATGTGTATCTCTGTAATGAGGAGGGGTGTGGTGCAATGACATCAACACCCTATGTACGGTGTGCTTAATTATTAGGACACTTCATTTCCTTTGCCAAAATGGGTCAGAAGAGAGATTTGACGGGCTCTGAAAAGTCCAAAATTGGGAGATGTCTTGCAGAGGGATGCAGCAGTCTTGAAATTGCCAAACTTTTGAAGCGTGATCACCGAACAATCAAGCATTTCATGGCAAATAGCCAATAGGGTCGCAATAAGCATGTTGGGCAAAAAAGGCGCAAAATAACTGCCCATGAATTGAGGAAAATCAAGCGTGAAGCTGCCAAGATGCCATTTGCCACCAGTTTGGCCATATTTCAGAGCTAAAACGTTACTGGAGTATCAAAAAGCACAAGGTGGGCCATACTCAGGGACATGGCCAAGGTAAGGAAGGCTGAAAAACCACCACCTTTGAACAAGAAACATAAGCTAAAACGTCAAGACTGGGCCAAGAAATATTTTAAGACTGATTTTTCAAAGGTTTTATGGACTGATGAAATGAGACTGACTCTTGATGGGCCAGATGGATAGGCCAGAGGCTGGATCAGTAAAAGGCAGAGAGCTCCACTCCGACTCAGATGCCAGCAAGGTGGAGGTGGGGTGCTGGTATGGGCTGGTATCATCAAAGATGAACTTGTGGGACCTTTTTGGGTTGAGGATGGCGTGAAGCTCAACTCCCAGACCTACTGCCAGTTTCTGGAAGACAACTTCTTCAAGCAGTGGTATAGGAAGAAGTCGGTATCGTTCAAGAAAAACATGATTTTCATGCAGGACAATGCTCCATCACATGCATCCAACTACTCCACAGCGTGGCTGGCCAGTAGAGGTCTAAAAAATAATGACATTGCCCCCTTGTTCACCTGATCTGAACCCCATAGAGAACCTGTGGTCCCTCATAAAATGTGAGATCTACAGGAAGGGAAACAGTACACCTCTCGGAACAGTGTCTAGGAGGCTGTGGTGGCTGCTGCACGCAATGTTGATCGTAAACAGATCAAGCAAATGACAGAATCTATGGATGGTCGGCTGCTGAGTGTCATCATAAAGAAAAGTGGCTATAATGGTCACAAATTTTTGGGGGTTTTGTATGTCAGAAATGTTTATTTCTAAATTTTGTGCAGTTATATTGGTTTACCTGGTGAAAATAAACAAGTCAGATGGGAATATATTTGGTTTTTATTAAGTTGCCTAATAATTCTGCACAGTAATAGTTACCTGCACAAACAGATATCCTCCTAAGATAGCCAAATCTAAAAAAAAAAAACCACTCCAACTTCCAAAAATATTAGGCTTTGATATTTATGAGTCTTTTGGGTTGATTGAGAACATATTTGTTGATTAATAATAAAAAAAATCCTCTAAAATACAACTTGCCTAATAATTCTGCACACGGTGTATAAGGATACATTGGCATTGCATTACTCTTATAAAAATATTAGACAAAGGAGAAAAAATCATAGCTAATGTGAAAAATGAATAAAAAGACATAGGCATTGCATTACTGCTTTGGAAATATTGACAAAAAGAGATTCTTAGCTTATGTATTGGCCAATCCATGTGAGCCCGATAACCAACGGCAATGTAATCCCATTATATCGGGAACCTAACTGTAAATGCCTCTATGTGTGTCTCAAACCTGCGTGTCTGGGCAAATAGGTACCTGGCTAAATAAGATGGTGGACACACCCTGGCTATGGGGCAGAGTGCTAGGTCAGTTCATCCCCCACCCAGCGGGACTGCTGGTGGGCGGGGGAAGCAGTGCATATGCATTAGGGTAATGAGCGGCCCTGGAAGTAGTGTTTCAGAAGCACAGAGACTGGGAAGTATATAGCACATGCTTTATTTTTATTATCTTTCTTTTTCCTTTGTTTTTTAATTACCTGAGAACTCCGGGCCCCGTATCGGTACTCAGGTACTAGGTAACCTGCAGGGATCCGGACTTTTACAGTTCAGGTTTGCCCATCACTATTCTCACAAATCATAAAGTGAATCTTCAATGAAAATTAACAAGTTCCGGCTGCTACAACTATGAATTAACAAAATCTAATGTCCAGGTCCCAACCGTCCTGGATACAGAGGACACTGCCCGATTTCTCGCTGCACCTGCTGTCCCCAGTGTTGTGTCCCATGAATGGGAACAACCTGTTGTATATAATTCTTGCATTGCATATTTTTCCTCCTATCAGGAAATTCCTTTATTGTTGCTAGGTAGATTAGACTGTATGACGTTTGTCCCTATGTACCTCCCTTAGTTGGCTTCTGTATAGAATGCTCCTCCCTTCTCCTTCAGTTTAGTCTAGAGAAACCATTGCTGAAGAGACATGCCTAAAACCCTGTACAGATTATTCCTTTTCACCTGCATTTACTTTGTACTTAATACAAGATTCCAGAAGAAAACTACAGCGTTTCTCCTTGTCTTCCTACAAGTCATCGTTGTGCTGAGTTAACACTATCTGTGGAAGCCGTAGAGTGAGTAAAATCATACAGTTATCTAAGGGACTGATAATTAGAGCGGTTGGATTCACTGCTATAAGGAAGAGACAGAATAGTGAAAAGGACTAGCTGTGACCGGGATTAGTATACATATATCAGTAAAGAACCTGTTTCCAGGAGTGCTATACTGCACACAATCCAGAGAAAGGATTACCCCAAGGGGCTGATAACAAGCTACAACATAAAACTTTATAGCAGCTTCAGACAAAGTGCCCTGTAAAGTAAAAGTATTAACCTGTTATCACAACTGTGTGCAGCTATAAACCTAGAATCCCCCATAAGCTAATTGTAAATTGCAGCCAGAGACTTGGCAAATACTTCCTGCAAAACAGACTGCTGGCTGCAGAGATTGCAACATTGTATTGATCTCCATGACAACCAGTGCAAAGCAGCATTCACCCTTCCTGATGGAGTCAAAGAGAACAATTTCCCTACCTGCTTTAAAGCAACAAGAGGAAGACATGGACTCACACTCAAATTACAGTGAAAGATCTAAGCGGTTGACCAAACCAACATGGAAGGTTAAAGAGAACCTAGAAACAGCCAGAAGTGAACTATTTACCCAGACAGCATTATTGTGGCAAAGAGTGCAAAAACAAGTGACTGTTTTATCTGTGCCCGGTGCTCATGAGCTACCATCAGAGGGAGCCCTGGAACAACTGTACTCAGCATACCGGTCCTACAAAGAGATTTGTAAAAAATATTCCTCTACCCTGCTGAGAGCAAATACGTCTGAGTCTGAAAAAGAACTACAGGACTTCCAACAGCTTAATGCTGAACGAGACCGCACCGTGCGACATTGTGAGAGAGACTGAAGCAAAAATTGCGCAAATGTCAGGAGCGGCATCTTACAAATCCAGGTCCATTAAGAGCTCAAGGCACTCACTCAAATCAGGCTCATCAAGGTACTCAACCCTCAGCGAGCAGCTCATAAAGGCGTGCGCTGAAGCAGAAACAACAAAAGTAAACGCCATCTTCGCCCAGAGAGAAGCAGAGATGAAAACAGAATCTGCACGCAAGGAAGCAGAGATTAAAGCAGAATCTGCACGCAAGGAAGCAGAATCTGCACGCAGAGAAGCAGAGATGAAAGCAGAATCTGCACGCAAGGAAGCAGAAATTGAAGCCCTTCAGAAGGAATGTGAACATGTGGCAGCCATGGCAAGGCTAAAAGTCTTTGAGCAAGCTCTGGGTGGGAGCCAAGAAGGCAGCGCCAGTTTGTGTGATCTCGACACAGAAGACTCACTTAAGCGTACAAGAGATTACGTGCTGAGCCAAGCCGACGAACCGCCAACTACCATCAACATTCCCATCAGTGCTAACACTCCAGAGCCTCAAGACACTGATCCACCTACAGCTTCCAGCCTTCCAGGTCAGTCCAATGCACCTCAGACTTTTAAGCCTGAACCAGCTTCATATTCCAATGCACAGCCACACTCTGCGCATCAGCAACCTCCGTATGCCCATGTCTACATGCAACCTAACATGCCGGCAAGGCGCTACACTCCCAACAACTATGTAGTTCCAGCCCCGTATACAACAGAGATTGTACACACCAAACCGATCACTGGTCTAAACGCCTACGCCACTCCATACTTTCCCATGTTCCCGAACCAAGAAGCTACGAATCACGCAACCAGCACCACGCAGTCAACAAATGTGCCCCAAACGTCGCAAAGATCAGACATGTCCGACTTTGCAAGGTACATGATCCGCCGAGAACTCACCAACACCGGTCTCACAAAGTATGACGACCAGCCTGAAAACTACAGAGGGTGGAAGTGTGCCTTCAAAACCGCAACGCGTGACCTCGGTATTACAGCTGCTGAAGAGCTGGACTTGCTAATCAGGTGGCTAGGGCCACGGTCTACTGAGAGAATCAAGAGACTCAGATCCGTCTACATCAGCGACCCAACAACTGGTCTCGCAACCGCATGGGACAGGCTAGAGAAAGGCTTCGGCAGTCCTGAAGCAATTGAAGATGCATTGCTGAAACAACTATACGATCTTCCCAAAATATCTAGCAAGGATGCTTCAAAGTACCAGGAACTCAGCGACCTGCTGTCCGAGCTCCAGCTGGCCAAAACAGACACACACCTACCTGGCCTCAGCTACCTGGACACCGCTCGTGGGGTGAAACCCATAGTCGCCAAGTTACCTTACAACGTGCAGGAAAGGTGGACTACGGTAGGAACAAACTATAAAAAAGAGCACCAAGTCTACTTCCCTCCATTCTCCTACTTCTGTGAGTTCATCAATGGCATCGCGGAACGTAAGGCAGACCCCAGCTTCACCTGTGGAGAACCCACCGACTCCACTTCACCAGCTCCCAGGTATGAGGGCACTCATCAAAATGACAGAAAATGTAGGGGCCCAGTATCAGTCAAAAAGACCGATGTTCTACCACCTACACCAACGTCAGCACCAGACAAGGGCAATGAAGGCGGGAAGGCGGAAAATCCAAACCGCCAGTGTCCAATTCACAATCTGCCACACCCCCTGAAGAAGTGCATTGGCTTCAGGAAGAAACCCCTTCAAGAACGAAAGGAACTCTTGAAAAGGTTTGGGGTATGTTTCAGGTGTTGTGCCTCTACAGAACACCTTGCCAAGGACTGTAATGTTACAATTAAGTGTATGGAGTGTGACAGCACAGATCACGTACAAGCGCTGCACCCATCTCAGCCTGATCCTGCACCTACAACTTCTCCTACCACAAGTCATGGCGGGGAGAGTACAGGCCAAGCTGCAAACCACCTCACAGTATCCTCCTCGTGCACCGCAGTCTGCGGAGAAGATCTCTGTGACAAGTCTTGCGCGAAAATATGCCTAGTAAGGGTATATCCCAAAGGTCACCCAGAAAGGGCCGTGAAGGTGTACAGCACCCTGGACGACCAGAGTAACAGGTCACTTGCCAGGTCTGAACTCTTCGACTTGTTCGGCTTAAAAGGAAATGCCTATCCTTATACACTAGGTACTTGCAGCGGCATCTCAGAAGCTTGCGGAAGAAGAGTCAGTGGTCTCATGGTAACATCTCTTGAAAATACCGTAGAGATACCTCTACCGACACTCGTCGAGTGCAACCAGATACCGGTTAACCGGGAAGAGATTCCAACACCAGAGGCAGCTCTTCACCACCCTCACCTGAGAACTATTGCCAGCAAGATCCCACCTCTTGATCATAGTGCAAAAATCCTGATTCTGATTGGAAGGGACATTCTCCGGCTACACAAAGTACGCCAACACATCAACGGGCCACACGATGCGCCATTCGCTCAGCGCTACGACTTAGGCTGGGTGATCATAGGAAACGTCTGCGTAGGCAAAGTGAAGAGTCCCGACGCGGTCTCCTCCTACAAGACGCACATCCTCCCAAACGGTCGCGGCACTCACTTTCAACCATGTCCGCATCACTACGGGGTGAAAGAGAGGCTGAGCGACACCAGGTGGCAACAGCAGCCTCCCGACTGCGCGGACGCATATCATCTCTGGGATGACGACTTCGGGTCAACAGCGTTCGAGTCTACAAATGAAGACAACAAATTGGCTTCGATGAGAGAAGACAAAGAATTCATAAAGATTATGGATAAAGAGTTCTCTCAAAATGACTCTAACAGTTGGGTAGCCCCATTACCCTTTCGGTCTCCAAGGCCAAGGTTGCCAAACAACTCCCAGCAAGCAACCGCAAGGTCCTCCTCTCTAAAACGCACTTTGGAAAGACAACCAGAGATGGAGAAATGCTTTGTCGAGATTACGCAAAACATCCTCGACAGAGATCATGCTGAACAGTGGCACCACATTCCCACCGAACAAAATCCAGCTGACCGAGGAACGAGACTCACTGCTGCATCCAAACTCGGCGACAACATGTGGCCGACACCTCCAAGTATCTTATACGAGGAGATCTGCGATAACTACGCCGGCAACATGTACGAGCTGGTGGAACCAGAATCTGACAAGGAAATGAGACCGGTCGTCTCCGCTCGCTACACTTCAGTACCATCAAAACAGAAGTTGAGACCTCATCGCTTCAAGCGCTTCACAAGTTGGTCATCTGCGGTACGAGCCGTAGCTCGTCTTATTCACGTCGCTCACTGTTTCACCAACTACAAGTCTTCAACGTGCCACGGCTGGCACATGTGTGTGATTCGTCCAGTCACCGAACTCGTGCTACTTTTACCAAAGGAGGACGTTACATGAACTAACTTTGTCGTTGGACACTGCCACGGCGGGGAGCGTACCTTTCCTTACCCCTGCTGTACGGAGACACAACTGTCCGTGTCCAATTGAACCTTGAACTTTTCCTTTGGATTAAAACTTTTCCGTTGGATTATTGGGTTGGAGGAAGAGTTGGCATGTTTGCGGCTTCCCCAATCTGAAGATGGGTTTGTTGAACTTGAATTCATGTTTAAAATTTTTCTACTTTTTCATTTTTTACGCAAGGACAATGCGTCATCAACAAAGCATGGACTTGAATTCAGTGCATTACGTTGCATTTTTTGTGTTGTCTCTTATCTCGTTACAGGTTTCGTGACATCGAGGGACAGAATCGACTCCTTACGTCGTAGAAGGACTTGTGAAATCATATGATTTCAGATGGGGAGTGTTGTGTCCCATGAATGGGAACAACCTGTTGTATATAATTCTTGCATTGCATATTTTTCCTCCTATCAGGAAATTCCTTTATTGTTGCTAGGTAGATTAGACTGTATGAAGTTTGTCCCTATGTACCTCCCTTAGTTGGCTTCTGTATAGAATGCTCCTCCCTTCTCCTTCAGTTTAGTCTAGAGAAACCATTGCTGAAGAGACATGCCTAAAACCCTGTACAGATTATTCCTTTTCACCTGCATTTACTTTGTACTTAATACAAGATTCCAGAAGAAAACTACAGCGTTTCTCCTTGTCTTCCTACAAGTCATCGTTGTGCTGAGTTAACACTATCTGTGGAAGCCGTAGAGTGAGTAAAATCATACAGTTATCTAAGGGACTGATAATTAGAGCGGTTGGATTCACTGCTATAAGGAAGAGACAGAATACCCAGCATCTACTGAATGCCCCTCACTGTATACGGTCATCTGACAACTTCTCCTGCTGAGGGAGAAAGGAATGGTGAATGGTGATAAGGGGCGAGGAGAGAAATATAGAGGAGCACGGTGTGTTTTATCACTTCTCTAGAGATGTGAGGGGGGAACATTACACTGTGTGGGGGAAGAAAGGGGCCGAGGACAAGAAAGGGGCCGAGGACCGAGGGCAGAAAGGGGCTGAGGACTGAGGGCAGAAAGGGGCTGAGGACCCGGGGCAGAAAGGGGCCGAGGGTAGAAAGGGGCCGAGGACCGAGGGCAGAAAGGGGCCGAGGACTGAGGGCAGAAATGGGCCGAGGACCAAAGACAGAAAGGGGCCGAGGACTGAGGGCAGAAAGGGGCCGAGGGCAGGAAGCTGCAGAGGACTGAGGGCAGAAAGGGGCCGAGGACCAAGGGCAGAAAGGGGCCGAGGGTAGAAAGGGGTCGAGGACTAAGGGCAGAAAGGGGCAGAGGACTGAGGGCAGAAAGGGGCCGAAGACTGAGGGCAGAAAGGGGCCGAGGACTGAGGACAGAAAGGGGCCGAGGACTGAGGGCAGTAAGGGCGGAAAGGGGCCGAGGACTGAGGGCAGGAAAGGGGCCGAGGACTGAGGGCAGAAAGGGGCCGAGGACTGAGGACAGACGGGTTTCCTCACTTCCGACTTCTCATAGTTGGGGCGTCTGTATCTATCAGAGGAAAAGGAACAAAAACCTCACGATTCATAGAAATCAGCGAGAGAAAAACCCCAAGAAAGTCTCAGAGCTGAAGGGGTTAATGCCCCCTGCCCCAGTAATGGGGAATCTCCACATACCTCCTCCTGCAGAGCCGCACACTAGGTATATTGTTGTGGCTAAATCCCAGTGGGTACAAGGACCTGTGGGCGTGACCGGATTCCTTAGTGGGCATGACGGATTGTTTGATGGGCGTGGCGATGTTTCCTTCCGTCCACTATACTGATGCAGGCTCCGCCCCCTGTACCCGCTCCCATCTGCAGCTCTTACCCCCAGACCTCCGCTTCTATTATAATCAACTCAATGCTGACGTGGACTTAGAACAATAATCTATCTTCTTGGTATGAGCAATGTCGGTGGAGGCCCCGCCCCTTTCTGGTCACATGGGCGTGACGTCGGCAGAGATCCCTCTGGCCACTGGGATTTAGACACTACCCTAGATATATGGCTGCTCTGTGCTTCCAGGACCTGTGATGATGTCACATGGAGGGGAGGAGTCAGGGGTCACATGATCAGCTCCTCAGTGTATGCAGGACTCTGCTGTGCTGGGTGTCATGGTGCTGGATGAGGGGAAGGTTATGTGTGGGGTCAGGAGGGGTTTACAGTGTGGATGTAGCAGAGCCGTGTGTGTAGCTAGGGGAACTATGTGTGTACAGAGCGGAGCCGTGTGTGTACGGCGTGTATGTGTCACGCTAGGTATGCGGGAGAACTAAGTGAATGGCAATTGGGAAGGGAAACCCTGCGTCTATGGAAGGGGAAGATGGTGACCCCTGACCAAGCCGACCTATGGCCCCTGGAGTTCCTCGCCATCCTAGATAGGTTCCTGACCCTAGTGCTGGGCCCTAGAAAGAGAAAGGGTGGGATGAGCTCTTCATTACCCCACTAAACAATAAATAAGACACAAGGAGAACACACAGAGGAAAGCGCATGAACAATTTATCTCCAGATGCCTCGGGAAGAAGTTCAGCAAATAGCAGCAATCCTACAAACCGCCTGCTTGCATCCAGAGCTTGTAAAGGAACTGAATATCACCAGCACAAGTCCAGGGAAAATTAAAGTATTTAAACCCAGGGGCTAATACAGACGATTAGCAGATGGAGAGAAAAGGAGCTCTGCAGGGTCCTAGAGGGAAAAGGATGAAAACCCAGCAGAGGAAATACCTAGTACACTGAATACTAACAGCAGGAATAATAGAAAGTCAGGGAGCATTTTGCGCAGCCAAACACTGTGACCTTCTATTGATGGACACCATAGAACTGTCTGTCACCCGGAGCAGTGTGTGTATGACATGTGCAGAGCAGAGCTTTGTGTGTACGACATGTATGATGCGCAGCAGAGCGTGAACAGAGTGGAGCCGCGTGTGTACGATGTGTGTGGAGCAGAGACAGGTGTATATGATGTGTACTGAGTGGAGCCGTGTGTATAATGTGTGTGGAGAGGAGCCATTTTAGAGGTTCAAGTATTATCTTGCATAAAATGCTTCAGATCTGGAACAATTTGACATTGAATTTAGTAAGATTGTTAAAGTGGATGTCAGGTGCCTCTCCTGCTTCAGATTGGAGCTTCTACAATAATATCATGAGCCCACACATGAGCACGATCAGTAGGTAGAGTAAATTACACAGGTATGTAAAATTTGGGTTTCTGAACAAGTTTTACAAATCCAATAACTAATTATTTTGTTTTCTTATGCCCTGATTTAAAAAAAAAAAAAAAACAAAAAAAAAACCTATTTTTAACCATCATAGCATGTGAAATCACATACAAACGAGATGAACAAGAAAAATCTTTATTGTAGCCAAACATATACACTATATTATATTTATACATGTATTGACCATTCATTCTGCAACTGTCACAGGGAGATTTGCACAAACTTTGTCGACTGTCATGACGGTGTTGGGCTCTGTTTACATTGCAGATTCTGACACTCCTCTCAATGGTTTTCCTGGTGCCTAGGATCAACACAGGTAGACTCGGGCCTCAACTTGCTGTTTGCTGAGTCATAGGCAGGATAGGCAGGCTAATTGCTGTCAATCTATGCTAGTCTGCTTGTTAGGTTCCTTTGCTCGCATGTGTGGGGAGGCCAATCACTTTTAGGCCGGGACCACACGGGGATCTACTGCGATCTTCGCATGACACTCGGCTCACGGTGACAGCACAGCAGGAGCCAAGTGTCATGCGAGAGTCACTGCAACTCAGGTCCGATCATGCTATCGGACCTCAGCTGCGGGGGGCGGGCCGGCACTGAGGAGGAATTTATCTCCCTCTCTCCTCCATTGCCGGCTATTGCCATTCTCGCCCTGCACTCGTGGTACACCGGTGTACTGCGAGTGCAGTGCGATTTTTCTCTCGCCCCATAGACTTGAATGGGTGCGAGAGAAACAAGACTTGCATTACAATCGCAGGATGCTGCAATTGTTTTCTCGGTCCGATTAGGGCTGAGAAAATAATCGCTCATAGGTGCTGGAACATAGGCTAATATTGGTCCGAGTGGAATGCGATAAAACATCGCATTCCACTCGCTATGATTTTCATGCCGTGTGTCTAAGGCTATGTGCGCACGTTGCGTAATTACATGCAGTTACGCTGCGCTTTGTAGCGCAGAGTAACTGCATGCGTCCTGCGTCCCCTGCATAATCTATGAAGATTATGCAGGAGCCGTGCGCACGTGGCGTCTTGGAGCGCAGCGCTATGGCTGCTGCCCGAAGCGCGCATTCTAAGAAGTGATATGTCACTTCTTCCGTGCGCTCTGCATGCAGCCCCTGCTCTGTCTATGGGAGGAGCTGCAGTCAGAGCGCATGGAATCGGGTTTTTTTTTTTTTCACTACGGACATTTTCTGCAGCGATTTGAAGCGCACGTGTGCTCTTCAGATCGCTGCAGAAATTTCTGCAGTGACTGTACGCAACGTGCGCACATAGCCTTAGGCCTTACTCCCCTTCTTTTGAAGCTGGATAAAATATTCTACCAATGCCAGCTATAGCTTCTATGTTGGTCTTTGAGGTGTGATGTCCCAGATTGTCCGGTGAAAATTGTGCTATTTGCTTGTTGCGGTTGTGGAGTTTACCCTTGTTGTGTTGTAGCTTCCTTACTTCTCTTGTGTTTCCTCCTGAATCTCTTATCATCTTTACCTCTGTGTGTGCGCACTGTGTGACAGAGTTTTGGTTTTTACCTTGTCTATCTACATTTGTGACTTTCATTAGACTTTTGTCTCATCCTTCCCTGGGGAGGGGAAAACAGATCAGGACTGGAGAGGAGCAGGGCCAGGAAGGAGACTCAGGCATTCCCACCATTGGGATATTCCTGAGAATAGGGATAGCTTAGGGCCTCCTAGCTTGAGGGACAGCTTAGGTGCCCTGGTTGCCAGCTATCCCAGAGTCATAGAGACAGCAACTTTATTGGAAATTAATTCTTATTTCTTTTCGTCTCAAACTTCTAATGATACTTCTTCTCTTATAGAATTCCTGTGCATCTATGATCTATATCTGTGAAGCATGTACCAGTACTACCTCATCATGTTCATGCTCCATCCATATATGCTGAAGAAATCTTGCTCTTTACTAACGGCACCAAACTATTCAGAAAAGTGGTCTAAGTAGGAATGTAAAAATTGTAACTTCAAATTCATCAGACAACCCAAGATTTTTGTTCTCATTGGCCAACTTTTTTGGCTCCAGTGATGAGTCCTATCCCAGCTGTCCCATTCATACAGAAACGAGGTAAAACTGTGGAGAAAGAAAGCGCAATAGGGTCTTACCCGGTATATATCCGGGGAAAATAAAAATAATGCACTCACCTCATGGAGTTGTGCCAGTCACAACTCCTATGAAAGCTTATGTTGTGGAGATGAAATCTGCTGCAGCCCCCGTGGTTGATAACAGAGAACAATAGAGAAGGGGTTTAAGCCGCGCTATTCACCAGGAAGGAGGACAAGAAGATGATCAATGTTCCTTTATTGAAGCTTATGTCTACGCGTTTCAGGAGCTCTGCTCCCTTCATCAGGACATACAGCATAAAAACAATATATGTTGTTTTTATGCTGTATGTCCTGATGAAGGGAGCAGAGCTCCTGAAACGCGTAGACACAAGCTTCAATAAAGGAACATTGATCATCTTCTTGTCCTCCTTCCTGGTGAATAACGCGGCTTAAACCCCTTCTCTATTGTTCTCCATTCATACAGAAAGCAGAGGTACTCCATGAAGCCTGCTTGCTACACAAGGAGGACAGAAAGAACTTTCAGATCACCACATATTTATCATCCTTGATCCTCGTAGTTACATTTGATGAGAATAAAGCCTAAATTCTCATATCTTTCCTTGAAGTACACAGAATGCCCTACAGGCACCAAAGCATACCTGCTGCCATTGTGCAGTAGCATGTCTTTCAAGCTTTTTGGGGATGAATCAATAAAGCAGGTCTGCACAACATTTGGCCCACGCCCCTCAAGGTGTTCGATTTGGAACATTTGGAACCTGGTGACACCTAATCCCTTCCTCCAATATTCAAATTTATTTGTGGTTTTTAGACACAATATATTTGAACACACTGTGGCGCCGAGAATGGGGTAGATGAGGGCTGAGTGCCTGTCAGCCCTGTCTCAATGTATAGTAGTGTGATAAGATCAGTAGGCTACGAACATCATCACATCAGCAGGGATTGGTAAGCACTCCAGGAGGAGCAGAAGATAAAAAAAAAAGTGTTTCAGGATTGGTGTTAATTTCCAGGGGACATAATGGAGCTGTAAAGGGTACTGTGGAGTTATGAGGAATATTATGGAGCTGTGGGCGATATTATGGAGGAGTGGGTGACAATATGGAGTTATGGGGGACATTATGGACCTTTGTGGAATATTATCGAGTTGTGTAGAACATGAAAAATGAAGGATAAAATATGGCAGTGAGGAACATTATGGGGCAATTGGGGGAGGGTTGTGATGAAAGAGGGCATATTATAGTATCGAAAGGGCTGTATGAGGATTATTATGGAGAGGGGCAGTGTGTGGGGGGAGATATGGAGAGGGTTAGTGTGGAGGGATATTATGGAGAGGGGAGGGGCATTGTGGAGAGGGACATTGTGTGGGGGATATTACGGAATGGGGCAGTAAGTTGATGACATTACAGAGAGAAGCAGTGTGGGGGATATTTTATGCAGGAAGCAGAGAGAGGTACAGCATGGGAGATATTTATGTACTCTTGGTGGTTCTGATGCTGAATACATGTGTTGATGATGGCTCTCATCTTGTACACATGTAACAATCCATAATGTGCTTCATAGCCATGTTAAAACTTACAATCCTCAAAATGTAGAGATTTGAGTTTGAGGATTTAGTAAATTTCAGCTGTAGAAACTCAGTTCAAGTTAGCGTGTGTTCACACTGATTTTTTTATGAAGCAGAAATTCTCCACAAATACTCAACAGTTGATGTATTAATGTACTGATGATGGTTCTGGTGATGTATTCATGTAAGTACCCCTTGAAAAAATGTTGGCCCTTGAGATTGGTTCAGTATGGTGATTATGGCCCTTAGACCAAAATAAGTCTTTATTGGCTCCAGTAAAGAGTCATATCTCGGCTTTCCCATTGACACAAAAAGCATGAGTACTTCATATATCCTCCTTGATGCCCAAGGAGCAAAGAGAGAGATTTCAGATCACCATATATCAACCATCCTTGATCCTTGTAGTTACGTTTCTTGAGAATAAGGTCTAAATTCTCATAGCCTTCTTTGAAGTGCACAGAATGCCGAACAGGCACTAAAGCATATGTGCTACCACTGTGCATTAGCACGTAGCACACCTTTCAGACTTTTTTTGGATGAATCAATAAAGAGGCTCCACACGCTCACATTGTACTGTAAAGTAAAGTATGGAAGAAATTCCTTTTCTCTGCTTTTGTACCATGAAAAACCGCTACCAAGAGCTAGCAGGCTCTTTTTCTTTAGTCTACAGCCTAAACATTCTGCAGAAAGTATAGGAATAATGAAAAAGACAAGGACCAGCCACGGATCTCATATTAAACAAATGGACAACAACTCCCAAAAACATACGTTAGAAACCCAGAAAGAAAGGAGTCTTTAAATTTTGCCAAGAGTAGACATACCATGTTTCCCCGAAAATAAGACCTCCCCCGAAAATAAGACTTAGCAGGATTTTTGAGGGAGGCTTAAATATAAGATATCCCCCAAAAATAAGACCTAGCTGCAGTCAATAATGAACTGTCCATGCAGCGGTAAAAAAGTTAAAGATACTGCAGGACACTTCATTATAGACCGAAGAGAGAAGACAGAAGAAAGAAGACCCCGCAGTCATACTCACCAGACGCCGACCGGGAGCAGGTGAGCACATCAAGGTCCTGCGGCGGAACACATACACATGCAAATCAGATCACATATACAGTGCCTACAAGTAGTATTCAACCCCCTGCAGATTTAGCAGGTTTACACATTCGGAATTAACTTGGCATTGTGACATTTGGACTGTAGATCAGCCTGGAAGTGTGAAATGCACTGCAGCAAAAAAGAATGTTATTTCTTTTTTTATTTTTTTTTTAAAATTGTGAAAAGATTATTCAGAGGGTCATTTATTATTCAACCCCTCAATCCACCAGAATTCTGTTTGGTTCCCCTAAAGTATTAAGAAGTATTTCAGAAAGAACAATGAGCTTCACATGTTTGGATTAATTATCACTTTTTCCAGCCTTTTCTGACTAATTCAGACCCTCCCCAAACTTGTGAAAAGCACTCATACTTGGTCAACATGGGAAAGACAAAGGAGCATTCCAAGGCCATCAGAGACAAAATCGTGGAGGGTCACAAGGCTGGCAAGGGGTACAAAAGCATTTCCAAGGAGTTGGGCCTACCTGTCTCCACTGTTGGGAGTATCATCCGGAAGTGGAAGGCTTATGGAACTACTGTTAGCCTTCCACGGCCTGGACAGCCTTTGAAAGTTTCCACCCGTGCCGAGGCCAGGCTTGTCCGAAGAGTCAAGGCTAACCCAAGGACAACAAGGAAGGAGCTCCGGGAAGATCTCATGGCAGTGGGGACATTGGTTTCAGTCAATACCATAAGTAACGTACTCCACCGCAATGATCTCCGTTCCAGACGAGCCCGTAAGGTACCTTTACTTTCAAAGCGTCATGTCAAGGCTCGTCTACAGTTTGCTCATGATCACTTGGAGGACTCTGAGACAGACTGGTTCAAGGTTCTCTGGTCTGATGAGACCAAGATCGAGATCTTTGGTGCCAACCACACACGTGACGTTTGGAGACTGGATGGCACTGCATACGACCCCAAGAATACCATCCCTACAGTCAAGCATGGTGGTGGCAGCATCATGCTGTGGGGCTGTTTCTCAGCCAAGGGGCCTGGCCATCTGGTCCGCATCCATGGGAAGATGGATAGCACGGCCTACCTGGAGATTTTGGCCAAGAACCTCCGTTCCTCCATCAAGGATCTTAAGATGGGTCGTCATTTCATCTTCCAACAAGACAACGACCCAAAGCACACAGCCAAGAAAACCAAGGCCTGGTTCAAGAGGGAAAAAATCAAGGTGTTGCAGTGGCCTAGTCAGTCTCCTGACCTTAACCCAATTGAAAACTTGTGGAAGGAGCTCAAGATTAAAGTCCACATGAGACACCCAAAAAACCTAGATAACTTGGAGAAGATCTGCATGGAGGAGTGGGCCAAGATAACTCCAGAGACCTGTGCCGGCCTGATCAGGTCTTATAAAAGACGATTATTAGCTGTAATTGCAAACAAGGGTTATTCCACAAAATATTAAACCTAAGGGTTGAATAATAATTGACCCACACTTTTATGTTGAAAATTTATTAAAATTTAACTGAGCAACATAACTTGTTGGTTTGTAAGATTTATGCATCTGTTAATAAATCCTGCTCTTGTTTGAAGTTTGCAGGCTCTAACTTATTTGCATCTTATCAAACCTGCTAAATCTGCAGGGGGTTGAATACTACTTGTAGGCACTGTACACATACGCACACATGAGAACGCGCACACACACACACACTAGATAGATCGCATCCACACACTCACCACATCCAGCGAGATATCGCTTGCTTCTCGGTGCGTGTAAGGACTTGTAACGCTGTGCAGTGGATCTTCTAGGACCTGTGGGGGGATCACATAGCCGGAAGCACGTAGTATCTTTGGATGTTGCGGGTGTGCGCGTGCGATTTTACAGGTATGTGCGAGATCGTGAGTGTGTGCGATCGGATGTGTGAGTGTATGCTGTCTGATGTGTGAGTGTATGCGGTTGGATGTGTGAGTGTCGGCTGGACGCAGGTGAGGATGACATGCAGCACAGCTGCTGGGAGCGCCCACCAGAGGTCGCAGGGAGGAATGATGTGAAAGCTGTGTGTGTGTGTATGCTATCTGATGTGTGAGTGTGATCTGATGTATGTGTGTCGGCCAGATGCAGGGCAGGCGTGCAGCACAGAGTTCCCAGGGAGGAATGATATGGAATCTGATGTGTGTGCCTGTTTATATGAGTGTATGCTATCTAATGTGTGAGTGTGTGTTTGTATATATGTGTAAGTTATCTGATGTGTGAGTGTGTGTTCGGATGTGTGTGTGTCGGCCAGACGCAGGGGAGGGCGACATGCTGGGAGATCTGGACGCCCAGGGCTGGTAAGTATGATGATCCTGGGAAGCGGGTGGGGGGGTCTGCTTTTTGTGGGGGTAAACTTACCCCAAACCATGTCTCCTCGAGAATAAGACACCAGCTGATAATAAGACCTAGTGCTTTTTTCGGGGCAAAAAAAAATAAGAAAGTATCTTATTTTTGGGGAAACAGAGTAGTATCCAAATAAGCAACACTATAATATTATTATAATAATTTATTTTATTTTTGCTCCAGGATACAAATAATTAAGAAACAAAATAGGGATGGGGTATAGTGCAAAAGGGGAAAGAACCCCACCTACCCCCGGAATAAAAGGACCGGTAAATATGATGTATAAATTCAGTAGATGGTGCCAAACAATTGTGACTAACAGGATTACATCATAATGATTGTAGCTCACTACCATCCATGAATCATCACACATAAGGGCAACCAACATCATTCACCCACAAACTAGGAGCTCAATCACCGTCTGGTACCGGGGTTACACGTGGGGAATGTATAGGAATGTCCAAGTCCCTGATTAAATAATTTAATTCTAGCTGTGAAAAAAAATCGGTTGCTCGTTTAGACAAGCATGAAAATCTTGAATCCTTCTCTTCATGTTCATAATCAGGTGTAACTTCAAGTTTCTCCGAAGGTGAAGAGACAGGTATTCCTAGACCATAAGGCATCGCGCAAAACGTTGACGATAGGCCCGAATATATAATTTCCTTTTTATTTGTAATGTTGAATCCCTCCTCATTGCACTTACAAAAGTAGCAGTCATACTTTGATTTTGCAGTTCCTTCCAGATCTGTGATGCGATGTTCTGCTCTGCACTCGCTAGGTGTCATGGCGTCATTGGACTCTGTACAAACTGCATAGTCTGACAGGCAACTTGATGTCTCTTAGTAGTTCATCCAGATTCGGGCATCAGGTATTTTATTTTCTCTGGTCATCAGTACAACTGGAGTTAATTCCGGCTGGCTTGTGTCCAGCAATAGAAGGTCACAGCATTTGGCTGTGCAAAATGCTTCCTGACTTTCTATTACTCCTGCTGTTAGTATTCAGTGTGCTAGGTATCTCATCTGCTGGGTTTTCATCCTTTTCCCCTTTACAACCCTGGGGAGCTCCTCTTCCCTTCAGCTGTTAGTTATCTGTATTTCCCCCTGGGTTCAATCACTCTCATTTTCCCTGGACTTGTGCTGGTGATATTCAGTTCCTTCACAAGCTCTGGATGCAAGCAGCCGGCTTGCATTCATCTAAAGCATCGTTGCTGCTTTTTGCTGAATTTCTTCCTGAGGCATCTGGAGATAAGATTTTCATGCACTTTCGCCATGTGTATTTGCTCCCTGTATCTTTTTTAGTGTTTAGTGGGGCTGATGAAGAGCTCATCCCACCCGTTTCCTATCTAAGGCCCAGGTCATCCTAGGGTCAGGTATCCTGCTCGGCGCATAGGTGTTAAACCTATCTAGGGTACTGAGGAACCCCAGGGGCAAGCGTTAGGTTTGGTCAGGGGTCACCATTTCCCCCTTCCCTATACACAGAGTTTCCCTTCCCTTTTGCCATTTGCTTTATACTCCCCTGTACCTTGCATAACTGTACACTATGTACAGAGCTCCTGTGTATGATGGCATTTATGGTAATATTAGTATTGTGGGTTTTTTTGTTTGTTTGTTTTTTTAAATTAATGATCAGTATTGTAATATTTTGTCTCTATGTGATAGTAATGTGTGGTCCGGCCAACGTGTAGAATTATTGGTCATTTAAAAAAATGTATGTGACATATTCCCTTAGAGAAAAACAAAAAAAAATACCTTAAAGAGTATTGTCTATTTTACCAAAAGACTTTACCTTGTAGTGGTGGCAGGCTTAAAAAATCTTTTAGCAAAAGCAAAAGCTGATGGCTATGTATGTGATATGATGTTTGATAGGAACTGTCAATGTGTGATTAGTGAGCATGTGGTGCAGATGAGTTTTTCTAAGAGTGGACGGTGGGACTGTAGAAGGTTGGAGGGGTGGAGGCAGAGCTATGGTGGAGCCTGGGTGGAATCTCAAGAGGACCCAAAACTTTTGCCAGTATGGAGCCCTGAAATTCCTGGTGGCAGCCCTGTCTACGAGTGACTACCAGGGGACTGAAACCCTTAAGATTTTTTTTCTTGTTAAAAGTGTATCATATAGTCCAAAAAATACAGTAAGTTGTCAAGTAATTTCCCTTTCTCATTCAATTTGACAACTGTCTGTTATATGATTTCTGTACAATTTGTCACAAAATATATAATTTCTCCAAGTGTGAGTTATTTTGATGGTCAACAAAATATGATTTACCAATAATTCAGGTTTCAAAATCTAGGTACGAGTATGGCTTCTTCCCTGTGTGAACTCTCTGGTGTATAATAAAATCTGATTTCTGGTTAAAATATTTCCCACATTCTGAACATGAAAAAGGCTTCTCCTCTTGTTGCGTTGTCTGACGTATAACAAGTTTTCTTTTATGTGCAAAATATTTCCCACATTTTAAACATGAAAACGTCTTCTCCCCTGTGTGAGTTCTCTGGTGTCCAGCAAGAGATGATTTCTGTGCAAAACATTTCCCACATTCTGAACATGAAAATGGTTTCTCCCCTGTGTGAATTCTCTGGTGTTTAACAAGAGTTGATTTATGTGAAAAACATTTCCCACATTCTGAACATGAAAAAAGCTTTTCCCCTGTGTGAAATCTCTGGTGTTAAACAAGATTCGATTTATGTGCAAAACATTTCCCACATTCTGAACAAGAAAAAGGCTTTTCCCCTGTGTGAAATCTCTGGTGTCCAACAAGAGTTGATTTCTGTGCAAAACATTTCCCACATTCTGAACATGAATATGGCTTCTAACCAGTATGAATTTTCTCATGCCTAACAAGATATGATTTCTTGCTAAAATATTTTCTACACTTGGAACAAGAAAATCTCTTCTCCTCCATGTGATTTTTTTGATGCTGAACAAAAGATGTTTCGAGGAGGAAATGGTTTTGATGTTTTGAATGTGAAATTGACTTCTTTGCTTTGAGAGCAGTTAATTTTTTAATGCCTCTTTTGTGACTTCTAATTTTTTCAGTAGTCTGTAATGAATCAGGAAAGAGCGCCTGTTGCATAGGATCAGATACTAGATTGTTGCTGTGAAGGGATGATGGAATAACTTCGATTGTATCCTGTACGTTTTCAAGGTCATCCGATTTAAAAACTGAACATGTCAGTTGCACCTCTGATTTCCGGTCACTGTCATCTGCCAAAAATAAAACCAATTATTATTTTTGAACCAAATATCCTTACATTTATATTTTTGAATATTTCTACTTTAAAAAGTCCACAGAAATGGAAAGTTGTGCTAAAATGTAATTATTCAAGACAATGACAGTTCAGTCTAATAGAAGACGTCATAGGATCCACCAGTAGAATGTAGTGTTCAACTGTTTGTTCAATCTGCCTCCAAAATATTGGAATTAAAAACCATGAAAATACGAGAGATGACTTGCCAACAAGAACAATAGGATCAAATCCTGACCCTCCTGCAGTCAAGGAACCTCCATTTGAGTGCCCTGACGCCAGATGTTTCTCCTTCACCAGGCCATGCTGTAAGAACTTTGGCTGCTATTACTCAGCCTGCAACCCTTGCATGCGGTCCACGTCTCCACGCCCTACTTAAACTATGTCAAGGTTTTATCAAACAGTGGCCCCTTTAATGTCCCATCTGGGAGGAGAGGCTCTTGCCTGGATCAACCCCCTCTGGGAGACAAGAGACCCTATTACCTTGGACATTCAGGTCTTCTTTGGAGCCTTCCACAAGGGCTTTGATGAGCAGGGTCATTTTTTCTCTGCAGCATTCTTCCTTTTCAGGCTGTGTCAGGGTAGCAAACGTGTGGGATAGTATGGGGTACAATTCCGTACCCTTTCCTCAGAACTAGGATGTAATAATGAGGTGCTGGTAGCCGCTCTTAGGGAAGATATATCAGTGAGCATCAAGTACAAACTGGCTGGTCATAATACCCCAGCCACCCTTGAGGATTTCATCACCTTGGCTACGCAGATCAATCTCAAGTTACGAAAAAGGACCAGTGATGTAACACGAGAGAAAAGACCACTGCGCCTGGATCCATCTTTTCAAAGGCCGTTGACTTCCCAGTCTCCTGTTACTGTTCTTGAACCAATGCAGGTCGACTGTGTCAAGTTAATCAAGCAAAGACAGCAAATATATGTCACATAAACCAGACATAATTTCAGATATACAGGTCCAGGAGTACTTGGGCAGCAGTGACCATAATATGGTAAGTTTCAATATAATATTCAATAGAACATTTGAAAGGGGAAATGCTAAAACCTGGAATGTTAGCAAAGCTGATTTCAACAAGTTAAGGAAAGATCTTAATTGTGTAGATTGGGAGAATGTCATGGTAACTGGGGATACTGAACATAAATGGGGCAACTGCAGGGACTACTAGAGTCCAGTAAAATGCTTATACCCTCTGGTAATAAAATGTCCAGGAATAAAAAGAAACCACTATGGATATACAAGGGGCTGCTGATAAGTATTTGTCTTTGTGATCTTTGTTTGTTCCATTGGTAACGAATGTTACATCACATGAAAGCCTTATGTGTCTAATATATGTTTTCAAAATGTTGTGTTTGTTGCTTATGGCAACAATGTTCTACGCACGCGGAAAAACAAAGAGGCGGAGTCTAATAAGATATTCACAGCAACTGAGAGCAGAGGAGTGATAAAATTCTTGTTTCTGCAAGGAAAGTCCACAAAGAATATTCATGGTGATATGTCGCAGACATTGGGGGATCAATTCCGCTCATATTCCACAGTTATGAACTGGGTTGCCAAATTTAAAACGGGTCCCTTCAGCACCAATGATGAGGAACGTCCTGGACGACCAAGAGTGGCTGTTGTTTCGGAGATCGTCGATGCTGTACACAACCTCATACTGGAGAATCAACGAATTTCAGCTAAGGCAATAGCAGACATCATGGGGATTTCCAGTGAACATGTTTGTGTCATTATCCATGAACATTTGGACATGAGGAAGCTATCTGCAAAGGGGGTCCCCAAATGTTTGACAACAGATCAGAGAAGCATGTGAGTGAAAACTTCCCGGTCAACTTGTCATCGTTTCTGGACTGATAAGAACTTCCTGGATCAGCTAGTCACTATGGATCAGACCTGTATTTATTTGTATGACCCTGAAAACAAGGAGCAGTCAAAAGAGTAGAGGCACAGTGGTTCACCTCGTCCAACGAAGTTCAGGATGCAAAAATCAGCCACTAAGATGATGGCATCTTTGTTCTGGAATAAGGAGGGCGTGCTGCTAGTGGACTACCTTCAAAAGGGTGCCACCATCAATGCAAGGTATTACATTGAACTTTTGGACCAATTGAAAGCAGCTCTGAAGGCCAAAAGGCGCTGCAAGCTATCCAAAGGAATCTTGTTCCTGCAAGACAATGCCTCCGCTCACACTGCACAAGTGACCACGGCAAAACTGGCAGAGCTGGTCTTCCAGCTATTTGACCACCCACCTTATTCACCAGATCTAGCTCCCTCCGACTATCATTTGTTTCCAAACCTGAAGAAACACGTCAAGGGTACAAAATTTCCCACCATTTCTGAAGCCATGGCTGCTATGGATGCTTGGTTTGAGGCACAACCAAAATCCTTCTTTTTGCTAGGCTGACAGAACTTGAAATACTGATGTAAGAAGTGTGTTGACATCAATAGAGAGCATGTGGAATATGATGATCATGATCCAGGCTGGTATCTGCTTTGGCAGTGTTCCAGCCCCGGCCTGATCATGTCAAGGGTTAACATCCCTCTGCCTCGTTCGTGTTTCCGGGATGCTATATCTGGCCACTCCTCCCTTGATGCAGTGCCGGTTATATTCTATGCTTCGGCAGAGGCATATCTAGGGGGGGGCTGGCGGGGCATCTGCCCCGGGCGCAGCTCTCAGAGGGGCGCTGTTGGGCTGCCTGATGCAGCGCTCTGAGAGTCTCCCTGGTGGCTACGTTTGCCGCCCTCCTGGTGGGAGACTGCTATTCTTTGCAGAGGCAGCTGCCTCAATAACTCAGTGAGGCACAGCAGATACCAGTGTACAGCACCACACACTGACTGCTCTTGTGCCCGGCTGCAGGACATTATACATCATATACAGGGCCTTACATTATATATATGATGTCCTGCAGCCAGGGCCAGGTGTGATCAGTAAATATACACTGTACATATACAGATTAGTGTGTGACGGGTATATGATATACTGTGATACAGACATCACATATTACAATATAAATTGTTATATACCATCTCGTGTCTGTAATCACAGTATATCATATATCAGACCCAGGAAAATACGGCCTGCAGGCTACATCTGGCCCTCTGCCTGCTCCAGTCCAGCCGAGACAGTCAAAGGGCTGAAATCAGTGGCCCATGGGCCACACTACACCTTCCCATACCCACGCTTCCCGATGTCACCGCTATCCGCATCCTCAAGATGCAGATAGCAGTAAATACATTGGTGGAGACCGGAGCCGCCGGCTCCTTCATTTACCAATCAGCACATGCGACTGAGGCAGCGAATGCAATGACGTCACCGCATCCTTGCTGTGAGGAGAGTGAGTACAGCACAGACCGGAGCAAAGCGCCAGGGAATGGGAGTGAGGGGAGGATTGTTTTTATCTGTGTATATGATATGTGCCTGTATATAGGAGGGAAGGGGGGGGCTCATACTGAATTTAGGGGGACTGCGTGGGAGCTCATGCTGTATATGAGGCTCATACTGTATATCGGGGGAGGGGTTGTCAGCGTACTTAATTCTGCTCAATATTAAGTGACACACCTCATTAAGTGACACAATTCATATTCATATAAAGTTATTTATATGTTAATATTAATATTGAGCAGTACTAGTTTCAGCCTATTGGTTCGGCCTCCACACCAGTCACTCATGTGGCCCCTCGGGATAATTAGTTCCCACCCCTGTTATATAGTGTATAGATTAGTATATGTGGTATACTATGCAGCAGACATCCAATGTTATATAATATGTGATGGTAGAATTAGTATAACATTGCATGTCTGCAGTTGTCACGCTCCCCGGCTCCCCTGCCACGCTCCCCGGCTCCCCTGCCACGCTCCCCGGCTCCCCTGCCACGCTCCCCGGCTCCTCTGTCAGGCGTCCCCCGCTCCACGGCCTCCATACTCCCTCACCTGCGTCCTCCAGGCAACGCGGTCCCCGGTCCCGGCGCCCATCTGCGATGCTGAGCACTCCTGCCTCCTGTGCACCGCTCCCTGCTCTGGCTTCTGGCACCCGGGCCTCGCGCATGCTCATTAGGGCGCGCGCGCGGTCATTGACCCTCTCTTAAAGGGCCAGTGTCCTCAAACAGGATATTGAGGAATCAGGTACAGGGTATATAGGGGGATCCTTTCCAAGTGGGCGGGGCCTGTTCTTCGTGTTTGCTAAGCTAGGAGTCAGGTCTCCTTGTGTCTTGTGCCATACTTACCTATCTCTCTCGTAGAGTCGCTCCTGCCTCGCCAACCGGTCCTGACGATACCCGAACCCCGAACGGTGACTGTCTGCCATCCCGTCAGTTCCTACCATCTCCGATCCCTGTGGTGACCCATCTTCTCGCTCCGTTGGTTCCGGATTCTGCCTGACGTCATCTCGGCCTCCGAACCTGAGCTCCGTCACCCGGACTACCTTCAGAGACCCAGTGGTCCCAGGGACTCCTTCATTCCACTCCTCTGAACGGACTGTCCTGCTACCCATAGTGCTGCGGCTACCGGGCACCTTGCCCTCGGTGAGGTGTTCAGCCCAGTGGATCCACCTCCTGGGTCTGCCTGTCCACCTGGTCCTAACAGTAGTTAATATGTCATACACCAGTCACACACTCTCCTGAATACTCATATGTACAGACATCAGATGTTATATACAATACAATATGTGACTGGTGTAATGTGTGATATTAAGTACTTATAGTATATTGCATTTCTGCGGTCAATACTGGTATACTATATACAAATACCAGATGTTATATACAGATATGTTACTGGTTATGCAATATCGTAGTACTGTATTCATAGTGTATATATATATATATATATATATATATATATATATATATATATATATATATATATATATATATATACAGTCATATGAAAAAGTTTGGGCACCCCTATTAATGTTAACCTTTTTTCTTTATAACAATTTGGGTTTTTGCAACAGCTATTTCAGTTTCATGTATCTAATAACTGATGGACTGAGTAATATTTATGGATTGAAATGAGGTTTATTGTACTAACAGAAAATGTGCAATCCGCATTTAAACAATATTTGACCGGTGCAAAAGTATGGGCACCTCAACATAAAAGTGACATTAATATTTTGTAGATCCTCCTTTTGCAAAAATAACAGCCTCTAGTCGCTTCCTGTAGCTTTTAATGAGTTCCTGGATGCTGGATGAAGGTATATTTGACCGTTCCTGTTTACAATCGTATTGGCACCCTTAGGGCGGCTTTGCACGTTGCAACATCGCACGTGCAATGCCGGTGGGGTCAAATCGAAAGTGACGCACATCCGGCGTCACTTTCGACATCGTTGTGTGTAAAGCCTAGATGATACGATTAACGAGCGCAAAAGCGTCGTTATCGTATCATCGCTGCAGGCTCCGACTTTTTCATAATTGCGATGCCGCGACAGGTACGATGTTGTTCCTCGTTCCTCTCCTTACCTGCCGGCGGCGGCTACGGAAGGAAGGAGGTGGGCGGGATGTTTACATCCTGCTCATCTCCGCCCCTCCGCCGCTATTGGCCACCTGCCGTGTGACATTGTTATGACGCCGCACGACCCGCCCCCTTAGGAAGGAGGCGGGTCGCCGGCCAGAGCGACGGTCACAGGACAGGTGAGTGCATATGAAGCTGGCGTAGCGATAATTTTCGCTACGCCAGCTATCTCAAGATATCGTACCTGCGACGGGGGCGGGGACTATCGCGTGCGACATCGCAGCATCGGCTTGCGATGTCGTAACGTGCAAAGCCCGCCTTAGCCTAATACTTGGTTGCACAACCTTTAGCCAAAGTAACTGCGATCAACCGCTTACGGTAACCATCAATGAGTTTCTTTCAATGCTCTGCTGGAATTTTAGACCATTATTTTTTGGCAAACTTCTCCAGGTCCCTGAGATTTGAAGGGTGCCTTCTCCAAACTTCAATTTTGAGATCTCTCCACAGGTGTTCTATGGGATTCAGGTCTGGACTCATTGCTGGCCACTTTAGTAGTCTCCAGTGCTTTCTCTCAAACCAATTTCTAGTGCTTTTTGAAGTGTGTTTTGGGTCATTGTCCTTCTGGAAGACCCATGACCTCTGAGGGAGAACCAGCTTTCTCACACTGGGCCCTACATTATGCTGCAAAATTTGTTGGTAGTCTTCAGACTTCATAATGCCATGCACACGGTCAAGCAGTCCAGTGCCAGAGGCAGCAAAGTAACCCCAAAACATCAGGGAACCTCTGCCATGTTTGACTGTAGGGATCGTGTTCTTTTCTTTGAATGCCTCTTTTTTTTCCTTTAAACTCTATGGGCTACTTTGCACACACAGATAAATCTTTGGCAGATCTGTGGTTGCAGTGAAATCATGGACATATTGTTCCATTTGTACACAGCCACAAACCTGCCACTGATTGTCCACAATTTCACTGCAACCACAGATCTGCCACAGATTTATCTCTGTGTGCAAAGTACCCCTATGTTGATGGCATTTCCCAAAAAGCTCTACTTTTGTCTCATCTGACCAGAGAACATTCTTCCAAAACATTTTAGGCTTTCTCAGGTAAGTTTTGGCAAACTCCAGCCTGGCTTTTATTTGTCTCGGGGTAAGAAGTGGGGTCTTCCTGGGTATCCTACCATACAGTCCCTTTTCATTCAGACGCCGACGGATAGTACAGGTTGACACTGTTGTACCCTCGGACTGCAGGCAGCTTGAACTTGTTTGGATGTTAGTCGAGGTTCTTTATCCACCATCCACACAATTTTGCGTTGAAATCTCTTGTCAATTTTTCTTTTCCTTCCACATCTAGGGAGGTTAGCCACAGTGCCATGGGCTTTAAACATCTTGATGACACTGCGCACCGTAGACACAGGAACTTTCAGGTCTTTGCAGATGGACTTGTAGCCTTGAGATTGCTCATGCTTCCTCACAATTTGGATTCTCAAGTCCTCAGACAGTTCTTTGGTCGTCTTTCTTTTCTCCATGCTCAATGTGGTACACACAAGGACACAGGGCAGAGGTTGAGTCAACTTTAATCCATGTCAACTGGCTGCAAGTGTGATTTAGTTATTGCCAACACCTGTTAGGTGCCACAGGTAAGTTACAGGTGCTGTTAATTACACAATTTAGAGAAGCATCACATGATTTTTCAAACAGTGCCAATAGTTTTGCCCACCCCCTTTTTTATGTTTGGTGTGGAATTATATCCAATTTGGCTTTATGACAATTTTTTTTATTATTTTTTCATTGAAGACAAATTAAATGAAGATAATAATACCAAAAAAATTGTGATTGCAATCATTTTCAAAAAGAAACTGAGTATTATCTGACAGAATTGCAGGGGTGCCAATTCTTTTGGCCAGCACTGTATATTTGTATTTCTAATATTTATACCTTCTGACATATTTCTTCTGCCTCCTTTCCCTTTGAAGACTTGAACCTGTGACGGTTACAAAAGTTTAATGTTTAATCTCTTTTTTATTGAAAAATTAAGGTTGGTTACAATAAGCAGGGCTGCAGACCAAGGCAAACCCCCAAATAGAGACAAAACAAAAAAAAAAACAAGAATGCAATGAAACATGAAAGGCTTTGCATGGTTGTAGCCATATACAGTTTGTTACAATAAAGAACATTTAAGAACATTTATATCATTCTGTCTTGAACCATTATAAAAGTATAAAATCCATAAACTATACCATAAACAGCAAAGATTTACCATTCATACCATAGAGGCACATAATGGTCAGTCGAAGGAAAAGAAATAAAGAGAGAAAGAAAGAGGGAAGTAGACAAAGTGAATGATGACGGGGAAAAGGATCATGGGGAAGGGCAAGAAAGGGCCAGGAATAACTAGCAGGAAAAATCTAGGTAGAGTCTCAACTCGCCCCAAAGACTAACCTGAAGTCCGGAGAATCCAAAAAAATGACCCAGGGACTCCAGATCTTAATAAATTTTTCGCTAGCGTCCTGAATTTCAGAAGTGAGACTCTCCATTCTGTAAAGGGAGGCCATCTCCTCAAGCCACTCATCCAAGGCAGGGGCACGGGTGGACCTCCAGTGTCTGGGGATCACGGCTCGGGCAGCCGCTAGGTAAAGCCGCAATAGTCCCATTTTCTGAGATTTAACAGGATAGATAAGAGAGCGATTTGTGGAGAACCAGAGAGGGCCTCCCCACTAATGCTATTCTATACCGAGAAGACCCCACTCCAAAAAGGCTTAATGAGGCTACAGCTCCACCATATATGCAACATATCCCCCCTCTCGTGATTACACCGCCAACATCTGTCTGACACTGAAGGGAAGATTGCGTGTAGGGCATGAGGGCAGCGGTACCAGCGGGGAGAATTTTATAACCCTTTTCCTGGACCGAACAAGCCCTAGAAAATTTGTGAGTGAAAAGAAAAGCAGTCCTCCATTCCTCAACCCGGATAGTCATGCCCAAGTCTCTACTCCATCCCCCCACAAATTTGAGCTCGTCCACATCCCCTTTCTGGATCAAAAGGTTATAGATAAGGGACAGGGAATGTCCCGGAGCCTATTCCAAAAGAAAGAGCTTTTCAAACGAGGAGGGGGGGGCAGCATAAAGTGCCTCCCGGCCTGATCCGGTCAAGAAAGACCTGATCTTGAAGTATTCAAACCAGGGTATGGCCCCTCCCAAGGCAGAGGCAGAGAGCAAGTCGTATGTGGGCAATGGGGATCCCTGAAGTATGTGAAAGAAGCGCACGTCCCCGCTCCTCCTCCGGCACAGGAAAACATCGGCCCCAACTGCCGGGACAAAATCTGGGTTTGAAAAGATAGGGGAGAGGGGACCGCGCCCCCTGGACAGATGACCCGTTTTGGTTTCTAAATCCCACGTCCTCAATGTCGCCCTCAAGAGATCAGCCTCAGAGAGAGGCTGGCCCCTGGAGCCCGAGCTAATTCAAGGGAGGTAACGCAAGGGGATCTCGTGGTCCATTTCTTCTAGGCTTACACACTGCTTTGTGGCCCCATGATATTGCCAATCTAGTAATTGCATCAGTAGAGCCACTTTATGATAGAGTTTAAGGTTGGGCAATCCAGCCCCACCCTGGCTTTTAAGCCTGCAAAGGATAGTGAAGCCTATCCTTGGGCGCTTGCTTCCCCATACAAAGCGCATGATAACTGACTGCAGGCTGGAGAAAAAGGCCGCAGGAGGAACCAAGGAGACCGTCTGAAACAAGTACAAAAAGCGAGGCAAAACGTCCATTTTGATAACATTTATTCGTCCAAACCAGGATAGTCTTTTACTATTGTATGAGGTGAGATCCTTTCTTGTCCTGTTGAGAAGGGGAAGGTAGTTAAGCTGATATAGTTTTGAGAGATATATGGGGACTGTTATCCCTAAGTAAGTAATGGCGGAGTCCTGCCACTTGAAGGGGAAATTTTTCTTGATATGATCCACCTCAGCATCAGGGAGAGATATGTTTAATGCCTCGGATTTGGAGTAATTGACCTTAAAGTTGCTGAGGTGACTGAATTTTTCAAACTCTTGAATAAGTGAGGGGAAGGAAAGGCGAGGCTGTGAAATGAACAGAAGTAGATCATCTGCGTAAAGAGCTGCCTTGCATTCCCCACTCCCCACCCCTATCCCGTGGATACTGGAATTGTTTCTGATGGCCACGGCAAGGTGTTCCATAACCAGGACATAAAGTAGGGGGGAAAGGGGGCACCCCTGATGTGTACCATTATGTATTGCAATTGGTGATGAGAGAAACCCATTGACTTTAACCCTTCAGAGGGATTCCTATAAAGGGAAGAGACCCTTTCAATGAATTTGTCTCCCAGTCCCACCTGCCGCAGAGAGGCCATCACAAACTCCCAGCTGACTCTATCAAAGGCCTTCTCTGCATCAATGGAGAGAAGGCACGTAGGGAGACCTCTGGCCTTAGCCCGCGCCATAAGAATAAGGGTTTTGTTGGTATTGTCCCTGGCCTCAAGACCTAATACAAAGCCAACCTGATCAGTGTGAATAATACCGGGAAGAAGTGGAGCCAGTTTAGAACACTAATATGTGCTTCTAGGGACTGGGCGACAAAGGGGGAGTCTCCAGATACAGAGACAAAAAACCTCGTGAGGAAAGGGACAATTTGGTCACCAAATATCTTATAAAATTTGGAGATAAATCCGTCCGGACCCGGACTCTTACCATTTGGGGAGGCTTTAATTATGGCGAGGATCTCTTCTGTGGAAAAGTCCTCTTCCAAGGCTACCGCATCCCTTTCAGAGAACAGCAAAGAAAAAATGGAGTTTCCAAGTCCATTAAAAAATTGTAAATTTTATTTTATTTTATCACATAATAAATTAATTACAAAAGATCATATACAAAAATACATTACAGAAAAAAAGTGAGGCAAAAGAAGGGGAGGAAAATACCCCCAGGCAAGGTGATATGGCTACAATAACATGTGGGGGTTAAATTTTAACCTTTTTCAGGAAGGGTACAATCCAATTACAACTGCATTCCTATCAGCAGTGGATTAGTCACAATGGACCTTAGTAAACTGCAGTTATTTGCTTAGTCATTTAAATTCACAGTTATCCCCACAGGAGGTTGATGTGCCCACCAGAGTATAATAGAACCCTCCAAACGCGCGTTTTCGCGTCAGTGTACTTTACTGCTTCATCAGGGAAGGCATAAACCCCCCATCTGTGAAGGACCTTTTAAACACTGGTCATGTGACCGCATTGGTCATCGCTCCAGGGCTTGTCTGCACTGATCAACCAATAGTGGCTGCCATATCAGCACATGCACACTGCACAGCCACCGCCCCATGCACCACCCCCAGCCATCAAAGGGCAGTGAGTCATCCACCCCCGTGGGTAACCACGGGAACCAGATGCTCAGCAAACCCCATTTAGATGCTGAATGAGATGCACAGGGAGGGGGCCGGGCAGAGCACAGGCGCACAGCAGGACACCAGGCTGATCAGAGAGCCTGCATATCACAGTGATATTCAGTTCATAGGATGCATCCATAAATAAAGAACAAGTCAGAATAAAGGGATGTTTTACACATCATATAGGGGAGAGGCTAGTGTGCTCAGTATAACACATTAATGTCAAATAATATAGAATAACCACATAACACGTTTATTTCCTTATATGTATGTTCAAAGAGATAAATATATACCAACAGCACCCCCAGGTGATGGAAAAGATTATTGCATCCCATAGATATATTAACTTGATACAATTATATTCAATCCTGGGGAGATGTCCATGTTCTTGAACAGCGATATAAGTGTCCATTGGGTGATTTGAGCTGGGATCTCCGTAATAACTGCCAATCGTAATGCAGAGTCTAGGGGTATTAAATAATGAAGAATAATAAAATTAATAAAAAAGAAACCAAAAAATTAAAACCACCAAAGATCCTCCACATAAGGAGGAAAAGAGAAGGAGGAAAGACAAACTAAAATAAAATCAGGAAAAATACCATAAGATGTCAATGAAAAAATACAGGATTTTTAAAGAAACGGAACAAAACTTAGGGATTCATTAAGTCACTTTGGAGCCATGGTATCAAGAGTGCTTATCCATTTGACCTCGCGTTGGGCCAACAGCTTTTTTATATCCCCACCACGTATACCACAGTGTATCAAATCAATGCCCCGAACCATGAAGCATTTGGGGTCACATCCATGGTGTAATTTGTAGTGGCGTGGGATAGTTTTTAATTCAGTAGTGTCGGTCACTGTCTTTGCCGCACCAATGTCCCTCACATGCTCTCTCACTCGAACTCTAAGTTCTCTCGATGTAAGTCCTATATATATTTTTGGGCAACTACATGTTGCCCAATAAATAACATTCGAGCTACTACAAGATATATACTCATTAATTTGATAGGTACGTGACCCATCAAAGTTAGAGAAGTCCGAGCAGCGGGAGACATTGGTGCAGGAAAGACAGTGACCGCAAGGAAAACAACCCTTAAGCCGAGCCCCAGAGCCCAGAAAATTGGTAACCCTTGGTGGTACATAATGACTGGTAACCAAAATATCCTTTAAATTCTTGCACCGTCTAGCTGTCATCAAAGGTACATCAGACAGATAACCCTTGAGAACAGGATCAGAGCAGAGGACAGGCCAATGTTTATTAAATATTTCTCTCATCGAGTGCCATTTTTCATTGTAGGTACCAATAAATTGAATACCCTGTTCTTTTTCCGATGTTGATGTTGTACCATGTAATAAATGATCACGTGGTGTAGATAGGGCCCTCTTATATGCCTTTTTCAGACATCTTTGGCCATATCCCCTCTCCCTGAACCTACTCCTCAGGTCATCTGCCTGCTGTTTGAAGTTGGCCTCAGAAGAGCAGATCCGCTTTGCCCTGAGGTACTGGCCAACTGGGATGGCACGGACAGTGGAGTGGGTATGTGCAGAGGTAGCATGTAAGAATGAGTTTACAGAGGTCTTTTTCCGAAATATATCCGTCTGCAACATACGTCCCTGATCAAGATTGATTTTAATGTCTAAAAAGTCCACTCCACTGTCACTTGATTCAAAGGTTAGCTTGATGTTATAGCAATTTTGATTGAGCCGGTCCATGAAACTCCTCAATTGTACAGACGACCCGTGCCAAATAAACAACAGGTCGTCTATGTACCTGACCCACATCTGCACCTGGGCTACAGCCTGTACGCCTCCGTCACTGAACAAACCCCTCTCCCAGTAACCTAGGAAGAGGTTTGCATACGAAGGCGCACAGGCCGCGCCCATCGCGGTGCCCCGTTTCTGCAAATAAAAGATGTCCTTAAATACGAAAAAGTTGTGGGTCAGGACATACTCAAGTAGCTCAAGGACCAGCTCACAAGTGCGTCCATCCCAGTTGCTCCCCCTCAGGAAAAATCGAACCGCTCTTAGGCCATCTTCATGACGAATGCAAGTATAGAGGGACTCAATGTCCGCTACCACCAAGAGTGTACCTGTATCCATATGGATCCCATCAATCCTGTTCAAAACCTCGGTGGTGTCTTTTACATAAGACGGTAGTGTTTCCACCAAGGGTTTGAGATAATGATCAATAAAACTGCAGATGGGATTGCAGAGGCCATCAAGTCCTGATACTATAGGTCGGCCTGGGCGGTTGATGGGATCCTTATGAACTTTGGGTAAAAAATATAGGGTCGGTATTTTTGGATATTTTACATGGAGTCCATCAAAGACTTTTTTGGTGATCACACCCTGATCCAGGGCATCATTTAGTATGAGATAGAGCCGAGCAGAGAAAGATACCAAGGGGCTACATGATAATTTTTCATAAGTATCTCTCTCCCTCAGTTGACGGTAGGCCTCCATTTCATACTTATCGACTGGCCATACCACAACATTACCCCCCTTGTCAGCAGCCTTAAAGACAACGTCCTTAATATCTTTTAGTTCTTGTAATGCTGCCCTTTGCATTGGAGAGAGATTGTCATATTTCCTGCGAGTGGAGATTCTCTTCAAGTCCTCTGTAACGAGCTTAGTGAAAATCTCCACTGCCGGGCACAAAGACAAAGAGGGGAATGTTGTGGATTTAGGCATAGTATTTTTGGGAAACTCACCTTGAGGTTGAGAGTTTTGCTCTTCTAGGAGTCCTTCTAAAGCCTGGATCGCCCTCTGCTCAGCTCCATCCCCAGAGATGCCTATTGATTTTGGGTGATGTAGTTTCTTGAGAATCAACTTGCGAGAGAACAGGTGGACGTCCTTTAAGGCTGAAAAATAATTAAAATTATTAGTTGGAGAAAAAGTCAAACCTTTACTAAGGACCTCCACCTGCGCCCCCGTCAAGGTGTGCTGAGACAGATTAATCACCTTAAGGTCATTTTGGTTATGGCCCTCCTTGTTGGATGGTATATCCCGCTTTTTGGATGGACGAAGTCTGTTACTCCATTGGGAATAGGGGAAATTCCCTTGTTTGCGATTCTGTCTATAGCCACCAGATGTGCTTTCCTCCCCTGATGTATTGGATGTCGTTGATCCAGATCTAGATCTTGAGTCGGGGGGTGCACGTGAATAAGGGTGTGTCCGCACAGGGGTAGTTCTCCATCTGTATACTTTGTTATCTTGTTTATCCCTCATATCTCTCTGTAATTTTTTGAGTTTCCTATCCTGGGTATCCTTGGCCACAGACTCTAATTCAACATCAATATCCTCATTTAGTTTTTGAAGTGTGGGAATCGATAGATTTTTTCCAAATTGGCTTTTAGATCCTGGATCTCTTTCTCTAAATCAGTAAGGGAACTTTTATTTAAACCAATCAGGAGATCTAAAAAGCCTCTAGAACAAGTATTTGCCAGGTCCTCCCATCTGTTTTTAGATGTTTCATCATAAACCTGATATGATGGAAACACCTGGACCCTTAGTCCCCTTGGAATCAGGCCCATCTCTAAATAGCGTTCCAAAAAGGTCTTATTCCACCACAGATTTGTCCGTTTTTTCATCAAATTTTTCATTTTGTTAATAGATTCCTGCATATCAACACCTCCGACATTTAAAATATCATTGGGGTCACCCCTTAAAACCTCATTAATTCTGCTTAGCCATATTTCATCATGTGCTTTAAAATCCATACTACTTCGGAAATGAGCTGTGGATAACACAGAAAGGGCAAGTATTAATACAAACATTTCCATAGTTCCTACAAAAGGATGTCAAAAGACATTATAGACTACTCCAAAAGGACTACATGAACAGCAAAGAAAAAAAGGAGTTTCAAAGTCCATTAAAAAATTGTAAATTTTATTTTATTTTATCACATAATAAATTAATTACAAAAGATCATATACAAAAATACATTACAGAAAAAAAGTGAGGCAAAAGAACGGGAGGAAAATACCCCCAGGCAAGGTGATATGGCTACAATAACATGTGGGGGTTAAATTTTAACCTTTTTCAGGAAGGGTACAATCCAATTACAACTGCATTCCTATCAGCAGTGGATTAGTCACAATGGACCTTAGTAAACTGCAGTTATTTGCTTACCCATTTAAATTCACAGTTATCCCCACAGGAGGTTGATGTGCCCACCAGAGTATAATAGAACCCTCCAAACGCGTGTTTTCGCATCAGTGTACTTTACTGCTTCATCAGGGAAGGCATAAACCCCCCATCTGTGAAGGACCTTTTAAACACTGGTCATGTGACCGCATTGGTCATCGCTCCAGGGCTTGTCTGCACTGATCAACCAATAGTGGCTGCCATATCAGCACATGCACACTGCACAGCCACCGCTCCATGCACCACCCCCAGCCATCAAAGGGCAGTGAGTCATCCACCCCCGTGGGTAACCACGGGAACCAGACGCTCAGCAATCCCCATTTAGATGCTGAATGAGATGCACAGGGAGGGGGCCGGGCAGAGCACATGCGCACAGCAGGACACCAGGCTGATCAGAGAGCCTGCATATCACAGTGATATTCAGTTCATAGGATGCATCCATAAATAAAGAACAAGTCAGAATAAAGGGATGTTTTACACATCATATAGGGGAGAGGCTAGTGTGCTCAGTATAACACATTAATGTCAAATAATATAGAATAACCACATAACACGTTTATTTCCTTATATGTATGTTCAAAGAGATGAAAAAACTGACAAATCTGTGGTGGAATAAGACCTTTTTGGAACGCTATTTAGAGATGGGCCTGATTCCAAGGGGACTAAGGGTCCAGGTGTTTCCATCATATCAGGTCAATGATGAAACATTTAAAAACAGATGGGGGGACCTGGCAAATACTTGTTCTAGAGGCTTTTTAGATCTCCTGATTGGTTTAAATAAAAGTTCCCTTACTGATTTAGAGAAAGAGATCCAGGATCTAAAAGCCAATTTGGAAAAAAATCTATCGATTCCCACACTTCAAAAACTAAATGAGGATATTGATGTTGAATTAGAGTCTGTGGCCAAGGATACCCAGGATAGGAAACTCAAAAAATTACAGAGAGATATGAGGGATAAACAAGATAACAAAGTATACAGATGGAGAACTACCCCTGTGCGGACACACCCTTATTCACGTGCACCCCCCGACTCAAGATCTAGATCTGGATCAACGACATCCAATACATCAGGGGAGGAAAGCACATCTGGTGGCTATAGACAGAATCGCAAACAAGGGAATTTCCCCTATTCCCAATGGAGTAACAGACTTCGTCCATCCAAAAAGCGGGATATACCATCCAACAAGGAGGGCCATAACCAAAATGACCTTAAGGTGATTAATCTGTCTCAGCACGCCTTGACGGGGGCGCAGGTGGAGGTCCTTAGTAAAGGTTTGACTTTTTCTCCAACTAATAATTTTAATTATTTTTCAGCCTTAAAGGACGTCCACCTGTTCTCTCGCAAGTTGATTCTCAAGAAACTACATCACCCAAAATCAATAGGCATCCCTGGGGATGGAGCTGAGCAGAGGGCGATCCAGGCTTTAGAAGGACTCCTAGAAGAGCAAAACTCTCAACCTCAAGGTGAGTTTCCCAAAAATACTATGCCTAAATCCACAACATTCCCCTCTTTGTCTTTGTGCCCGGCAGTGGAGATTTTCACTAAGCTCGTTACAGAGGACTTGAAGAGAATCTCCACTCGCAGGAAATATGACAATCTCTCTCCAATGCAAAGGGCAGCATTACAAGAACTAAAAGATATTAAGGACGTTGTCTTTAAGGCTGCTGACAAGGGGGGTAATGTTGTGGTATGGCCAGTCGATAAGTATGAAATGGAGGCCTACCGTCAACTGAGGGAGAGAGATACTTATGAAAAATTATCATGTAGCCCCTTGGTATCTTTCTCTGCTCGGCTCTATCTCATACTAAATGATGCCCTGGATCAGGGTGTGATCACCAAAAAAGTCTTTGATGGACTCCATGTAAAATATCCAAAAATACCGACCCTATATTTTTTACCCAAAGTTCATAAGGATCCCATCAACCGCCCAGGCCGACCTATAGTATCAGGACTTGATGGCCTCTGCAATCCCATCTGCAGTTTTATTGATCATTATCTCAAACCCTTGGTGGAAACACTACCGTCTTATGTAAAAGACACCACCGAGGTTTTGAACAGGATTGATGGGATCCATATGGATACAGGTACACTCTTGGTGGTAGCGGACATTGAGTCCCTCTATACTTGCATTCGTCATGAAGATGGCCTAAGAGCGGTTCGATTTTTCCTGAGGGGGAGCAACTGGGATGGACGCACTTGTGAGCTGGTCCTTGAGCTACTTGAGTATGTCCTGACCCACAACTTTTTCGTATTTAAGGACATCTTTTATTTGCAGAAACGGGGCACCGCGATGGGCGCGGCCTGTGCGCCTTCGTATGCAAACCTCTTCCTAGGTTACTGGGAGAGGGGTTTGTTCAGTGACGGAGGCGTACAGGCTGTAGCCCAGGTGCAGATGTGGGTCAGGTACATAGACGACCTGTTGTTTATTTGGCACGGGTCGTCTGTACAATTGAGGAGTTTCATGGACCGGCTCAATCAAAATTGCTATAACATCAAGCTAACCTTTGAATCAAGTGACAGTGGAGTGGACTTTTTAGACATTAAAATCAATCTTGATCAGGGACGTATGTTGCAGACGGATATATTTCGGAAAAAGACCTCTGTAAACTCATTCTTACATGCTACCTCTGCACATACCCACTCCACTGTCCGTGCCATCCCAGTTGGCCAGTACCTCAGGGCAAAGCGGATCTGCTCTTCTGAGGCCAACTTCAAACAGCAGGCAGATGACCTGAGGAGTAGGTTCAGGGAGAGGGGATATGGCCAAAGATGTCTGAAAAAGGCATATAAGAGGGCCCTATCTACACCACGTGATCATTTATTACATGGTACAACATCAACATCGGAAAAAGAACAGGGTATTCGATTTATTGGTACCTACAATGAAAAATGGCACTCGATGAGAGAAATATTTAATAAACATTGGCCTGTCCTCTGCTCTGATCCTGTTCTGAAGGGTTATCTGTCTGATATACCTTTGATGACAGCTAGACGGTGCAAGAATTTAAAGGATATTTTGGTTACCAGTCATTATGTACCACCAAGGGTTACCAATTTTCTGGGCTCTGGGGCTCGGCTTAAGGGTTGTTTTCCTTGCGGTCACTGTCTTTCCTGCACCAATGTCTCCCGCTGCTCGGACTTCTCTAACTTTGATGGGTCACGTACCTATCAAATTAATAAGTATATATCTTGTAGTAGCTCGAATGTTATTTATTGGGCAACATGTAGTTGCCCAAAAATATATATAGGACTTACATCGAGAGAACTTAGAGTTCGAGTGAGAGAGCATGTGAGGGACATTGGTGCGGCAAAGACAGTGACCGACACTACTGAATTAAAAACTATCCCACGCCACTACAAATTACACCATGGATGTGACCCCAAATGCTTCATGGTTCGGGGCATTGATTTGATACACTGTGGTATACGTGGTGGGGATATAAAAAAGCTGTTGGCCCAACGCGAGGTCAAATGGATAAGCACTCTTGATACCATGGCTCCAAAGTGACTTAATGAATCCCTAAGTTTTGTTCCGTTTTTTTAAAAATCCTGCATTTTTTCATTGACATCTTATGGTATTTTTCCTGATTTTATTTTAGTTTGTCTTTCCTCCTTCTCTTTTCCTCCTTATGTGGAGGATCTTTGGTGGTTTTAATTTTTTGGTTTCTTTTTTATTAATTTTATTATTCTTCATTATTTAATACCCCTAGACTCTGCATTACGATTGGCAGTTATTACGGAGATCCCAGCTCAAATCACCCAATGGACACTTATATCGCTGTTCAAGAACATGGACATCTCCCCAGGATTGAATATAATTGTATCAAGTTAATATATCTATGGGATGCAATAATCTTTTCCATCACCTGGGGGTGCTGTTGGTATATATTTATCTCTTTGAACATACATATAAGGAAATAAACGTGTTATGTGGTTATTCTATATTATTTGACATTAATGTGTTACACTGAGCACACTAGCCTCTCCCCTATATGATGTGTAAAACATCCCTTTATTCTGACTTGTTCTTTATTTATGGATGCATCCTATGAACTGAATATCACTGTGATATGCAGGCTCTCTGATCAGCCTGGTGTCCTGCTGTGCGCATGTGCTCTGCCCGGCCCCCTCCCTGTGCATCTCATTCAGCATCTAAATGGGGTTTGCTGAGCGTCTGGTTCCCGTGGTTACCCACAGGGGTGGATGACTCACTGCCCTTTGATGGCTGGGGGTGGTGCATGGGGCGGTGGCTGTGCAGTGTGCATGTGCTGATATGGCAGCCACTATTGGTTGATCAGTGCAGACAAGCCCTGGAGCGATGACCAATGCGGTCACATGACCAGTGTTTAAAAGGTCCTTCACAGATGGGGGGTTTATGCCTTCCCTGATGAAGCAGTAAAGTACACTGATGCGAAAACGCGCGTTTGGAGGGTTCTATTATACTCTGGTGGGCACATCAACCTCCTGTGGGGATAACTGTGAATTTAAATGGGTAAGCAAATAACTGCAGTTTACTAAGGTCCATTGTGACTAATCCACTGCTGATAGGAATGCAGTTGTAATTGGATTGTACCCTTCCTGAAAAAGGTTAAAATTTAACCCCCACATGTTATTGTAGCCATATCACCTTGCCTGGGGGTATTTTCCTCCCCTTCTTTTGCCTCACTTTTTTTCTGTAATGTATTTTTGTATATGATCTTTTGTAATTAATTTATTATGTGATAAAATAAAATAAAATTTACAATTTTTTAATGGACTTGGAAACTCCATTTTTTCTTTGCTGTTCATGTAGTCCTTTTGGAGTAGTCTATAATGTCTTTTGACATCCTTTTGTAGGAACTATGGAAATGTTTGTATTAATACTATCCCTTTCAGAGATCCGAGGGAGTGCAGTTTGCTGCACATATTCGTTAACTTTACGCTGGAAAGATTGTGGCGGCATATCTCTAAACTGCCCCTTCAAATTATAGAGGTCATCATAGAACGAACGGAACAGGTTTGCAATTTGGATGGGATCTTGGGTCGGGGCTCCCCCCCTGGTCTGGATTTTTGGAACATGGCCAATAGCATTTCTGGGGTGCAGAAAACGAGCCAAGGCTCTCCCACACTTGTCTGAATGCTCATATAAATATCGACTTAACTTGGCCCTTTGTCTCCTGTACCTTTGATCGAGAAGGTCCCTCAGCCCCTCCCTAGCCTTTGTGAGGTCCGCATAAACCGTGGCGGAAAGGGATTGCTTGTGTGCGGCTTCCAAAGAGGCAATCTGCTGTAGGAGCTCTGTGATAAGGGAAGACCTCTCCTTCTTCAATCTAGAGCCATGTTTAATTAATAAACCTCGAAATCCACACTTTAGCGCCTCCCATTGTGTCGGAAGAGGAGTCGGGTCGCTGGCATGATTTTCCAAGAATTCAGATATGTGGCTCCGTATTTCACTACAGCACAATTGATCAATAAGCACATTTTCATTGAGGCGCCAAGTCCATGGGCGCTGTGAGCTATTTGGAGGAGTGAAGTGAGCAAAGACCGGGGCGTGATCGAAGAGAGAAAGGTTCCCAATAGACGCTCCAACCTGCCACGTCAGGACATGTTGGCTCAGGAGGATCATGTCGAGGCGGCTATATGATGAATGGGCTGGGGAGTAGTAAGAGTAATCTTTTGTGGTGGGGTATAGGGCACGCCATACATCCACCAACTGCATATTTTGAATGTCACGTTTAAGGGCCTTAAGTTTTCTGCGTGGTATAAAATGGTTACAAAAGTTTAAAGAAAAAAATCATTGTGTGATAGAAATTGTGTTTAATTGTGATCTAAAATAAAACCCTGACCTTATACACAGGCTGTGGATTATAAATACTTTTTTGGAGTAAAGTTATTACGATTGTAAAATCCTAATCAGCAGGTTTGGTTGGAGACACCAAGGATTTATATAAGGGAATATAGAAGAACTGACACTGGGCACACGTGGGAAAACTGTGGTAGGATGATTATTGTTTCTTAAGGCTCCGTTACACACGTCGACTCATCGTGCGTTCGCATGTGCAATCGCACCTGCCCCCATCGTTAGTGCATTAAGGGCAATTTGTTGCCCGTGTCGTACAAAGTCGGTAACCCCATCACACTTTCTTACTTACGTACTTACCTTCCAAACGACCTCGCTGTGGGCGGCGAACATCCTCTTCCTGAAGGGGGAGGGACATTCGGCGTCACAGCGATGTCACACAGCGGCCGCCCAATAGAAGCAGAGGGGTGGAGATGAGCGGGACATAACATTCCGCCCACCTCCTTCCTTCCGCATTGTCGGCGGGACGCAGGAAAAATTGTGTTCATCGTTCCCGGGGTGTCACACGGAGCGATGTGTGCTGCCTCGGGAACGATGAACACCCGGCGCTCAGAAGTAGGAACGACTTTTTGAAAATGAACGACGTGTTGCTTGTTCACAGTCGCTCGTAGCTGTCACACGCTACGATATGTCAAACGATGCCGGATGTGCGTCATGGAAACCGTGACCCCGACGACATATCGTTAGATATATCGTAGCGTGTAACGGGGCCTTTACACATGAATTGATAACATTTAGATGGATTCAGACGACCCTCTGACAAAACGTGATTAACAAAGTTATCCTCAACCGAGGGAACTGAAGGGAGTTTCCACTTTATAACCTGACATCGTCTGGCCGAGGTAAGGATATCAGCAATAACAGTTTTCACATTTTCAGGGAAGTAATCGAGTCCTATATTCAGGATTGCCAGTTGAGTATCCATTTTTAAATAAAGATCAGTTACGATACGATACGATACACTTTATTGATCCCGTGGGAAATTATGGTATCACAGCAGCACAACTTAAATCATTACATGAATAGTTACAGTTACATAGGAAATTAGATCAAACACCTGCTCCTAAAATACCATAACTTTAGAACAGGACCACCATACATGCCCCAGAGTGCCTTTCTGAAAACAGCCTTTCCAACAGAAAGGGGAATAATCAGTGATCATGTGAGCCAACTTACCTGGAAACAGATACCACCTTGTATGAATTTATATAATTTCTTCTAGGTGATTTATACAAGCTGAGGTCCTATAAGTCCATTCCGAGGCGCCCACCATGGTTGAGGGAAGAATATAAAAGATAGCTCTTACGCCCATTTTATCATGTATGACAGCTTCCCATCTTCCAACAGGACGTTTAAAAAAAAACTATATAAACTTGAGATCCCTTTAATATTTTATTCCCCTTGTGAAAAAATCTATGTAGAGAAAGAGGAAGTGAAATGTACTAAATGTCAGATCCTGTACTAAGGAGATGTCTCACGTGGAGGTATTAATAAAGACAGTTTCGATGTAATCAAAATTTGTCAACCCTCTCCAAAAAGGATATTAAGTGAGAATCTCTAGACAAAGCCACCTATTTAGAAATGGCACTTTTTTCCCAATTAGCAAGGCTTAAATAAGGGATATAAGTTTCAAAGGATGTAATTGAAATAACCAATAAAAGAAAAGAGAGATTCCCTTTACCCCACCTCCTCCACCGATACAAAACAGAGGAGACAGTAGGGAGGTCAAAAATTGTATTAGATGGTTTTATTAACTCTACACTTCCACAGGGCTTCAAGTAGTTAATTTTTTTAGTGGTCAACAAATTATTATTTTCAAATAATCATTTCTTTCCTTCTAGGTATGGTAACGGCTTCTAACCTTAAGCCACAATAACCCATTTGTGTGTAAAGTATTTCCCTCGTTCTAAACATGTCAAGGGTTTCTCCCCTGTGTGAATTCATTGGTGTTTTGCAAGATTTGATTTTTAATTAAAACATCTCTCACATTCTGAACATGAAAAAGGCTTCTACCCTGTGTGAATTTTCTGATGTGTAACAAGAGTTGACTTTTGGTTAAAACATCTCCCACATTCTGAACATGAAAAAGGATTCTCCCCTGTGTGAGTTCTCTGATGTGTAACAAGACGTGATTGATCTGCAAAACATCTCCCATATTCTGAACATAAAAAAGGCTTCTCCCGTGTGTGAATTTTCTGATGTGTAACAAGAGTTGATTTTTGGTTAAAACATCTCCCACATTCTGAACATGAAAAAGGCTTCTCCCCTGTGTGAGTTCTCTGATGTGTAACAAGACGTGATTGATCTGCAAAACATCTCCCACATTCTGAACATAAAAAAGGCTTCTCCCGTGTGTGAATTTTCTGATGTGTAACAAGAGTTGATTTTTGGTTAAAACATCTCCCACATTCTGAACATGAAAAAGGCTTCTCCCCTGTGTGAGTTCTCTGATGTGTAACAAGACATGATTGATCTGCAAAACATTTCCCACATTCTGAACATAAAAAAGGCTTCTCCCCTGTGTGAGTTCTCTGATGTGTAACAAGAGTTGATTTTTGGTTAAAACATTTCCCACATTCTGAACATGAATATGGCTTCTCCCCTGTGTGAGTTCTCTGATGTGTAACAAGATATGATTTTTGGTTAAAACATTTCCCACATTCTGAACATGAAAAAGGCTTCTCACCCGTGTGAATTCTCTGATGTGTAACAAGAAAGGTTTTTTGGTTAAAACATTTCCCACATTCTGAACATAAAAATGGCTTCTCCCCTGTGTGACTTCTCTGGTAACTAACAGATTCTGAAGAAAATCTTTTCTTCCTGGTGTGAATTTTTTTATTAATTTTTTTATATTCTGAGGTTGAAAATGTTTTTTTTGCTGTAAGAGCTCTTAGATTTTTAATACTGCTTTTGGGACATTTTTTTTTCTTAATAGTCTGTGATGAATTAGAAGGTAAGACTTGTTTAATAAAATCAGATAATAAATCTTTGCCGCAAAGGGATGATGGTATATCTGGAATAGAGGCATTCACTTCAGTTATATCTTGTGTAATATCAAGGTCATCTGATTTAACAATTGAAGATGTCAGTTGAGCCTCAAATCTCCTGGTACAGTCATCTGCCAAGAATAAATTTTTTTTTCAATAATACATACAAATTTATAAATATAATTTATAAAAGAGCTTGTAACGCCGTTACCGGCAACCCTGCACTGTCCTGCACCCTTTCCCCAGTGCAGGTCGCCTGGGAGTGCGCTTAGCTCACATATTCTTAAAGGACCAGTGTGCACCCAGAAGTTCTTCACAACCTATGGCCGAAAGACACTAGGTATTTAAGGCATTCTCCACCTATGGGAGGTGCCTGGGCAATGTGGTCTATCCTTAAGAAACGCGTTGTCAGTTACCATGCCGCTTGCTGAGTCTTATGCTGTGTGTGTTAACACGTGTCTGTGTCCTTTTATCTACTGTAGATGGTGCATCTATCTATACCAGCTATGCCTGCCGTATCTGCTGCACCTGTTGTATCAGCCATAGCTGCTGCACCCAACCACATCAGTGAATGTCAGTATTCAATCGCCTACCCCTGCGGTTAGCTGTCACAGTAAAAAGACTCTCTGGTGTAGCATCTGGTGGCTACCTCCCAGCACAAACCTATACTCCCCATCAGAAGCTAAACATGTGAACATATAAGTTCTGCTTCTTGGAAGAAAAGGAAAAAAAAACAAAAAGCACCCGGGAGTGAAGGTGTTAAACTTTAGAAACCATGTGGGTGGGCTGCCCGGCCTCCATTTACCTACTGTGGGATAAGGGTCTGTGCGCACATTTGCTTTTTTTCTTGCTTTTTGGTTGCATTTTAAACTGCACTATGTCAATGACAAAATGCATGTTTTGCTTCCCCAGCAAAATGTATGAGAAGTCAGAATTTCCATCCGCACGTTGCTTTTTTTAGGCAGCGTTTTGTTTCACAAATATTTGTCAAAATTGTAGCCTAAAAAAATCAGCATGTCACTTCTTCATTGCGTTTTGTGAACATTTTCCACGCATTGACTTCTCAATCGCAAAACATTCTGTCCAACACGTGGCGAAAACGCATTGAAAACGCAGACAAAACGCATGCGTTTTGACCGGTTTTTTTTGTCAAATGCAGTGTTTACATTTGTCAAAAGGCTGCAGTTTTGTTGTCAAATCAGAACGCAGCATGCGGACATAGCTTAATTGTAACCTTCCTCATATGTTACAGTTACCCTGTGCCGAACTTTGGATAAAAACGCCCCTATCAGCACATTCAGCAGAAGGGAGAGAAGGATCCATCAATAAGATGCCGAGATTCTAGGAAGATGGATTCATTGCTCTCAGTGGGAGAAACAATAAGAATCTTGTAGTTATGATACTTATTAATGGCGAATAAAAATAAAATAAATGTTACAAAGCAAGGTTTCCAGACTACTTAGGTCTCTTCATCAACTACAAGATTATTATTTTATTTCTCCCACTGAGAGCAATCAATCTTTATTCAACTGGCAAACACGGCACCAAACTAAGAATGTAGGACGTCACCAGCATCATTACCCTCCGCTTTCTCTTAGACCCGCAACACACATCTGTTTTTTTTGTACGTGTGCGGTACGTATTTGCACGTACCGGAGACACGTACACATGGAGACCCATGTTATTCAATGGTAGATGGCACACACACATAAAATCACACGGAACGTGTGTCCGTGTGATAAGTACGTGTGTGCGCTTTTCTGCACGGACGACATGTCCGTTTTTGGCCGGCAGCACGCAGGCACGGACCCGCTAAAGTCTATGGGTCCGTGCCTGCACGGACTGCACACGGAGTATGTCCGTGTTCAGCACGTTTCGTGCGTGTGCGTTTTTACACTAGCGATCTTATTTTTATTTTTTTTAAATTAAATTCAGTATACTTACCTTTTTTTCTGCTGTTCTCAGTCATACTTACATTGGCGCTCGTTTTTTTCTTCCCCTGGCTCATACCGCGTTATGGGGAGCCCCCCAGCCTAACAATATCAGTCAGCAGCCGCACAGAATTGCCGCATACATTATATGCGACAGTTCTGGGACTGTACCCGGCTCTTCCCGATTTGCCCTGGTGCATTGGCATTCGGGGTAATAAGGAGTTTTTGGCAGCCCATAGCTGCCAATGAGTCCTAGATTAATGATGTCAGGCGTCTCCCCGAGATACCTTCCATGATTAATCTGTAAATTACAGTAAATAAACACACACCCGAGCAATCCTTTATTAGAAAAAAACACTAACAAATTGCCTTTTTCACCAATTTTATAAGCCCGAAAAAGCCCTCCATGTCCGGCGTAATCCAGGATGGTCCAGCGTCGCATCCAGCTGTGCTGCATGAAGGTGACCGGAGCTGCAGAAGACACCGCCGCTCCTGTCAGCTCCACGCAGCTAATGAAGGGAATAGCGCGATCAGCTGTATTCAGCGTTGGCCGCGAGTAACCTCAGTGACAGATCAGCTGATCGCGCTATTCCCTTCATTAGCTGCGTGGAGCTGACAGGAGTGGATGTGTCTTCTGCAGCTCCGGTCACCTTCATGCAGCAGAGCTGGAAGCGACGCTGGACCATCCTGGATTACGCCGGACATGGAGGGCTTTTTCGGGCTTATAAAATTGGTGAACAAGGCAATTTGTCAGTGTTTTTTTTTCTAATAAAGGATTGTTCGGGTGTGTGTGTTTATTTACTGTAATTTACAGATTAATCATGGAAGGTATCTCGGGGAGACGCCTGACATCATTAATCTAAGACTTATTGGCAGCTATGGGCTGCTAAAAACTCCTTATTACCCCGAATGCCAATGCACCAGGGCGAATCGGGAAGAGCCGGGTACAGTCCCAGAACTGTCGCATATAATGTATGCGGCAATTCTGTCCGGCTGCTGACTGATATTGTTAGGCTGGGGGGCTCCCCATAACGTGGGGCTCCCCATCCTGAGAATACCAGCTGTGAGACTGTGACCGGGGTTATCTATGACGGCCGGTATGTCTCGCCCCGGTTGTGCTCACTCCATGATAATCCACTATAGGGTTAATGCTGTTTCCCTACAGGCTGAAGGAAGGGTTAAATAGATTCAGGAACAAGGGCAGGTGTGCCGGGTGTGAGGGAGTGATCACATCTCCCTGAGTTCTCTGCCGGAAAGGCACATATGTACTATTGTGGACTTTTTCTTTGGAATAAACCGTGTGCTGTGAACCTTGGTGCCTGGATCCCGTGTCTTCTGCAGCGCAGCCGACGACGCTACCTCACATATGGTGGAGAATCGGCGGGCATGACAGCCGGTGAGGTGTAGCATCCATCCCTGGTGACCCAGCTGCGCATGTCCTGGATTCGAGCGGCTATACTACAGCCCAAACCCGGCGACGCCATGGAGGACATAATAAAGCATTTGGCTCAGGCTAATGCACAGCAGCAACAGGCTAATGCACAGCAGCAACAGGCTAATGCACAGCAGCAACAGACCAATGCACACCTGTTCCAATCCTTGCAAGTGCAGGAAAAAAAATTCCAAGAACAGATGGATCAGGCCAATGCACGTCAGCAGCAATCCTTGCAATTGCAGGAAAAAAGGCACCAAGAACAGATGGTTCTCCTGGCCAAGTCGATCCGTGCCGGACCGGCAGCAACAACCCCGGGACCGGGTGACGACGGCAGTGTCCGGAAAGCGGTGAGACAAGCATTACAAAAGATGACCCCGGGGGATGATGTGGAAGCGTTCCTGGCGGTGTTTGAACGGGTGGCCGAACGGGAAAAGCTGCCGACCCCGCAGTGGGCTGAGGTATTGTCACCCTATCTGACGGGGGAACCCCAAAAAGCATACCTGGACCTCTGTACCGAGGACGCCATTGACTATGTGACCCTGAAAGCCGAAATACTGGCTCGGTTGGGGGTGAATACCTATGTACGGGCTCAGCGGGTAAATCAGTGGTTCTATGAGGAAGCCAAACCCGTACGCTCCCAGGCCTATGACTTGTTGCATCTTGTAAAAAAGTGGTTGCAGCCTGACACTCTGAGCCCGGCGCAAATGGTGGAAAGGGTAGTAGTGGATCGTTTTGTGCGCACTTTACCCGTCACCATTCAACGGTGGGTCGGACAGGGTGACCCGAGTACACTGGACCAATTAGTGTCCCTGGTAGAGCGGCATGTGGCTACGCAGGACTTGATACGGGACACTGAGACTTTGCGTACCGCCCGTCGGTCCGGCCCCTCCAAGCCTAGGGCCAAGGACCCACCGCTGACACCGGTGCGGGAGTCCGCTACCGTCCCGTCTGAAGCCGCACCCTCCGTCCCTGAGGTCCGGAAAACTATGTACCCTAAACGACAACTCGTCAAGGGGGTGTCCTTCCCTATTAGATGTTGGCGGTGCCAGCGGGTGGGACATATGGAAGCCCAGTGTCCACTCACCACGGAGCCCATGGATTGTGGGGTTACCCGGCGGGGTTCAATGTATGCTCAGGTGGTGTGTACCGCTGACCTGGTCTACCCAGAGACTGAGCCCCACTTGTGCCAAATTCAGGTGAATGGATGTCCGGTTACAGGATTGTTGGATTCCGGAAGCTTAGTGACCCTTGTGCGATCAACCCTAAGGGCTAAAGTAAAGGCCACAGGACGTACCGTGGGGGTGGTTTGCATACATGGGGACCGCCGAGACTATCCCACGGGGATAGTCACCATCACAGCACCTTGCGGTCAGGTGCAACATGAGGTGGGACTTATTAATACTCTTCCCTATGATGTGATCCTAGGAAGGGATCTGCCCTATTTTTGGACTTTATGGAAGGGACCTCCTAAGTCCCCTCAGATATTGGTCAGTCCGGGACCTGAGCCCTACAATCCTGAATCCGGGACGCCTGCCGTAGGGGTCCCCATGATAGGGACAGGATGTGAACCTGATAGGTCGCCCCTAGAGGTATTGGCAGGAGAGGCTGAGACGGTCGAGCCCATCCCGGAGTTGGAGGCGTCCCCGGATACGTTTGGGACAGCCCCACTCCAGGACCCTACATTAATACATGCCCGGAGTCGGGTGACAGTAGTTGACGGGGTGGCACAGCTGCCTGGTGCCCAGGTAAGATACCCCCATTTCGCTCTTAAGCAGGATTTACTATACCGGGTAGATGAAATACGGGGCGTGGGGGTAGAGCAGTTGGTGGTGCCCCAGCCGGCGGGTCCTCGACTTGGCTCATAAACACCTGATGAGTGGTCACCTAGGGGTCAAGAAAACGCAGGAGCGAATATTGCAAAGGTTCTATTGGCCCGGGGTCTTTGGGGAGGTAAAACGGTTCTGCGAAACCTGCCCGGAGTGTCAGCTTACCGCACCCCTGACCCACTTTCGCAGTCCGTTGGTACCGTTACCCATTATAGAAGTCCCTTTTGAACGGATAGGGATGGATCTGGTGGGGCCCCTCGTAAAGTCTGCTCGAGGGCACCAGCATATCCTAGTGATCGTTGACTATGCCACCCGGTATCCAGAGGCGATACCTCTCAGACATACTGCAGCAAAGCTTATAGCTCGGGAGTTGTTTGCTGTGTTCTGCCGGGTGGGGTTGCCCAAGGAGATCCTTACGGATCAGGGGACCCCATTCATGTCTAAAGTGACCAAAGAGCTATGCCGGCTACTCCAGATCAAGCAGTTGCGTACGTCTGTGTATCATCCTCAGACGGATGGTTTAGTGGAACGATTCAATAAAACCCTGAAAACCATGCTAAGAAGGGTGATTTCAAAAGACGGGAAAGACTGGGATATGATGCTTCCCTATTTGATGTTTGCCATCCGAGAGGTGCCACAGGCATCCACGGGGTTTTCGCCTTTTGAATTGTTATACGGGCGACATCCCCGGGGATTGTTGGACCTGGCAAAAGAAACCTGGGAGCAGGAGCCCACCCCCCATAAAAGTGTGATTGAACACATTTTGGGTATGCAGAACCGCATAAGCGCGGTCATGCCAATTGTGAAGGAGCATTTACAGGAGGCTCAGGCCGCGCAAAGCGGCCGCTACAATAGACAAGCCACCGTGCGGACCTTTAAACCCGGGGATCGGGTGTTGGTATTGATTCCCACGGCGGAGAGTAAATTCCTGGCTCAGTGGCAAGGCCCCTACGAGATAAAGGAAAGAGTCGGGGTGGTTAACTATAAAGTATTGCAGCCCGGTAGGCGGAAACCTGAACAAATATACCATGTCAACCTATTAAAACCTTGGCAGGAACGGGAAAGCCTGATGGCTGTTTTTTCCCCATCTCCCTCCTCTTCGGGTCGTTCACCTCCGGCTCCAGCGACCTCCGGAGAGGACGAACCGGAAGTAAGGATTGGAGAAGCCCTCACCAAGACTCAGAGGCGAGAGGCCAGACGGTTGGTTCAGCAGAACCCCGATGTCTTCTCCGAGCTGCCCGGTAGGACCAGTCTGATACGACATGATATTGTCACCGAGCCCCACCTGAAGGTACGCCTGAAGTCATACCGAGTACCGGAGGCTCGACGACAAGCCATATCGGAGGAAGTAAAGACAATGTTACGCCTGGGGGTCATCGAAAAATCCCGGAGTGAATGGGCTAGTCCGATTGTCCTAATACCAAAACCCGATGGCTCCTTAAGGTTCTGCAATGACTTTAGGAGATTGAACGAAATATCCAAGTTTGATCTCTACCCCATGCCCCGGGTGGATGAGCTGATTGATAGGCTGGGACAGGCGCGATATTTTACCACGCTCGACCTGACCAAGGGGTACTGGCAGGTGCCACTAACGGAGTCCGCCAAGGAGAAAACCGCTTTTGTTACGCCGGAGGGTCTCTTCCACTATGTTGTCTTGCCTTTTGGGTTACATGGCGCTCCGGCCACGTTCCAGAGGTTGATGGACTTAGTGCTGGAACCCCACCAGGAGTATGCATCAGCGTACCTGGATGACATCATTATTTACAGCTCTGATTGGCAGACTCACTTGGAACAGGTACAAGCGGTGGTGGACGCGCTTCGAACAGCCGGATTGACAGCCAATCCCAAGAAATGTGCATTGGGACTCACGGAAGCCCGCTACTTGGGCTACGTGATAGGCCAAGGAGTGATTAAGCCCCAAATTAACAAGGTCGAGGCGATCCAGAAGTGGCCTAGACCCCTGACCACGAAGCAGGTTAGGGCCTTCCTGGGTATCGTGGGGTACTACAGGAGGTTTGTAAAGGATTTTGCGGGACTATCAGCCCCCTTGACGGACCTTCTCAAAGGCAAGAAGTCCGTCATGGTGCGCTGGACTCCGCAGGCCGAGGACTCCTTCCGGGCCCTGAAGGAGGTCCTGTGCGGACAGCCCGTTCTGGTCAACCCTGATTTCCGGAAGGAGTTCATAGTACAGACTGACGCCTCGGAGGTCGGCCTGGGGGCAGTGCTGTCTCAGGTGGTTCAGGGGGAGGAACACCCCGTCACCTTCTTGAGTAGGAAGCTCACCCCTCCCGAGCGGAATTATAGCGTAGTGGAGAAGGAGTGCCTGGCGATCAAGTGGGCCTTGGAGTCCCTACGCTATTACCTGCTGGGACGGCAGTTTCGCTTGGTGACGGATCACTCTCCACTGGTCTGGATGAGGTCCGCCAAGGAACGGAATGCCCGGGTTACCCGGTGGTTCCTTTCTCTGCAGAACTTCCGGTTTACGGTTGAACACCGGGCCGGTAGGTTGCAGGGCAACGCCGATGTCTTGTCCCGCGGCCCGTGTTTGATGGCAGGAGTTCAACCCCGCACGCTTGAACTGAGGGGGGGGGTATGTGAGACTGTGACCGGGGTTATCTATGACGGCCGGTATGTCTCGCTCCGGTTGTGCTCACTCCATGATAATCCACTATAGGGTTAATGCTGTTTCCCTACAGGCTGAAGGAAGGGTTAAATAGATTCAGGAACAAGGGCAGGTGTGCCGGGTGTGAGGGAGTGATCACATCTCCCTGAGTTCTCTGCCGGAAAGGCACATATGTACTATTGTGGACTTTTTCTTTGGAATAAACCGTGTGCTGTGAACCTTGGTGCCTGGATCCCGTGTCTTCTGCAGCGCAGCCGACGACGCTACCTCACACAGCCTTCAACCGTATAGCTTTATCTGGCTGGTATTAAAATTGGGGGGGACCGCAAGCCGTTTTTTTAAATTATTTATTTATTTATTTTACTGCACAGTATAGACACGCCCACCGGCTGCTGTGATTGGGTGCAGTGAGACAGCTGTCACTCAGCGTGGGGGGCGTGTCTGACTGCAACCAATCATAGGCGTCTGTGGGTGGGGAAAGCAGGGAATACGAGATTGATTAATGAGCGGCCGGCATATTCAAAGTAATTGTTGCCGCGTATTCTCTGCACAGCTGTTCCTCGCCGCGCTGGTGATCGGGGAGCGGTAAGTATGAGAGAGGATTGCTCACTTCAGTCACTCGGGGGATTAGCGGTCACTGGTGAATCCTTCACAGGTGACCGCTAATCAGTACGCGGCACACAGACAGAGCCGCGGCATGACAATGAAGTTGGGTGAAGTTCACCCGAGTTCATTCTCATCGCGCAACTCTGTCTGCTGTCAGCCGACATGTATCAACGACATTGTGCAACACACAAACGGACATTCCACACGGACATTCCACGTACACATACACGGGCATTTTACACGTACGCACGGCTCGCATACGCCATCATACGGATGCCATACGTACCGGAGAAACGCCCCAAAAAAACGGAACACGGACACAAAAAACGGACCGTGTCACACGGACGTTTTTTATGCGGAAGTGTGTTTTAGGCCTTATGGGTCCACCATACAGATTAGATCTTTCTTCCCATGATTTTCTAAGTTGTCTGCACATTCTACGTACGCTGTTATTTGGCTTTGCAGATTAGAGATCTGGGCAGCTGAGGGTCAACATCTTCTAATTTCAGGGGATAGAACATATCCTACCTATAAGATCTGGCTGATCCAGATCTCACTCAGAAGGGCGTCCAATGCCCAAAATAATGGGGACAGTTTTGGGTGGAGGAGCATGTGGTGGTCTAGCAGCAGAATGGTGACCATTTGATATGGCCGGACTACAACCCTGATAAAGCAGCCATAGACAGTGACTGAGAAGAATCTGTGACTTCTCTGCATTTAGTGGTCACTACTCACCTGGGTAGTCATATGTAGGAGTCTCCTCTTTACTCCGCTCATCACCCCTCACATATGTCTCTGTAGTATTAATATGGATCAGATCTTCACCCTGAAACAAATATTGTAAAAGTCACAGACAGATGGAGAAGTCACATCTATGATCAGCTCTAATCCTGCCATCTCCACCTCTCTCATTACACAAGTATAACACATATAATACTGGAGGATAAAACAAGACTGAGCACAAGACCTTCACAGCCATCTACACATCATATGGAGATTTCATGACATCTTCTCTCCATCTACCTGATGATCCTGAGGAACATTGGGATCTTCAAGTTTACAGTCCTGTGACAGAAGAGGACAGGGACATCTCTCTGGCGTTGTCCTCTTTCTGGATAGAACTGGAGGAGACACATACAGGGACTGAATTCATTCCTTACATACAGATAATTATAGGCCGTATGTATTTGGTCCTGTCCATTACCTGGTGATGTGAGGGACTGGGGAACCTCCATCATGACGTCCTTGTACATATCTTTGTGGCCTTCTAAATACTCCCACTCTTCCATGGAGAAATAGACGGTGACATCCTGACACCTTATAGGAACCTGAAACATATAATGATACCATCATCCCCCGATCCCTTCATAGCGTTACTGTATAATGTCCCAGCATTGCCATCAGTGCCACCTCTCCAGTCAGCAGCTCAATCATCTTGTAGGTGAGTTCTAGGATCTTCTGGTCATTGATGTGCTCATGTATGATGGGGTGAAGTGGAGGCTCCGTGATTGGGCTCAGGGGTCTTCCCTCAGACACAGGGTCCTGACAGCGCTCACTAGAGGTCTTCTTCACTACTGTGTAATCCTGGTTATGGAGAGACACAGTAATAAATCTCACTACAGACATTCCCAGAGTCCTCACCTCTCCAGTTCTGTCCATCTGTTATTCCCATAGATAAGAATGATGTAATGTGACGTCATCAGAATCTCTTACCTCTCCAGTAAGCCAGAAGAGGATCTCTAGGTTGAGGTGTAATAGCCTCTCCACCATCTTGTCCCTGTCCCTATCCAACCTTCACGGGGAAATCAGGAGAATTCTCTTCTATAGAAGACCTCCACTGAGAGGATCCGATATTGTAGGGATCTGAATGGGGAGAAGATGACGATGTAACATCATAAAGAATCGGAAAAAGAATCCAGCGCAGTCCTCAGAGTGTAGATTTTAAAATCATCGGCGTTTATTCATGAAAATCCAATAAAAAGATAATGTACAAAGCGGTCAGCAGGAAAATACAGGGGATTACAAGGACCCCATCGAACTACGTGTTTCGACACATAGTCTTACTCATGTTCAAATGAGGAAAGAATGTCGGTTTCCTAAATGGTGTAGCACACACCCACCGTAATTGCATGCACATGTGGATTACCTACATGGATTCTATATACATAGTAAGTGGTTGCAATGCGGTTTTATAGATGAAGACAAAGAGAATGTGAAAGTGAAAAAGAGTGTGGATTAAAAAAGTAATAAAATCACATGATTCTAAACATGTATATCTTTATATTCTATGCATGCATTGACTATATATTCTGCATTAATATAATATATCATATTTATAAGATTTTGGAAAAATAATCTTTACATCAATAATACAATTATTCATATAGAAATAAGAAATATATTGCAGAATATAGTAAATGCATGCATTGTTCTGATCCATATTCATATGTTAGTCATATACATCAATTATTTGTTATCTATGATGGAGGATTTAATCATACATATTTATTATAATGTTAGTTATAAATTTGGTATCAAAGAACAATATTTATGTCTAAATAGATGGCTTTCCTATTTTTTTGGTAACATGCACTTTCATTTTGACCAGTCATTTTGTGTTATTATTTATATTTTAAATGGAGAAAATTTGCAATATCATATTTATCCATACATTTAGATTCATATTTCTATAGAATTATTTTGAAGTCCGCCCCATAAACTACACTATAAGATTCATTATAAAACATTGTAGATTTATTATAGCTCCCCAATTCTTCATTAATCCTAATATCATCATATCAAGGATATAACCATAAATTCATTAATTTCTGGAAGGATTAATAAAAGTACAATATAGTTGTATTACAAGATTATTATAATGGTTCTACATATAGTTGTAATATTAATTGTAGTCTAGTTTATTTCAAATTCGGCTATTTTATATCCATGTGAAATTAAATAGATTCACATGAGTCATGAGTGGAAGATGTTATTATTTTCATTTAATAATGGATCTTAGATCGAATAAGTAAGTGAAAGTGCAAATTTAATCCATTTTAACAAAGTAATTATCTTGTCAAATTAATTAAAAACTACAACATCTTCAAAAGAGAGTGCACTAAGAGGATCTCCACAGCCTCATATATTAATAATGTAATATGAGGTCCTGGCGATTGTTCATACCATAAGGTATTCTAGTCTCAAGGGTGAGGATCCAATATTTTTCCCTATTAAGGAGGTTCCTCCTATGGTCTCCTCCCCGAGTAGGTTTGTATACTTTTTCAATGCCTAGGAACTTGAAGCTGTGGAGATCGCCTCCGTGCGCTGTCTGAAAGTGTCTAGACGCAGCTGAGACTGAAACAGCCTGGGGATTAATCGCATCTTAAAGGTGCCGTCTTATTCTGGTTTTAAGTGGTCCTGTTGTGCATCCTGTGTACTGAAGATTACAGGTAGTACATACAATAAGATAAATGACATGATTTGTATTACAATTAATAAATTCATTGATATTGAATTCTTTAAGGTACTGTCACACATAACGAGATCGCTAGCGAGATCGCAGCTGAGTCACCGTTTTGGTGACGCAGTAGCGATCCCGTTAGCAATCTCGTTATGTGTGACACTTACCAGCGATCAGGCACCTGCTGTGAGATCGCTAGTCGTTGCTGAATGGTCCAGGTCATTTTCTTCAAAGGCGACATCCTGCTGGGCAGGACACATCGCTGTGTTTGACACTGTGTGACAGGGTCACAATGACTGCTGAGATCGTTATACAGGTCGCTACTGCGACCTGTATTGTTCCTGCATCGCTGGTAAGATCTGACTGTGTGACATCTCACCAGCGACCTCCCAGCGACTTACCTGCGATCCCTATCAGGTCGCATCGTTTTCGGGATCGCTGGTAAGTCGTTGTGTGTGACTGGGCCTATAAGATTTTTAATTGATTTGAAGGTGCGACTTTTTGGTGCATGATTACAAGCTTTGCATTTTGTGGCTCCACACCTGAAAAATCCCCTTAAATCCAACCAGCAACCACTATTATGTTTATTATTTTCAGTACTGGTAAAAAGGCTGGGGGATAGGAGATTGCCAAGTGTAGGAGCTTTTCTCGCTTTATATCCTATTCCTCCTTGCATTATGTTTTTTAATTTCAGGTCCTCATTTAAGATAGGTAGATACTTTTTTATAATATTGATAATCTGTGGGAACTGGTTACTATAATTTGTTACAAAGCTAATATTAATTATGATGTTTCTTATTATTTTTGTTCTTATAAAGTAAATCTTTCCGGTCCATTTTTTTCACTATATTTTTTGCTCTGTTTAGTATCCAGCTGTGATATCGTCTATTAGCTAGTCGAGCACAAACATTGTTTCTTCAATCACATAATCCCTATATTCAGTGCAATTTCTCTTAGTGCGAATCAGCTCTCCAACCGGTATATTAATTTTAGTATGAAATGTGTGACAGGAATTAGCCGTTAAAATAGAATTACAGGCAGTCGGTTTTCTATATGGAGTTACAATCAGGTGGTTGGTACTGCCCACTGATAATGTTATATCTAAAAAGTTTATTGTTGTATCGTGGGTTTCTGTTGTAAATTTTAAATTAAATTCATTTGAGTTGATGTAATTAGAAAAATGTGTGATTACACGCGGTTCACCAACCCAAATCAGCAGCATGTCATCCAGGTATCTGCCATACCAAAGGATGCTGCTGCTGAATGGGTTGGTGTCACTGTACAGGAACTCTTCCTCCCACCTCGCCATGACTATATTAGCCAGCGAGGGGGAGAAACAAGCCCCCATACTGACGCCTCTGCACTGTAAATAATATTGGTTGTCAAATGAAAAATAATTATGCTGCAAGAGAAACTGCACTGCCATCAGAATAAAGTCTTTGAGTTCAGTTTGGACAACGACCTTATTGCTACATTGTGTGGGATTGAAGGATATAAGGAAATTACATCGCATGAGAGCCATTGGTAATGTTGTTTCCATTGAAAATCATCTAGTGCCTTCACTATTTCTTTTGTATCTTTAATAAACCCTGGTATATTATAAACTAGGGGTTGTAGGAACTGATCCACCCAGCCTCCTAGTTTTTCCCCCAAAGACCCAATGCCAGAGACAATGGGTCTGAGGGGGGGTGGGAAAATGTTTCTCCCCCTCGCTGGCTAATATAGTCATGGCGAGGTGGGAGGAAGAGTTCCTGTACAGTGACACCAACCCATTCAGCAGCAGCATCCTTTGGTATGGCAGATACCTGCATGATATGCTGCTGATTTGGGTTGGTGAACCGCGTGTAATCACACATTTTTCTAATTACATCAACTCAAATGAATTTAATTTAAAATTTACAACAGAAACCCACGATACAACAATAAACTTTTTAGATATAACATTATCAGTGGGCAGTACCAACCACCTGATTGTAACTCCATATAGAAAACCGACTGCCTGTAATTCTATTTTAACGGCTAATTCCTGTCACACATTTCATACTAAAATTAATATACCGGTTGGAGAGCTGATTCGCACTAAGAGAAATTGCACTGAATATAGGGATTACGTGATTGAAGAAAACAATGTTTGTGCTCGACTAGCTAATAGAGGATATCACAGCTGGATACTAAACAGAGCAAAAAATATAGTGAAAAAAATGGACAGGAAAGATTTACTTTATAAGAACAAAAATAAGAAGAAACATCATAATTAATATTAGCTTTGTAACAAATTATAGTAACCAGTTCCCACAGATTATCAATATTATAAAAAAATATCTACCTATCTTGAATGAGGACCCGAAATTAAAACACATAATGCAAGGAGGAATAGGATATATAGCGAGAAAAGCTCCTACACTTGGCAATCTCCTATCCCCCAGCCTTTTTACCAGTACTGAAAATAATAAACATAATAGTGGTTGCTGGTTGGATTTAAGGGGATTTTTCAGGTGTGGAGCCATAAAATGCAAAGCTTGTAATCATGCACCAAAAAGTCGCACCTTCAAATCAATTAAAAAACTTAAAGAATTCAATATCAATGAATTTATTAATTGTAATACAAATCATGTCATTTATCTTATTGTATGTACTACCTGTAATCTTCAGTACACAGGATGCACAACAGGACCACTTAAAACCAGAATAAGACGGCACCTTTCAGATGCGATTAATCCCCAGGCTGTTTCAGTCTCAGCTGCGTCTAGACACTTTCAGACAGTGCACGGAGGCGATCTCCACAGCTTCAAGTTCCTAGGCATTGAAAAAGTATACAAACCTACTCGGGGAGGAGACCATAGGAGGAAACTCCTCAATAGAGAAACATATTGGATCCTCACCCTTGAGACTAGAATACCTTATGGTATGAACAATCGCCAGGACCTCATATTACATTATTAATATATGAGGCTGTGGAGATCCTCTTAGTGCACTCTCTTTTGAAGATGTTGTAGTTTTTAATTCATTTGACAAGATAATTACTTTGTTAAAATGGATTAAATTTGCACTTTCACTTACTTATTCGATCTAAGATCCATTATTAAATGAAAATAATAACATCTTCCACTCATGACTCATGTGAATCTATTTAATTTCACATGGATATAAAATAGCCGAATTTGAAATAAACTAGACTACAATTAATATTACAACTATATGTAGAACCATTATAATAATCTTGTAATACAACTATATTGTACTTTTATTAATCCTTCCAGAAATTAATGAATTTATGGCTATATCCTTGATATGATGATATTAGGATGAATGAAGAATTGGGGAGGGATAATAAATCTACAATGTTTTATAATGAATCTTATAGTGTAGTTTATGGGGCAGACTTCAAAATAATTCTATAGAAATATGAATCTAAATTTATGGATAAATATGATTTTGCAAATTTTCTCCATTTAAAATATAAATAATAACACAAAATGACTGGTCAAAATGAAAGTGCATGTTACCAAAAATATAGGAAAGCCATCTATTTAGACATAAATATTGTTCTTTGATACCAAATTTATAACTAACATTATAATAAATATGTATGATTAAATCCTCCATCATAGATAACAAATAATTGATGTATATGACTAACATATGAATATGGATCAGAACAATGCATGCATTTACTATATTCTGCAATATATTTCTATATGAATAATTGTATTATTGATGTAATTATTATTTTTCCAAAATCTTCTAAATATGATATATTATATTAATGCAGAAAATATAGTCAATGCATGCATAGAATATAAAGATATACATGTTTAGAATCATGTGATTTTATTACTTTTATAATCCACACTCTTTTTCACTTTCACATTCTCTTTGTCTTCATCTATAAAACCGCATTGCAACCACTTACTATGTATATGGAATCCATGTAGGTAATCCACATGTGCATGCAATTACGGTGGGTGTGTGCTACACCATTTAGGAAACCGACATTCTTTCCTCATTTGAACATGAGTAAGACTATGTGTCGAAACGCGTAGTTCGATGGGGTCCTTATAACCTGTAATCCCCTGTATTTTCCTGCTGACCGCTTTGTACATTATCTTTTTATTGGATTTTCATGAATAAACGCCGATGATTTTAAAATCTACACTCTGAGGACTGCGCTGGATTCTTTTTCCTATATCGTATATTTGGCAGCCAAGCCTTCCCTGCGCTGGGTCCATATAGATAGCGGTGAACAGCAACTCGGTGAGCTGAACTTTTTCTTTTTTCTTGGGCAAATCATAAAGAATCCACTGTAATAATACAATTACTGGAGAGAATAAGGGGAAACATATAATGAGAACATTCTGGGGGAACATTATACTGTGTGGGGCAAAAAGGGGCCGAGAACTGACGGCAAAAAGGACCCGAGAACCGATGGCAGAAAGGGGCCAAGGACTGAAAGGGGCTGAGGACTGAGGGCAGAAAGGGGGCGAGGACCGAAAGGGGCCGAGGACCAAGGGCAGAAAGGGGCCGAGGATCGAAAGGGGCCGAGGACTGAGGGCAGAAAGGGGCCGAGGACCGAGGGCAGAAAGGGAGACAAGGACCTAGGGCAGAAAGGGGGCCGAGGACCGAGTGCAGAAAGGGGGCCGAGGGTAGAAAGGGGGCCGAGGACTGAGGGTAGAAAGTGGGCCGAGGACCGAGGGCAGAAAGGGACTGAGGACCGAGGGCAGAAAGGGGCTGAGGACCGAGAGCAGAAAGGGGCCGAGGACCGAGAGCAGAAAGGGGCCGAGGACCGAGAGCAGAAAGGGGCCGAGGACTGAGAGCAGAAAGAGGCCCGAGGACTGAGGGAAGAAAGGGGCAGAGGACTGAGGGCAGAAAGGAGTCGAGGACTGAGGGCAGAAAAGGGCCGAGGACTGAGGGCAGATGGGTTTCCTCACTTCCGGCCTCTCATAGTTGGGGCGTCTGTATCTATCAGAGGATAAGGAACAAAACCTCACGATTCATAGAAATCAGCAAGAGAAAAACCCCAAGAAAGTCTCAGAGCTGAAGGGGTTAATGCCCCCTGCTCCAGTAATGGGGAATCTCCACATACCTCCTCCTGCAGAGCTGCACACTGGATATATGGTAGAGTCTAGAATGAGCACAGTGGACAGAGGGACCTCTGCTGACGTCATGCCCATGTGACCGGCCTCTTGTGTGGGAGGAGCATGTAGTTCCTGGCAGTAGTGTACACATAGTGATGGGAAATCTAGTTCATTTTGGTGATTAGTTCACCATGAACTAGTTCACTGAAAAGATTAGTTCAAAAGATTAGTTCATTTAGGGTACTTTCACACTTGCGTTCAGCGGAGTCCGTCACTATGGAGAATAGCGCAGTCCGTTAACGCACTGCGCTATTCTCCATAGACTTGTAAAGACAACGCACTGTAACGCAAGTGTCAGCGTTGCATCCGCTGGACGACGCAGCGTCGTTATTTTGACGCTGTGTCAGGCGGAAGGAACGCTGCATGTAACATTTTTTGAGCGACAGAAACCGTTATTTTTCACTGCGCTGTGTTTTTGGTTCCCAGTGTGTGTGTGGTGTGTTGTGCAGTGCGCGTGTTGCACTGTGTGTGTGTTTTGGGGGGAGGTGTGCACCCCCATCGTGCTCCATCCCCCATGCTGCGCACCCCCCATCGTGCTCCATCCCCCATGCTGCGCACCCCCCATCGTGCTCCATCCCCCATGCTGCGCACCCCCCATCGTGCTCCACCCCCCCATGCTGCGCACCCCCATCCCCCATGCTGCGCACTCCCCATCGTGCTCCATCCCCCATGTTGCGCACCCCCCATCGTACTCCATTGCACAGTGTAAGTGCAGGAGGACAATGCAGAGTGAATGCAGGAGGGGGCAGCAGTGTGAGTGCAGGAGGACAGTGCAGAGTGAGTGCAGGAGGGGGGAGCAGTGTGAGTGCAGGAGGACAGTGCATAGTGAGTGCAGGAGGGGGAGCAGTGTGAAAGCAGGAAGACAGTGCAGAGTGAGTGCAGGAGGGGGGAGCAGAGGAGAGTCCAGCACTTGTGTCTTCTCAGGTCCCCCTGTACCTGCAACAGAAAAAGCAAAAACAGAGGGGACTCAGAGAAATCAGCCAGAGGAGCCCTCAGTGCCCCCCAGTGCTGCCATCCTGTGCCCTCAGCGCCCCCCCCCCCAGTGCTGCCAGCCAGTGCGCTCAGCACCCTCCCCCCAGTACTGCCAGCCTGTGCCCTCAGCGCCCCGCCAGCCTGTGCCCTCAGCACCCCGCCAGCCTGTGCCCTCAGTGCCCCCCCGCAGTGCTGCCATCCCGTGCCCTCAGCGCCCCCCAGTGCTGCCAGCCAGTGTGCTCAGCACCCTTCCCCCCAGTACTGCCAGCCTGTGCCCTCAGCGCCCCGCCAGCCTGTGCCCTCAGTGCCTCCCCGCAGTGCTGCCAGCCTGTGCCCTCAGCGCCCCCCCCGCAGTGCTGCCAGCCTGTGCCCTCAGCCCCCCCGCAGTGCTGCCAGCCTGTGCCCTCAGCGCCCCTCTGCAGTGCTGCCTGCCTGTGCCCTCAGCGCCCCCCCCCCGCAGTGCTGCCAGCTTATGCCTTCAGCACCCTCCAGTGCGGCCAGCTTGGGCCCTCAGCATCTTCCAGCACTGACAGCCTGTGCGCTAAGCATCCCTAGGGCCAGTATGTATGCCCCACAGGCCACCACTATCAGTATGTAGGCTCCACAGGCCCTAGTAATGTGTGTGTGCCCCCACTGACCCCAGTAATGTGTATGCCCCCCACTGACCCCAGTAATGTTTATGCCCCTAGTAATGTGTGTGCCATCCGAGTAACATGGATGCCCCCAGTGATGTCTATGCACTCCCAGTAATGTGTATACCCCTGGTGACCCCAGTAACATATATGCCACACCCAGTGCTGTCTATGCCCCCTGTGTTGTATTTGCCCCCAGCCATCACGCAGTGCGGCCTGCACAGCCACATACCCTAGAGGAGCTGGACGAAGACAAGCGGGGGAGGTGAGTAAGGCTGCTGCCGGCTTCCCCATATTAATACCTCTAATGTGTCTGTGTGTATGACTCTGTGTAGATTTACGTCTGTTTATGTGAATTTTGTGAATTGTTCTTCAAATATATATGTGTGTACTAGCTGTACTATATTCGGCCTCTCTCTCTATCTGTCCATCGGTCGGTCTCCCCCCTTTCTTATACTCACAGCTCACGGGCGTCTCGCTGCACGGCAGTCACACTGCTCTGTCGGCTTTTCCTCTTTTGAAAATGCCGGCCGCTCATTATTCCATCTCATATTCCCTGCTTTCCCCGCGCACCAGCACCTATGATTGGTTACAGTCAGACACGCCCCCACGCTGAGTGACAGCTGTCTCACTGCAACCAATTTCAGTCGCCGGTGGGCAGGTCTACGTCGTGGAGTAAAATAAATAAATAATTTTTAAAAAAAAACGACGTGCGGTCCCCCCCCCCAATTTTTATACCAGCCAGGGTAAAGCCACATGGCTGAAGGCTGGTATTCTCAGGATGGGGAGCTCCACGTTATGGGGAGCTCCCCAGCCTAACAATATCAGCCAGCAGCCGCGCGGAATTGCTGAATCCATTAGATGCGCCAGTCCCGGGACTCTACCCGGCTCATCCTGAATTGACCTGGTGCAATAGCAATCGGGGTAATAAGGAGTTAATGGCAGCCCATAGCTGCCACTAAGTCCTAGGTTAATCATGGCAGGCGTCTCCCCGAGATACCTTCCATGATTAACCTGTAAGTTAAAGAAAATAAACACATACACCCGAAAAAATCCTTTATTTGGAATAAAAGACAAAAAAAAACCACCCTCTTTCACCACTTTATTAATCCACAAATACTCCTCCAGGTCCGATGTAATCCACATGAGGTTCCGCGACACATCCAGCTCTGCTACATGAAGCTGACAGGAGCGGCCACAGACCAGACCGCTCTCTATCAGCTCCATGCAGAAACTGAAGTGAGCCGCACGATCAGCGATGACGTCACTCAGGTTACCCGCGGCCACCGCTGGATCCTCCAACTGTTACAGCAAGTTGCCCGAGTGACTGAAGTGAGCAGTGCGATCAGCGATAACATCACAGGTGAGTTGCGGTCTCAGATGGAGGACTTCAGTTGGCCGCGGGTAACCTGAGTGACGGCACCGCTGATTGCATTGCTGTCCTTCACGGGTGACCACTAACCAGGACGCGACACACAGACAGAACCGCGAGGTGACAATGAAGTCGGGTGAAGTTCATCCGTGTTCATTCTCATCGCGCGTCTCTGTCTGTGTCTGCTGTCAGCGGGCATGTAGCAGAGCTGAATTGACGGGGGAACGCACTGCCAAAATTGCATGCAAAACACATGGAAAATGCGACCAAAATGCATGCGTTTTGGATGCATTTTTATTTTTTACAAACACAGTGTTTACATTTGTCCAGTCTGCCAGAGGGTGCGTTCTTTTCCGCACTGCGCACATACCAAGCTGAGGTCACACTGGCATATCACATGTGATGCGATATGCTAATGACCCTCGGCTCCTGCTGTGCTATGAGCGTGAGCCATTACACTGTGATCTGATCCTGCAATCGGATCACAGCTGAGGAGGAGAGGGAGGGATTAAGGATGTCATGCGTTCAGTTGGGATGAGCCCTGGGCCTTGCTGTCTTTTTAAAGGCGACTGGATCAGTGGACGAGAGCAGCCACTGACCCCGTGTCTCCACAATTGGAACAATCAGAACAGTAAGTCGCCCGTATTCACTAATTCCTCCCATTAACCAAAAGCACAGTATTACAGGTATTTTATCTAATAGAGCGGATCTGTCATGAAGTCTGCAGTTTTGTACATGGGGCAGATTTAGGGGAAAGATCTGCTTTAAAACAGAATTTTGTGGTCTAAAATATTCTAGTTTAAAAGTAACACGGCCAAGTTTGCATTTATATTTTAATTTACTACTTAGAAATAAATCTATGTATATTTTTTTAATTATTGTTTCTAAAACAATGATTATCACTGCTGACTGGGTGTGGTTAGAGGCGTGGTCATGGGGGTGGCCTAAAAATTTGCTGCGGCGCGCTCTGCGCGCTGCAAATTTTGTCCCTCTTTCCATTCTTTCAAAGTTGGGAGGTATGCCAGTGTGAGATCAGGAGCTCCTGGAGCTGTAGAGGATCTCTGTCTCCTCACACTGCTGTTTACTTCATAATGCACTAATCTCTGTCAGGATGGTGACTAGATGAACTACTTCACTCTGAAGATTAGTTCATTTTGAACTACTCACGAACTACCCATCACTAGTGCACAGTTTGCCGTTCAAGCAGCAGGATTGGTTCCCATCTTCCCTGTTTCTGCTGTTTTTCCATCCCTGGGTGTGATATAACTAGAGGTAATATCTGATGGAGCTTATCACATATGAGCTTCAGGGGGAAATAAAAAGGGATTGTAGGTCAACGTCTGTGGGTGCAATAGTGTTCAGCAGTAGGTGCAATGCTCTGTCTGTGGGGGGTGCGATTCTCTGACCTTGGGGGGAGAGAGGGTGCGATGCTCTGACGGTGGGGAAAGGGGAGGGGGGGAGAGGGTGCGATTCTCTGCCTGGGGGAAGGGGGAGAGGGGGAAAGAGGGTGCGATGCTCTGCCTGGGGGAAAAGGGAGAGGGTGCGATGCTCTGCCTGGGGGAAGGGGGAGAGGGGGTGCGATGCTCTGCCTGGGGAAAGGGGGAGAGAGGGTGCGATGCTCTGCCTGGGGAAAGGGGGAGAGAGGGTGCGATGCTCTGCCTGGGGGAAGGGGGAGAGGGGGAGAGAGGGTGCGATGCTCTGCCTGGGGGGAGTAGGAGAGGGGGAGAGAGGGTGCGATGCTCTGCCTGGGGGAAGGAGGAGAGGGGGAGAGAGGGTGCGATGCTCTGCCTGGGGGAAGGAGGAGAGGGGGAGAGAGGGTGCGATGCTCTGCCTGGGGGAAGGAGGAGAGGGGGAGAGAGGGTGCGATGCTCTGCCTGGGGGAAGGAGGAGAGGGGGAGAGAGGGTGCGATGCCCTGCCTGGGGGAAGGAGGAGAGGGGGAGAGAGGGTGCGATGCTCTGCCTGGGGGAAGGAGGAGAGGGGGAGAGAGGGTGCGATGCTCTGCCTGGGGGAAGGAGGAGAGGGGGTGCGATGCTCTGCCTGGGGGAAGGAGGAGAGGGGGAGAGGGGGTGCGATGCTCTGCCTGGGGGAAGGGAGAGAGAGGGTGCGATGCTCTGCCTGGGGGAAGGGGGGGAGAGAGAGAGGGTGCGATTCTCTCCCCCTTCCCCTAGGCAGAGCGAGAGGGTGCGAAGCTCTGCATGGGGGAAGGGGGGGAGAGAGAGAGGGTGTGATGCTCTGCCTGGTGGAAGGGGGGGAGAGAGAGAGGGTGCGATGCTCTGCCTAGGGGGGGAGAGAGAGAGGGTGCGATGCTCTGCCTGGGGGAAGGGGGGGAGAGAGAGGGTGCGATGCTCTGCCTGGGGGAAGGGGGGGAGAGAGAGAGGGTGTGATGCTCTGCCTGGTGGAAGGGGGGGAGAGAGAGAGGGTGCGATGCTCTGCCTAGGGGGGGAGAGAGAGAGGGTGCGATGCTCTGCCTGGGGGAAGGGGGGGGAGAGAGAGGGTGCGATGCTCTGCCTGGGGGAAGGGGGGGAGAGAGAGAGGGTGCGATGCTCTGCCTGGGGGAAGGGGGAGAGAGAGGGTGCGATGCTCTGCCTGTGGGAAGGGGGGGAGAGAGAGAGGGTGCGATGCTCTGCCTGGGGGGAAAAGGGGGAGAGAGAGAGGCTGCAATGCTCTGCCTAGGGGAAGGGGGAGAGAGAGAGAGGGTGCGATGCTCTGCCTGGGGGGAAAAGGGGGAGAGAGAGAGGGTGCGATGCTCTGTCTATGGGGAGTCGCAGAGCAGCACGCGGGGTCTCTTTCCTCTTTTCCCATTAGAGGCATGGAGCGGGGGATAGATCCAGGAGGAGGTCACTGTATATGATGGAAGCCCATTGGATATTAAAGCTGGAGCCAGAGATCACAAAGGGCTGAATTCCACAATGATCTGTGACTGATACTGATGTGTTTATTACCAGGTGATTATCAGTGCATTCATTATACACAATTTATGATAATTTGTGGCATTATTATTATTATTATTATTATTATTATTAATTGGTCATTTTTCTTTATAGAGTTCGGGGCAATATTTGGTCCAACAAAGAATTCTTCCTCATCCACTGAAAATGAAGGTTTCATCTATTGGAGAGAATCCCACAAGTGGCATAAGAGGATATTTCTGTGTATATATTCTCTGTACTGTGTATTATATGGGGTGTACTTATATATTCCCTGTACTGTGTATTATATGGGGAGTACTTATATTAATGTTTGTATTTATTCTTCTTGTGATCTTCTATTTTTGTAAGTTGTCATTTGCTCGTGTCTTGGTGATTTGATGATTCGGTGACGTGTTTGTCCCCCCCTCAGAGGTTGTGTGGGATTTATAAGTGGCCGCATTCACTTTGATATTGTCATGATTAAGAACAGTCCTCTGTGTGAAACGCGGTGACGGACAGGGTGTCCTTTTTTTTTCACATGCTTTTTCACTGTCTTTAATAAAGTTTCTTTTAATTAAGCTGTTGCTGGATTTCCTCTCTTCTATGGGGTCTCAGAGACACTGCCATCACCAATCTAGGACTTAGTGGCAGCTATGGGCTGCTATTAACTCCTTATTACCCCGATTACCACCACACCAGGGCAATCGGGATGATCCGGGTAAAGTGCTGGGATTGTCACATCTAATGGATGCAGGGATCCGGGAGGCTGCAGACTGATATTTTTAGACTCGGGGGCAGCCTAATAACCATAGGCCTCCCCAGTCTGAGAATGAAAATTGAGGGGACTGCACGCTGTTATATATTTTACTGTACAATATAGACCCGTCCACCGGCGTCTGATTGGTTGCAGTCAGACAGCTGTCATTCAGCGTCGGGGCGCGTCTGACTGCAACCAATCACAGCCACCAGTGGGCAGGGGAAGCCGTGAATATGTATGATCCTAATGAGCGGCCCATGAAGAAGAATGAGAGGCTGTGGGAGCAGTGTGACAGCTGCGCCGGTGATCGGTGAGTATGAAGTGCTTACTCCTACCCCTTTGTGCCGGATTCTGGTCCCCATAAACTTCATATGGGGACCAGCATCTGACCAGACACCGGGGATCAATCCCCCGCTGACCTGGAGCCAGCAGGCGATTGATCTGCCTGTCCTCCAAAACACAGAAAGAAGTGACATGCTGCTGCTTTTTTCTTCCACGAAAACTGCAAGGAACAAATAAGCAATGTGCGCACAGCCTGTCTGAATTCTCATTTTTCTTCTCAGACTTTGCTGGGGAAGGCAATGCATGCAGTTTTGGGCAACAAACCACCCAAAAACGTGGTAAAATACGCAGTGTGCGCACAGGGCCTAAAGATGGAATTGCTGTTCGTCATACGCCCCGGAAGTGATGTCATAACCTGCAACCAGCCTGTATTCTTTAGCATCTGCCAAGCTCTTCATTATATTACCTGGCCGGTGTGTAATGTGTGGTAGACGGACAGGAGGTATGAGAACAGCCTCTGACCGCACCACAGCCTTACCTCTTCATTTTATTACCTGGCATAACGTTACTCCCTAGTGATTGATGGGCCCTGACAGAAGTTATGAAGCATTGAACGACCCCCCTATTACATGGAATACATTACAAGCTGCGGTCAGACACATTTCACCTATATGATGAATATGGCAGCATGTACATCATTGTGAATAGACTTATTTAATAAAATAACCACTTTAAAGGGAAAAAAAACCTTACATAGCAAAGTTTGTAATAGTGGGTTGAAAGAAAAAAAAACATCTGCAAAGGGCACCCTGCAACTAAAGGTCTTGTCCTTATTAACTACTCATTATTTTTTTTTTTCTTTCCTTCGACTCCATGTGTAACACAACAAGAAACTTTAGTAAGGTTCAGAAGTGTCTTCATCAAGACATTGGTCTCTTCCAGCCAATCACTGACCTCAGCAACTCGCTCCAGCTACATCGGATGAGCCATGGAGATCTGTGATTGGCTGCAGCAACGTTGACGTGATGTCACAGCCAAACAGCATAGAACACCACCGCAGTGAAGACGGTGCTCAATGTGGTTTGGGAGTGTAAGTTTACACCGTGTGCAGAATTATTAGGCAAATTGTATTTTGAGGATTTTTTTTATTATTGATCAACAACTATGTTCTCAATCAACCCAAAAGACACATATCAATGATTAATATTTTTGGAAGTTGGAGTGGGTTTTTTTAGATTTGGCTATCTTAGGAGGATATCTGTTTGTGCAAGTAACTATTACTGTGCAGCATTATTAGGCAACTTAAAAACCAAATCTATTCCCATCTCACTTGTTTATTTTCACCAGGTAAACCAATATAACTGCACAAAATTTGGAAATAAACATTTCTGAAATGCAAAAACAAAACCCCAAAAAATTAGTGACCAATATAGCCCCCTTTCTTTATGATGACACAACAGTCTACCATCCATAGATTCTGTCATTGCTTGATCTGACCACAGCCTCCCAGACACTGTTCCGAGAGGTGCACTGTTTTCCCTCCCTGTAAATCTCACATTTTATGAGGGACCACAGGTTCTCTATGGGGTTCAGATCAGGTGAACAAGGGGGCCATGTCGTTATTTTTTCATCTTCTAGACCTTTACTGGCCAGCCACGCTGTGGAGTAGTTAGATGCATGTGATGGAGCATTATCCTGCATGAAAATAATGTTTTTCTTGAACGATACCAACTTCTTTCTGTACCACTGCTTGAAGAAGTTGTCTTCCGGAAACTGGCAGTAGGTCTGTGAGTTGAGCTTCATTCCATCCTCAACCCGAAAAGGTCCCACAAGTTCATCTTTGATGATACCAGCCCATACCAGTACCCCACCTCCACCTTGCTGGCATCGGAGTCGGAGTGGAGCTCTCTGCCCTTTACTGATCCAGCCTCTGGCCCATCCATCTGGCCCATCAAGAGTCACTCTCATTTCATCAGTCCATAAAACCTTTGAAAAATCAGTCTTAAGATATTTGTTGGCCCAGTCTTGACGTTTTATCTTATGTTTCTTGTTCAAAGGTGGTCGTTTTTCAGCCTTCCTTACCTTGGCCATGTTCCTGAGTATGGCACACCTTGTGCTTTTTGATGCTCCAGTAACGTTGCAGCTCTGATATATGGCCAAACTGGTGGCAAATGGCATCTTGGCAGCTTCACGCTTGATTTTCCTCAATTCATGGGCACTTATTTTGCACCTTTTTTGCCCAGCACGCTTCTTGCGACCCTGTTGGCTATTTGCCATGAAACACTTGATTGTTTGGTGATCACGCTTCAAAAGTTTGGCAATTTCAAGACTGCTGCATCCCTCTGCAAGACATCTCACAATTTTGGACTTTTCAGAGCCCGTCAAGTCTCTCTTCTGACCCATTTTGCCAAAGGAAAGGAAGTTGCCTAATAATTAAGCACACCTTATATGGGGTGTTTATGTCATTACACCACATCCCTCCTCATTACAGATATGCATATCACCTGATTTACTTAATTGGTAGTTGGGTCTCAAGCCTATATTTCCTATATATATATGCCTATATATTTCCACAGGTGGGCTGACACTGCGTCAGCTGCTGTACATGCAACCTAAGAGCTTACTTTGTAGTCTTCCATATCACTTAGTCATGTGAAAAAAATTAATGTGAACACTTTCAAATCTAATACAACTAATATACTACTCGCATACTGATAGATGACAGACTGAACATGAGTCAGCAGTGTGATTGCAGCAGCAAAAAAGACAAGCACAATTGTGCAATGTATTAACAGAAGCACAGATCACGTGAAGTAATTATCACCCTCTACTCCTCTTTGGTCAGACCTCATCTGCAATTCTGAGCACCACGTCTTAAAAAAGACATCAACAAATTGGAGCAAGTTCAGAGAAGAGCAGCCAGAATGGTGACCGGTCTATAAACTGTCCGATGAGGAACGGTTACAGGATTTGGGAATGTTTAGCTTGAAAAAAAGAAAACAGAGGAAACTTAATAGCCGTCTGCAAATATTTCAAGGGCTGTCGAACTAGAGGGGTCAGCCCTATTCTCATAGGCACAAGGGAAGACTAGAAGCAATGGGGTGAAACTGATTGGGAAGCGTCACAGATTAAATTTTGGAATAAAAACCTTTTGACAGTGAGGGTGATCAATGACTGGAACCACGAGAGGTAGTGAGTTCCCCTTCAATGGAAGCCGTAAAAAGGAGACTGGACAGACACCTGTGTGGGATGATATAGTGAATCCTGCTGTGAGCAGGGAGTTGGACCTGATGACCCTGGAACATTCTATGATTCTACTGCAGATAATCTACAGATACAGCAGAATAAAGCCCAATTGGCATGAGGACATGGTTTTTAGCCAAGTGTGTCCATTTTAAAAACGCCCCTAGGGACTTGGTCCTTTATCCCACTAGAGTTTAGCTTTTTGATAGAGAGCAGGCTAAATCCCAGTGGGCAGAAGGACCCGGTCCATTTTTCCCACTAAAAATCGTATTAAAACACTCATTAGGACCTGGTCCCTCTGCCCACTGGGAAATAGCCGTCTCTGAATAGAGAAAGCTAAATCCCAGTGGAAGGAGGGACCTGGTCCTTCTAGCCACTGGGATTTAGCCACGACCCTAGACATATGGCTGCTCTGTGCTTCCAGGACCTGTGATGATGTCACATGGAGGGGAAGAGTTAGGGGTCACATGATCAGCTCCTCAGTGTATGCAGGACTCTGCTGTGCTGGGTGTCATGGTGCTGGATGAGGTGAAGGTTATGTGTGGGGTCAGGAGGGGTTTACAGTGTGGATGTAGCAGAGCCATGTGTGTACGAGGTGTACGGAGCGGAGCCGTGTGTGTACAAGGTGTACGGAGCAGAGCCGTGTGTGTACGAGGTGTACGGAGCGGATCAGAGTGTGTACGAGGTGTACGGAGCAGAGCCGTGTGTGTACGAGGTGTACGGAGCGGATCTGAGTGTGTACGAGGTGTACGGAGCAGAGCAGAGTGTGTACGAGGTGTACGGAGCGGAGCAGAATGTGTACGAGGTTTACGGAGCGGAGCAGAGTGTGTACGAGGTGTACGGAGCGGAGCAGAGTGTGTACGAGGTGTACGGAGCAGAGCCGTGTGTGTACGAGGTGTACGGAGCAGAGCCGTGTGTGTACGAGGTGTACGGAGCAGAGCAGAGTGTGTACGAGGTGTACGGAGCGGAGCAGAATGTGTACGAGGTTTACGGAGCGGAGCAGAGTGTGTACGAGGTGTACGGAGCGGAGCAGAGTGTGTACGAGGTGTACGGAGCAGAGCCGTGTGTATGAGGTGTACGGAGCGGAGCCGTGTGTGAACGAGGTGTACGGAGCAGAGCCGTGTGTGTACGAGGTGTACGGAGCAGAGCCTTGTGTGTACGAGGTGTTCGGAGCGGAGCCGTGTGTGTACGAGGTGTACGGAGCAGAGCCGTGTGTGTACGAGGTGTACGGAGCAGAGCCGTGTGTGTACGAGGTGTACGGAGCAGAGCCGTGTGTGTACGAGGTGTACGGAGCAGAGCCGAGTGTGTACGAAGTGTACGGAGCGGAGCCGTGTGTGTACAAGGTGTACGGAGCGGAGCCGTGTGTGTACGACGTGTACGGAGCGGAGCCGAGTGTGTACGGAGCGGAGCCGAGTGTGTACGACGTGTACGGAGCAGAGCCGTGTGTGTACAAGGTGTACGGAGCGGATCAGAGTGTGTACGAGGTGTACGGAGCGGAGCAGAGTAAGTACGAGGTTTACGGAGCGGAGCCGTCTGTGTACGAGGTGTACGGAGCGGAGCAGAGTCTGTACTGAAATACCTTCTGGAACACATATAGAGGCGGTCTTCAGACAATATTTTGTGACCATTTTTAAGGAGTGGACTCCTAGACTGGTAAAGTCCATGCACTAAGTGCAATGGCTGTCAAAAACTAGAAGGAAAGACTGTAATATAGCCAACAAGAGATGTAGAGAAGAGACTGATTCAATTTAGGTACAATATTACAAAAAATCTAATTCCAAAAACTGGCAAAATCCATCCTGGTCCCCAGCGGTCAAGACCAGGCTTCCTCGGGTTACCAGTTTCTATCTGACTGTGAGTAAAGGAAGCAGTTACACTGCAACCCCTTGTGTGGCCTACCTTCTTTCTACGCCCATCAACATCATTTATCCTCTGGAGCCTGGCCTTACTTGCGGAGGGCCCAACATCCAGGCTGCCACTAACACCAGCCCCAGTAGTGAGAACTGTGCAGCGGCGGCTCCACTAAATAGCCTGAAGCCGCAAGTGGCATCACGATATAAACTTTTATCTAATCTCCCCTGTACATATACCCCTTTTTAAAAAGCGTCCCTAGGGTCACGGAACCAGGCAACGGCCACCCAGTGACATCTCCCCAGCAATACACCGCCCGGGACCGTGTACCCCATAGCCCTGGGCGACACACAATTGTTTAGTGAATAGCACAATTTTGCGTACATATATGACCTTTACCATCCACCTTGCTTCATTCAGAGCCCTTGGAACCCTAAATTCGAAATCGTTTTCATCCCAACCTCCAAGATATAGAAGTGATAGTTGTAATAGCTCTTTGTAATCTTCTCTTGGATGACTACCATCTTTCAAGACATTGTAGATGTTTACGTCCCGCTCATCTCCGCCCCTCCGCTTCTATTGGGTGGCCCCGTGTGATGTCACTGTGACGCCGAACGTCCCTCCCCCTTCAGGAAGAGGATGTTCGCCACCCACAGCTAGGTTGTTTGGAAGGTAACTACGTGTGACGGGGGTTACTGACTTTGTGTGACACGGGCAACAAATTGCCTGTATCGCACAAACGATGGGGACGGGTGCGATCGCACATGCGAACGCACGATATCGTCCCGTGTAAAGCGGCCTTTACACAAGCATGCACGTGTCACATACCCAACCGTGCATCAGTTATTTTGGCTATGTTGCTGACTGTATTGCCATTCCCCCTGCCCATCTTGGCTAGGCCTTGCACGGTCTGCAGATCCTTTATAACTTTGAGAGTCATGAATATGAGTGTTTTCAAGATTGATCCGAAACTGGAATCTGAATGTCTCCTGTACGTCTGTTGCTGGCTGTATTACCATACCTTGTGGTCAGCTAGGTGGGCCTAACACCTGGGTACACAGTCATTGTCTGTGGGTGACCCCAGTGCCTCTTTCCCTGTGCTATGTGCTGGTTAATCCCCTGTTCATGGAGCAGGTGCGGATGCCTCCCGCCCTGAAGGACCTCATCTCCATCTCTTGCTGTGTGTACAATCCCTGCTTGGAATTCTGCATAGTCCTTGCAATGAGTGCATAGGCTGTACTAGGATAAGAGTCTATCTTTTTAGAATTGACACAACATGTAGTCACAGGCCCTCCTCTCCATCTCTTGCTGTGTGTATTACAATCCATCCCTGGAATTCTAGCTTGCTCTTGCACTGAGTGCATGGATTTTGCCAGTTTTTGGAATTAGATTCTTTGTAATATTGTACCTAAATTGAATCAGTCTCTTCTCTACATCTCTTGTTGGCTATATTACAGTCTTTCCTTCTAGTTTTTCGTAGTGGTCGCTGCTCCTCCCTCTGGATGATGGGATGCTCCTTCCTCGTATCCATGAGACATCCTCAGGGCAGTCGGCTAGCTGGATCCTCTCCGCTTGAGTTTTGGCTTGAGCTGCATTACTTTCAAGATCATACCTACATCCTTGCTCAGCTGTTGCACCTAGGAACACAAGTCAGTTGGAGCACTGTGACGCCCTGACAAAATCAGGCTGTCACAGAAAACTGCATCCATCTTCTAGATGCAGGATTCCATCCTCCTTGGCCTTCCAACACAACCACACACAGGTACATACACCAGCCACAAAAGCCTAGTCACCCCCCAGGACAATAGGGACACACCAGTGGACGGGGCCAGGCAGTTGGTGACGCCCACCTAGGGGTCCTGAGGTGTTCGGGGAGGGAACAAGACAGAACAAGTAGAGACAGTGGAAGTGAGAGGAGTGAAGTGGTAGTCGGGGGTTGTAGCCCCCAAAACACCGGACTACCTGAGCTGACTAGGTGGCAGACGGCACAGAAGGGCCACCGGCGACAGAGATCCGGTCGCAGGAGACCTTAAGTGGACCAGGGCAGGGTTGTAGCCCGCCGGTGTCGACAGTGGGAATCTGGTCCGGAGGCCGTACACAGTCGGGGTACCTGGACTCCAGGGCGAGGACAGCTGCAAGCACCTTGTCAATTAGCCAGCAGGGGATAAGATTCCACATCTTGTCCCACCAGCAGCCCAGATAGAGCGAGACGGAAGCGGGGGATAGGGCTTCTGCAAGTGGCTGTAAAAATCCCACGGGTCAGATCTCGCGGGCCACAGCTCCCACAGAAAAGTCACCGGGAGTGGACTTTTCCCATTCATGCGGACTAGTCAACACACAGGAGAACAACACAGAAGTGCAGGAGGAAGGGCCCCTGTCCTGTCTACCGGCGTGCGGGACCCGAACACACCCCTCCAGAGGCTACCGGTATCCGTCACTTGGTTTACTATCTGGACTCTGCGTGACTTTATTCAAACAGTGAGTACACCGGTATCATCCGGTCCAGCCCTGCTGACTGCGTCCCAGCATCCCACCTACATCTGGGCCCCGGGACAACACCTCCCCTAGTCGTGGAGGGGATACCATCCTGCTGCCCCGCTCCATCAGCCCCATCTGCCCCATACCAAGGCATCGGCGGTGTCACCAACAATCACCGCAACCCACAGGTGGCGACACAGACAAACTCTCCCCTGTAAATAACCCCTTCTTTTCAGTTGTGGGTGACGGACTGCTGCGTGAGCCCGGGTCCGGCTGCCACTGTGTCAACACAAAGGAGAACAACACAGAAGTGCAGGAGGAAGGGCCCCTGTCCTGTCTACCTGTGTGCAGGACCTGAACATGTTTCAAGGTCCGCAATGCTGCTTGTAGTCGTAATGCATGTGTAGCACCCCTGAAGCCATCAGGGAGCTACAAGGTACTGCATCCCCACCAGAATGCAGGGCCTACCCCTAGGAACCCAGAAGACCAGTGCTTGTAACTACAAAAATATTCCAGTTAATCTCTGTTTTTCCCCAATTTCCCCAAAGACTGGTAGCAGACTAGGGTTGTACCCAATGGATGGCCACCTAGAGGTGGAGCCGATCCAGTCCACTAGACAACCAGGTGGGAGGAGCAGACAGTGGACAGTCAGAGTCAGGAGTAGTCGGTGAGAGGCAGAGAGAGTGGAAGCACTGACCGGAGTGTGACGGTGACCTGAGCACCCAGGCGTGTGGTTGTCGGTGGAGTATGGTGGAGTACTTCCAGAACCATAGCACCAACGGGGTACAGAATCCTAGGTCTGGCAAACTCTCCAGGCAGACCTGATAAAATCTGCACAGTGAGGGGACCATCAAGGACCTCACTGACCTTGAAGTTCGGGACACAGTAGCAATGGGAGAACAGGGGAACAGGACCAGAGACTCCGACCCCACAGGGTTCACACTATCATCATACGGACTACCTTGAGAGACTACCAGGAGGGGACCCCCAGATGCTCCAAGCCACGGGGACCCACCAAACAGAGACAGGTGCAGGGGAAAGAAACCACCAGGTCACTAAACTGGCACTGGGACTAAGGGGACCAGCGGTCAAGACCAGCCGTTCTCGAGTGACCTGTTTACAACAGACTGTGAGTAAAGGCACCAGTTATACTGCAACCCCTTGTGTAGCCTACCTTCTTTCTGCACCCATCAATATCACGTATCCTCTGGGGCTTGGCCTTGCTTGCGGAGGTCCTAACATCTAGGCTGCCACCAACACCGGCCCCAGTAATGAGAACTGTGCAGCGGCGGCTCCATCTTCATAGCCGCAACCCACAAGTGGCATTCATTTAATCTCCCTTGTAAATATACCCCTTTTAAAAAGCGTCCCCAGGGACATGGAACCGGGCAACGGCCACCAAATGACATCTCCCCAGCAGTACACCGACCGGGACCGAGTACCCCATAGCCCTGGGCGACACACATAAGCGGGCTTTACACGCTACAATATCGTTAATGAATTATCTCGGGGTCACGTTGTTTGTGACGCACATCCGGCGTCATTAACGATATTGCAGCGTGTAACACATATGTGCAACCTTAAACGATCACAAAAGTGCCCAAAATCGTTTGCCGCGGAGAGGTCGTCCTGAAACAAAAAATCGTTTTCTTCTCATTAGAGATGTTGTTCGTCGTTCCTGCGGCAGCACACATCGCTGTGTGTGACACCGCAGGAGCGAGGAACATCTCCTTACCTGCTCCATCGGCAATGTGGAAGGAATTGAGGTGGGCGGGATGTTTACGTCCCGCTCATCTCCGCCCCTCCGCTTCTATTGGCCGCCTGCCATGTGACGTCGCTGTGACGCCGCACGACCCGCCCCCTTAGGAAGGAGGCGGGTCGCCGGCCAGAGCAACGTCGCAGGGCAGGTAAGTCCGTGTGACGGGGGTAAGCAAGGTTGTGTGACACGGGCAGCGATATGCCCGTGACGCACAACCGATGGGGGCGGGAACGATCGCTTGCGATCTCGCTAGCGAGATAGCAGCGTGTAAAGCCCACTATAGTCTCTGATGCTATCCTGTGGTCTCTGCCTGCAGTTGTAAAATCCCCTTCTTAGCTCTGCCTCCGTACAGGTTTTAAAAGCAATTTTTAACTTTTCAAAGATGGTAGTCACTGATTCCTGATAAACATCTGACCAGGTCTCTACTTCCAGCTCTGCTGCACCTGTTAACTGTCCCAGCACAACAGATGCTTGTTGCTTGCCAGTCATTGCATACATGTCCAATACGGTGCATGGTTTTTTTTTTAACCCGGGTAAGGCATCTGGTTTGTCATCATAATGGGGCAATCACGCCGCTCCTGGGACATACGGCAGGGTGATCGGCATGATTGGTGCAACCGCTGCTCCAACTCCGGGTGCTGCTGCTTGCACTACCGGAGCAGGCCCCGCTGCATTCCTGTCGCCAGGTGCCTGCATCTTCCCATCCCACTTGGTTTTTCTCACACTCTCTCGCGGGACTGGAGCTTCCGGGTCAGGTTACTGCCCCCTTCCGCCCGCGCTTGCAGAAGTTGTGGGCGGGATCCCCTTTTGCACCTTTTTCACCACTCCTGTGGCGCAGTCACTTTTTACACCAAAAATGGCAGCGGTTTCACCAGTAATAAAACAGTCCATAAACACAGTCTATAAGGCACACGTCACCCGGTATAACCGGGTCCAGTCCAATCCTGTTTGTGATGCCAGGAAAAAGCTGTGTCGCCCAGAGCTATGGGGTACTCTGTCTCGGGCGGTGTATTGCTGGGGAGATGTCACTGGGTTGCCGTTGTCCTGTTCCGCGACCCTGGGGACGCTTTTTTAAAGGGGTATATGTACAGGGGAAATTAGATAAAAGTTTATATTGTGACACCACTTGCGGGTTGCGGCTATTTAGTGTAGCCGCCGCTGCACAGTTCTCACTACTGGGGCTGGTGTTAGTGGCAGCCTGGATGTTGGGCCCTCCGCAAGTAGGGCCAGGCTCCAGAGGATAAATTATGTTGATGGGTGCAGAAAGAAGGTAGGCCACACAAGGGGTTGCAGTGTATCTGGTTCCTTTACTAACAGTCAGATGGAAACTGGTAACCCGAGGAAGGCTGGTCTTGACCGCTGGTCCTCTTAGTCCCAGTGCCGGTGTAGTGACCAGGTGGCTTCTTTCCCCTGGACCTGTCCCTGGTTGGTGGCCCCCGTGGCTTGGCGTGTCTGGAGGTACCCTCCTGGTAGTGTTTCGACTGTAGTCTGTATGACGATAACGTGAACCCTGTGGGGTCGGTTTTTCTGGTCCGCTTCCCCGGTTCTCCCGTTGTTATGGTGTCTCGAACTTCAAGGTCAGTGAGGTCCTTGATGGTTCCCTCACTGTGCAGATTTTATGAGGTCTGCCTGGAACGTTTGCCTGACCTAGGATTCTGTACCCCGTTGGTGCTATGGTTCCGGGAGTACTCCACCGGCAACCACATGTCTGGGCTCTCAGGTCACTCTTACATTTCTGTCAGTGCTTCCACTCTCTCTCACTGTCACTAACCAACTACTGACTGTGTGCCGCCCCCATGCCAGCAGCCAGGCTGCTTGGATCCGGATCCGCGGTGGCTCGAGGGATCTCCGGACCCGGGGGGTCGCGCGGCCACTCAGAAGTAAAGAGGGGGGGGGAGATATTTACAGGGGGATTGAAAGTTCGTGACACCACTCACGGTGTGTGGTAATGTGGGAGACCACCGCTACTGTTGGTGGGGGAGCCCGGTGGCGATGGTGAAGCAGCAGGATGTTTAACCCCTCTGTGGGTAGGGGGTTGGTGCCCTGGGGCCCGTTGGAATGATGATGTTTTGGGGTGCCGTTTGGTAGTGGAAAAGGGCGTTTCAGTCTACTCACTCAGTCCAGGAATAATGACACCAACAGCTTGTAAACCAGAGTTCTGAGCATCACTGCAGCTTGGAAGGAGCACACTGGGATCCGTGCCCTTGGTGTTGCTGTTAGCCTGTGGCCCTTTCCGTGGCACCTTCTCACTAAATGGACCCTCGAGTTTGAAACTTGTAGGGTCCCGCTCACCCATATGGCTAACGGAGTGAGCTTGCTCTCAGGATTCACGCGTAGGATTTCTCTGGACTATATTTGGGAAAGTCCTGTCCCATCGGTGCGCTAGTACCCCGATTTTGGAGCGGGTTGGGAATGAATCTTGAAGTCTTCACTCCCGTCGGGTAAATTACCGGGACGCATGAAGCTACTTCCCGGCCTAGGGTCAACGTAACCCGTCGTGCCCTGGCCCCTGCCCGGTGATGGCTCAAGGCCGCCGGCTGCCCTCCTCGGCAGTCCGTGCCCCTTGACATGATCCCCTGCGACCGGGGTTCCAGCTCCTACTAGGCCCAGACTAACATCTGCCACCTAGTAAACTCCAGGAGCCCTGCTCCAGACCGGTGACCTCTCCCTTCCGGAGAATCACTTTCCACCTCCTACTCCTTTCACTCCTGTTTCACTTCTCTTTTACTTTCGTCACTTTCCCCTACCATCCCCCCATGTGAGCGGCCGTATTCCCTTCAGGCCCCCCAATGGTGTGTCTGGTGGGTACGGTGTAAAGTGTTCCTAGGATTTTGACTGGCTAAGCTGTTAGCAACACCAAAGGACCAGGCTCCGTAACCAAGGAGGGTGGATACTGTGCAGAAGGGCAGATTGCACAATACCCTGCGACGACCTGATAGGCCAGTGTGACGCCCTGGCCTATCAGGTGGTCACAAGGGTGCCGTGCAATCCTGTCAATTTGGTGTTGCTACCAACATGTATACACAAATCCTGAGGAACACTCTGCACCACACCCACCAAACACCCATTGGGCAGCCTGAGGCGCTTAGGGCCACCCAGATGGAGGGATGGAAGAGGGAGGGCAGAGATGTCAGTAGAGAGTAGAAGTTGAGCAGTGAGACAGCGGTGACAGGACAGGTCACGCTGTGGAGCTGGGCTTCTGTACCCGTCCCAGGTGCCAGACGTTGGCCTGGCCAGAAGGAGCTGGAACCCCGGTCGCAAGGGGTAGTGACAGGGGTTACGGTGCTGCTACAGAGACCAGGCCGGCTGCCTTGTGCTACAACCGGGCAGGGGCCAGGGCACGACGGGGTACGCGGACTTTAGGCTGGGAAGAGGCTTCACGCAGCCCAGTAATTCACCCGACGGGAATGGAGTCTTCAGGAACCGTTCCCCACCCGCTCCAGAATTGGGATCCTAGCGCAACGAGAGGGATAGGACTTCCCACAACCGTCCAGAAAATCCTAAGCGTGAACCCAGAGAGCAAGCTCACCCTGCTAGCCACGCAGGTGAGCGGGACCCGAGTAATTTCAAGTGAAAGGGATCCACACGAGAGACACACAGTGCCAAGGGATAAGGCTTCAGACCAACCAGCAACACCAAAGGGGCACGGACCCAACGTGCTCGACCAACAGAGACAGAGCATTTTAAGAGTTTGGTTTACCTGGTGTCAGCGTCTGTGACTTTGGACTGTGTGAGTACCCGATATCCCTTCACCCTCGACGGGTTCTCCACTCCATCCATCACCGAGTCCCGGGGCACCACTCCCCCTGCCCACGGAGGGGTTAACATCTAGAGCTGCCACACCATCGTCCCCGGGCTCTTCCCCCCAAACGGCAGCGGTGATCTCTCACGTTACCGCATACCGTGGGTGGCGTCATGAACATTATCGTATTCACCACAAGAAACAAACACCCTTTTTTTTCCAAGGTAGCCGCGTGACCCCGCCTCGGATCCGGAGACCCCTCGAACCACTGTGGATCCGGGTCCGAGCAGCCCGTCGGCTGTCACGGGGGGCGGCACACTTTAGGAAAACTTGGCGTCACGAACAGGATGCGAGCAGGACCCACTAACCTGGGTGACGTGCGCCTTGAGAAGTGAAAATCGCAATACAAAATCCCGTTTTCTGCGACGTTCGCCATTTTTCCACTGTTTTTGCGCCAAAAACGCCATTTTCACGGAAAAGGGCGCAAATCCGAAGCCCTGACCTTCGTATTCAGCCTGAAACAGGGACCGGAAGTTCCCAGAGGGCCACAGCGCGCGAAAGAGTGCTGGGAGAATACCGAGGGGGCGTGCCTGAATGTAGCGAAAGCAGAAAAGAAGCAGGGACGCCAGGTTTCTGCGACACTGTTCCTGGACAACGCAGAGGCAAGATGGTGGAGCGGAGCTGGCTACCGGAACGTGCTGTTCAAGGGACCGCGACCTGGATTGAAGAAGAAACCGAGCAGCTGTGTAGGAGAATGCGGATGCAGTTCCTGTTCATAGTAAACCAACTGGAGGGAAGAGATCAGGAGTCTGGCGGTGGCGGTGCGAGCCCGTGAGATTGAAATCCCATGTGAAGAAAGGGTAAGCGGCTACCCAGTCCCTATTGATTACCATAATCCGGCCATGGCGGCTGAGGGATCCGGTCCGCCCCCGCTTGCGGCAACCACTCCACTGTCACCTACCCCGTCCTCGGCGGACGCCGAGCTGCCATCTTCCATCTCGGCAGCGGAACATGCAGTCTGTTTTTATGAAGCTCCAACAGCAGCCCCAAGGTCCATCCTCATCCCAGTCATGACAGCGGTCGTCCAGACACCGGCCAGACCAGACCCGGCCGCATCACCGGGCCCGTCCTTAGAGGCGGAGCATCCGGACCCTGCAACTCCGACTACGGAGCAGTCGGGCCCACTACTTCCAGCAGCGGGAGTGGAACCTTTCAACTCTCCGGTTCCATTACCGCGCGGCATCCCGACGGCTGTTGGGGCCGCACGGGTCCAATTCAAGCCAGAACCACCTAGGGAGCTGAGGCCGGACGCCGACGCCCCCTACTGGGAGTGACACAGTCAGGAATTGCAACAAGAAATTGCTACCAGAAAACAGCGAAGGCAGCAGCTGGCCGCTCGTACCTGGGAAGAAAGAGCAGGTGAGGAGCGCTGCTTCACGTGTCAAAGGGCCACGGTGCCGCGGTCTGGTGGATCGCTTTGACCCCGAGCAGGGATGGAGTTTCATCCGTGAAGCAGGCCTCACAGCGGGGGTATTTGTGTCCCGGCGGGACGTGTCCCCACACTTTCCTTGGAAGCATCCTGGCGCAACCTGGAGCCTGAAGAAATGGTCAGCTACACTCAGCACTGCGGGGAGAGGGGCTGGTATGCCCTGGAAGTGATTAAACATGTCATGTACGAAGAAGGGTATGTGTCCGCAGAGGTAGCACACCGTCGGAAAGAAGCGTGGCTACGGGACCCGACCATATATTACTAGCAAAAATGTGATACCGTAGAACTGTTAGGTATCTGTGTTTTCTGTTTATTGTTTTCCACAGTTTGTTTTTTTCCATATAGATAATGTTAGAAAATGAGAGAGTTAATGAAAAGCTAATTGCAAGGAAAAGTAACCTGATTTTCTCCTAGATTGACAGCAGTTGTACTACAGTACAAGGACTCTTGATATGTTTTACAAACACTTCCGTGTTTTTATAGTTAATTAAAAATGGACCACGGTCACAAGACTGGCGTGACCAACACAAACTTGTGTCTTGTAAAAACACTGCACCTGTTGTGCCTACCAGAGTCGTCTGGCATACCCCGGGACCTTAACCCGGCCCAAGGACCAATCTAGGTTTCCAGGGGAACCAGGTTGTTTGGGTGGGGGGTTATTGGGATCCGGGATATTTTGACTGGACTGTCGCAGGGAGGGACCGCAACGTGGAAGGTTGGGTCCCCACTGCCACTAAAACCGATAGCGTCCCCTGTGGCTGACGAACTCTAAAGTTAGCAACAGTTTAAGAAAATGCCTCACCTGTGTAAGATGAACCTGTTTCAATAAATGTTCGTGTTAACCCTTTTTTTTCCTTACAAAAATAATAAATGCTTGGTGTTCTGTAGCTCGCGGACGAGCTACGTTTAACCAAGGGGGAATGTGACGCCCTGGCCTATCAGGTGATCACAAGGGTGCCGTGCAATCGGCCCTTCTGCATCGTACCCGCTTCTCCTTGGTTACAAATCCTGAGGAACACTCTGCATCACACCCACCAAACACCCATTGAGCAGCCTGAGGGGTATAGGGCCACCCAGATGGAGGGATGGAAGAGGGAGGGCAGAGATGTCAGTAGAGAGTAGAAGTTGAGCAGTGAGACAGGACAGGTCACGCTGTGGAGCTGGGCTCCTGTACCCGTCCCAGGTGCCAGACGTTGCAACTAATTGCTCGTGACGCACAAACGACGGTGGCGGGTACGATCGCTCGTACGATCGCACGATAGATCGTACCGTATGAAGCCTGCATTATTCTAAGTTTTTAATTGTTTGAATTTCTAATAAAAAATACTTAACATTGAAACTCTGGTTTTTTGCGTACTTTTATTAAACTGATAAAAGTGTGCAACCTCTAAATATTGTTCGATCGTCTTGAAATTTGGCATATATACTTTTTACATTAGCGAGACTCGGGGTGTAAGCAAAGTCTGCAAAAATGTTCATTTTCAATTTTACCATACAAGGTGAAACAACCTAATATACTGTATATCTAATATATAAAGCTCAGTGTATGTATGTGTGTATGCCCGCTAAAGGAATTTGCACTGTCGCATTTACAATTACGACATTTTGACGCCTCATGTGACTTAAGGAACATTATAGACTATGTTTTGACGGGAAAATTTAACCTCGCGCTTTACAGTTACTCTCCAAAATCCTGCCTCCATTAAACTGAATGGAGGTGGGAGCTACAGGCTATTAATAGCAACTGTCAGTGGTTGCTATAGGAACAAAATAAACTGTTAGTATAAGAAGCTTATGTGTGAGGTATTAAGATGTCAGTGGGGAGACGGATAAAGAGAGACAGAAAGACAGACAGACAGAGACACAGACAAAGACACGGGAAAAGAGACAGCCGGGCAAAGAGACAGACCTGTAAAGAGACAGACCTGTAAAGAGACAGACCGGGAAAGAGACAGATGGGCAAAGAGACAGACGCGAAAAGAGACAGATGGGGAAAGACCCAGACCTGGAAAGAGACAGACCTGGAAAGAGACAGACGGGGAAAGAGACAGGCGGGGAAAGAGAAAGATGGGGAAAGAGACAGACAGACAGACACACATATAGAGACAGAGATAGAGACAGACAGACACAGAGATGGAGACAGATAGACTGATACAAATACAGACATAGAGATAGAAACAGACACAGAGACATAGACACAGACAGACAAAGAAAGACACAGACAGAGATACAGACAGCGACACACAGACAAAGACTGGGAGAGAGACAGAGAGACAGTTACTATCCCAGGCAACGCCCGGGTACTACAGCTAGTGCTAAATAAAGGAAGGAACAAAATAAACTGTTAGTATAAGAAGCTTATGTGTGAGAAATTAAGATGTCACTGGGGAGACGGATAAAGAGAGACAGAAAGACAGACAGACGGGCAAAGAGACAGACGGGCAAAGAGACAGACGGGCAAAGAGACAGACGGGCAAATAGACCTGGAAAGAGACAGCCTTGGAAAGAGACAGACGGGGAAAGAGAAAGCCCTGGAAAGAGACAGCCGGGCAAAGAGACAGCGCTAGAAAGAGACAGCGCTGGAAAGAGACAGCCCTGGAAAAAGACAGACCGGCAAAGAGACAGACGGGCAAAGAGACAGATGGGCAGACAGACCTGGAAAGAGACAGCCTTGGAAAGAAACAAACGGGTAAAGAGACAGCCCTGGAAAGAGACAGCCGGGCAAAGAGACAGCGCTGGAAAGAGACAGCGCTGGAAAGAGACAGCGCTGGAAAGAGACAGCGCTGGAAACAGACAGACGGGAAAAGAGACAGACGGGAAAAGAGACAGACGGGAAAAGAGACAGACGGGGAAAGAGAAGAGACAGACCTGGAAAGAGACAGACCTAGAAAGAGACAGACCTGGAACGAGACAGGCGGGGAAAGAGACAGCCGGGGAAAGAGACAGGCGGGGAAAGAGACAGGCGGGGAAAGAGACAGACGGGGAAAGAGACAGACGGGGAAAGAGACAGACCTGGAAAGAGACAGATGGGGAAAGAGACAGACCTGGAAAGAGACAGACCTGGAAAGAGACAGACCGGGAAAGAGACAGAAGGGGAAAGAGACAGATGGGGAAAGAGACAGACAGAGACAGACGGGGAAAGAGAGAGACAGACACACACATATAGAGACAGACACAGAGATAGAGACAGACAGACAGAGATGGAGACAGACTGATACAAATACAGACATAGAGATAGAAACAGACAGACAGAGACATAGACACAGACAGACAAAGAAAGACACAGACAGAGAGACAGACAGACAGTGACACACAGACAGAGACTGGGAGAGAGACAGAGAGACAGTTACCATCCCAGGCAACGCCTGGGTACTACAGCTAGTGCTAAATAAAGGAAGGATATATAACATTAGGTTGCTTCCCAAAAGGAGGAACAGAAGCAGCAATCTACAAGCTTTCCTAATAGGAAAGCTCCTGTGGTTTCAGCCTGTCATTAGCAGTATCCGCTGCTATTACTATCAACGCCCAGGTACTACAGCTAGTATATATTATATATATATATATATATATATATATATATATATATATATAATATATATTACAGTCATGGCCAAAAGTTTAGAGAGTGACACCAAAATTATTTTTTCACATGATCTGTTGCCCTCTGGTTTTTAATTGTGTTTGTCTGATGTTTACATCACATACAGAAATATAATTGCAATCATATTATGAGTACCAAAAGGTTATATTGACAGTTAGAATGATTTAATGCAGCAAGTCAATATTTGCAGTGTTGACCCTTCTTCTTCAGGACCTCTGCAATTCTCCCTGGCATGCTCTCAATCAACTTCTGGACCAAATCCTGACTGATAGCTGTCCATTCTTGCATAAGCAATGCTTGCATTTTGCCAGAATTTGTTGGTTTTTGTTTGTCCACCCGTCTCTTGATGATTGCCCACAAGTTCTCAATGGGATTAAGATCTGGGGAGTTTCCAGGCCATGGACCCAAAATCTCTATGTTTTGTTCCATGAGCCATTTAGTGATCACCTTTGCTTTATGGCAAGGTGCTCCATCATGCTGGAAAAGGCATTGTTGGGCGCCAAACTGCTCTTGGACAGTTGGGAGAAGTTGCTCTTGGAGAACATTCTGGTACCATTCTTTATTTATGGCTGTGTTTTTAGGCAAGACTGTGAGTGAGCCGTTTCCCTTGGCTGAGAAGCAACCCCACACATGAATCGTTTCAGGATGCTTAACAGTTGGCATGAGACAAGACTGGTGGTAGCGCTCACTTCTTCTTCTCCTAATAAGCTGTTTTCCAGATGTCCCAAACAATCGAAAAGGGGATTCATCTGAGAAAATGACTTTACCCCAGTCCTCAGCAGTCCACTCCCTGTACCTTTTGCAGAATATCAGTCGGTCCCTGATGTTTTTTCTGGAGAGAAGTGGCTTCTTTGCTGCCCTCCTTGAAACCAGGCCTTGCTCAAAGAGTCTCCGCCTCACAGTGCGTGCAGAAGCACTCACACCAGCCTACTGCCATTGCTGAGCTAGCTCGGCCCTGCTGATAGTCCGATCCCGTAGCTGAAACAGTTTTAAGATACGGTCCTGGCGTTTGCTGGTCCTTCTTGGGCGCCCTGGAGCCTTTTTGGCAACAATGGAAGCTTTCTCCTTGAAGTTCTTGATGATGCGATAGATTGTTGACTGAGGTGCAATCTTTGTAGCTGCGATACTCTTCCCTGTTAGCCCATTTTTGTGCAGAGCAATGATGGCTGCACGTGTTTCTTTAGAGATAACCATGGTTAACTGAAGAGAAACAATGATACCAAGCACCAGCCTCCTTTTAAAGTGTCCAGTGGTGTCATTCTTACTTAATCATAACTGATTAATCGCCAGCCCTGTCCTCATCAACACCCACACCTGTGTTAATGGAACAATCACTAAAATAATGTTAGCTGCTCCTTTTAAGGCAGGAATGCAATGATGTTGAAATGTGTTTTGGGGGTTAAAGTTCATTTTCTTAGCCAATATTGACTTTGCAAGTAATTGCTGTCAAGCTGATCACTCTTTATGACATTCTAGAGTATGTGCAAATTGCCATTAGAAAAACTTAAGCACTAGACTTTGTAAAAATTAATATTTGTAGCATTCTCAAAACTTTTGGCCATGACTATATATATATATATATATATATATATATATATATATATATATATATATATATAGTGGGTATGTAAGGTATTCAGACCCCTTTAAATGTTTCACTCTTTGTTTCATTGCAGCCATTTGGTAAATTCAAAAAAGTTCATTTTTTTTCTCATTAATGTACACTCTGCACACCATCTTGACAGAACCCCCCCCCCGAAATTTAGACATTTTTGCAAATTTATTAAACAAGAAAAACTGAAATATCACGGAGGTCATAAGTATTCATATATAGTATGCTATTATTAAACACGAGTATGGTTCCAGTGTTTGTATCTGGTATCTAACTGCTTTCTAAGCTATGATATATTAGTGAGTAAAAAAATAATTCCCCTCATCCGAGTTTTTTTAATCCGTACTCCATTTCAATGAAGAACGAATTTAGCCAAGTTCTCATTAGGCGTTCTAGAGAAAATAATATGGGAACACAGTTGATCCATGTTATATAAATGTCATATTTGATTAGATACAACAATGCCGCATTTTCAGAGTTTTAATATTGCAGGATAATATCCATGCGGTTATTGAGTCTGAGCGGTATTCTAGTATCCATGTCAAATATCCATCTGCTTTCGCTAGCGAATACCTTCTTTTGAAAGTCCCCACCTCGTACGAGTTTTTTTACATGCTCAATACCAATAAATGAAAAACCGGCCAAATTCCCACCGTGCGTTTTGAAAAAATGGCGTGAGACCACAGATGCTCCCACCAGAGGCAGATTTTCTGCATCAGAAAGATGCTTTTGTGACACCCCTGCGGTAAACCAGGTGTCACAAAAAGGTAACAACTCTGTATCAGCCCGAATACTGTGTATCTGTACCAGTCCACACGTACAGCAGCTCACCAGGACAATTGCACAGCTCACATACGGGAAGGGAGACTCCTTCAGTACCAGGTGACAGGGCTGGACACTGTGATGACAGGCAGCCAGCTGGAGGGAGGGAGAGACTACACCGGTGGGAGGAGCAAGTGACTGGAGAGAGAAAGTGAAACAGGGAGAAGGGGTCGAGTCTGGACTCGAGTAGTGTGGAGTTGAGGAGACTGCATGGTGTGTGTGAGGAGGAAGAGCTGTTAGGGGACAGAGCAAGCTGACAGCAGCTGACCAGAGCTTCGGTGGTGAGACCGGCCACTAAATGGAGAAACTCAGGAGAAGCGAGTGGATGAGCTCCTGGGACAAGAGGAATCCCAGGGACAAGACTAGAGATGAGCGCTGTTCGAGGTTTTTGCTAAAAGCTCAACAGTTCCAGTTACGTTCGAGAACGGTTCGATCACCAAAAGTGTGGCTTTTTACAGCTACAGTGTACAGGGAGCCATCGCTGGCAGCCTGCGGTAAGCTGGTAACCAAGGTACATATCGGGTATCCAAGCAAAGCGCTTTGCTTATTAACCCGATATTTACCCTGGCTACGTATGCAGGGAGCGGACACTTCCCCGCTCGGCTCTGCCCCCACCTGCACTCGGCATGTACACACACACACTCACACTCACCTGTCCCCAGCCATGCAGTCCCTGGCACTGACGTCCTCAGCACCACATGGCCCCGCTCGGCTCCACCCACCTTGCACTCCGCCACCCGCACACATAACCCTGCTCGGCTCCACCCACCTCGCACTCTGCCGCCTCCACACATGGCCCTGCTCGGCTCCACCCACCTCGCACTCCGCCGCCTGCACACATGGCCCCGCACGGCTCCACCCACCTCGCACTCCGCCGTCCACACACGTGGCCCCGCTCGGCTCCACCCACCTTTCACTCTGCCACCTGCACACATAGCCCAGCTCGGCTACACTCACCTCGCACTCCGCCATACGCACACATGGCCCCGCTCGGCTCCACCCACCTCGCACTCTGCCGCCAACACACATGGCCCCGCTCGGCTCCACCCATCTCACACTCCGCCATCCGCACATATGGCCCCGCTCAGCTCCACCCACCTTGCACTCTGCCACCCTTACAAATGGCCCCACTAGGCTCCACCCACCTCGCACTCCGCCGCCCGCACACATGGCCCCGCACGGCTCCACCCACCTCACACTCTGCTGCCCGCACACATGGCCCCGCTCGGCTCCACCCACCTCGCACTCTGCCGCCCGCACACATGGCTCCGCTCGGCTCCACCCACCTCGCACTCCGCCGCCCGCACACATGGCCCTGCTTGGCTCCACCCACCTCGCACTCTGCCGCCCGCACACATGGCCCCGCTCGGCTCCACCCACCTCGCACTCCGCCGCCCGCACACATGGCCCCGCTCGGCTCCACCCACCTCGCACTCCGCCGCCCGCACACATGGCCCCGCTTGGCTCCACCCACCTCGCACTCTGCCGCCTGCACACATGGCCCCACTCGGCTCCACCCACCTCGCACTCTGCCGCCCGCACACATGGCCCCGCTTGGCTCCACCCACCTCGCACTCCGCCGCCCGCACAGATGGCCTCACTCGGCTCCACCCACCCCGCACTCCGCCGCCCGCACACATTCTCGGCGGCAGACTGCTGTGAGCGATCAGCTGATCGCTCTCATTAGCCGGCCACCGGGGGATCATCTGTTCGTTCTCAAAAGCCGGCCGGCTAATGAGAGCGATCAGCTGATCATTCTCTCTTTTACAACGGAGTCCGACAATGAATTCTATTCTTGTCATCCGTTGTACAACGCATCAGTCACAAGCGTCAAGCAACGCATGTGACTGATGCAAAACAACGGAAATGTGAACCTAGCCTTACCTGCGGTGATGAAGTCCTGCCCTCCTGACGTCAGCGCTGCCACTGTCTTCCATGGCTGCCGCTTGTAACATCTCCTCTCGCTGCCGACCCGAGACTGTCACTAGCGGTGACGTTACAGGCTCCCGCGATACTTGGTTTGTGAAGGCGGTGGTCATTGAACTCAGTGACAGCTCTGCTATCAGGAGTGCAGCGATCACCGCAGGTAATGTACCTCGCTATCCTCCTGACAGCAGCACTTGTCATGCCCTGCAGTGACCTGGGCCGACCTATTGATGTTAGCTCAGGTCACTGCATTGCTCTCCCAGTCAATATGGAACATTCTGTTCTTCATTGACTGGGACATTGACTATGGTATGGATCGTCATGGGACCCCCTTGGATTACACCAGACCTGGATTTGTTTTTCTTTCTAATAAATTGGTGAAAGAGGGAATGTTTTGGGGAGTGTTTTTTCAAATAAAAATATGTTTGTCGTCTATTTTTTTTATTACTGACTGGGTTGGTGATGTCGGGTATCTGATAGACGCCTGACATCACGAACCTCAGGGCTTGATGCCAGGTGACATTATACATCTAGTAGTAACCCCATATATTACCCCATTTGCCACCGCACCAGGGCAACGGGATGAGCTGGAGGGAAGCACCAGGATTGGCGCATCTAATGGATGCGCCACTTCTGGGGCAGCTGCGGCCTGCTATTTTTAGGCTGGGGAGAGTCCAATAACCTAGTCTGAGAATATCAGACCCCAGCTGTCTGCTTTACCTTGGATGGTGATCCAATTTTGGGGGGACCCCATGTGTTGTTTTTTTTTAATTATTTAATTTAAAATAACAGCGTGGGGTGCCCTCAGTTTTGGATTACCAGCCAAGGTGAAGCTGCCAGCTGTGGCCTGCAGGCTGCAGCCGTCTGCTTTACCCTAGCTGGCTATCAAAAATAAGGGGAACCCCACGTCATTTTTTTTAAAATGTATTTATTTTTTTGGCCAAATACAAGGCTAAGCACCCCTTAGTGCCACATGAAAGGCACCAAAGGGTGCAAAATTACAAAATGCAGGAGAGTGGGACATTATGTGTCTTTCTGCCATTATAATGACAGAAAAGACTGATATGATCATCAGAGCTCTCTACGCTGTGAAAAGCAGTAGAAAATGGCACTGGAGTAAACATGTGACCGCTTCATGTAGGTTGAAGCTATGGATCCTGGGTAAATTTATGTATTTTTCCTCCTTCAGTTTTTTTGCAGTACGCAAAAAAACAGAAGGCCCACGGATGACAAACGGATGACATACAGACCGTATACGGAACGGAAACGGGTGCCACATAGATGCACCCGTGAAAAAAATGGATTGTTTTTTCCGGACTGCAAAAACGGATCGGTCGTGTGAATGTAGTCTTATTCTGATCTGCCGTTTATAAACAGCAGGCAGAAATAAGTGAATAGCGCCCCCCAGCGTCAGAAAATCTCCAAGGTTTCAGGGGGTAGCTGAGACCCCGGAGATGATGTTTCAGGCCGGTTTTTCCGGTCCCCGCTCACGTGATAACCGGTATACACCGCATACCGATGATCACGTTACAGTAAATGACAGCGCCGGTAAAAAATTATTTATCTCCCATCTGGCATGAACAAACATGTCAGATGGGAGATAGATCTCCTCCCCGGTCCCCCGGTGTCGCCAAAGTGCCCCCCCTGAACCCCTCCCGGAAATCCAAGATGGCCGCGCGCACAGCAGTGCGCCGGCCGCATTCACTCTACTCCTCTGATTTCTGTCGCATGTGCCATGACACATGCGACAGAAAACTCCTCCCCAGGCCCTGCCAGGTCACCCCCTATACCCCCACCGGTGTTCCCCAATGTACCACGGTACCTGTGCAACGTTAATCCCCCGCGGCCCCCTCCTTCATAATAGACGCTGCCGCATGCACAGATCGGCTGTCAGCTCAGCTTCCTGTGTTCAGACACAGTGAGTGGTGGTAACCATGATTCTGTAAGGTACTGCAATGCCCTGCTCATGAGGTAAGGAACATAGTTGATCAGGAGAGCTATATACTACATTTCCAAATGGAGGTATTAGATTTTATAGTTGCCCTGCTGAACGACTACCAAACATGAGAGTCCGTTATACGCCACAAGAAAACATGTCTAAATAGCGAGCTCTGTTGTTTAGTATTCATTCAGCTGGATAACTGGACTTAAAGGGCTATTCCATCTCGAAGATTCTATCCCCAATATATAGTAGGTGGAATAGAAATAATATCAGTAAATACCAATATTTGGAAATGTAGAATAGTTCTCCTGATTAGGCATGCCCTTACCTCATGAGCAGGGCATTGCAGCTTTGGTAGCAACAGTTACGACATGGACTCTTTTTGGTACTATCAGGCATTTGGAATTTTGTAGGGTTTTTCTCTGGCCACCATCAGCCCCTTTCCTATCTTTTCCTATTTAGTCAATGGGGCCTCACCTTTGCTAATCCTATCATCCATCTGTGTATTGTGTTTTCCTATATCACCATTGTCTTTGAATGTGGGGGGCTTGCTATAGCTTTGCGGTCTATTTCTGAGGCAGAGAGTTATTCATCTTTCCTTCCTTTAGGATAGCTAGTTCTCCAGCTGGGTTCGCGGTGCATAGGATGTTAGTTCACCCCTCAGCTACTTCTAGTGTTGATGGTTAGTAAGGGGATGGCAGCCAGATTAGTTGCCAATGCTCTGGTCACCTTTTTGCCAATGATGTATTGTGATCTTCCATGGTTCCGGATCGTAACACCCCACTTGTTTCCCGCCTCGGATTGTCCGGGCAGCCAGCTTAGGTGCTACACCATCACTGGAAATCGAGGAGACATGCCAGGCCATGGTAGTAAAGTTGGCCCTGGAGCAGAAACAAAGGGAGACCCGGAGGACCCAGGTGGAGGCCCGAGACCTGAGAGAGAAGCAGACTTTGAGACTGGCCCGTTGGGGAGACCGCGGAGTCCGTTACCAGGGTGTGGTGGACCAGTTCAACAAAAAGAGGGGATGGGGATTCATCACCGAGCCGGGCCTGAAGTCGGGAGTATTTGTTTCCCGACGGGATGTGGTGTGCCATCTCTCTAGAGGCCACCCTGGTAAAGACTTGGAACCTGGTGATATCGTCACCTACACTAGGCACCATGGAGAGCGGGGCTTGTATGCCCTGGATGTGGAACACTGACCAGAAGCGGCCGCTGTTGAGGTGCCAGCTCCCACTCATGCAAGTACACAGCAGTGAAAGGTAGCTGTTTGCCAGTTACCCCAGAGACTCTGTTTGTTTGTTATTTTTCTGAAAATGTAAAAATGTGTTTATTGTAAATAGTTATCTAATGTCTTCTGGAAAATATGTTGACCCTACAGAGACTGAACTGTACCCCTTTGGGTCATTTTGCCTGTTTACCAGTTAAAAATGTGGACCTTAGTCATGGGACAGGAAGTGACAAAAACTTTTAAATGTAAATATTTGTACTGTTTATCTGCTGAGCAAGGTTAAACCTTCAGACTGCTATGCAGGACTGTTCCCAGGAGAGAGCATGGCACAGGAAGGGTCCATGGTGGAGCAGGCCAGGACCCCTTCACCACTGGAACCGGTGACCCTCTCCCAGGACCTTACCACTTTTGTTTGTTCCCAGTAACAAAAGGACACCAGGGACTTTGGGTGGGAAACCACAGAGCGGTGGTGCCAAAGACTCTGGGAAGTGGGTGGTAAGGAGGTGAAGCCAGGTTAAAACGTTAAAGAAATGTGCCTCCCGCAAGGGATGATGTTTTTGCCTGTTAAAATGATAACCAGTTTTGCATGTAAAAACTGCAGTGTATTTGTTTGTTTGCAGCCCGCGGACGTGCTGGAGTTAACCAAGGGGGAATGTGACGCCCCTTCGGTAAACCAGGTGTCACAAAAAGATAACAACTCTGTAACAGCCTGAATCCTGTGTATCTGTATTAGTCCACACATACACCAGCTCACCAGGACAATTGCACAGCTCACACATGGGAAGGGAGACTCCTTCAGTACCAGGTGACAGGGCTGGACACGGTGATGAAAGACAGCCAACTGGAGGGAGGGAGAGATTAACACCGGTGGGAGGAGCAAGTGACTGGATAGAGGAGAGAGAAAGTGAAACAGGGATAAGAGGGTCGAGTCTGGACTTGAGGAGTGTGGAGTTGAGGAGACTGCATGGTGTGTGTGAGGAGGAAGAGCTGTTAGGGAACAGAGCAACCTGACAGCAGCTGACGAGAGCTTGGGTGGTGAGACCGGCCACTAAAAGGAGGAACTCAGGAGAAGCGAGTGGATGAGCTCCTGGGACAAGAGGAATCCCAGGGACAAGACGCCCAGTACTTCACTGAAGTTCAGCATGCAAGGGGTGCAGATCTCCCAGGACAGGACAGACTTTAAGTATCCTGTTAATTCTGCAGGCAGGTGGACTTTCACGGTGCATCAGCCAACCACAAAAGGGTCTGAGGCTAAGGCCGGCGTCACACAGTACGATCTATCGTGCGATCGCACGAGCGATCGTACCCCCCCCCGTCGTTTGTGCGTCACGGGCAATTAGTTGCCCGTGGCGCACAAAGTCGTTAACCCCCTGTCACACGCACTTACCTCCCGGACGACGTCGCTGTGGGCGGCGAACATCCTCTTCCTGAAGGGGGAGGGATGTTTGGCGTCATAGCGACGTCACACAGCGGCCGGCCGATTGAAGCGGATGGGCGGAGATGAGCGGGACGTATCATACCGTCCACCTACTTCCTTCCTCATTGCCGGCGGGACGCAGGTAAGCTGTAGTTTGTCATTCCCGAAATGCCACACGGAGCGATGTGTGCTGCCTTGGGAACGATGAACAACCGGATTACAGAAGGAGGACCGACATTTTGAAAATGAACGACGTGTCAACGAGCAACGATAAGGTGAGTATTTTTGCTCGTTCACAGTCGTTCGGAGGTGTCACACGGTACGATATGTCAAACGATGTCGGATGTGCGTCACTAACGACGTGACCCCGACGACATATCGCCCGATATATCGTACGGTGTGACGCCGGCCTAAGCAACAAAGAGGGAGCTGGGGAATACCCCTTAAATAGCTCACGTCGCCAGCGTTAGGACTGGACACCAGGAGGACCTCCAGAAGCTTCAAGCTGGTGAAGACTTCCAAAGACTGACACGAGTGCAAGGTGGGGAAAGTGGCCCCCAGGTTAAACTGGTGCAGATTTCAGGAGGACGGCACACCAGGTCCTGGCACGTCCCAAGGCAGCTTTTCCCAGGCTGTAAGTAAACCTGTTAAACTGCACTTAGTGACTGGACTCACTTTATTTTATTTTTTATTTATTTTTATTTTATTTTATTATTTGGGTCTGTCTGCAGTGCCCCCGGGCTCGGGAACCCCTCGAGCCACGGACTTGCCCGGATCCGAGTAGCTCGGCTGCCGCTGGGGCGCGACACTTTCAAATTCTGGTTTTGAGAAAGTTGCTTGTACAACCAATGTATTGTAGCCTGCAAGTGCTGCAGTTGATCAAGTAGATCACATTTTCTGTATTGCAATCTATGAAAGATGTAATATGAAATTGTTTATTATTTGAAAAAGATTAAAAAGTTTTAGTTCTACTTGTATACCCACAGCACTTGCAGACATTTGCCCCACATTTATAAAAACCCACCGTATTAAGCCAGTTATTAGGGTTCCTATTCAGGTCAATGAACATACTAGATGATAGAAGAGATGCTAAAGTGGGTGCTCGTCAGGATACAAAAGCAATATTTTGATTATTAACCACATTATTCAAAGTACTATCATGTGTTATAATTGGTAGATTTTTTTTTATGATTCCTACTATGGTATTGAATTGCGGACTATAGTTAATACTGAACACGTTCTTTGATTCATATAAATTTTGTGCTTGTTTTTCAGCTTTGGATTTAAACAGCAAATTCCTATCCATATTAGTAACAGTTTTTTTGGACTCTTTTGTGTAAGTTACGGCAGGTTTTTTCTGCTTCCATTAAAAAATCCTTCTCTAGTGTGCTGTTTCATTTAATCTGATAAGCTCTCCCACCGGAATATTTCTAACTACATGTTTGGGATGGTTAGAAGATGCCATTAGTATGCTGTTGCAGGAAGCCGTAGGTTTTTTTATAGGGAGCTACTATCACCTTACTGTTAGAATTATCAATTGAAAATTTTAGGTCCAAAAAAATGATAGATCTTATATTACTTGTGCTGGTAAAACGCAAATTAAAATCGTTTGAATTAGATAAACAACAATTTTTTCCAATGATGAGAGGCAGACCCTCCAGACAAACATCAGATCGTCTATGTAACGCCCTAGCCATATAATATTGTTTTTGTAAGGGTTATCATTGTTGTAAATACAGTGGAACCTCGCTTAACGAGTAACCCACTTAACGAGAATTTCGCTTAACAAGAAAAGCTTTCTGTAAATTTGTAACCCGCTTTACGATAAATCTTTGCTGTACGAGCGAAATCCTCCCTGCACACACTTCCGGTTCCGTACATCCACCGCGCTCTAACCCGCACTTGCAGTCCACACAAACACACACATGTATGCACAAACACACATGCACATACAGTATTATGCTCACCTTACCTTCCGTTCCACCGCCGGTCTCATGGTTCTTGTAGTTCCCGGGTACATTGCGACGTGCTTGCGGCGAACTACAACACCCAGGAGGCCCGTGATGGAACAGAAGGTAAGGTGAGCATAAAATATAACATATTATGCTTACCTTTCGTTTCATCGCTGGCCTCCTGGGTCCTGTAGTTCGCCGCTCCTCTCCAGGCTGTGCATCGGCATCCATAGCAACGAGGCAGGAACTTCCTGTCACCGCTACTGAAAGGCAGCGCACTGGCCAATCAGAGGCAAGCGGCTCTGCCTTTGACGTCAGCGCTCTGGCCAGGAAATTCCTCCCTCGTCGTTATGGTAACGCGATACACAGCCCGGCCCCGTACCAGAGAACAGCAAGTCCCAGGAGACCGGCAATGGAATGGTAGGTAAGGTGAGCATATAATATGTGCGTGCGTATGCGTGCGTGCTTGTGTGTTTGTGTGAGTTTGTACATGTTTGTGTGTGCTTGTGCATGTGTGGAATGACAGAATAGGGGACCAGGATGGGACATTTAACACGTTGTGGAACGAATCGTCTGCATTGCAATGATTAATCTTGCTTTGCCTAACGAGTAACTTGGTTAACAAGCACAGTCCCAGAACGGATTGCTCTCGTTAAGCAAGGTTCCACTGTATTAGCTAGGGACTGTGAAAATTTGGCGCCCACTTGTGTCTGGAGGAAGTATCTCTCATCAAAGGAAAAATAATTGTGTGTTAAAAGAGACCGAATTGCTTTTACCAAAAACTTTTGAATATTGTAGTCATAGCTACTGTATTTGCTCAGACTCAATAACCGCATGGATATTATCCTGCAATATTAAAACTCTGAAAATACGGCATTGTTGTATCTAATCAAATATGACATTTATATAACATGAACCACCAATAAACAACCAGCAAGCCAGATTCCAGAAAAATATCAATAATTCTTTATTAATAGTTAAAATTTAAATTTACAATACATAAAACCAGAATGAACCACCCCAAATGACGGATGGTATTGATATGGGGAACCAGCACCTATAACAATGAATTACCAGCTTATAACCTTAAATGTATGATTATATCAGGTCCAAACCAACTGTATGTGGCAAAGGAATCATCACTACCTGTTGTTAAATTATGTATAACAAATATCATGTATTCACATGTGGGAAAAGTAGATGAAAAGATGGTAATATTGCCTGTGATTTAAATGACTATCTTTTCATCTACTTTTCACACATGTTAATACCTGGGATTTGTTATACATAATTTAACAACAGGTAGTGATGATTCCTTTGCCACATACAGTTGGTTTAGACCTGATATAATCATACATTTAAGGTTATAAGCTGGTAATTAATTGTTATAGGTGCTGGTTCCCCATATCAATACCATCCGTCATTTGGGGTGGTCCATTCGGGTTTTATGTATTGTAAATTTCAATTTTTACTATTAATAAAGAATTATTGATATTTTTCTTGAATTTGGCTTGCTGGTTGTTTATTGGTGGTTCTATTGAATTTGCATGTAGCCTTCCATACTAGTTGTGGTATTGGTGTTGAATTTATATAACAGGGATCAACTGTGTTACCATATTATTTTCTCTAGAACGCCCAATGAGAACTTGGCTAAATTCCTCCTTCATTGAAATGGAGTACGGATAGAAAAAAAACTTGGATGAGGAGGATCACTAAGATATATATATATGATAGCTTAGAAAAGCAGTTAGATACCAGATAGAAACACTGGAACCATACTCGTGTTTAATAATAGCAGGGATACTTCTTTTCAATATTCAATATTTGATCATTTGAAATTCCAGTATTCATTATGGTTCAACTGTTAGGGTGAACTCTTAACCAGAGATCACTAGTTGCCTACTGCCTGGCCGAATTGGTATATACCAAGTGCATGCATAAAAGAATTCACACCAGACACAGTTGTATATGAAATCTCTTCTTGGTCACAGTAAAGATGGCACCGAACAGACCCACTATAGAGTGTGCATCTTCTGATATAGGCTAGGGGCGTACACAAGTTCAGATATACCCATTTAGTGGGACAGTTCATGGGCTAGCCAATGGGGAGATCCGTGTTGCTGCTGATGGGCGGGTCTGACTTCAGTGCAGGAATCCATGGTGTCATCTGATCTGTGGGTTGGTCTTCTAGCTTGGCCAGTGGTCCTTCCATATATGGTGGTCTTCTTATAGCTGGACATTCCTCGCATTCCAGGCCAGGTGTAGAGAACAGGAAATGGCGGCCATCTTTATATCTGTGTCATGTGTATGATCTGAAACCTGAATTATGTGAGGCAAATCGACATATTTCCCACAATCCCTTGTCAAGGGGTTAATTAAGTATTTCATCATATGGCTCTCCTCAACACAACTTATATAAACAATTTGAAAAGTACCTTCTCTAATGTTGAACATTAAAATATCGTCCAGTTGTAATAGTTCTTTAGACATTGTATTTTATTGCTTAATGTTTGATATGTGGAAAAAATAGTTTCCTGCTTATCCAATGTATACATTTGTTGTCGCTTAATGTCTGAACCATGTATAACATGATGATGTCTTGTAGTGCTACACTTGAATTCACATTAGCAGGTGGATTACCTCTTTCATCTGTTCCCCTTTGTTTTTAATTTTTCACAACTGTTTGTAATTATGTTCACTGCATGAGTGGGGATTGCCATTTATATGGCTCCATACCCAAGGAGCAGACCAGGATAGGACCGTGAGGAAGGCGGACAAGGCAGCCGAAACGCGTAGTCCAATCTGCGGTTTCTCTGCTGATTAACATCTGGTTCGTGAGCCTTGTGGGTCATTGTATTTTTAAGGAATTGCCAATAAAGAAGGATTTTTTACAATGGCACCTGTGTCCACCAAAGTCTTTGCTGGATGTCCGCCCTTATCTCTGCTATTATTGGATATACTCTTATCTGTATCTGTGCAGGACTTGGTTATCGGGTGAGCTGAGACCCAGGCGGCTCAAATGCTGGAGCTGGATTTCATTGCATCTGTGTGTGAATATATATATATATATATATATATATATATATATATATATATATATATATATATATATATATATACATATACATACACACACTGCCTGAATGAATTCAATATTCTCATTGAATACTTTGGTCGGTACAAAGCTGAATGTGCGAACAACAAAATCACACAAAAATCATCAGTGGAAATCAAATGTTTTAACCAATGGAGGCCTGGACTTGAAGACACACAAAAAATGAAAGTGGAAACAAGTCAAAATGAAAATCAAAACAAGACAAAATTAAAGTGGAAACAAGACAAAATGAGGCTCAGCATTGTGTGTGGCCTCCACATGCCTGTATGACCTCCCAACAATGCCTGGGCATGCTCCTAGTGAGGTTGTGGATGGTCTCCTGAGGGATCTCCTCCCAGACCTAGACTAAAGCATCCGCTAACTCCTGGACAGTCTGTCGTGCAACATGACATTGGTGGATGGAGCGAGACATGATGTCCCAGATGTGCTCAATCTGATTCAGGTCAGGTCTGGGGAACGGGCGGGCCAGTCCATAGCTTCAATGCCTTAATCTTGCCGGAACTGTTGACACACTACAGCCACATGAGGTCTGGCATTGTCCTGCAATAGGAGGAACCCAGGGCCAACCGCACCACCATGTGGTCTGAGGATCTCATCTAGGTACCTAATGACAGTCAGGCTATGTCTGGTGAGCACATGGAGGGCTGTGCGGCCCTTAAAAGAAATGCCACCACACACCATTTCTGACCCACTGCCAAACCGGTCATGCTGAAGGATGTTGCAGGTAGCAGATCGATCTCCACGGCATCTCCAGACGTCTGTCACATGTAATCAGTGTGACCCTGCTTTCATCTGTGAAGAGCAAAGGGCACCAGTGGCAAATTTTCCAATCCTGGTGTTCTGTGGCAAATTCCAAGCGTCTTGCACGGTGTTGGGCAGTGAGCACAACCCTCATCTGTGGACATCGAGCCCTCATTCCATCCTCATGGAGTCGGTTTCTAACCATTTGTGCAGACACATGCACATTTGTGGCCTGCTGGAGATCATTTTGCAGGGGTCTGGCAGTGCTCCTCCTTGCACAAAGGCGGAGGTAGCGGTCCTGCTGCCGAGTTGTTGCACTCCTACAGCCCCCTCCACATCCCCTGGTGTACTGTTCTGTCTCCTGGTAGCACCTCCATCCTCTGGACACTACACTGACAGACACAGCAAACCTTCTTGCCACAGCTGACATTGATGTGCCTTCCTGGATGAGCTGAACTACCTGTGCCACTTGTGTGCGTTGTAGAGTCCATCTCTACCATAAGTGTGAGAGCACAACCAAGATCCAAAAGTGACCAAAACATCAGCCAGAAAGCATTGGTACTGAGATGTGATGTGTGGTCCCCACCTGCAGAAACACTCCTTTATTCAGTGTGTCTTGATAATTGCCAATAATTTCCATCTGATGTCTATTCCATTTACACAACAGCATGTGAAATTGATTGTCAATCAGTGTTGCTTCCTAAGTGGACAGTTTCATTTCACAGAAGTTTGATTAAGGCTAAGTTCACATTTCCGTTGATTTGTATCAGTCACATGCGTCGCTTGACGCATGTGACTGATGCGCTGTTCAACGCTGTACAACGGATGACAAAGAACAGAATTCTTTGTCGGATTCCGTTGTGTGCGGGGGGCGGAGTTCGGGGGCAGAGCCGAGTGGGGGGCGGGGCCAGGCGCTGAGGATGTCAGTGGAAGTGCTGCGGTCTGCATGGCTGGGGACAGGTGAGTGTATCTGTGAGTGAGTGAGTGTGTGTATGTGCATGTATGTATGTATGTATGTGTGTGCACATGCAAAGTGCGGGAGGGGGCGGAGCCGAGCGGGGGGCGGGGCCAGGCGCTGAGGATGTCAGTAGAAGTGCTGCGGTCTGCATGGCTGGGGACAGGTGAGTGTATGTGTGAGTGAGTGTGTGTATGTGCATGTATGTATGTATGTATGTGTGTGTGTGCACATGCAAAGTGCGGGAGGGGGCGGAGCCGAGCAGGGGGCGGGGCCAGACGAGGGTGTCAGTGCTTGTCTGCATGGCTGGGGACATGTGTGTATATGTGTGTGTGTGTGTGTGTACACACATGTGCGGAGTGCGGGAGGGGGCGGGGCCGAGCGGGGAAGTGTCGGCCTCCCTGCACACGTAACCAGCCTAAATATCGGGTAACAGCAAAGCACCCGATGTTTACCTTGGTTACCCGATATTTACCTTGGTTACGGGCCTACACCGCTTAGCGCTGGCTCCTTGCACCGTAACCAGGGTAAATATCGGGTAACCAACCAAAGCTGGTGACGTGTGCAGGGAGCCAGAGAGCATGCGCAGCGAAATCCGACGGATCTCGCTGCTCAAAAAACGTTACATGCTGCGTTCCCCCCGCCCGGCGGTCAGTCGTTCCACGACTGATCAGTCGGGCGGAGGGTGCAACGCAGCATCATCAGTCACAATCCGCTGCTCATACAAGTCTATGGGAGCAGCGGAATCCGCTAAACGGATTCCGCTGTTTACAAGAGCAGCGGATTGTGACTGATAGATTTTAGCGGAAATGTGAACTTCGCCTAACTTGGAGTTATATTCGGTTGGTTAAGTGTTCGCTTTATTTTATATATTTATAATATATAAAAATATATATATATATATATATATATATATATATATGAAAGAGACTAACTGTTCTCAGCCAGCTAATGCTCGGCTCAAGGGTATACTGCCCTCCTCCCCCCCCAAGGGTACACAGCTCACCTCCCTGGTATATAGCTCATCCAAAGATATACAGCTGTACTCCCCCCCACCCCCCAAGGGTGTACAGCCGTAATTCCCCCAAAGGGTATACAGTACTCCTCCCAAGGGTAAACAGCTTCCTTCCCCCCCAAGGGTATACAACTCATCTCCCCCCAAGGGTATACAGCTCCCCTCCCCCCAAGGGTATATAGCTTTTCCCCCAAGGGTATACAGGTTCCCTCCCCCCAAGGGTATACAGCTCTCTTTCCCCAGGAAGAAAGTACCTGACGAAGGTACGCTGAAACACGTGTAGGGTTGGAGGTTGCCTACACACAGCTCAGAATGGCCTTAGGTATAGCCATCTAGATTATGTATATATTTATTCTGACAATAAACAAAGAATGATGGATTGTTCCTCCAGTGGCTGGTTGGGCTCTTGCATGTGGGTGCGTTCTGAATTCATTGCCATGCTGCATTATATTTATATTTTCAGTGCAGTTTATTATTGATTATCTTGTAGCACTATTCGTGCACTTTATTATTTTTATTTTATAGCCAGTATATGCACTTTATATTTGTATCTTTGCACATCTACGTATGGCAATGTATTTTGTATGCGCCCATTTGTTTTAGATCCCTTACTGCCACCTGGAGGTCTTGAAATAGAATTACACTATTTATTTATTGTTATGGTTGCTAATTAATTGTACCGTCATTTGGCCCCCTCCTATTACCATTCCCTTGCTTGACCATTGTTTTTTATGATGTTATTAATAAAGAAATATATATTTTATTGTTTTTTGGCTGTTTTTCTATGTATCGGTTTTATATTTATATAATAGCCTATGTATTGATTGCTGGGGAGTATTTATTATATTTATATATGGTGATAGTTTTATAACACACTGTATTATACTCCTTTTTTGGCTTTAATCGGTTCTGCATGTAAGGTGGAATGTGGAAACAGCGATGATTAACCCCCTCCTTACCCGAGATGAATACTGCAACTTAAATGAGGTGCAGTACCCTGTGGCGACTGAAGCCTCAGAGGTGCCACACATACAGCGACCCGATCTGTATACAGCTAGCTGTATACAGATGGGGGTGTAAGGGTTAAGGCCGCTTTACACGCTACGACATCGCTAAAGCGATCTCGTTGGGGTCACGGAATTTGTGACGCACATCCGGTCGCTTTAGCGATGTCTTTGCGTGAAACACCTATGAGCGATTTTGAATCGTCGCAAAAACGGTCAAAACCGCTCATCGGTGAGATGGGGGTCCATTCTCGAATATCGTTGCTGCTGCAGCTAGCTATGTGGTTCCTCGTTGCTGCGGCAGCACACATCGCTCCGTGTGACACTGCAGGAACGAGGAACCTCTCCTTACCTGCGGCCGCCGGCAATGAGGAAGGAAGGAGGTGGGCGGGATGTTACGTCCCGCTCATCTCCGCCTCTCCGCTTCTATTGGGCAGCTGCTTAGTGACGTCGCTGTGACGCCACATGGACTGCCCCCTTAGAAAGGAGGCGGATCACCGGTCACAGCAACGTCGCTAGGCAGGTAAGTATGTGTGACGGGTCTGGGCGATGTTGTGCGCCACGGGCAGCGATTTGCCCGTGTCATTGGCTGAATCAGCTCAGCTTGAGATGTGTAAGTGTGCAATGTACACAACAGGATTTGTCTCTGTGCTTACAGGACCTGTGATGATGTCACATGGAGGGGAGGAGTCAGGAGTCACATGATCAGATCCTCAGTGTATGCTGTGCTAGTTGTCATGGTGCTGGATGAAGTGAAGTTTGTGTGGGGTCAGGAGGAATTTGGAGTGTGGATGTAGCAGAGCCGTGTGTGCAATCTGGGGGGGCGGAACTGCATGTGTAATGTGGCAGGGGCGGGATTAGCGAGTAACCACGAGTAATCACAACGGCTCTTATATATATAGATTATTTGAAGTAGGCCTCTAAATATTACCGTATGTATTACACCATCATACACAACCCTGGAAAGATAATAGAGAAGGTGGCATCATGACCATTTTGATATGGTGAATCAGTAGTAGAAGTAGGACACTAAAAAAGAAGAAAACGAGGACTGTATAGCCTTGTTTGGATGGGAAGCTGTGCATGGGAATACACTGCAGTAAAAGGAACATTACAATTGACTTTAGGTCTGGCTGCTGTCATCTAGTGGGGTTGAGTAGTCTGGGCTAACCCACGCTTTGTTCATTTTAATAAAAGTCAGCCAATTAGCAACATTGTCAGTTGTCAAGCAGATGCGCATTTTGGTTATTATGCCCCCATCATCACTAAAAATTATTTAGACAAAGCTCCAAGGCGTAAAGGGACAATTCATGCCATGTGTCCAGATTGGATAACCAATATCTGTATGGCACAGAGGGATCACTGAGTATGGTCAGCTATGCAATCCTTCATCATTTTCCAAAACATTTGCCTCGCGCATTAGGGCATTGGTGCTGGGGGGGGGAAGGGTGGGGAGACTTCCAATGAAACTGTCCCAGACATTTGATAGTGTTCCCCTGCCTCTGTTGGTCCTGCTGTGTATCCTCCTCTTCTCTACTCCTTGGTTGGCCAAAGAATTATGACCTTTGCCACCACCATTGACTGCTGGAATTTTTTTGACCATTTAATCAACTATGGCCTACTAGTCACCATTTTAGTAGCTCTCTATACCACAGAAAAGAGAGATGTAAAACTTTCCCTGTAGCGTGGGTTGAGAAGACACAATAATTTAAAGAAAATGACATGTGGGTCCCACTTATTTTGCCAAACCAGCCAAGGTAAAGCCGACAGCTGGGGGCTGGTATCACCTGACTAGGAAGGCCCATGGTTATTGACCCCTTCCCAGCCTAAAAATTACTAGCCTACAACAACTCCAGAAGTGGTGCATCCTTTAGATTTACCAATTCTGGTGCATTGTATCAAGTTTTCAAGATTGTCCGGTAGCAATCATGGCAATATTCTAGGATTGATGTCAGCTGTGAATTGACAGCTAACATCAACCCCAGAGGTTAGTAATGGGGAGGTGTCTATCAGACACCCCCATTAGTTTCCTATCTTTTGGTGTCCATTGGTAACATTTTTATTGTAAGCATAGTTTTGCTGTATATTCATATATGTAACCATTCATATGCCTTGGGTCCTGTTTGTTGATCCTCAGTTTTTAATCACATATAAATAAATATTTTGTACTCTATCATAAAACAAAAGTGTTTTAAGGCTCTGTTACCATATGTATTGGCAGTAAACCTTATTTAATTTTCAAAATGTCCTGCAGGTATTTTGTTTGTGTATTATTAACTAAGTAGGTAAATATATTAAAAAAAAAACAAAAAACACATACAAAAGAAGTTAGTTTTTGTTTTTTAAGTCCCCAACTCCCTCGTGCACCAATTTATTTTAAAAAACAAACAAAAAAACAAACATGAAGATCCGCCATAATCCACAGAATCAGATAGAGTCCTCAAAAGCAAATAGCTAAACCAGTTTACAGGTAGAACAACCAAAAGAGGGTGCATGGCCTGGTGGAGGCTAACCACCTGCCAAAAAATTTAATTGGTGATTGAAAATAGCTATTGGTGACTGTTCACACACAGCCACCGGCCCTGTCCATAGGCCTTTTAATCTTAGCAGCACTTGCCTGGGCCTGTCCTGCCCACAGCTGTGACTCAGTCACAGGTACGGGAATGAAAAGCACCAGGTAAGTGCTGCCTCAAGCAGTTCTGCATTTGATGTGTGAGGCCATATGGCACCCCAAACAAAATACAATATTTAGTGTAGGACTGCCCCATGGGATTTGCCGTGATGTTGGCAGGGTGGCTCAAAATATTGCAATGTTTTGCCAAAAATCTCTAATTTATTAACAAATACAGTATAGAAATCGTGCTGGCTCCTTCTTTTTGAATTCTTTTTGGCTTATATTTAAGCCTTGTTCCGAAAATGCTGAAAATCCCTGCTAGGGCTTATTTTTGGGAGAGGGCTTATTTTTGGAAAAACACTGTATTAATGCCCTGTGCAAGTGCCCTAGAAAAGTGTCCACCTTTTATCCCTAGAAAGTAATAATGCCCCTGTACACCTTTGACGGTCAATATCCTGAGTGCCCCTATACAAATAATGGTTGTTAAGTGTCCACATAAAATTTAATAATTTCCCCTTAGTCCCCCATTGTAGAGCTTCGCTATATACAGTAAGATGCCACTACACACAGTATGATGGGATCACAGCACCCCTATATACAGTACGTTGCCCCTACACCTCCCCTATACACAGTATGATGGTCCCAATACTCCCCCCAAAACACAATAGTCCATACACTGTATAACAGCCACCACAATAGCTGACACTGTTTAATGATCTCCACAGTAGCCCCCATATTGTATTATGACCTCCATAATAGCCCCCAAGCTGTACAATGACCCCCAAAGTAGTGCCCACAGTTTATAACAGCCCCACATTAGCTTTCATGCTGTATAATAACATCCACTTCAGCTGCCAGAGTGTATAATGGCCCCCACATTAGCTCTCACACTGTATAATGGAGCCCACATTAGCCCTCATGCTATATAATGGCTTCCACATTACCCCCCACACTGTATAAGGGCCCCACCACACCAGTGGCATAATTAGAGTACACATCAATATAGTTAACAATAACTGTAGCTCTGAGTGGGCCATTGTGATAGGGGGACCTGGGGTGACTGCACCCTCTGCCCCCCCTGTAGCTACACCACTGAGTTGAAGCATCTGAGGTGGGGGTTAGGGCTGTGTTGTCGCAGGGTCAGTCTGCTAGCAAATGGCGTTCATGTGCTTTCTTTTCAAAGAAATTGTATTCGGCCGAGAGAAACTATGATTTTGGCAATAGAGAACTCTTGGCGATTAGCTATTGAGGAATGGTGTCATTTTATGGAGGGGGCAGTTCATCCCATTACTGTAATCACAGACCGTAAAAACCTGTCATATCTCAAGTCTGCCAAATGTCTCAATCCTAGGCAGGCTGGATGGTCTTTGTTTTTTACCAGGTTTAACTTTACTGTCACTTACCACCCAGGGATTAAAAACATCAAAGCAGATGTACTATCCCAGGGCTCTCCTGGTGATATTGATCATGTGAACCTTGTACCCATTTTGCAGAAAGGGGTGGTCATCTCAGCCTTGTGCCCAAACCTAGAGGAGGAGGTGTTAGAGGCTCAGGGGGGGTGCCCTGGCTTCTTGCCCTTCAGGGAGGTTATTCGTGCCACCTCATTTGTGCCGTAAAATAATTGTGAACTTCAAAATACTTCACTTACGGGCAGAGGTGTAGCTAGGGGTTCGGCTCAGAGGGGGTGAAACTTCTGAGTGGGCCCCTAACCAGGTAACCATATTTACAACTATGGTGTTGCAGCCTAATAGCTTGTGTAGACAACCATATTTTTGGTCCAAGTGCGATCCAACAAAATATTGGATCACATTCGGACCAATGTTATCCAACGAGGCAGTGCACATGTTCGATTTTGTCCTTGGACCAAGTGGTCTGAGGAAAAAAAAATAAATTGCATCATGCATGCGCAGACTGGTATGGTTAAATGTAGCGGCAGGGCCGTAGTTGGCGTTCATGCTGTTCTAAGCACTTAAATTGATCCCGTACCCTACCAATACGTCAGACTAAAGCCTCATGCAGATGTGGCTAGAAGTATGCCAATCGCACACTTGTGGTCACATGATGGCCCGCTCTCACCACCGGCACTGTGTGCAGGCTATGAGGATTCACAAGTCTGCAGTCACAGGCCATTAAACAGCTGCCAATCAGCTTCATATAACCAAACGGTTGACTATCATTTAAAGGGAATCAGTCAGCAGGTTTTTGCCCTCTAATCTGAGAGCAGCATAACGTAGGGGCAGAAACCCAGATTCTAGCGCTGTGTCACTTACTGACCTGCTCAGTGTAGTTTTCATAAAATTACTGATTAATCAGCCGTAGGTTATCATTATCGGACTACTTCGCGTGCTGCAGGTTGTCCAGCATATTCATGAGCTGTGAATAACTGCTAGATCTGCAACAGAGAAATCATTGATTTTATCAAATTGACAGCAAACAGCTCAGTAAGTGACACATTGCTGGAATCAGGGTCTCTTGTCTCTACATTATGCTGCTCTCAGATGGGGGAGCAAAATCCTGGTGACAGATTCCCTTTAAATTCAGGGATTGTCCAGGATAAATGCTCCCTTAGATCCAGGTACCGTATTGGCAACTTCTCCTCTGATTGGAATTGTCTCACTCCATTCTTCATCTGATCCAGACGACATGATGACTTTGGATGTACACAGCTTCTTTCCGCAGACTTCCATTTCCTCTGATTTTCCACAACATATCCCAACATGATGCCCTAAAAATATGAGTGTCATTAGTACATCTAAATAAAAAATATCCGCCCATGCTGTGCATTAAATATCCCTTATACTGTGCACCTGAAAATATATTTGCACCAGTATACTCCCTGATCAAAAAGTGACCCCTACACTGTCCTCCTAATGACACATGGCCTCCACATTGTGCCTCTCATATGCTATAACCACTGCACCATCCCTCCACCATGAATTATGGCCGCCACATTGTCTTTCTTTATGAATATCCATAAAACCATCCCCCCTCATTAACCATGTCCTATACGCTTTCCATACAAAATATTGTGATATGATTAATGGCCTCCACATTGTCCACACCTTCCATGCCGCTCACCATACTACACCCACTCCATACTCTGCTGTCTTTTCACACCGTACAGCCTTCACTATTTGCCCTCACATTGTCCCTCGTATACTGCTCCTCTCATACTGTGGCCTCACATTGTCCCTCGTATACTGCTCCTCTCATAATGTACCCTCACACTGTCCCTCGTATACTGCTCCTCTCATACTGTGCCCTCACACTGTCCCTCGTATACTGCTCCTCTCATAATGTGCCCTCACACTGTCCCTCGTATACTGCTCCTCTCATACTGTGCCCTCACACTGTCCCTCGTATACTGCTCCTCTCATACTGTGCCCTCACACTGTCCCTCATATACTGCTCCTCTCATACTGAGCCCTCACATTGTCCCTCATATACTGCTCCTCTCATACCGAGCCCTCACATTGACCCTCGTATACTGCTCCTCTCATACTGTGCCCTCATATTGTCCCTCGTATACTGCTCCTCTCATACTGTGCCCTCAGTTTGTCCCTCGTATACTGCTCCTCTCATACTGAGCCCTCACATTGTCCCTTGTATACTGCTCCTGTCATACTGTGCCCTCACACTGTCCTTACTGCCTCCCATAATGCGCTGTCACTCTGTATACTGAGTGAATGCTACTATTCCCCCTCCTACACTTTACAGTAAAAGTTCCTCCCATCTATAGCTCCATGGTGGAGCACTTACCTTCTTATCCCTCATCTTTACCTCATTTGTGGTGCTCTCTCAAACACCCTGCACCCCCATATCCCACACACATCCTGCACCCTCATATCCCACACTGCACCCCATATCCCACAAACCCTTCACCCCAGCCTGTACCCCCATATCTTACACACTGCACCCCCATATCCCACAGACCCTGCACCCCATATCCCACTCACCCTGCATCCTTATATCTCACACAGCCTGTATCCCAACATACACCTCTCTCAAACACTCTGAGGCCAGTTTCACACATCCTTCTTTTTGCCGGTTTCGCAGATCCGGCGCGCTCCCGTACAGTGAATACAGTACAATGACAGCGCAACAAGCGCCAGTCACGTGCTGTCATGTGACCGGCGCATGTGACCCGGAAGTTACAGCGCTGTCATTGTACTGTATTCACTGTACGGGAGCGCGCCGGATCCGCGAAACCGGCAAAAAGAAGGATGTGTGAAACTGGCCTGAACTCGCATATTCCACACACCCTGGGTCGGCGTCAGCATCCGACACACCCAGGCAAATGTAGGGGTCCTGGACAGCTGGGGGGGCCAACTAGCCGTCTTCAGTCCTGTGGGCCTCGGGCTGAGTTCCAGGGACTGCAGTGCTTGGGTTGGCAGCTGCACTATCCTGTATCCTGGATAGTGTGGTTGCCGACCCTTTAATCCACACTGGCGCACACCATTCACTGTTGAATGCTCCGTGCTCCTCCTGCAATGAAGTTCATCTCAGGGTCCCCACTCCTGAGCTGTATGGGCCCTCTCAGAGCAGTAGGTGTCCCCTCTTGAGCTGCATGGGACTGCTAGAGCCGTATGCACTGGCCCCACAGAGCCGTATTCACTGCCACCTCAGAGCCGTATGTGCTGCCACCCCAGAGCTGTATGCCACCCACCCCAGTAATGTGTATGCCCCCCAGAGTTGTGTACTACCCCAGTAACATCTATGCCCCCTAGGAAAGTATGCACCTCAGTAACATGTATGCTCCCCCCCCAGTAATATCTATGACCCCAGCCTTTCCTATCATTTATATACTGTATCCCCCAGCCCTTCCTGTGATGTATATACTGTAGCCCTAGCTCTTCCTGTGATGTACAGTGCCTACAAGTAGTATTCAACCCCCTGCAGATTTACAGTGCCTACAAGTAGTATTCAACCCCCTGCAGATTTAGCAGGTTTGATAAGATGCAAATAAGTTAGAGCCTGCAAACTTCAAACAAGAGCAGGATTTATTAACAGATGCATAAATCTTACAAACCAACAAGTTATGTTGCTCAGTTAAATTTTAATAAATTTTCAACATAAAAGTGTGGGTCAATTATTATTCAACCCCTAGGTTTAATATTTTGTGGAATAACCCTTGTTTGCAATTACAGCTAATAATCGTCTTTTATAAGACCTGATCAGGCCGGCACAGGTCTCTGGAGTTATCTTGGCCCACTCCTCCATGCAGATCTTCTCCAAGTTATCTAGGTTCTTCGGGTGTCTCATGTGGACTTTAATCTTGAGCTCCTTCCACAAGTTTTCAATTGGGTTAAGGTCAGGAGACTGACTAGGACACTGCAACACCTTGATTTTTTCCCTCTTGAACCAGGCCTTGGTTTTCTTGGCTGTGTGCTTTGGGTCGTTGTCTTGTTGGAAGATGAAATGATGACCCATCTTAAGATCCTTGATGGAGGAGCGGAGGTTCTTGGCCAAAATCTCTAGGTAGGCCGTGCTATCCATCTTCCCATGGATGCGGACCAGATGGCCAGGCCCCTTGGCTGAGAAACAGCCCCACAGCATGATGCTGCCACCACCATGCTTGACTGTAGGGATGGTATTCTTGGGGTCGTATGCAGTGCCATCCAGTCTCCAAACGTCACGTGTGTGGTTGGCACCAAAGATCTCGATCTTGGTCTCATCAGACCAGAGAACCTTGAACCAGTCTGTCTCAGAGTCCTCCAAGTGATCATGAGCAAACTGTAGACGAGCCTTGACATGACGCTTTGAAAGTAAAGGTACCTTACGGGCTCGTCTGGAACGGAGACCATTGCGGTGGAGTACGTTACTTATGGTATTGACTGAAACCAATGTCCCCACTGCCATGAGATCTTCCCGGAGCTCCTTCCTTGTTGTCCTTGGGTTAGCCTTGACTCTTCGAACAAGCCTGGCCTCGGCACGGGTGGAAACTTTCAAAGGCTGTCCAGGCCGTGGAAGGCTAACAGTAGTTCCATAAGCCTTCCACTTCCGGATGATGCTCCCAACAGTGGAGACAGGTAGGCCCAACTCCTTGGAAAGGGTTTTGTACCCCTTGCCAGCCTTGTGACCCTCCACGATCTTGTCTCTGATGGCCTTGGAATGCTCCTTTGTCTTTCCCATGTTGACCAAGTATGAGTGCTGTTCACAAGTTTGGGGAGGGTCTTAATTAGTCAGAAAAGGCTGGAAAAAGAGATAATTAATCCAAACATGTGAAGCTCATTGTTCCTTGTGCCTGAAATACTTCTTAATACTTTAGGGGAACCAAACACAATTCTTGTGGTTTGAGGGGTTGAATAATAAATGACCCTCTGAATAAACTTTTCACAATTTTAAAAAAAAAAAAAAAAAATAAAGAAATAACATTCTTTTTTGCTGCAGTGCATTTCACACTTCCAGGCTGATCTACAGTCCAAATGTCACAATGCCAAGTTAATTCCGAATGTGTAAACCTGCTAAAACTGCAGGGGGTTGAATACTACTTGTAAGCACTGTATATACAGCAGTCTGTGTGCACTGTGCGCGGCCATGTCTTTTAGTGACTATCACGCAGTGCGGCCTGCGCATCCACATACCCAGGAGGATCTGGACGGAGACAAGCGGGGGAGGGAAGTGAGGCTGCTGCCGGCTTCCCCATAATAAAAATATCTGTAATCTGTGTGTGCATGTATAATGCATATCTATGTGTGTCCGTGTGTATGACTGTGTATAGATTTTTTCTGTTTATATGTAGTTTCCTTAATTTCTCTTTAAATAATGTATTTTTCATTTGATAAGACGCACCGGATTATAAGACACACCCCAAATTTGGAGTAAAAAAAATAAATAAAAATATGGGGTCCGTATTATAATTCGATGGTGTCTTACCAGGGAGGGGGGCTGGCAGAGGAGCGGGGTCACAGGAGGCAGGGGCGGTAGTGGAGTACGGCGATGCTGTGAGTGGTGCAGAGGGAGGCCTAGATACTCACTGCATGGTTGCTCTGTGCTTGGCTGCTCGGCTCCGCTCTGTGCGGCACGGCTCTGTGCAAATAATGGCGGCTGGAGTTGGCACGTGCGCAGATAAGAGCTTGAGCTGAGAGCTCCCTCTGAGCACGACCCGACTCTAGGTGCCACTATTTGAAGAAACCCTCACCACTGACATCTTTAGAATGGCCGATACCTTACCACCCGCCACACGGAGCAGAGCCGCGCACAGCAGAGCCGCACCATGTGATTGGTTGCAGTCAGACCACACCCCCACCCTGTGTGACAGCATGTTTGACTGCTTGCAATCAGTGACAGTTATCTTGGCTGTATATCAAAATAAGAGGGACCCCATGCGGCTTTTTTTAATTCTTTATATAAATAATTTAAAAAAACGGCATGTGGTTTCCCCAAATGTTGATACCCAACCATGATAAAGCCGACAGCTGGGGGCAAGTATTCTCAGAATGGGGAGGCCCATGGTTATTGCCCCACCCCATACTAAAAATAGCAGTCTGCAGTAACTCAGAAATATCACATCCATTAGATGTGACAATCCTTGAACAACTTTACCCGGCTCATCTTGATTACACTGCTGCGTTGGCAATAGGGTTAATAAAGGGTGAATGACAGCTCACAGCTGCCACTAAGTCCTAGATTAGTAATTAGTCTCATAGACTCTCCCCATTACTAATCTGTAAGTGTAAACAAATAAACAAAAATACCGAAAAAATCCTTTAATTGAAATAACATACAAAACCCCCACCCTCTTTCACCCCTTTATTAACCCCAAACATCCAGTTTCGATGTAATCCACACAAGGTCCCACGACGATTCCGATTCTGCTACATACATACTAAAGTCACAGCTCACAGGTACAGAACATATCCACACACTGTAGACTTTAGGCATAGACCGACTGAGCCGCAGCAATGAGCGGTGACGTCACTCAGTTTATTTGCGATCACAGCTGGAGGTATCCACGGTATCCCACCTGTGACTGCAGGTAATTGGACCTGAGGTGACTTCATTGAACTCCGTGATCTCACCTCAGGTAAACTGAGATAACAGACCTGCATCTCCTGGCAGAAAAACGTGTTTTTTTGCCTAGAGATGCAGATTTGGTGCTGAAATTTATACACCATATTCCTGCACCCAATCTTCATCTCCTTGCAAAAAATCACATCAAAACCTCATCATAAGACATGGGGTTTTCATGTGATTTTTACCAGTCGATGCAGATTGGGTACAGAAATATGGTGTATAAATTTCAGCACCAAGTATGCTTTTGTTGGCAAAAAAATGCACAAAACCAGTTTTGACGCGGTTTTGGGGCAGTTTTCTGCCATTAGGTGCAAATTTGGTGCTAAAATGTCTGCACCAGATTTCTGCCACAGTTTTACTATCTGTATCTGTTCATCTTCATGCTCTAATCTACGGTATAGTCACTGCCATAAGCCAGCGCTCACGCCGCATAGATCAAGTAGGAAAAGGACGCCGCTGGACCGCGACCAGGTAAGAAACATTTTTTAATTTGCTTGTACTGAAAAGCTGCAATATGGGGAACAGATATATAGGGGCCAGGGTTGGGGTCAGGATGGAGAGACATGGGGCCATGATGGAGTCACATGGGGCCAGGATGTACATCATTATTACAGGAAGGGGTCATGATGTGCGACATCATTACAATAGAGGTTAATAAAGGGATATTATTACTGCTGTGATGTATTATATTTTTGAGGATACGGTTTTCAATGGGGGAAGGGAAGTTCCTGTATAACTATGAAGGGCGACACTATGGCGCTTTTTTACCTTAATCTGGCGTAGTGGATAAGTCAGGAAAAAAGTGGGGAATTTGCTCAGAAATCGATCAGCCGCAACTGTGTGTAATTTTCTGCAGAGATGTGTCCTGCCTGGAGGAAGTGATGGTGTTCAGTACTGGATGACAAAGAAAAGTAAAGATGAATGACTTCAACTAGAGAAGACACTGGTAAGTCATTGTATTACACTGTACACTGTGTATAATGTCAGTGGTACACAATATACAGAGCTCCAGTATTTAATGTTAATGGTGAGTTGATATATTACCTGTACACTTAAGGGGGCTTTACACGCAACGACATCGCTAAAGAAATGTCGTTGGGGTCACGGAATTCGTGACGCACATCCGGCCTCGTTAGCGACGTCGTTGCGTGTGAAACGTACGAACGACCGCTAACGATCAAAATTAATCACCTAATCGTTGACACATCGTTCTAATCCCAAATATCATTGCTGTTGCAGGACACAGATTGTTCGTCGTTCCTGAGGCAGCACACATCGCTATGACACCCCAGGGACGAGGAACAGCACCTTACCTGCGTCCTCCAGCAACGAGGTAAGCGTCACTTTCTTTCGGCTGCTCTCCGCCCCTCCACTTCTATTGGACGGCTGCCGTGTGACGCCGCTGTGACGCCGCATGAACCGCCCCCTTAGAAAGGAGGTGGTTCGCCGGCCACAGCGACGTCGCTAGGCAGGTAAGTACGTGTGACGGGTCCTAGCGATGTTGTGCGCCACGGGCAGCGATTTGCCAGTGACGCACAACCGACGGGGGCGGGTGCTTTCATGATGTCACTGCGTGTAAAGCAGCCTTTACATTATACACTATACTATGTACAGAGCTCTTGTGTATAATGGCACTTATGGTAAGATTCTTAGTATTGTGGGGTTTTTTTGTTCAGCCATGGTGTGGCGATATTTCTTCCTTGTATGTGGTATTATTGGTCATTTGAAAAAAAAAATGAATGTGACACATTCCCTTAAAGAAAAATAAAATATCCAGTATTCTTTTTACGTATTTTTTTAAGAATTTTTTAATAGGTTAGAGTAAATTAGGGCCGTACCAAAAAAAGTCTACCTTGTCGTGATGGCAGGCTTAAAAAAAAAAACTTTGTCAAAACAAAAGTGGATGACTATGTATGCGATGTAGTGTTTGATGGGAACTGTTAGGGTATGTGCTGTGCACACACTGCGTTTTTTGCCACGTTTTTGCAGGTGTTTGCGCGTTTTTTGAGTGTGTTTTTGGCCTCAAAACTGCATGCACTTCCTTCCCCAGCAAAGTCTATGAGATTTAATTTTCGCTGTCCGCACCGTGCAGTTTTGTTTGAGGTGCGTTTTTGTGGTGACTAAAAAAAAAAGCAAAGCAACATGTCAATTATTTCTGCGTTTTTGCCAGGGTTTTTCACCCATGCAATGCATAGGAAAAAACGCAGGAACAAAAACGCAGCAAAAAACGCATGCATTTTTTGGATGAGTTTTTACCACGGGTGCGTTTTTGTGCTTTTTTTGCGGCCCAAAACGCACAAAAACGCTGCATCTTTGTGGTCACAAAAAATGGCAACGTGCGCACATAGCCTTAATGTGTGATTGGTGAGGACGTGGTGCAGAAGTGGAGTTTTTCCAAGAGTGGGTGGTGGTACTGTGAAAGTGAAGCTGGGATGGAGCCTCAAGGGGGCTTAAAAATGTTGCAGTATGGGTCCCTGAAATTCCTGGTGGCAGCCCTGTCTACGAGTGACAGCTGAAACCCTAAACTACATATAACTAGTTCTAATACACCATATTTTTTGTACTTTAAAATGCATCTTACCATACACGTTCCCGGTTTAGTAGTACTAAATATTAAAAACATCTTTCTAATTAAAAATGAGGGGTCAATATCACAAATTTTAATGCAATAGGGTAGAATAGAGAATTAGTAAATTTGTGTTTCTCTCTGTGTTCTGTTACATAAGGCTTCATAGCACATACATCAATGGTCACTGTACAGCACATATAAGCGCACAACACTACTGCATAGACAGTACATGCACACTCAGGTCTGCTACATTAGCATATTTATATTCACATTGAGCTCTGCTACATATACAGTGTGTCCACCCATATCCTGTCCACCGCCATTAACTTCAGAACGGTGGCAGCTATATCCATAGAAGTGGTGTCTAGGTATAGTAAAATAACCATGCGCTACGCAATGAAACCACCTATAGCGCCACCTGGTGGAAAACAACGGAGTTAGCATTTTTATCTCAAAAATGGAACGAGATAGAGGAAAAAAAGTGAATTACAAAGTTGTAGGGCATCATCAATTCAATACGAATCGACACCTTGCATACAGAAATGCTATTATTAGAACGTGTAAAACTCACAAGGCTGCGGACGTGAAGTGATACCTCATGGAGACTTTCCTACAAGTCATTGGGTATGATGGCTGCGTGGAGTGGCCTCCACTCTCACTTACCTGACCCCATTCGACTTCTTTCTGTGAGGTCACATCAAACAGCAGGTGTATGCGACCCCACCACCAACATTGCAGGACCTACGTCGACGTATTACAGATGCTTGTGCAAACGTGTCACCTACCATATTGCACAACATGCAGCAAGATAGAGTATGCTGTGCAGAATCCAGATGTGCATTGCATCTGAAGATGGCCACTTTGAGCATCAAAGTTAAATGAGCGCCATATGCGTGACCAGCATTCAATGTTTTGGGGGGGTCATGGGTTTCATATCATAGCATTTCTGTATGTAAGGTGTTGATTCGTATTGAATTGATGATGCCCTACAATTTTTTTATTCACTTTTTTTCTCTATCTCATTACATTTTCGAGATAAAAATGGTAACTCCGTTGTTTTCCACCAGGTGGCGCTATAGGTGGTTTCATTGCGTAGCGCATAGCTACTTTACTATACCTAGACACCACTTCTATGCCTATAGCTGCCGCCGTTCTCAAGTTAATGGCGGTGGACAGGATATGGGTGGACACACTGTATACAATCACTGTGTATGTATTACTGCATTTTGCAGTTCATGCCTGGTAATGTGGTTGATTAAACGACCTGAAAGGTTCTGGAGCTAGTCGGTTGAATGTCATTCGGATACTCACTCAGGATGTGTAGACTCTGTGCAGCTTCCTCTCCTGCTCTGCACCAATCATATTGGGGGATCATTGAGGGGCAAGAGGAGAGAGCAGTTCTCTCAGTGATCAGGAAGAACTGTTTCTCAGCGTTCTCCATCATTAAAGGAAGCTGCCTCCGGACTGTAAGGATGTGTATTTTTATTGCGTTTTTAAGTGCAGATTAGTCACAAAACCTGAAGTGAATCCTGATGCCAGCAAAGTCAATGAGGAACTTGAAGTCTCTGAGTATTTTCTCCTTGAAGATTAGGTGCAGATTTGAATTGGCAGCATGTCAATTCTTGCGGCATTTTTGCTGCAGATTTCACCAATACAAAAACAAGTTGTTTTTTTGCCATTGCATTTTTCCAGACAAGAGATGCAGAAAATTCTGCACCAAATACTAAATGTGTGCACATACCCTAGAAGGCATTTATTAGCAAGACTTTTTTTTTTATTACTAAGTGTGTCTTAGGCTATGTTCACAGTGTGTTTTTCTCCATTTTTGCCAAAAAAAGCTCGTTTTGGAGGCTTTTTTTTTACCACTTTTTTTTACCACTTTTTTTGTGTTAGTTGTCTTATTAAAGTTAGATTAATTAGCCAAAAAAGTAGCAAAAACAAAGCTGCGGGGTTTCTTTCACTCATTTTTTTCACCAATGAAAACAAGCAGCAAAAAACGTGGAAAGAATTGACATGCTGCTTCTTTTAAAAATGTAGCTGTTTTACATTCCCGTCAGGAAAAAATTGCAGGTGTGCGTGTGCGCACATGAGATTTTTAGAATCTCATAGATTTTGCTAGTACTGTAAAAAGCAGTTTTTTATTAGTATGTATTTGCAAAAAAATTTTTAAAAAAATGCAAAAAAAAAAAAGTAGTGTGAACATAGCTTTATAGTCCAAAAAAATAAAAGTTCTAAAGTAATTTCCCTTTCTCAATCAATTATACAACTGTCTTAGGTGTTACAATTTATCAAAAAAAATAGACATTTCTCCCTGTAAGTGATTTTTTTTATCAATAAAATTTTATTGAGATTTTCAGAGTTACTAACACACATACAAGGAAAAATGCATGATCTCCTTGGGTTACACACCAAGGTAGCAAAAATGAAGCAAACCGAGCATGTTGAAAAACAAATCAAATGGAATTAAACATTTATAAAACCAACCATACAGTGAATTACACTAGGGAAAAAAAGAATGATTGTGTCAAGGAAATAGGGGAAACCAAGTTCCTGTTACATGCTCAAACAGCACTGTTACCCGTCGGTGAATTTTGCTGGTAAACAAAATATGATTTTCCAATAATTCAGATTTCAACATCTAGGTAGGAGTTTGGCTTCTTCTCTGTGTGAACTCTCTGGTGTATGATAAAATCTGATTTATGGTTAAAATATTCCCCACATTCTGAACATGAAAAAGGCTTTTCCCCTGTGTGAGTTCTCTGATGTCTAACAAGTTTTGATTTGCATACAAAACATTTCCCACATTCTAAACAGGAAAAGGGCTTCTCCCCTGTGTGACTTCTCTGGTGTTCAACAAGAGATGCTTTTTGTGCATAACATTTCTCACATTCTGAGCATGAAAAAGGCTTCTCCCCTGTGTGACGTCTCTGGTGTTTCATGAGACTTGTTTTATTTCCAAAACATTTCCCACATTCTGAACATGAAAAAGGCTTGTCCCTTCTGTGTGTTCTCTGATGTATAACTAGTTTTGCTTTACGTACAAAACATTTCCCACATTCTAAACAGGAAAAGGGCTTCTCCCCTGTGTGACTTCTCTGGTGTTCAACAAGAGATGCTTTCTGTGCATAACATTTCCCACATTCTGAGCATGAAAAAGGCTTCTCCCCTGTGTGACTTCTCTGGTGTCCAACAAGAGATGATTTATGTGCAAAACATTTCCCACATTCTGAACAGGAAAAAGGCTTTTCCCCTGTGTGAAACCCCTGGTGTCCAACAAGAGATGATTTATGTGCAAAACGTTTCCCACATTCTGAACATGAAAAAAGCTTCTCCCCTGTGTGTGTTGTCTGATGTATAACAAGTGCTGTTTTATGTACAAAACATTTCCCACATTCTAAACATGAAAAAGGCTTCTCCCCTGTGTGAATTCTCTGGTGTTCAACAAAAGATGCTTTATGTGCAAAACATTTCCCACATTCTGAACATGAAAAAGGCTTCTCCCCTGTGTGAATTCTCTGGTGTACAACAAGATTTGATTTATGTGCAAAACATTTCCCACATTCTGCACATGAATACGGTTTCTCCCCAGTATGAATTATTTCATGCCTAGCAAGACATGATTTCTTGTTAAAATACTTCCCACAATTGGAACAAGAAAATTTCTTCTCTCTGTAAATTTTTTGGTGCTTGAGAAAAGATTTTTCGAAAGAAAAACAGTTTCCATATTCTGAATGTGAAATTGACTTCTTTGCTTTCAGAGCAGTTCGTTTTTTAATGTCTCTTTTTTGACTTCTAATTATTTTAGTAGTCTGTAATGAATCAGGAGAGAGGACCTCTTTCATAGGATCAGATGATAGATCTTTGCAGTGAAGGGATGATGAGATAACTTCAATTGTATCATCATGTATGTTTTCAAGGTCATCTGATTTAAAATTTGAAAATGTCAATTGTGCCTTTGATCTCCTGTCATCGCCATCTGCCAAAAATAAAACCAATTATTTTTTAATAAAATATCCTAAATTTATATTTATGAACATTTCTACTTACAATTTCCATAGAAATGCAAAGTAATGTAGCAAAATTGAGTTATTCACTAAGAAAATGACAGTTCAGTCTCACAGAAGACCTCATAGGATGAACCAGTAGAACGTAATGTTCAATTGTTTGTTCAGTCTGCCTTCAAAATATTGGAATAAGAAGCCATAAAAATATATTATGTAGGCGAAAATAATACCAATAAAAACTTCTACTCATCTTGCAAAAAAAAAAAAAAAGCCCCCCACTCAGGTACATCACCTCTCAATAGAAAATAAGAGTGTTTCTGCATTATTAGAAGCTCAGAGGCTCATGGAAAAGTGCAACATTGGTGTCCCAGAGCTGTCTCCTCAAAGTAGGGATACAGATGTGCTCAACGTCGCAGCTGCCCAGCCTCTGTACCAAGCCATCATGCACCAGGACCTACACAAGTCACGCAGGCCTCCTGGTCTTACCCTAAATGGTCCCAAGCCTATAGCTGGTAGTCTAAGTGTATTTAAGGCACCTCTACTGTAAGAAAATGACTGAGCAATTTGGTCCCTAGTGTTCTTGTTCCCGCCAGTACACCAGTCTACTGACTTTGTCCATGAACCTGATCCCATCCTGCCTGTCTCCAGTGGTACTCCGTCCTGCCAGATCTACGCCGTCCTTCCTACCCTTCCATACCTGGGTCCCTGACCCTTGGGTCAGTTGCTGTATTACTGGGGACTGCCCTGAAGTAGAACCTGGTGTGTACCCACAGCTCAGTCCATTTTCACTATCAGAGACTCTATTAAAAAGCGGGTAGATACTCAGTCACGCCCCTTCAGGGTATACCAGGTCCGTGGGGCAGTGGTTTCTCACCCGCTTCCGCTACATGTCCGCCTTGGCAGCTGTTACTGTCTGCTTAGGCTATATACACAGATGGCTCAAATCCTTCCCCATTCTCGAAATAATTTCAAGAGATGACCTGCCAACGAGAACAATAGGATTAACTCCTGACCTTCTAGCAGTCAGCGAACATCCATTTGAGAGACCTGACGCTGGATGTTTCTCCTTCACCAGGCCCTGCTGCAACAACCTCGGCTGCTATTACTTAGCAGGCAACCCACGCAATTGGTCCACATATCTCCGCTTCACCACAAATTGACGGTGACCCTAAACTATACCAAGGGATCTTCAGTGGCCTTTTTAGTGTCCCATCTGGAAGGAGAGGGTCTTGCCTGGAGAAACCCCCTATGGGAAAGAAGAGGGATGTCTATTACTTTAGACATCCAGGTCTTCTTCGGGGCCTTCCACAAGGACTTTCATGATCAGTGTCAGGTTTCCTGTGCAGTATCCTCTATTTTCAGGCTATGGCAAGGTATAATTCTGTACCCTTTACTCAAAACTAGGATGGAACAATCAGGTGCTTGTAGCCTATTTTTCGGAAAGTGTGTCAGGGAGGATCAAGGACGCACTGACTGGTCATAATACCCTGGCTACTCTTGGTGATCTCATCTCCTTGGCTATCCAAATCAATCTCAGGTTTCAGGAACGGACCACTGAAATGATGAGAGAAAAGACTGCTGCACCTGGCTCCATCTTTTCAGAGACCGTTGACTTCCTACTTCTGTTACTGTTCCTAAACCAATGCAGATAGATCATGTCAAGTTAAACAAGCATAGAGAGCAAATACGTTGTTCCAAAGGACTGTGCTTTTGCTGTGGAAGCACTGAACATCTTATTTGTTCTTGTCTAAAAATGCTGAGAAATTTCCAAGCCCAGAGCCTGTGGGGGAGGCTGTCCTTGGTGAGGTTAATTCCTCCTCTCTACGAACTCTGCCTGTATCTGTGTCATGTAGAGACATCCAGTTCTCGGTGTTGGCCCTCTTGAACTTCAGAGATTGGCAAGAAATTTCCTGCAGAAAGCCATGGTGGAGAAGTATCAGATTCAAATTTGACGTTTCAAGTCCTTTGACGGAATCATCAGTCGATGGAAGGGCTCCATCAGAGTCCATACACCTTGCTACTAAACAGGTGAAACTATGGGTCAGATTGTTGCATACAGAGAAAATCTCCATGATGCTGCTTCCAACCCTGTAACACCCTCTCCTCCTGGGAGTGCCTTGGGTCTGCACTCATAAACCTCTTCTGGACAGGAGATGTGGAAAAGTTCTCCGTTGGGGTCAATCTTGTCACAAAGGTTGTCTCAACTCAGTACGACCTGTCTGGTCTTCAGCGACATCATCTAGCCTTCCAGGCTTGCCTTCAGCCTGCTGGTCTTATGATGAGGTCTTCGTCGACAAGAAGGAGGCGGAGATGTTGCCTCCATGTACAGTACAGACCAAAAGTTTGGACACACCTCCTCATTCAAAGAGTTTTCTTTATTTTCATAACTCTAAAAATTGTAGATTCACATTGAAGGCATCAAAACTATGAATTAAAACATGTGGAATGAAATACTTAAAAAAGTGTGAAACAGCTGAAAATATGTCTTATATTCTAGGTTCTTCAAAGTAGCCACCTTTTGCTTTCATTACTACTTTGCACACTCTTGGCATTCTCTTGATGAGCTTCAAGAGGTAGTCACCGGAAATGGTTTTCCAATTAGTCTTGAAGGAGTTCCCAGAGATGCTTAGCACTTGTTGGCCCTTTTGCCTTCACTCTGCGGTACAGCTCACCCCAAACCATTTCGATTGGGTTCAGGTCTGGTGACTGTGGAGACCAGGTCATCTGGCATAGCACCCCATCACTCTCCTTCTTAGTCAAACAGCCCTTACATAGCCTAGAGGTATGTTTGGGGTCATTGTCCTGTTGAAAAATAAATTATGGTCCAACTAAACGCAAATCGGATGGACTAGCACGCTGCTGCAAGATGCTGTGGTAGGCATGCTGGTTCATTATGCCTTCAATTTTGAATAAATCCCCAACAGTGTCACCAGCAAAGCACACGGTGGTTGGATCCAAAGATCTCAAATTTGGACTCATCAGACCAAAGCACAGATTTCCACTGGTCTAATGTCCATTCCTTGTGTTCTTTAGCCAAAACAAGTCTCTTCTGCTTGTTGTCTATCCTTAGCAGTGGTTTCCTAGCAGCTATTTTATCATGAAGGCCTGCTGCACAAAGTCTCCTCTTAATAGTTGTTTTAGAGATGAGAAGGTGTGTCCAAACTTTTGGTCTGTACTGTAAGTCAAATGACTGCCCCATTGACTTGCTTTCGGAATCCTCTCTCCTCGAGGCTGTATCGATCACCTGTCGCTGGTAGAGACCCAAGCAGTCTGATTGTGTCAAAGAGAAACTGGCAAAAGGTTTCATCCGGATGCTGTCCTCACCAGCAGGGGCAGGGTGGTTCTTTGTGAAGAAAAAAGATGGAGCGCCATATATTGAATATAGAGTCCTCAACCAGGTCACAATTAAGAACAAATATCCATTGCCTGTAATCCAAAAGAGGCGAAGATCTTCACCAAGCTTTATCTTAGAGAGACATATAATGTAATCCCTATTAGTCAGGGAGATGAATGGAAAACCACTTTCAACACCCAGGATGGTCATTATGAGTACAGTGTTATGCCATTTGTAATGCCTCAGCTGTTTTGCAAGAGTTTGTAAATGACATCTTCAGAGCTCTCTACTTTTGTGTGGTCGTGTACCATGGAGATATTTTTGTTTTCTCTCCAGACTTGACCTCTCACAGAAAGAACATCCACCAAGTCTTGCAAAGTATTCTCGGCCAAGTTCGAGAAGCGTTTCTTTGAACAGTCCTGCTCCCTTTCTAGGTTATATTATCTTGGATACTGAACTAAAGATGGATCCTGAAAAATTGTCTGCAATTCTAAAATAGCCTCACCCTTCTGGCACTAAACCAATTCAGCGGTTCTTAGATTTTGCTTACTACTACCCTAGTTTCTTACTCATTTTTCGTCTGTCCGCTCCTATTTTAGCAATGATCTACAATAGGACTAATCCAAAGATTTAGACATTGCATTTTTTTCCATAAAACAGGCCTTCTACTCTGCTTTCTGCTTCATAAGCCCGAAATTATTAAGCAATGCTTCATCTTCTGGGGCGAGGGGGAGGGGGGGTGTCTTCACTAAAAAAATCTTCTTCCGGTAGGATGGTTACCTGTGGACTCTTGTCCAAGGCCTTCTCTGCTAATTAGTAGTGTGAGTGAACACTACGATGCTCGGGTCTCGTTGAGAGCAGTTGGATGCTTGGATGGGCATGACTCGAGCACCCGGAAATAATGGAAGTCAATGAGAGACTCGAGTATTTTTCAGGGAAATCTTCTAGAAAAAAGCTTGACTCCCCCATTGACTTCAATTTTATTCAGATGCTCCAGTCACGGTCATCTGAGCATCCAACTGCTCTTAAGGAGTACCAAGCACCAGAGCATGATAGTGCTCATTCATCACTACTCCAGAGCGTAACTAATCCATTGGAGATCAAGAATTGTTGAGAATTAAAATGGCCGTAGAGAATTGGTGGTACCTGCTCGAGGGGGCTATTCATCCAGTTACTATTTACATACATCATAGTAACCTTGCCTACCTGCAGTCCATACAGCGGCTATATCCACAAAAAGCTAGATGGACTCAGTTCTTTGCTTGCTTTATTTTTGTTCAGTAAACAAAAACATCAGGGCGGATGCCCTCTCTAGGTCCCACCTACTTCCCAACTAGGAGGAAGAGCTCCAATATATGATTAATGAGGATTACTCTGGAGCCAGTCTACTTGCCCCGAATTCCTCCATGGAAGACTTTCCTGTCAGAGCCTAGAAGCATGTTTTGTAGTGGGGTCACTCTTCTAAAATGGCTTCCAATTCCAGGCACAAAAAGACATTCAGCTTATCTCTCATCATTACTGGTGGCCATCCATGCGGAGGGACAAGCTGGAATATATTTCTATTTCTATTTGACCTTCTTATACTAGGAGCAAGACTCCCAAGCAATGACCGTCTGCACTGCTTCTTCCATTTCCTGTTCCTTCAGCTCCCTGGCAGCACATAGCTATGGATTTTATTACTGATCTTCCAGTGTCCTCTGGGTGCTCTGTCATCTTTTGATGGTAGACCGCTTCTAAAGCTGGCTCACTTTGTTCTGCTGTCTGGTCTCCCTGTTTGCAAAAGAGTTCATCCAGCATAAATTCTGTCTCAACGGGTTCGCCCTTTATTTCATTTCACATTCAGATTCTGGAGAAAAACTTGCGAATTTCTGAATGTGTCTTTTGGAGTTCTCATCTGCATACTATCCACAATCATTGACCAGGTAGAGCAGGTCAACCAGATTTTAACATATTCTGTGTTATTTTACAAATGTGCAACCTTGACAACTGGGCCAAGCTGTTGCTTTGAGTGGAATTCTTGTACAATAACCACGTAAGCGAGTATTCAGTGACGTTGACTTTCTTTATTGTATATGGCAACAGCCAGTCCCTCTCCCTGTCTCAACCATTTCTGATAATCTGGCAGCCTAGTCTCACAAGGGATTTCTCTAAAATATGGGGGCACACTGAAGCCACCCTTAAGAAATCTTCTGAGTGAATGAAGAGCATACTGACTAAAGAAACAGAGACTCACCACATTTCTGCCCTGGGGATAAAGTATGGCTCTCTTCAAAATATATTTCAGTCAAGGTTCTATCCTAAGTTGGCTCCATGTTTCTTCGGTCCCTTCGAAGTCATCAAGCAGATCAACATTGTGTCCTACAAGTTAAAGCTTCCTGCCTCTTTACATGTGCCCAAATCCTTTCATGTATCCATACTGTTTTGAAGATGTCTTTCAAATGAAGAATATCCTGGCCATGAAGAAGGTGAAAGAAAAAAACGTTCCTGGTTGACTGGAAAGGATTTGGTCCTGAAGAGAGATCATGGGAACCCAAAGAGAATATTCAGGCACCCCTTCTGAAAAAATTCTTATTGGATCCGCAGAAGATGGGGTTTAAGGAAGGTTACTGTAAGGTCGACGTCCCTGTGCTGTCCCACTGCCTCCTCCTGGCAGGGATGCCGTCGTTCTCACCACCGCAGCTACCTGGCTTCTGTCCTGTCTGAGGTCCCAAGTTACCATGTACCAGAATCTGCACATATTGCACAGGACCCTGGTATGGTTCTTAGGATGCTTTCACTCCCTGCCTCTTTCAGGGACAGCATGCGCACACCCTAAAGGTCCCTAGCCTACGTATTTAGGGTACCTTCAGCTGTTGGGAGGTGCCTGAGCAATAAGTTTCCTAGTGTACTTGTTACCGCCAGTACATCAGTCTGCAGTCTGCCTCCTGATACGGACTTAGTCTGTAAACCTGATTCCGTCCTACTTGTCTTCAGTACCGATCCCGTTATGCCTGTCTCCAGTGGTACTCTGTTCTGTCAGGCCACAGTACCCCCTCCATGCTGCCTGCTCTTCTGTACCTGGATCCCTGACCCATGGGTCAGTTGTCTGCAGTACCAGGGACTGCTCAGAAGTAGTACCTGGTGTCCACCAGCAGCCCAGTCCATCCTCGCCATCAGAGGCCCTGGAGAGAACCAGGTAGACACTCAGTCATGCCCCTTCAAGGCAAGCCCAGTCCGTGGTGCAATGGATCCTCAAACACTTCCACCACACTCCTGCCTCAGCGGCTGTGACAAAAAGTATTATGGCTTCCATAAACCAATACAGCAATATACGCTCTCCCAAAGTCAAATATTCCTCTCGTTTCTCAGCCTTGATGTGTGCCCAAACCACATTTAAACTGCATGTATTTAGCATTGCTGTAGTGAGAAGAAAACACAATTTACGTGTTTGTGTTTCCTTTATCACAATATGGGCACTTTGTGTTGGTTAATAAAATGGCATATTTGCAATTTTCACTCTCCAACAGCTATTGCATGTTAAGTTCTGAAAAGTGCCTGTGATGTCAAGAATCACTACACCTATAGATGAATTCAGAAATAAATTCTAAAATGGCATCATGTTATGGGAATTTCTTCTGTTTTTGGTTTTCTGCCATTCTGTCACATTCAGCAAATGGTGTTTCACATCTATCAGTGCCTTGTGAAAGTATTCAGCCCCCTTGAATTTGTCAACCTTTACACACATTTCAGGCTTCAAACAAAGATAAAACATTTTAAATTAATGGTAAAGAATCAACAAGTGGGACACAATTGTGAAGTTGAACGAAAGTTGTTTATTTTAAACTTTTTTAACAAATAAATAACTGAAAATTGGGGCGTGCAATATTATTCGTTCCCTTTAAGTTAATACTTTGTAGCCCCACCTTTTGCTGCGATTACAGCTGCAAGTCGCTTGGGGTAGGTCTCTATCAATTTTGTACATCGAGAGACTGAAATTATTGCCCATTCTTCCTTTCAAAACAGCTGGAGCTGAGTGAGGTTGGATGGAGAGCGTTTGTGAACAGCAGTTTTCAGCTCTTTCCACAGATTCTCGATTGGATTCAGGTCTGGACTGTGACTTGGCCATTCTAACACCTGGATACGTTTATTTGTGAACCATTCCATTGTAGATTTTGCTTTATTTTTGGGATCATTGTCTTGTTGGAAGACAAATCTCCGTCCCAGTCTTTTGCAGACTCCAACAGGTTTTCTTCTAGAATGGTCCTGTATTTGGCTCCATCCATCTTCCCATCCATTTTAACCATCTTCCCTGTCCCTGCTGAAGAAAAGCAGGCCCAAACCATGATGCTGCCACCACCATGCTTGACAGTGGGGATGGTGTGTTCAGGGTGATGAGCTGTGTTGCTTTTACGCCAAACATCGTTTGGCATTGTGCCAAAAAGTTTGATTTTGGTTTCATCTGACCAGAGCACCTTCTCCCACATGTTTGGTGTGTCTCCCAGGTGGCTTGTGGTAAACTGTAAACGACACTTTTTATGGATATCTTTGAGAAATGGCTTTCTTCTTGCCACTCTTCCATAAATGCCAAATTTGTGCAGTGTACAACTGATTGTTGTCCTATGGACAGACTCTCCTACCTCAGCTGTAGATCTCTGCAGTTCATCCAAAGTGATTATGGGCCTCTTGGCTGCATCTCTGATCAGTCTTCTCCTTGTTTGAGATGAAAGTTTTGAGGGACGACCGGGTTTTAGTAGATTTGCAGTGGTATGATACTCCTTCCATTTCAATATGATCGCTTGCACAGTGCTTCTTGAGATGTTTAAAGTTTTGGAAATCTTTTTGAAACTAAATCCGGCTTTAAACTTCTGCACAACACTATCACGGTCCTGCCTGTTGTGTTCCTTGGTCTTCATTATGTTCTCTGCGCTTTAAACAGAACACTGAGACTATCACAGAGCAGGTGCATTTATATGGAGACTAGATTACACACAGGTGGATTATATTTATCATCATCAGTCATTTAGGACAACATTGGATCATTCAGAGATACTCAATGAACTTCTGGAGTGAGTTTGCTGCACTGAAAGTAAAGGGGACAAATAATATTGCATGGCCCAATTTTCAGTTTTTTTATTTTTAAGAAGGGAATTTTGTTACTTACCGTAAATTCCTTTTCTTCTAGCTCCAATTGGGAGACCCAGACGATTGGGTGTATAGCTACTGCCTCCGGAGGCCACACAAAGTATTACACTAAAAAGTGTAAGGCCCCTCCCCTTCTGGCTATACACCCCCCGTGGGATCACGGGCTGCTTCAGTTTTAGTGCAAAAGCAAGAAGGAGGAAAGCCAATAACTGGTTAAACAATTCAATCCGAAGGAACATCGGAGAACTGAAACCATTCAACATGAACAACATGTGTACCCGAACAACCAAAAATCCCGAAGGAACAGGGGCGGGTGCTGGGTCTCCCAATTGGAGCTAGAAGAAAAGGAATTTACGGTAAGTAACAAAATTCCCTTCTTCTTCGGCGCTCCATTGGGAGACCCAGACGATTGGGACGTCCAAAAGCAGTCCCTGGGTGGGTAAATTAATACCTCAAGTTTGGACTGTAAAAACAGCCCTTCCCTACATGGAGGCAACCGCCGCCTGCAGGACTCTTCTACTTAGGCTGGCATCCGCCTAAGCGTAGGCATGCACCTGATAACGCTTGGTGAAGGTGTGCAGACTCGCCCAGGTAGCCGCCTGGCACACCTGCTGAGCCGTAGCCTGGTGCCGTAATGCCCAGGACGCACCCACGGCTCTGGTAGAATGGGCCTTCAGCCCTGATGGAACCGGAAGCCCAGCAGAACGGTAAGCTTCAAGAATTGGTTCCTTGATCCATCGAGCCAGGGTGGATTTGGCAGCCTGCGACCCCTTGCGCTGACCAGTGACAAGGACAAAGAGTGCATCCGATCGGCGCAGGGGCGCCGTGCGGGAAATGTAGATTCTGAGTGCTCTTCACCAGATCCAACAATGCAAATCCATTTCATATCGATGAAATGGATAAGAACAAAAGGAAGGTAAGGAGATATCCTGATTGTGATGAAAAGGGGATACCACCTTAGGGAGAAACTCCGGAATCGGGCGCAGCACTACCTTGTCTTGGTGAAACACCAGGAAGGGAGTTTTGGATGACCGCGCTGCTAGCTCGGACACTCTCCGAAGAGACGTGACCACTACCAGAAAGGCCACTTTCTGTGAAAGTCGAGAAAGTGAAACATCCCTCAGAGGCTCGAAGGGTGGCTTCTGTAGAGCAATTAGTACCCTGTTCAGATCCCATGGGTCTAACGGCCTCAGTACGGAGGGACAATGTGACAAACCCCCTGCAGGAACGTGCGTACCTGAGGAAGTCGTGCTAGGCGCTTCTGAAAGAATACAGACAGCGCTGGAACTTGTCCTTTAAGGGAGCCGAGCAACAACCTGTTTCCCAACCCGATTGCAGGAAGGAAAGAAAAAGTAGGCAATGCAAATGGCCAGGGAGACACTCCCTGAGCAGAGCCCTAAGGTAAGAATATCTTCCACGTCCAGTGGTAGATCTTGGCAGACGTCGGCTTCCTAGCCCGTCACATAGTGGCAATGACGTCATGAGATAATCCTGAAGACGCTAGGATCCAGGACTCAATGGCCACCCAGCCAGGTTCAGGGCCGTAGGTTCAGATGGAAAAACGGCCCTTGGGACAGTAAGTTTGGCCGGTCTGGTAGTGCCCACAGCTGGCCGACTGTGAGATGCCACAGATCCGGGTACCACGACCTCCTCTGCCAGTCTGGGGCGACGAGGATGGCGTGGCGGCAACCGGAGCTGATCTTGCGTAGCACTCTGGGCAACAGTGCCAGAGGGGGAAACACATAGGGTAGCTGGAACTGCGACCCATCCTGAACTAAGGCGCCTGCCGCCAGAGCTCGTTGATCGTAAGACCACACCCTGAAACTCGTGACCTTGGTGTTGTGCCTAGACGCCATTAGGTCGACGTCCGGCCTCCCCCGAAGGCCCCAGATTTTCTGAAACCCGTCCGGGTGCAGAGACCATTCCCCTGCGTCCATACCCTGGCGACTGAGGAAGTCTGCTTCCCAGTTTTCTACGCCCGGGATGTGAACTGCGGATATGGTGGATGCTCTGTCTTCCACCCACATCAGAGTCCGCCGGACTTCCTGGAAGGCTTGCCGACTGCGTATGCTGCCTTGGTGGTTGATGTGTGCCACCGCTGTGGAGTTGTCCGACTGAACTCGGATCTGTTTGCATTCCAGCCCCTGCTGGAAGGCTTGCAGGGCAAGATACACTGCTTAGATTTCCAGAACATTGATCTGAAGGGTGGACTCCTGCTGAGTCCACGTACCCCGAGCCCTGTGGTGGAGAAAGACTATTCTCCACCCTGACAGACTCACGTCTGTCGTGACCACCGTCCAGGATGGGGGTAGGAAGGACCTTCCTTTTGACAATGAGGTGGGAAGAAGTCACCACTGAAGAGAGTCCTTGACCGTCTGAGAAAGGGAGACGTTCCTGTCTAGGGACGTCGACTTCCCATCGCTTTGGCGGAGAATGTCCCATTGAAGTGGGCGCAGATGAAACTGCGCGAAAAGGACTGCCTCCATTGCTGCTACCATCTTCGCTAGGAAGTGCATGAGGCGTCTTAAGGGGTGTGACTGGCCTTGAAGGAGACACTGCACCCCCGTCTGTAGTGAACGCTGTTTGTCCAGCGGAAGCTTCACTATCGCTGAGAGAGTATAGAACTCTATGCCAAGATATGTCAGTGATTGGGTCGGTGTCAGATTTAACTTTGAAAAGTTGATGATCCACCCGAAACTCTGGAGAGTCTCCAGCGCAACGTTCAGGCTGCGTTGGCATGCCTCTTGAGAGGGTGCGTTGACAAGTAGATCGTCCAAGTAAGGGATCACAGAGTGACCCTGAGAGTGCAGGACTGCTACCACTGCTGCCGTGACCTTGGTGAAAACCCGTGGGGCTGTCGCCAGACCTAAGGTAGGTTTACGAACTGAAGATGCTCGTTTTCTATAACGAATCGCAGCAAACGCTGGTGCTCTGAAGCAATCGGCACGTGGAGATAAGCATCCTGATGCCTCTTGATGCTAGGAAATCTCCTTGAGACCTTGAGGCAATGACGGAGCGGAGGGATTGCATCCGGAACCGCCTGGTTTACACTGCTTTTTGAGCAGTTTTAGGTCTAGAACGGAACGGAAGAGCCGTCCTTTTTTGGCACCACAACCAGATTGGAGTAAAAAACCGTGATCTTGTTCCTGAAGAGGAACAGGGATTATCACTCCTTCTGCCTGCAGAAGAGCATCGGCTCGGTCGAGAGGTGGGGAAGTTCTGAAGAATCGAGCCGGAGGACGAGAACAAAACTCTATCCTGTACACGTGAGACAAAACGTCTCTCCCCCACCGGTCTTTGACCTGTGGCAGCTAAATGCCGCCAAAGCGGGAGAGTCTGCCACCGACCGCGGATGCGGAGAGAGAGGGCTGAAAGTCATGAGGAAACCGCCTTGGTAGCGGTTCCTCCGGCTGCCTTCTGTGGGCGTGATTGAGCCCGCCCGGAGTCTGAGCCCCTCTGAGCCTTTTGAGTCCTTTTGGACTAGGAAAATTGGGACCAGCCCGAGCCTGGAAAGGACCGAAACGTCGACTGTCCTTCCTTGGGTTTTGTTTGATCTGGGCTGGTGTAAGGAAGAATCCTTACCCTTGGCCTGTTTAATGATTTCATCCAATCGCTCAGCCAACAGTCTGTCACCAGATAATGGCAAACTGGTTAAGCCCTTTTTGGAAGCAGGAGCTGCCTTCCGTTCCCTTAACCCCAAGGGTCTGCGCAAAACCACGGAGTTGGCGTATGCCACCGGCGTACGGCTCGTAGAGTCCAGGACAGCATGAATAGCGTAAGTCGCAATGCATGCGAGGTTAAGGACGCCACCTGCGGCACAGATGTACGTGTGACAGTGTCTATCTGCGCAAGACCAGCTGAAATAGCTTGGAGTGCCCATACGGCTGCGAATGCCGGAGCAAACGACACGCCGATAGCTTCACAGACAGATTTCAACCAGAGGTCCATCTGTCTGTCAATGGCATCTTTACGTGAAGTCCCATCTTCCACTGCAACTATGGAGGATGGCGCGGCGGAGAAAAGCTTGTCTGGATAAGCTTAGTGTTTCTGGACTGCTCCTCTGAGTCAGAGAGGCCCAAAAAATACTGAAGTTACGCTTGGGATACCTGAAATGGAATTTCTCCTGCTGAAGCTGCCTCCTCCACTGGAGGGGCTGAGGGAGAAATATCCGCCAGTGTATTGATGGGCGCTATGAGATCATTCACCATGGCGTCCCATTAGGAGCATCCAGAATGAAAGCGGTCTCAGGATCAGAAACCTGACCAGCTACCTCATCATACAGAGAATCCTCTCGCTGAGACCCTGACCAGTGTGTGAAGTCGAGGGTCTCTCCCAGCGAGCTCGCTTAGGCTGTCTGGGACTGTCGTCCGTGTCAGAGCCTTCAGTCTGGGATGTATGGGACCCCCTTGGAGCACGGATTAGTTCCAACTGAGGGAGACCGGGGAGCCTTGATTCAACAATGCCCTTGGTCTGAGTCACCGCCCTGGACTGCAAAGTTGCTAGAATTTTGTTCATAGTCCAAGACATTTTATCAGCAAAAAAACTGCAAACTCTGTCCTCTGGACCGTTTCACAGGTGGCCCTCTCTGGGCCACCACTAGCAGAGACTCTACCCATTAGGGGTTAGTGGAACCTGCCGGTAAAACAGGCTCACGTGCGGTACAGGCAGCATAGAAAGCCTGTGCCTTGGCCCCCTTGCTCTATGCTGACGACATGCTGTTGTCTCCTCAGAGCTATCTAGGGGTATATCGCCAAGAAGCGACCGTACAGCCACAAGTCTCAGCCGCGCCGCAGCCTCCAGCGCGGCAGTTTCCCACAGATAAACTCACTCAGCTAAGCTGCAGTGAGTATAGTCCAAGCGCGCAGCGCTGTTGTCCTCGGCGCACTAACACGCCCAGCAATGCTGGCGTGTGTCTGTGTATGGTCTTGCAAATATAAGTACAAGGATAAAGTACACAACAAAACACTGTGGCAATAGTGGGGTCAGCACCAAGGTGCTGCTTACCGCCCGCATAAGCGGGTAAGTGGTCGCCAGAATCCCTTTGCTGGGTCTCCCAGAGCCTGTGTCCGTTCTCCAGCTTAGATTGCCTGCAGGAATGGCTGCCGGCGTCCTGTGAAGAGGGGCGGGCCGTTGGGCGTGCCCCAGACAAGAGCGGGAAACTGGCGTCCCCCTGTGCCCAGTGAGAGGGCTGGAGTATGTAAATAAGACTCAAGCCCTCGGCGCTGATCATTGTACAGCGTCTCGCCCCTTCCCTGACTGGCAGGGTTGGGGGCGGGAACGAAACGTAACTAGGCCGCAAAAGCCGGGGACTAGATTTATAAGCGCTGCCGTCGTAAAAGTGCGGCAGCGCGAAAGTCCCCGGCGCACCACAAGTCTCAGCCGCGCCGCAGCTCCAGCAGCGGCTGGCGCGGTAGTTCCCGACACATAAACTCACTCAGCTAAGCTGCAGTGAGTAAAGCCCAAGCGCGCAGCGCTACTGTCCCCGGCGCACTAACACACCCAGCAACGCTGGAGTGTGTCTGTGCATAGACTGTACGGGGACACAGAGTACCTTAACGTTGCAGGGCCTATCCCTGACGATACTCCGCTCCATTCCAGCAGGATCTCCGGGTCTGTGGATGGAGCCCGGCCTCAGAGCCTGGAGGCCGGTAAGATCCCACTTCACCAGAGCCCTTCAGGGGGATGGGGAAGGAAAACAGCATGTGGGCTCCAGCCTCCGTACCCGCAATGGGTACCTCAACCTTAACAAACACCGCCGACAAAAGTGGGGTGAGAAGGGAGCATGCTGGGGGCCCTAGTATGGGCCCTCTTTTCTTCCATCCGACATAGTCAGCAGCTGCTGCTGACTAAAACAGTGGAGCTATGCGTGGATGTCTGACCTCCTTCGCACAAAGCATAAAACTGAAGCAGCCCGTGATCCCACGGGGGGTGTATAGCCAGAAGGGGAGGGGCCTTACACTTTTTAGTGTAATACTTTGTGTGGCCTCCGGAGGCAGTAGCTATACACCCAATCGTCTGGGTCTCCCAATGGAGCGCCGAAGAAAAAAGGTTTAAAATAAGCAAAAAATTTCATTCAACTTCACAATTGTGTCCCACTTGTTGTTGATTCTTCACCATTAATTTTAATATCTTTATGTTTGAAGCGTAAAATGTGGGAAAAGGTTGACAAATTCAAGGGGGCCGAATACTTTCGCAATGCACTGGAATCTGGAATCTGCTGCTGTGATGTCTGTATCTGTCACAAAGTGCTGCCTTCTTTCTGCAGGTGTTGAGACGTCAGAAACAGAAGGTCTGGGCGGTGTAGGCTCTGTCTTGCCAAAAAGATTAGAGTGGCTGGGACCAGTAATGTTATTCATACTGGTAGTATGGGTGTGAGTGCTTTCCAGCTGGAGTAATTAGTTTAATTCTTCAGCCAATGGGAAAACAACACACCCTATTAAAGCTTCAAGCATATTACTGGAAGCTGCCAGATACAGCCTTGTTCTGCTCTGGGTCAGTCCTCTGTGCTCAACTCCTGGCTTTTGTATTTGTTTCCTGTTGTGACCCTGAATGCCGACTACTCTTGCATCTTCTCAGTTTGTATTTTTTGTCCTCCCGCTTCTGACCAGGTTATTCTTCTTGACACCTCGCATTACCAAACAGCAGCGATGGGCCTGTACCAGACCTGCACCCCGCACTCTAATATCCCTACAGGGGTTCTTTCATGTTCCTAAGCACTTGCTTGCCCTAAACTCACCCTGGCTAGTGAGCAGGCCAGTGAGAGAACTAGTCTTGCCTCTGCAATAAAGAAGGGTAGGAAAACAGACAGGGAAATTGACATAAAAAAGAAAAAACACTCCAAGCGGCTATTATGCAACTAACATTACAGCTGCAAACAATACTAGACAAAAGTTTCATTCACAGCCCAACTCCTTCCAAAGTAGATCACAATAAAGAGAGGTTCCAGATTCTATCACCAGAGTCAGATGATAACACGTGACTTCATATAGTGAAGGGGAGTGTTAGCAAACCAGCTGCACTTGATAGAAAAGCTACAGACAGCAGTCAGACAGGAAAGGGTGCTTAACCCTTACAACATTAACAAGCAAGTAGATGTCACTCAAGTTCCAGTAGTAGATCTCCAAGCGTTGAGGCCTTCTGATTCCAGACTCACCCAAAATGTTCCCCTGGCGGGACACAATTATGACACATGTATAGGGGTTAATGGGTGAAGGGCAAAGCAATCTATGGGATATGGATAGTGGAGTAGATAGCGACCAGCATGTTCATGACAGCCATCTTTTGAGAAGCCAGGTGATCCTGAACAGTGTCCACAATTCATTGTGCCTGCAAAGTATTCCAGCAATATCTACGTTCCAAAAGCTTAATAGTGCTCCTTCCCTTTGAGCCCGGCCATGTGCTCAGACAGAACTGTACAACCAAATATCGGGCATTGTAAAGCCCGCTTTACACGCTGCAATATATCTTACAATGTGTCGGCGGGGTCACGTCATAAGTGACGCACATCCGGCATTGTAAGGTACATTGCAGTGTCTGACAGGTACGTGCGATTGAACGGTAAAACGTTCATCGCATACACATTGTACCTTTCTTTAGAATTGCACGTCAGATTGTTCATCGTACCCGGGGTAGCACACATCGCAGCGTGTGACACCCCGGGAACGATGAACAGATCTTACCAGCCTCCTGCGGCTCCCGGCCAGCTATCCGCATCTATTGGCCGGCTGCCACGTGACGTCGATGTGATGCCGAACGTCCCTCCTACTCCAGGAAGTGGACGTTCGCCGCCCACATCGAGGTCGTATGGACGGGTAAGTACGTGTGACGGGGGTTAATCGTTTGTGCACCACGTTCAACAAATTGAACGTGCCGCACATACGATGGGGGGCGTTGCAAATCGCATACGAGATCGTATGTGAAATTGCAATGTGTAAAGCAGGCTTTACATTTACAATTGGGAAAATAATTTGTAAGGGATGTTTGTTTCCTATAACTCTGTGAAAATGAGAAAAATTAAGGAATACTTTTTGCATTCCACTTCATTTTAATTCCTTAACCTCATACCAACACTGGATGTATTGCGTACGTCCTAGATCATGTTGGCGTAATCACCGCCGGCGAACTGCACATGTCTGATGATTTGAACAGCAGACATGTGCAACTAACAGGTGCAGGTGGTTCCGCGATCCACCCACACCTGTTAACCCCTTAGATCGCGCTGTCATAATGTGACAGTGCGATTTAAATGGCCACAGAGGGGAAAATTGCTTTTCCCCGCCGCCATCGGAGGCCCCGTGACGTGATCACGTGGAGCCGATGGTTGCCAGGGTAGCATAGGGTCATGTGATGACTCCTGTTGCTATCACAACGTAATTCCTGTTAAAACTGGTAGACCAGCAGCTGTAACAGCAACGCTGCATTTCTGCTGATCAGAGTTGTGCAGCTCTGATCAACAGAACTGAACCAATGATCAGACTGCTGATCCTTATAGTCCCATAGGAAGACTAGTAAAATAAAATAAAAAACCTAAAATGTTCAAATCACCCCCTATTCGTCCCATTGAAAATTAAACTGTTAAAAAAATAATATACATACACATATTTGGTATTGCGGTGTTCAGAAACGCCCGATCTATCAAAATATAAAATCAATCAACCAGATCAGTAAACAGCATAGTGGCAAATAAATTCCAAACGCCAAAATTACGCTTTTTGGCAGTCGCAAATTTGGAGCAAAATTCAATAGTAGGCGGTAAAAATGTAGCATCTATGCAAAAATGGTTCTATTAAAAATGCCAGCTTGAGACGCAAAAAAATAAGCCATTACTGAGCACTATATCCTGAAAAATAAGAACGCTATGGGTCACTGAGAATGGAAAAAAAAAGTGCGCCACTTTTTTAGGACAAACTTCTTAATTTTTTTTAACCCCTTACATAAAAGTAAACCTATACCTGTTTGGTATCTACGAATTCATACCGACCTGAAGCATCACACCGACACTTCAGTTTTACCATGTAGTAAAGACTGTGAATAAAATAGCCCAAAAACAATCATGCAATGGCACTTTCTTTTTTTTTTCAGCACTTGGAATGTTTTTGCCGTTTTCCAGTACAGTATATGGAAAAACTCATGGTTTCAGTTCAAGATTGACGGAAAAATAAAAAAAGTTACGGCTCTTGAAAGAAGGGGAGCAAAAAAAAAAAATAAAAACGGAAAAACGGAAAATCGCCTGGGGTGATGGGGTTAAAATAGTGCAGAGCTGATGGGTCTTAAATTTAGATCTCGGGCATTTGTCAGAGACAATGGGCATTTTTTTTTTTATTAAAAAAAAAAAACTACCAGGGAGCTGCAGACTTGCATATGTGAGGCAGACGAATCCCACATCAATCAAACATGACATACAGAAGGATTCTGTATAAGGACCGAATAAAAAAAAATGTTACATCCCAAACAAAAACGTATGATGGGGACGACGACTCCATCACTAAACCGGAGTTGCCCTCAATTAGGCTATGTGTCCATGGTAAAATGTTGCTGCGGATTTTTCTGCATGAAAATCCGCGACTTTCCCGGCAAAGCCGCACCTTTTCAAAGGTGCGGATTTGCCGCAAATTTACCGCGGAATTGCCGCGGATTTTGGTGCGGATTTTTTTTTTCCCCAATTCTGAAGCCAAAATCCGGATCAAAATCCGCAACAATAATTGACATGTTGCAGATTTTTCCGGATCAAAATCCGCCGCGGAAAAATCCGCAGCATGGGCACAGCATTTCCAAAATGCCATAGAAATGGCTGGGAAGTGCCGCTGCTGCAGATTTTCGGAAAATCCGCGTTTTTTCCGCAAGAAATCCGCGGCAAAATCCGCGCATTTTCCGCAGCGTGGGCACATAGCCTAATGATGGAGCATTGTACCAGCTATGAGTCCTGACCAGAGAAGTAGAGAAAGTATTAGTGCTCCCCAATTAAGGAGCAATTGTGCAGGAATCCAAAATTCTCTAGGATCAAAAATAAGATGGAGTTTCTGAAGTGGAGTGAAAACCAAATTCAGAGCTAGAACCATGCAATGCATCTCTTGCAGGCGTGAATTAATGTATATTACTGCCATCAACCACACAGTCAAGCAATCGGTGTGATATTTTTTGTGAGGTTTACCTTTAAAAAGGATTGTGATTAATAATTTTTTAAAAAAATTGAAAAATTAGGTAAAAGGGAAAATTTGTTGTTATTGTACAAATTCACACTTGCCTCTCACTGCAAATTTAATATTGTTAATTATACATTTAATATTGTCAATTATAAATGCAAAATTTGGCCAGGAATTCTGGACCTGGTATTATAGGAACCATATGAGCACATTCAACAGCACAAAATAAAAAAGGTATATTCATCTTATATGATGCCTGGAGTCTAGGAAGGAAACAGCATCATCACCTTCCACTTTCTCTTAGGGGCATATAATAATATTTTTCCTCAAAGGATTTTCGGAACATTCTACGTACACTGTCATTTGTCTTTGTAGTTTACAGATCTGGGGCATGTAAGGGTCAGTATCTTCTACTTCCAGGAGGTAGGTGCGTCCTCCAGGTTGAAAGCTCTATAGAAGAAGGGTACTCAGTGCCCAAAGAAATCTGAACATTTTCGGAGGGAGGAAAATAATAATAATAATATTATGGAGGAAAATGTTGTAATCTAGCGGCAAAATGGTGACCACATAATCAGATGTCTGGTCAACCTCACCGATAAACCAGCCACAGCCGGTGACTGAGAAAAATCTGTGACTTCCCTGCATTTAGAGGATACTACTCACCTGGGCGGTTATCTGTAGGAATCTCCTCTTTACACCACTCATCACCCCTCACATATGTCTCTGTAGTTTTAATATGGGTCAGATCTTCACCCTGAAACAAATATTGTAAAAGTCACAGACAGATGGAGAAGTCCCATCTATGATCAGCTCTAATCCTGCCATCTCCACCGCTCTCATTACACAAGTATAACACATATAATACTGGAGGATAAAACAAGACTGAGCACAAGACCTTCACAGCCGTCTACACATCATAGGGAGATTTCATGACACCTTCTCTCCATCTACCTGATGATCCTGAGGAACATCGGGATCTTCTTGTTTACAGTCCTGTGGGAGAAGAGGACGGGGACATCTCTCTGGTGTTGTCCTCTTACTGGATAGACCTGGAGGAAATACATACAGGGACTGAATTCATTCCTTACATGCAGATAATTATAGGCCGTGTGTATTTAGTCCTGTCTATTACCTGGTGATGTGAGGGGCTGGGGAACCTCCATCATGACATCCTTGTACAGATCTTTGTGTCCTTCTAAATACTCCCACTCCTCCATGGAGAAATAGACGGTGACGTCCTGACACCTCATAGGAACCTGACACATACAATGATACCGTCACCCCCCGATCCCTTCATAGCGTTACTGTATAATGTCCCAGCATTCCCAGCAGTGTCACCTCTCCAGTCAGCAGCTCAATCATCTTGTAGGTGAGTTCTAGGATCTTCTGGTCATTGATGTCCTCCGGTATTGGGGGGTGAGGTGGAGGCCCCGTGATTGGGCTCCGGGTTCTTCCCCATCCCTCAGACACAGGGGCCTGACAGCGCTCACTAGAGGTCTTCTTCACTACAGTGTAATCCTGGTTATGGAGAGACACAGTAATAAATCTCACTCCAGACATTTCCAGAGTCCTCACCTCTCCAGTTCTGTCCATCTGTTATTCCCATAGATAAGAATGGTGTAATGTGACGTCATCAGAATCTCTCACCTCTCCAGTAAGCCGGAAGAGGATCTCTAGGGTGAGGTGTAATATCCTCTCCATCATGTTGTCCCTGTCCATATCCATCCTCGATGAAAATCAGAAAATTATATAGAAGATGTCCAGTGATAGGATCTGATATTATAAGGACCTGAATGGAGAGAAGATGATGATGATGTAATAACAAAAAATCCTATGTAAAAACACAATTTGTGGAGACAATTAAGAGGAACTTATCAGGAGATACAAAGTGTAGATATTGTATTTTCTTGTCTTGTACAGACTGAAATATAAGTTGAATTGCTGACTAAGACGTCTACTCCCTGCTCCTAATTATTGGCTTTGTTGGCCACTGCTTGTGATTGGCTGTAAGGACCACACATTTTTTTTGGACTGGCCAGGAAATACAGAGACTGGTGGGGACCAAAGCAGCTGTGGTAATTTTTTATTATTTTACAGCATTCAGTTCACCTTTTAAGTCTCCCATACTGAATAGACAGACGTTTTTTGAAACCATTCATTTCATGTGGGGTATGGGGTAAGGATCTGGCATGCCTCTGCTAGAGGAATCTGCCAACAACTGTCTAACAGAAACCACAGGAAATACCGGCCAAGTAGAACGGTTGTGTGTATGGGTAATTGGGTGAGATAAACATCCAACTAATGATTGTTCAGCCAATAGCCATCTCCTATGTATGGGGCTGCTAGTATTACACTGGCAGGCAGGGATAATACTCTGTACTACAGTAATGCAGTGTATCATCTGAGCAATCAGAGGCTGGATGTTGTATGATCGCACTAAGGCTATGTGCACACTTACCGGATTTTGCTGCGGATTTTCCGCGGATTTGCTGCATGTTTCGCTGCAGAAAATGTTCATAACATCTCTGCAGTGAATCACCAGCAAAACCTATGGGAAAAAAAAATCCTGTGCGCACTATGCGGAATTTGACAGCTGCATGTTTTGCTGCGGGATTCCCACAGCAAAAACAATTGCATGTCAATTCTTTCCGCACGTCGCTGCGGGATTTCACTCCATTCACTGCAATGTAATCGTGAAATCCCGCAGGGAATAACGCAGGCAGCAAATTCTGTGCGGTTCACTGCGTTTTCCTGCGTTATTCCCTGCAGTATTTCACGGTTTACCTCCGGTAATGTACATCGCTTGCCTGCGGTTTTGCAGGGAAGTGATGTCATTACAGGAAGAGGAAGCAAAGCAGAGAGTAAACACACACACACAGATCACTCACACACACAGACATCACAGACATAGAACACAGACACAGACACATAAAACACACATAGAAAGCAAACGGAAATTTAGAAAACAAAGCACGTGGGCTCCGCTGTATATTTACCGTCCAGCCGAGGTAAGCACACAGCGGCGGCCCGGTATTCTCAGGCTGGGGAGGGAGAGGGGCAGGGTTAATGTCCCCCGCCTCACTCCCACCTCCCGCAGCCGAGAATATCAGCCGCAGCTGCCCCGGGACTGTCGCATGCATTATGCGGCAGTACCGGCGTGTCCCCGACTCTTCCTGCCGCCGTGTAGCAGTGGCAGTCAGGGTAATACAAGGAGTTAATGGTGGCGGATCACCGCCATTAACTCTGGGCTTGATCATGGCAGCGTCTATGAGACAGCTGACATGATCAACCCATAAGTAAAGTGAAAAAAACACACAGAAAAATCCTTTATTTTAAATAAAACACAAACAAGCCTCGTTCACCATTTTATTAACCCCTCCCGAAACAAAGCTCCGACGTCATCCACAGGTCCTGCGCTGCTTACATCCAGCCGCGACTGACACACAGCGATGAATGAATGCAGCCTCGCAGCGAGACAGCAGAGGTAATTACCGGTCATCTCCCACGGCCGGTAATGTGAACTCACTGCCGACCGTGGGAAATGCAGCGATATGTCCATCTATCTATCTATCTATCTATCCCTCTATCTATTCTTCTGTCTCTTTATCTATCTATCTACTATCTCAGAATGAAATTACTTTTTTTTTCTTTTTTTCAATGTGCTTTATTGCATTGAATACAATAAAAGCACATACCAACCCGCACGCGGCAAAACCGCAGCAATACCGCGAACAATACCGCGGTAAAACCGCAGCAAATCGCGGCAAACCGCATGCGGTTTTCGGGTGCGGTTTGCCGCGTTTTTTTTACAGCGGATGCGGTAATCTTTGAATACCTGCGGAATTTTCTTGAGAAAATTCCATTTTCCAGTGCGCACATAGCCTAAGGAGGATTTCTGAAAAAAATGTTCATGTGAAAAATAGACATCACAGATTTAGCAAAAGAGAAAGAGAACATTCTCCATCCTTGATGAACAGAAAGAGAGAAGACATCTTCATATATTTGAGGTAACTGAAAGAGAGCTTCCATTATTTTATGAGAAATAGATAGAAGAGAGAGAAAGAAAATAAGTGAGGATTTATTTATTAGCCAGTGATGTGGATGGTACCATAGTGTGGGGGCACTTTATAGTATCAATGTGTATGGGGGGGGGAATGGCTGTTCTATGTGAACATTATACTGTGTATGGGGGGATGGCGGTACTGTGGGAACATTATACTGTGTGTGGGGGGGATTGTGGTACTGTGGGAACATTATACTGTGTGTGGGGGGAAGGCATTTCTGTGTGAACATTATACTGTGTGTGGAGGTATGGCGGTACTGTGGGTACATTATACTGTGTGGGGGGATGGCGGTACCGTGGGAACATTATACTGTGCGTGTGTGGAGGTATGGCGGTACTGTGGGAACATTATACTGTGTGGGGAGATTGCAGTTCTGTGTGAACATTATACTGTGTGTGGGGGGATAGCAGTACTGTGGGTACATTATACTGTGTGGAGGTATGGCGGTACTGTGGGTACATTATACTGTGTGTGGGGGGATGGTGGTACTGTGGGAACATTATACTGTGTGTGGAGGTATGGCGGTACTGTGGGTACATTATGCGGTGTGGGGGGATGGTGATACTGTGGGTACATTATACTGTGTGTGGGTGGGGATGGCGGTACTGTGTGAACATTATACTGTGTGTGGGGGGACAGCAGTACTGTGGGTACATTATACTAGGTGTGGAGGTACTGTGGGTACATTATACTGTGTGTGGGGGGATGGCGGTACTGTGGGAACATTATACTGTGTGTGGGGGGATGGCAGTACTGTGGGAATATTATACTGTGTGTGGGGGGGGATTGTGGTACTGTGGGAACATTATACTGTGTGTGGGGGGGAAGGCATTTCTGTGTGAAGATTATACTGTGTGTGGGGGGATAGCGGTACTGTGGGTACATTATACTGTGTGTGGAGGTATGGCGGTACTGTGGGTACATTATACTGTGTGTGGGCGGATGGTGGTATCATGGGAACATTATACTGTGTGTGTGGGGGGGGGATGGTGGTACTGTGGGAACATTATACTGTGTGCGGGGAGATGGCAGTTCTGTGTGAACATTATACTGTGTGTGGGGAGATAGCGGTACTGTGAAAACATTATACTGTGTGTGGGGGGAATTGTGGTACTGTGGGAATATTATAGTGTGTGTGTGTGGGGGGGATGGCGGTACTGTGGGAACATTATAGTGTGTGTGTGCTGTTTTGTACAGAAAATCTGCTGCCTTTAACTGTCTATGTAAAGTGGATGTGATTTCATGAAAATTCCTGAAAACTTTACAACTAAAAGCTCTGTTGAATTGTGCGGGTTTGATTTTATTTTTTCACTATAGATTTCTATGGAAGCTTGTGAAAAATAAAAAAAAAAGTGTAAAAAGCTCATGTATAAAACACTGTTTGTTATTTAAGTGCAGAATCAAACTTTTTTTTTATGTTATGAAAAATGCTCCTTTTAATCTGCACCAAAACCATCAAATAATGAAAAAAAAACCAACACATAAATGCAGTAATACAAAAACTTGAGAAGATTGCTACCAGTATTATATAGTTTGATGCGGACACCTGCAGATAAAAAAGCAAAGGAAAAACTGCAGCATTTCTGCCCACATGTGAATTCAGCCTTAGGCCATATGCAGACGTTGCATTTTTTTCTGGCGTTTTGGTTGAGTTTTTTTTTTTTCCAAACAATTTTTATTGATTTTACAAATTCTAAACAATATCGTATCATAAGAAGTATGATTTGCAAAAGACAAGCGTTCAACTGTCAGAATATGTCAAAGAAAAGGGTAAAAAAAAAAAAAACTATCTCGTCACTCTTCAGGTTAGATTGACATAAAATAAGTCAAAATTAGAAAATCCGAACATAACATACATGAAACAAACCCTTGAGCCCCTGTGCCATTCTTTAATATTTCTAATGTCGAAGTCGTGAATTGATGCCATAACATCTTACCTTTGTCCTTCACCTGGGTCCCCGCTAAGTAATCCTCAGCTTTCCCAAGCTACCCTAGATTTCATTCAGAAGGTACCACTCCGTATTCCTGAAAGGTGCCACTAAATGGTTTATTTCTTCCTGTTTGAAATAAACTTCAATAAAAGTTTTCCACCTCCTAAAAAACTGGTTGTCTTATTGTCTTTGTCCCTTTCTGCTTCTAATTTCTCCATCCTCAAAAGATTATGTAGTTCGCCAATGACTTCCCCAGTGGATGGTGCCTCCTCCTGTATCCAGTGCCTTAGGATGCACCTTTTAGCTATCATGGCTATGTCATGTATGATTGCAAATGTCTTTTTGTCCTGAGGATTCAGTCCCCCTCTGACTCCACCCTCAAAGACGTGAAAAATCCACACCATTAACTCTGATTTGCAGGAAATTCTCCATGTTGTCTGGGCTAGTGCTCCGACTTGATTCCAGAACCTCTTTATCGTCCTGCATTCCCACAGGCCATGTAACATGTCTGTTTTTTCTTTGTGGCATTTAGGGCACCGTGCCACTCTGCCCGGTTGCGTTTTGGGCACATTTTATCACTAATTGAAATGAATGAGGTATGTCAAAACGCGACCAAAATGTTTAGCTTTTTGGTTGCATTTTGGATCCGATCTTGTCAACAAAAACGCAGGTCATCAACTTTTCTGGCGATTTTTGGCATGTTGTCAGAGGTCAAGTTGCAGTTCAACTGAAGGTCTGGAGTGCTGGCTTTCTTTTTATACACACCCACTAATTAACCGATCATTTAGTGAGCACAGCTGAGGATGTAAACTAGGATTGGGTGCATTATATGACAAGGCGACAAAACTTTTGTCTTGCCAAAATCTAAAATTTCTGTGTTCATTAAATGATCAATATTTCAGCTTTGCAGAAACTTTATTTTCATAACCTAAACCAAATTGGGAGGGTTTCAGCTTTCAAAAGAGTAATTTATAAAACCAATGGATGAATTTAAAGTCAGGTTATAAGCTTTTATTTACATAACATGGATAAGCGACAGAACTTCTGTCAGAGAGTGTATATGTTCTATAGGACTGAGGGCAGGAAAGGGGCCGAGGACGGAAGGGCAGGAAAGGGGCCGAGGACGGAGGGGCAGGAAAGGGGCCGAGGACGGAGGGGCAGGAAAGGGGCCGAGGACGGAGGGGCAGGAAAGGGGCCGAGGACGGAGGGGCAGGAAAGGGGCCGAGGACGGAGGGGCAGGAAAGGGGCCGAGGACGGAGGGGCAGGAAAGGGGCCGAGGACGGAGGGGCAGGAAAGGGGCCGAGGACGGAGGGGCAGGAAAGGGGCCGAGGACGGAAGGGCAGGAAAGGGGCCGAGGACGGAAGGGCAGGAAAGGGGCCGAGGACGGAAGGGCAGGAAAGGGGCCGAGGACTGAGGACCGAGGGCAGGAAAGGGGCCGAGGACCGAGGGCAGGAAAGGGGCCGAGGACGGAGGGGCAGGAAAGGGGCCGAGGACTGAGGGCAGACGGGTTTCCTCACTTCCGGCCTCTCATAGTTGGGGCGTCTGTATCTATCAGAGGAAAAGGAACAAAAACCTCACGATTCATAGAAATCAGCGAGAGAAAAACCCCAAGAAAGTCTCAGAGCTGAAGGGGTTAATGCCCCCTGCCCCAGTAATGGGGAATCTCCACATACCTCCTCCTGCAGAGCCGCACACTAGATATATGGTAGATGCTAGAATGTACGGGCTCCTGCCAGGTATGATGTAACTTGTCATGTGATGGGGCGTGTTCAAAACGCAGCGTCTTTTCCAGAGAGAATAAACATTATTTTTCCAAGTCCATGTGGGCATAGAGGTGATTATAGTAGAAGCGGGGTCTGGGGGTAAGAGCTGCAGATGAAGGGGGTGCATGGGTCGGAGCCTGCATAAGTATAGTGGACAGGGAGAAATATCGCCACGCCCATGACCTGACTGCAGCCCGTACATTCTGGGCTTAACCCTAGCTATATGGCTGCTCTGTGCTTCCAGGACCTGTGATGATGTCACATGGAGGGGAGAAGTCAGGGGTCACATGATCAGCTCCTCAGTGTATGCAGGACTCTGCTGTGCTGGTTGTCATGGTGCTGGATGAGGGGAAGGTTATGTGTGGGGTCAGGAGGGGTTTACAGTGTGGATGTAGCAGAGCTGTGTTTGTATGAGGTGTACGGAGCGGAGCCGTGTGTGTACGAGGTGTACGGAGCGGAGCCGTGTGTGTACGAGGTGTGGGGAGCGGAGCCGTGTGTGTACGAGGTGTACGGAGCAGAGCCGTGTGTATATGAGGTGTACGGAGCGGAGCCGTGTGTGTACGAGGTGTACGGAGCAGAGCCGTGTGTGTACGAGGTGTACGGAGCGGAGCCGTGTGTGTACGAGGTGTATGGAGCAGAGCCGTGTGTATATGAGGTGTACGGAGCGGAGCCGTGTGTGTACGAGGTGTACGGAGCGGAGCCGTGTGTGTACGAGGTGTACGGAGCAGAGCCGTGTGTGTACGAGGTGTACGGAGCAGAGCCGTGTGTGTACGAGGTGTACGGAGCAGAGCCGTATGTGTATGAGGTGTACGGAGCAGAGCCGTATGTGTATGAGGTGTACGGAGCAGAGCCGTATGTGTATGAGGTGTACGGAGCAGAGCCGTATGTGTATGAGGTGTACGGAGCAGAGCCGTATGTGTATGAGGTGTACGGAGCAGAGCCGTATGTGTATGAGGTGTACGGAGCAGAGCCGTGTGTGTACGAGGTGTACGGAGCAGAGCCGTATGTGTATGAGGTGTACGGAGCAGAGCCGTATGTGTATGAGGTGTACGGAGCAGAGCCGTGTGTGTGTACGAGGTGTGGGGATCGGAGCCGTGTGTGTACGAGGTGTGGGGATCGGAGCCGTGTGTGTACGAGGTGTACGGAGCGGAGCCGTGTGTGTATGAGGTGTACGGAGCGGAGCCGTATGTGTATGAGGTGTACGGAGCGGAGCCGTATGTGTATGAGGTGTACGGAGCGGAGCCGTGTGTATGAGGTGTACGGAGCGGAGCCATGTGTGGAGCTGTGTGTGTGTTCAGAGTGGAGTCGCATATGTATTACGTGTACGGAGCGGAGTCGTGTGTACACTATGTATTTTCTGGACCAGGGTTGCCAAGGTGACTTTTTATTTTTTCAGACAGTTTTTTTTTTTTATAATCACTTACAATATATTTTCTGAACACCTTGGAAACCATGGTAATTCCTTCTGATTATCAGTGATAAGTGTCTCCATCCCATAATTCTGAGATGAGACATCGGCCGCTCTCAGTGTAAAATGATGATAATTACAGTCATTATAATCTGTATAGTTTTCTTCAGTGTCAAAAATATCTCAGCCGCATTAACCCCTTCACGATCTTGGACGTCCAAGGTCGTGTCCTGTACTTTGATGCGATCGCGACTGTTAATGAGTTAAATCCCACTGTCAGTTTCTGAAAATAAATTAATCTGATCGGTAAACAGCGTAACAGAGAAAAAAAATGTAAAACTCCAGAATTTCCTTTGTTTTTTCCGCTGCAACATTACAGTAAAATGCAATAAGAGGCAATCAAAACATCACATCTGCCCAATGATGGGAAATGTCATCTTAGGGCACAAAAAATAATCGTCACTGCGCCCCAGATCCCGAAAGATGAAAATGTTACGGGTCTTGGAAAATGGCAACAAAAACAATTTTTTTTTTTACAAACTTCTGAATTTTTTTCAAGAATTAAATAAAAGAAAAAACTACAAACATATGATATCTACGTATTCGTATTTCCCTGGGGAATCATACTGCTGGTCAGTTTTACAGTATAGGGAACATAGAAATAAAAACAATTGTGGAATTGCACTTTTTTTTGCAATTTCTCCACACTTGGATTTTTTTCCAGTTTGCTAGTACACTAAAGGGTACTTTACACGCTGCAATATCAGTACCGATATCGCTAGCCAGCGTACCCGCCCCCGTCGGTTGTGCGTCACGGGCAAATCGCTGCCCATGGCGCACAACAACGCTAACACCCGTCACACGGACTTACCTTCCCTGCAACATCGCTCTGGCCAGCGATCCGCCTCCTTTCTAAGGGGGCAGTTTGTGCGGCGTCACACGACGTCACGCAGCAGCCGTGCAATAGAAGAGCAGGGGCGGAGATGAGCGGCCAGAACATGCCGCCCACCTCCTTCCTCATTGCCGGTGGACACAGGTAAGGAGATGTTCGTCGTTCCTTCAGTGTCACACGTAGTGATGTGTGATGCCACAGGAACGACGAACATCGTACCTGCAGCAGCAACAATATTTGGAACAGGAGCGACGTGTCAACGAGCAATGATTTTTCACGTTTTTGCGCTCGTGGATCGTCGCTCCTAGGTGTCACACGCTGCGATGTCGCTAACGGCGCCAGATGTGCGTCACTAACGACGTGACCCCGACAATATATCGTTAGCGATGTCGAAGCGTGTAAAGCACCCTTAAGGGTAAAATTAATGGTTTCTTTCAAAAGTCCCGCTAAAAATAAGCCCTCCAGGGATGCAGGACAATGCCCCTTGTTACACAGCAAAATGGTTAAAGCAGTTCTTTGAAACAGAAAACTTTGAAACAATGAAATGGCCGCCCAGAGTCCCTATCTAAACCCAAAAGAAAACCTCTGGAAAATCCTTGGTGACAAAGTTATGGCCAAGAAAACTACAACAGTCAAAGAACTGTGGGAGAGAATTGAAGAAGAGTGGTCCAAAAATCACACCAGAGCAGTGTGTGAGACCAGTGATGTCCTGTGGCCGCAGATGTGTTGACATCATTCAAAGCAAAGGCCTGTACACTTCCTATGGATTGGTGACTGTTGTTACCTTCAGAAAATTTAGTTATCTTTCTCTATGGTACAGTCATTGCTGATCTCTAATTATGATCATCGTGTTTTGGGCAAAATAAAGGTTTTAAGTTGAGAAACTCTGGATCTTTTGTAAAACACTGTTCTAGTGGCATGGTGTACCCCTTACAAAAAAACCTTCAAATGTTCATCAATGTAGATTACATTATTTCTGAACAAAAGCAAGTGATTATACATTGTTCTCTAATTATGATCTCCAGTGTACATTTAATCCTTTTCATAAATGAAAGGGATTATATTTCTTTGTTTAGTTTCTGTCTGGAATGATACCAATTTTTTGTCAAGTTTCTGAAAGAAAATTTCTGCCTGTTTTACTGATGAACATGCTTTAAATTCTGATTCAGCTTTGTTCCGCTAGCAATTTTACATAATCCTTTTCATTGTGTTTTAATATCAAAATCTTAAATTTTTTAGAGAATTCTAAATGAATTTGTTTGCATGCATTAGCAAAATCTATATCAATGTGAAATTAGGACATTTCTTTAAAAATCCTTAAACCTCTGGGTATTCGATCATACTCTAAATAGCTCTCAGTGATTTCATAGCCAAAATGAGCTATTTTTTTTTTCTTTGTAGCAACAGGTGATGCTAAAGTTCTATAGTTTGCTGGTCTTGAGGTAGTAAAGCCCCTAAGGCGAGGAGGGGATAGACATAAATTGTTAATACAAAAAAAGCCCTCTGGATTATATGGTATACTCTAATGCACAGGGCCCTCTAGGGCTCAATGATAGGAATGACCTATTAGTTTTCTTGTAGTATGAATAGTCCTAAAGATAAAAATTCCTATAAACAAATGTAGCACCCCTGAGGTACCAGGTGCCACAAATGTAACCCGTGGAAATCCAAACCCCGGAATATCCGTGCCAGAGCAAACACACCAGCACCTTCAGGCTACACACACAACTCCAACACCACACTGCGAGACTGCTTTGTAACAGGTAAAAGGGGAGGGTACTGATTGGATAGTACCACCCAGCATGTAGGGAGAGATCCAGTGAGGGGAAGGGGCCAGTGGTCATTTGAAAAAGGCGAGAGGAAGTGGTGTGCAGTCGGTCAGAATGAGGTAAAGAAGGAAGCCGTCTCTGTCAGGTGAGTCTGTTAGAAAGTCAGAGGAAGAGAGAGGAGTAGTAGTCTGAAGTAGTAGAAAGTGAAAAGTACTTAAAAGACCTGCAGTGAGAACGGAGTGCTTTAAAAGGAGTGAGAACTGTGGAGTACAAAACAAGACTTCAAGCACTGTGGGTTACCTGTGGAAGCAGCAGACCAGGTACCATGGAGGGCCTGTAGAAGTTTGAAACCAAGGCTCACGGGACTCAGCACAAGGCGGGGTGCAGACCCTAGGACAGTGGGACACTTTAGGGTCAGCTGTTAACTCTGCCGTGCGAGATCTCCAGGGTCCATCGCCAACCCAAAAAGTCTGAAGCACAAGCAGCAAAGAGGGGACTGGGGACCGAACCCCTTAAATAGTCTAGGCTGCCTGCAATATGACCAATATATAGGTCAGGTAAAGAGAAAACCGGTTTAAATGCCGCGCTAAAAACCACTGATGCTGTAGATAAAAAAGATTTCCTTTATTTCATAATTCTACGCGTTTCAGAGACATCTCCGTCTCCTTCCTCAGGAAAAGAAATCATATTACAAAAAAGGGGTAACAGAGCCTATATAAAAGGAAGACCAGTAGCCACATATGCATTTGAAAAGTGAACAGCCCATATGACTCAGGGCCGATGACTCAGCGCCGCATGGAGAAGAGAAAAAAAAAAAAAGAAGAAAGCACACAGTGAATCATCACAAATGAACCGAAGGAATTACCGTGAAATAACATGAACATCTCAAGAAGAAAATTAGTGGATCAGTGAAGGATCAATAAAAAACATAAAAATAATAATTATTGCGTGTTATTTAATAAAAGAGTATATGAAAAAAGAAAAAAGTGGGGACGAGGGAAAATGAAAAGCACAAAGCAGATTGTGTGTGAACCCAGAAAGTGTAGGTGATATCACGGGGGCCAAGCCTCTAAACTAAACGGGAATATGGTTAACGTGGATTTGTACTTGGGGAAAGTGAACATAAATAATATGTGGAACAGGCACAAGGTGGTGGGATTAAAATACATAGAAAGTGCATATTTGCTAAAATAAATCTCTTTTATGTGTCTTTTGAATATATAAAAACGGCATATTTACATGTGAAAGGGACAGGAAGAAAAAAACTTTTTTATTAAACTTGAGTTGCAAGAAAAAATTATATATATATATCTATATATAAAAAAATATTAGTGGTGTATAGCGAATCGCTAGATTAAAAGTAAATGATATTAAAGGGCAAAGAATCCACTCCACTATGGAGCAGTTCTATAGAAAGAGAAAATTGTTAAAGCACATGCGTGGGAAAGGTGACAAGAGTTTAATAGACTGAAAGGTAATGAAAGTTCATAACCGTGGGAAAAAAAGCTCAATACGCCTGTGCTCAGCAGGTAGAGAAGAGGAGCGGTTCCTTGTGAAAGAGAAAGGACTGCTAGAGCGCGTGCGTGATTGGGTAATGTGAGTTCAGAACAGTAAGAAGTGCAGGAGTTCATACCCATGGGAAATAAACTTAGTGCGCCTGCGTTAAACAATCGAAGAAAGAGAATTGCTTCCTTATAGTGCACAAAAGCACACAAATAAGTATGAAAAAAGAGGGGGGGGAGAAAAACATGGAATACTATAGAGTAAAATGTGATTCAAATGAAGGTGTTGGGGATGTGTGGACAATAAGCTGGAGCTGGAGGAAAGAGAAAGGAATAGATAAAAAACGCAATAGAAGCATATGCTAAAAACATGAATAAATGCAGGGCTATCACGATATTATATATAATATTATAGGTTGGTATAAAATGGTATAAAAGACAATGAGTGTTAATGTTAATGAAACAACACATAAATGAAGAGGGGGGTATTAAAAAGGGGAAAATATAAAATATATATATAAATAAATAAACATATGTATACATAAAAACATATTCATGAAGGTGCAGATATATATATACACGTATAAAAACATTTTTGCAGTGGTCGAAACACCATTATAGGAACCTAAAAACAAAAAAGGGCAGCAGGAGATAAAACCAGATCAATAAAACAAATCAGTGACCTCATTTTTTCCCAGGGGTTTCAAAGTGTTTAATTTATGGATCCAGAAAGTTTCCTTTCTGCTTAAAGGGAACCTGTCATCAGAAATTTAGCTATAAAGCTAAAAGTTTCCCCCTCTGCAGCTCCTGGGCTGCATTCTAGGAAGCTTCCTATAGTTCTTGTGGCCCCTTTTATACCAAAATAAACACTTTATAAACTTGTACCTTTTCTTATGCAAATTTCGTAAATCTTCCATGGGGGAGGGCTGCCTGGGGTCCTTTGCTGTCCTCATGCCGATTTACGCCGCCCCCGAACGCTGAATTTCAAAGCTCAGGACACCGCCCCTGGGTGCCCGTGGTCCCGCGCATGTGCTGTTCCACTGTAGCGGTGCCGTGCACTGTGTGCACGTGTGACCGCTGGTGACGCTTTGCGTCGCTGTGAGTGTCATGCTCTCCTGCTCCGTCCGCTCCTCCCATCTATTTCCTGCTGCTGAGCAGGATGGAAAGGAGGTGACGTCCGGTCATCGGGCCAGCGAGCGCTTGCGCATAACGCTGGAGTAATAGGGGAAAGTGCGGTCACGAGGTTATGGGCGGCACTTGGTGATGACACTCACAGCGCCGCCCATAACCTCGTGCCCGCGCAAAGCGTCAAATTGGTATAAATTTCTGATGACAGGTTCTCTTTAAGGTTTCCATTCTATTGAGAGCATCGGGGGCTACCTGTTCTATCGGTGTAATATTAAAAGCCATCTCTTTATTGGGCTTCAAGGAACAATGTTTTGAAAGACCGTGTAGCATATAGCCCTTCTTCACATTGTGCCTGTGCGAGTTCAACCTGTTATGAAGAGATTGTCTAGTCCTCCCTACATATTGTTTGCCACACACACAGTCCACTAAATACAGCTCTGCAATAGGACCAAGACAGAAACAGGGGGGTTCCAAAGTAGCTCTAGGCCACGGGAGCCCATCAACAACAAGTGTGCATGGAGTTTAGTCAACCCAGGTCACAGCTGGCACGAAGAACAAGGGGAGCGGAAACACCCAAACACCTGGGATCGGCACCCGCGGGTTCAGGCACTACCACAGCAAAGTAAACAAGGCAAGTTAAACTACAACACTAGTGTGGACTGTTTCCTTGATGGCGTGCACTCACATAGACTGTTTTCCCACTACAACCCCCATAATCCACTGCTGGGGCCTGTCCCTCCTTGCAGAGGGCTCTAACCATTCAGGCTGCATCACTCCATCAGCCCCAGCTGAAACCTGCAGCGGTGGCCCCAAATAACCTGGCCCCACACCACAAGTGGCGTAGTCGAAAAAAACTCTTTTTATTCTATTTTCTTTTATTTAAAACCCCTTTTATTTACTCCAAAAGACACCGCCTGGGTCACGGAACCGGATCTCGCCATGGCTGACGTCCTCGGACGAGTCCGGCCCAGTTCTGAGTCCCCCGGCCTTGGGGCGGGCGTGTCACAAATAACTTACTAAAGAAGCAAAATTATAATTTTCTGAAATAAACATGTATCAATTTTAATACATTTATAAATTTATGTTGATGTGCTCACCTGGATCATGTTGATAAATTACTCCAGGGCGTCACTCTTGAGGAGGACCTGCTAAAGCGCTCGACAGCGCAAAATGGCCGTCATCCTGCCTCTGGCATGTGCACTTCTTTGTTCCCCTCCCCTATGTGACAGTAACTGCCGTGTCTGTGATTTTATGAAGTGGATTTAATAAAGCACAACCTTTTTAACCTGGAAGATGAGTGCCACTCTGACTCTTTTTGATTTTTACAATTTGTTCACTTGGACTGGGAATCATAAGCAGAGCACAGCCAGCAGTGCGTGGAGTCCTGAACTGCAGGGATTCATCAGAAATTGGGGAGTGACAAAGTGTATATTAAGGATGGTGCCGACATTTGCGTACCTCCTCTTTTATATTTCATGTTGTTGCTGTTAGTCACCCATTTGTGAGTTGTGATGTGTAACTTCAAAGGAATGCAATTCCCAAGCTCAATGTGAATTGTGTCTACGGAGTGGGATTGTGTGCATGTATAATATCTGCAGTGAAACTACGGGTGTACAGTTAAGTCCAGAAATATTTGGATAGTGACACAAGTTTTATCATTTTAGCTGTTTAACCAAAACATATCCAAGATAGTTATATAAAGTACAGACTCTGAGCTTTAATTTTAGGGTATTAACATCCTAATCGGAGTAACAGTTGAGGAATTACAGCTCTTTAATATAAAAAGGAAAAAAATCTGTATCACAGCAAACATTTAATAGAAATCACTTTATTAATTAATAAAGTGATTTCTATTAAATGTTTGCTGTGGTACAGACTTTTTTTCCTTTTTATATAGTAACTAGCTGTACTACCCGGCTTCGCCCGGGTTAATAACTGCTGTTAACAAAATAGAATGTATTAACAAAAATGTATTCTGCACACAAAAACCACAAAACAAATAGATATAAATGTAATTATAATGTCTGTCTCCCCCTCTGTATATATTTCACTGTCTCTCTCTCTCTCTCTCTGTCTGTCTCTTTCCCTGTCTGTCTCTGACTGTCTCTGTCTCTTTCTCCATCTGTCTCAATCTCTCTCCTTGTCTATCTATCTCTGTCACTTTCCCTGTCTGTCTCTTTCCCTGTCTGTCTCTTTCCCTCTCTTTCCCTGTCTGTCTCTTTCCCTCTTTCTGTTTCCCTGTGTCTGTCTCTTTACCTGTCTTTGGCTGTCTCTTACCCTGTCTGTCTCTTTCCCTGTCTGTCTGTTTCCCTGTGTCTGTCTCTTTGTCTGTATCTGTCTCTTTACCTGTCGGTGTCTGTCTCTTAACCTGTCTCTCTCTTTACCTCTCTTTCCCTGTCTGTCTCTTTCCTTGTCAGTCTGTCTTTTTGTCTGTGTCTGTCTCTTTGTGTCTGTCTCTTACCCTGTCTATGTCTGTTTCTTACCCTGTGTGTCTGCCTCTTTCCCTGTCTGTGTCTGTCTCTTTTCCTGGCTGCATTGTGACATGCCAACATTCCATTTAAGGGCGTGGCTGCGCATTCTTCTGAAGTTCTGGCTGCACTGTGGCTCCCAGCTCTATTCGCTTTAACGGAGGCAGGTTTCTTGGGGAATAACTGTAAAGCGCGGGGTTAAAATTTGCCCTCAAAACATAGCCTATGACGCTATCCGAAAGTGTGAGTGTGCAAAAGTTTGTGGCTGTAGCTGCGACGGTGCAGATGCCAATCCCAGACATACACACACACACACACACACACACAATTTAGCTTTATATATTAGATATCTGTATAGAGCAATGTTCAATGGAAATATATACACATCTATACTTTTGTGACTATTTAATGATGTGTTTTTTGTTTGCTTACATATTTTCTAGCTTGTTAATATGTAGCTGTCTCTTTTTCAAGGGACCAAAAGTAATTGGACAATTATATCAAAACCTCTTCACGGACCTGCATGTGCTATTCTCTCATTAATCCAGCATTAATTAAGCAGGTAAAAGGTCTGGAACTGATTCCAGGTGTGGCATTTACATTTGGAAGCCGTTGCTGTGAACCCACAACATGCGGTCAAAGGAGCTCTCAGTGGAAGATAATCAGACCATCATTTGGCTGGAAAAAAAGAAATCCATCCACAGATAGAAGAAAAGTTAAGAGTGGCCAAATCAACAGTTAGGTGTATTCTGCAACAATATTAGCGCAATAGAGAGTTTGAGAACGCAAAAAGGCGTGGACGTCCATGGTGAACACAAACGCCTTCACAACATCCACCCAAGTGAAGAAGACTCTCCATGGAGTAGGTGTTTCAGCATCTAAGTCTACTATACTGAAAAGACATCATGGCAGCAAATACAGAGGGTTCACCACAAGGAGCAAACGATAAATCAGCATTAAAAATAGAAGGTACAGATTAGACTTTGCCCAAAAACATTGTGGGACTGTGACCGGGGTTATCTATGACGGCCGGTATGTCTCGCCCCGGTTGTGCTAACTCCATGATAGAAAGTAAATCCACTCTAGGGTTAATGCTGTTTCCCTACAGGCTGAAGGAAGGGTTAAATGGAAACAGGAACGAGGGCAGGTGTGCCGGGTGTGAGGGAGTGAACACAACTCCCTGAGTTCTCTGCTGGAGAGGCACATGTATTTTGTTATGGACTTTTGTTTGGACATTAAAACCGTGTGCTGTGAACCTTAATGCCTGGATCCCGTGTCTTCTGCTGCGCAGCCGACCACGCTACCTCACATATGGTGGAGAATGCGGGCATGACAGCCGGTGAGGTGTAGCATCCATTCCTGGTGACCCGGTAGCACATGTCCTGGATTCGAGCGGCTATACTACAGCCCAAACCCGGCAACGCCATGGAGGACATACTAAGGCAGCAGCAACAGACTAATGCACAGCTACAAGAGGCTAATGCACAGCAACAACAGGCTAATGCACAGCAGCAACAGACCAATGCACACCTGCTCCGGGCGTTGGAACGTCAGCAGCAAGCCTTGCAAGCGCAGGAAAAAAGGCACCAAGAACAGATGGTTCTCCTGGCCAAGTCGATCCGTGCCGGACCGGCAGCAACAACCCCGGGACCGGGTGACGATGGCAGCGTCCGGAAAGCGGTGAGACAAGCGTTGCAAAAGATGACCCCGGGTGATGATGTGGAAGCGTTCCTGGCGGTGTTTGAGCGGGTGGCCGAGCGGGAAAAGCTGCCGACCCCACAGTGGGCTGAGGTATTGTCGCCCTATCTGACGGGGGAACCCCAAAAAGCATACCTGGACCTCTGTACCGAGGACGCCATTGACTATGTGACCCTGAAAGCCGAAATACTGGCTCGGTTGGGGGTGAATACCTATGTACGGGCTCAGCGGGTAAATCAGTGGTTCTATGAGGAAGCCAAACCCGTACGCTCCCAGGCCTATGACTTGTTGCATCTTGTAAAAAAGTGGTTGCAGCCTGACACTCTGAGCCCGGCGCAAATGGTGGAAAGGGTAGTAGTGGATCGTTTTGTGCGCACTTTACCCGTCACCGTTCAACGGTGGGTAGGACAGGGCGACCCGAGTACCCTGGACCAATTAGTGTCCTTGGTAGAGCGGCATGTGGCTACGCAGGACTTGATACGGGACACTGAGACTTTGCGTACCGCCCGTCGGTCCGGCCCCTCCAAGCCTAGGGCCAAGGACCCACCGCTGACATCGGTGCAGGAGTCCCCTACCGTCCCGTCTGAGGCCGCGGCCGCCGTTCCTGAGGTCCGGAAGGTTCTGTACCCTAAACGACAACCCGTCAAGGGGGTTTCCGTCCCCATTAGATGTTGGCGGTGCCAGCGGGTGGGACATATGGAAGCCCAGTGTCCACTCACCACGGAGCCCATGGATTGTGGGGTTACCCGGCGGGGTTCAATGTATGCTCAGGTGGTGTGTACCGCTGACCTGGTCTCCCCAGAGATGGAGCCCCACTTGTGCCAAATACAGGTGAATGGATGTCCGGTTACAGGATTGTTGGATTCCGTAAGCTTAGTGACCCTTGTGCGATCCACCTTGAGGGCTAAAGTAAAAGCCACAGGACGTACCGTGGGGGTGGTTTGCATACATGGGGACCGCCGCGACTATCCCACGGGGATTGTCACCATCACAGCACCTTGCGGTCAGGTGCAACATGAGGTGGGACTTCTTAACACTCTTCCTTATGACGTGATCCTAGGAAGGGATCTGCCCTATTTTTGGACTTTATGGAAGGGACCCCCTAAGTCCCCTCAGTTATTGGTCAGTCCGGGACCTGAGCCCTACAATCCTGAATCCGGGACGCCTGCCGTAGGGGTCACCATGATAGGGACAGAGTGTGAACCCGATAGGTCACCCCTAGAGGTATTGGCAGGAGAGGCTGAGATGGTCGAGCCCATCCCGGAGTTGGAGGCATCCCCGGATACGTTTGGGACAGCCCAACTCCAGGACCCTACGTTAATACACGCCCGGAGTCGGGTGACAGTAGTTGACGGGGTGGCACAGCTGCCCGGTGCCCAGGTAAGGTACCCCCATTTCGCTCTTAAGCAGGATTTACTCTACCGGGTAGATGAAATATGGGGCGTGGGGGTAGAACAGTTGGTCGTGCCCCAGCCGCATCGCCGGCGGGTCCTCGACTTGGCTCATAAACACCTGATGAGTGGCCACCTAGGGGTCAAGAAAACGCAGGAGCGAATATTGCAAAGGTTCTATTGGCCCGGGGTCTTTGGGGAGGTAAAACGGTTCTGCGAAACCTGCCCGGAGTGTCAGCTTACCGCACCCCTAACCCATTTTCGCAGTCCGTTGGTACCTTTACCCATTATAGAAGTCCCTTTTGAACGGATAGGGATGGATCTGGTGGGGCCCCTCGTAAAGTCCGCTCGAGGGCACCAACACATCCTAGTGATCGTTGACTATGCCACCCGGTATCCCGAGGCGATACCTCTCAGACATACTGCAGCAAAGCTTATAGCTCGGGAGTTGTTTGCGGTGTTCTGCCGGGTGGGGTTGCCCAAGGAGATCCTTACGGATCAGGGGACCCCATTCATGTCTAAAGTGACCAAAGAGCTATGCCGGCTACTCCAGATCAAGCAGTTGCGTACGTCTGTGTATCATCCTCAAACGGACGGTTTAGTCGAGCGTTTCAATAAAACCCTGAAAACCATGCTCAAAAGGGTGATTTCCAAAGACGGGAAAGACTGGGATATGATGCTTCCCTATTTGATGTTTGCCATACGAGAGGTGCCACAGGCATCCACGGGGTTTTCGCCTTTTGAATTGTTATACGGGCGACATCCCCGGGGATTGTTGGACCTGGCAAAGGAAACATGGGAGCAAGAGCCCACCCCCCATAAAAGTGTGATTGAACACATTTTGGGTATGCAGAACCGCATAAGCGCGGTCATGCCAATTGTGAAGGAGCATTTACAGGAGGCTCAGGCCGCGCAAAGCGGCCGCTACAATAGACAAGCCACCGTGCGGACCTTTAAACCCGGGGATCGGGTGTTGGTATTAATCCCCACGGCGGAGAGTAAATTCCTGGCTCAGTGGCAAGGCCCCTACGAGATAAAGGAAAGAGTAGGGGTGGTTAACTATAAAGTATTGCAGCCCGGTAGGCGGAAACCTGAACAAATATACCATGTCAACCTATTAAAACCTTGGCAGGAACGGGAAAGCCTGATGGTTGTTTTCTCCCCGTCTCCCTCCTCTTCGGGTCGTTCACATCCGGCTCCAGCGACCTCCGGAGAGGACGAACCAGAAGTAAGGATTGGAGAAGCCCTCACCAAGCAACAGAGGCGAGAGGCCAGACGGTTGGTTCAGCAGAACCCCGATGTCTTCTCCGAGCTGCCCGGTAGGACCAGTCTGATACGACATGACATTGTCACCGAGCCCCACCTGAAGGTACGCCTGAAGTCATACCGGGTATCGGAGGCTCGACGACAAGCCATATCGGAGGAAGTAAAGACTATGTTACGCCTGGGGGTCATCGAAAAATCCCAGAGTGAATGGGCTAGTCCGATTGTCCTAATACCAAAACCCGATGGCTCCTTAAGGTTCTGCAATGACTTTAGGAGATTGAACGAAATATCCAAGTTCGATCTCTACCCCATGCCGCGGGTGGATGAGCTGATTGATAGGCTGGGACAGGCGCGATATTTTACCACGCTCGACCTGACCAAGGGGTACTGGCAGGTGCCACTGACGGAGTCCGCCAAGGAGAAAACCGCTTTTGTTACGCCGGAGGGTCTCTTCCACTATGTTGTCTTGCCTTTTGGGTTACATGGCGCTCCGGCCACGTTCCAGAGGTTGATGGACTTGGTACTGGAACCCCACAAGGCGTATGCATCAGCGTACCTGGATGACATCATTATTTACAGCTCTGAGTGGCAGACCCACTTCGAACAGGTACAAGCGGTGGTGGACGCGCTTCGAACAGCCGGATTGACAGCCAATCCCAAGAAGTGTGCGTTGGGACTCACGGAAGCCCGCTACTTGGGCTACGTGATAGGCCAAGGAGTGATTAAGCCCCAAATTAACAAGGTTGAGGCGATCCAGAAGTGGCCTAGACCCCTGACCACGAAGCAGGTTAGGGCCTTCCTGGGTATCGTGGGGTACTACAGGAGGTTTGTAAAGGATTTTGCGGGACTGTCAGCCCCCTTGACGGACCTTCTCAAAGGCAAGAAGTCCGTCATGGTGCGCTGGACTCCGCAGGCCGAGGACTCCTTCCGGGCCCTGAAGGGGGTCCTGTGCGGACAGCCCGTTCTTGTAAACCCTGATTTCCGGAAGGAGTTCATAGTACAGACTGACGCCTCAGAGGTCGGCCTGGGGGCAGTGCTGTCTCAGGTGGTTCAGGGGGAGGAACACCCCGTCACCTTCTTGAGTAGGAAGCTCACCCCTCCCGAGCGGAATTATAGCGTAGTGGAGGAGTGCCTGGCGATCAAGTGGGCCTTGGAGTCCCTACGCTATTACCTGCTGGGACGGCAGTTTCGCTTGGTGACGGATCACTCTCCACTGGTCTGGATGAGGTCCGCCAAGGAACGGAATGCCCGGGTTACCCGGTGGTTCCTTTCTCTGCAGAACTTCCAGTTTACGGTTGAACACCGGGCCGGTAGGTTGCAGGGCAACGCCGATGCCTTGTCCCGCGGCCCGTGTTTGATGGCGGGAGTTCAACCCCGCTCGCTTGAACTGAGGGGGGGGGTATGTGAGACTGTGACCGGGGTTATCTATGACGGCCAGTATGTCTCGCCCCGGTTGTGCTCACTCCATGATAGAAAGTAAATCCACTCTAGGGTTAATGCTGTTTCCCTACAGGCTGAAGGAAGGGTTAAATGGAAACAGGAACGAGGGCAGGTGTGCCGGGTGTGAGGGAGTGAACACAACTCACTGAGTTCTCTGCTGGAGAGGCACATGTATTTTGTTATGGACTTTTGTTTGGACATTAAAACCGTGTGCTGTGAACCTTAATGCCTGGATCCCGTGTCTTCTGCTGCGCAGCCGACCACGCTACCTCACAACATCTAAAGAAGCCTCCCAGTTCTGGAAAAGTATTTTTTGGGCAGATGAAGCTCATCTGCCCAAAAAATGAAGATCAACATGTCAGATCAACATCAGAATGATGGGGAAAAAAAAGTATGCAGGAGGCTTGGAACGACTCATTATCCAAAGCCCAACACAACCCCTGTAACACAAGGTGGAGTCAGTGTGATGGCCGGGCATTAATTGGCTTTGAATAGAACTGGTTGAGTAAAGCAGTATCCTATCAAAAGAGTTTACTTTTACATAGTGGCAGGCTTTAAAAAAAGCTTTTTTGGCTAAAACAAAAGCTGATGGCTATGTACAGTGACATGCAAAATGGTAACAATGTTTTGAACTTTTGACTTTCACGCTCCATATCTCACAATAAAGGCTACACTCCAGTAGCCGAAACACATCGCTGTTGTGTCAATATCCACGGGGGGATTATGCTATGACATGTCATATTGTTATTTCATCATTTTAATGGAAACCGAGCAGAAAAAAGCACCTGGAAATTTACTGACGTCTTTCTCCTCCTTGCGCTGGGTTGAACCTTTCTTCTACATTGATTCAGGTAACAGAACCAGTAGGCCGAGCAGCAGAAGGGAATGAGAGCACATGGAATAGGTTAGCGGAAAGTTTCTCATATTGCATATCTCACGATCTACCACAGCTATGAGAGTGAGACTGCCTTCATTTTATCGACAATCATATTGGCTATCTCATGCAACTATTTAGCATATGATTAGTTATGCAGACTCTTATCATGTCACTGCATTGTTACTGTTTGCTCCTAAAAATCTAAATTTACATTTTTGTTATTTGGTTAGTCTTTTGTAAATCCACCTTTGAACTTTAAACACTGCCTGAATCCCTCTGCCCATGGTCTTGATTAGATTCAAGCATGTCTTAACCGAAATCTAATGCCAGGTCTCTTCTACATGGTTCCAATGTTACTGCATACTGGGCGACTTACTTGGGTATGTACACTGCTTTTTATTCTTTCTGCCCACAAGTCTTTGATAAGGTTGAGGTCTGGGGATTGCGGGGGCCAATTCAGCATTTCTACTTCATTGCCATTAAACAATTTATTTGCGAATCTCGCAGTATGCTTCGGGTTGTTGTCCTGCTCAAACACTGTCGTTGTCCTTTTGAACTTCATCAGAAAAAAAAACAGGTGTGTGTCTGTATGCGCACAAGATTTCTGGAATCTCTTAAATTTTCAGGACTCGTCAAAGCGCTATCAGCGCGAAACAGGCTGTTGTTTGTTCTCCGTCCCCGCACTCTCTCCTCCCCCCACTGCTCCTGTATTTGTCTGCCACCACAGAATAAAGTTATTTGCCACTTACAGAGTGAGTTGCCGCTTTCTCTTCTTTGGATGATCGGATTCCTTACCACGCTGCTCGCTGAGCACCACTCTGCAAGGCACCTCCAGTACAGGCGCACGTGAAGTCCAGGAACAGCTGATCTTCACTGAACCCTGAGTACGGCTCCACTGCCCGGCAGCATTGCTCTGCAGTGCCCGACCCTCCTCCACAATCATTACTTGGGTATGTACACTGCTTTTTATTCTTTCTGCCCACAAGTCTTTGATAAGGTTGAGGTCTGGGGATTGCGGGGGCCAATTCAGCATTTCTACTTCATTGCCATTAAACAATTTATTTGCAAATCTCGCAGTATGCTTCGGGTTGTTGTCCTGCTCAAACACTGTCGTTGTCCTTTTGAACTTCATCAGAAAAAAAACAGGTGTGTGTCTGTATGCGCACAAGATTTCTAGAATCTCTTACATTTTCCTGGTACTGTTTTTACAGTACTAACTTTTTATTAGCATGTATTTGCATAAAACCAATGAAAATAACATGAAACAAAAAACACACTGTATGAACATACCTTTATAGTCCAAAAAAATACAGTAAGTTCTAAAGTAATTTCCTGTGATTTATTTTTGATGGTAAACAAAATATAATTTTCCAATAATTCAGATTTCAAAATCTAGGTACGAGTATGGCTTCTTCCCTGTGTGACTTCTATGGTGTATAATAAGATCCGATTTCTGGCTGAAATATTTCCCACATTCTGAACATGAAAAAGGCTTCTCCACTCTGTGTGTTGTCTGATGTATAACAAGTTGTGTTTTAAGTGCAAAACATTTCCCACATTTTGAACATGAAAAAGGCTTTTCCCCTGTGTGAAATCTCTGGTGTCCAACAAGATGTGATTTCCGTGCAAAACATTTCCCACATTCTGAACATGAAAAAAGCTTTTCCCCTGTGTGACTTTTCTTGTGTGAATAAAGATTTGATTTAAATGTAAAACATTTCCCACATTCTGAACATAAAAAGGGTTTCTCCCCTGTGTGAATTCTCTGGTGTTGAACAAGAGTTGATTTATGTGCAAAACATTTCCCACATTCTGAACATGAAAAAATCTTTTCCCCTGTGTGAATTTTCTGGTGTCCAACAAGATGTGATTTATGTGAAAAACATTTCCCACATTCTGAACATCTAAAAGGCTTCTCCCCTGTGTGAAACCTCTTGTGTCCAACAAGAGTTGCTCTATGTGCAAAACATTTCCCACATTCTGAACATGAATACGGCTTCTCCCCAGTATGCATTCTCGCATGCCTAACAAGATAGGATTTCTTGGTATAATATTTCTCACAGTTGGAACAAGAAAATCTCTTCTCTTTGGTGCGAATTTTTTGAGGGTTAACAAAAGAGGTTTCAAGGAGAAAACACTTTCCATATTCTGAATGTGAAATTGACTGCTTTGCTTTGAGAGCAGCTTGTGTTTTAATGCCTCTTTTGTGACTTCTATTTTTCTTAGTAGTGTGTAATGAATCAGGAGAGAGGACCTGTTTCATAGGATCAGATGATAGGTCTTTGCTGTGAAGGGAAGATGGGACAACTTCAATTGTATCTTTTATGATATCAAGATCATCTGATTTAAAATTGGAACATGTTGATTGCCCCTCTGATTTCCTGTCACCATCATCTGCCAAAATAAAACCAAATTATTTTTGAACAAAATATCCTTAATTTATATTTATGAACATTTATACTTAACTTTCCATTTTTATGCACATATGTAGCAAAACAGAATTATTCACTAAGACAATGGCAGTTCAGTCTAATAGAAGACCTCATAGGATGAACCAGTTGAGCACGGTGTTAAACTGTTTGTTTAATCTGCCTCCAAATATAGGAATAAGAAGCTATAAAAATATATTATGTAGGCGAAAATGATACCAAGAAAAATGTCTAATCATCTTGCTTAAAAGAAGCCGCCACTTAGGTCCATCATCTCTCAATGGAAAATTAGAGGTTTCCTACATTAGAAGCTCAGAGGCTCTTGGAAAAGTGTAATTCAGGTGTCTCTGTACTGTATCACTGCCTCCTCAAAGCAGGGACGCAGAGGTGCTCACTGGCGCAGCTGCATAGCCTCTATCTCAAGTCATCATGCAGCAGGACCTGCGCATGTCACGAAGGCCTCCTGGTCTTACCTTAAAAGGTCCCAAGCCTATAGCTGGTAGTCTAAGTGTATTTAAGGCATTTCTACTGTAGGAAGGTGACTGAGCAATTATGTTCCTATTGTGCTTGTTCTTGCCAGTACACCAGTCTGCCTTCAGATACTCCATTCTATGTCTGAACTGGGTGCAAAAACCTAAAAAAAACATCACTATGGGGAGATAAGGTATGCACACCAGTGACTATGTAAGGGGAATACATGTAATAGCAGAAACTGCTGTGTGAATACTGACATGAAAAATTCAATAGCTATATGTAAGAATGAAATGTGAAAAATGGAATCTGCATTACTGCCATGAACATATGAATAAAGAGAAATTTAGCTACTGAATTGATCAATGCAATAGAGCCCCAACACTACGCCAAAGTATTTCTCTACGTTGGGGTCCCTAGCTTGTGTGTGTCCTCTCATGCAGTTAAAAAACTTACCGTGTATGGGAAGCTGAGACCCAGGCTATATATACGATGTGGATTGGCAATAGGTGTGTATGGGGAGGGTTCACAAACGAAAAACTACTAACAAATAAGAAATAACGTTTGGAACTCCATTCTATGTCTGAACTGGGTGCAAAAACCTAAAAAAACATCACTATGGGGAGATAAGGTATGCACACCAGTGACTATGTAAGGGGAATACATGTAATAGCAGAAACTCCCCATAGTGATGTTTTTTTAGGTTTTTGCACCCAGTTCAGACATAGAATGGAGTTCCAAACATTATTTCTTATTTGTTAGTAGTTTTTCGTTTGTGAACCCTCCCCATACACACCTATTGCCAATCCACATCGTATATATAGCCTGGGTCTCAGCTTCTCATACACGGCAAGTTTTTTAACTGCATGAGAGGACACACACAAGCTAGGGACCCCAACGTAGAGAAATACTTTGGCGTAGTGTTGGGGCTCTATTGCATTGATCAATTCAGTAGCTAAATTTCTCTTTATTCATATGTTCATGGCAGTAATGTAGATTCCATTTTTCACATTTCATTCTTACATATAGCTATTGAATTTTTCATGTCAGTATTCACACAGCAGTTTCTGCTATTACATGTATTCCCCTTACATAGTCACTGGTGTGCATACCTTATCTCCCCATAGTGCCTTCAGATACTGACTTTGTCAGTGAACCTGATCCCGTCCTGCTGGTCTTCAATATTGATTCCGTCCTGCCTGTCTCCAGTGGTACTCCGTCCTACCAGGCTCCTGTACCCACACTCTGTCATTCCTACCCTTCTGTACCTGAATCCCTGACCCTTGGGTCAGCTGCTGTAGTACTGGGGACTGTCTTGAACTTGTACCTGGTGTCTACCCGTCTAGGATACAGTCTATCAGAGGCTCTGGTACAAAAATTGCTAGACAATCAGATGCCCCTTCAGAGTAAGCCAGGTCCTCTCCCGTTTTTGTTACATACCCGCCTCCTCAGCTGTTACAGTTTGCTCAGACCATTGACACCGCTGGCTCAAATCATCCCCCACTCTCTAAATTATTCACTAAGACAATGACAGTACAGTCTAATAGTAGACCTCATAGGATGAACCAGTAGAGTGTGGTGTTCATCTGTTTAATCTGCCTCAAAATATTATAATAAGAAGCCATGAAAATTATGTAGGGCAATATGTTCCCAGTATACAGCACAACATACAGTACACAGGGCAATATATCCCCAATACAGCGCAGCACATAGTATACAGGGCAATATGTCCCCAGTATACAGCGCAACACACAGTACACAAGGTAATGTGTCCCTAGCCCTTAACAGTAGAGAGTGCAGCACCTCTCCTCCCAGGGTAAAGTGTAGCAGACCTCAGCCTCTCATAACTAACATAGCAATAAACCCCCAGGCCCATATAAAGCATACAGCTTAAACCCACCCCCCCCCCAGGTACAGACCTTCTATTAGTCCTCCATCCAGCCCACCACAGTGCACAGTATAGCAGACCCGGACCCTATCACCAGCTGTCACTGTGATTCCCTGGCCTATCAGGTCGTCACAGGGTATTGTGCAATATCCACCTCCTCCTTGGTTAAGGGTCCCTGACCATTGGTGTTGCCAAGAACAGCTAATCAAAATCCTGGGAACACTCTGCACCACACCTACCAGATACACCAGTGGACGGCCTGAGTGGAATAGGGTCGCCCACTTGGGGGGTTGGTTTAGGGGAGGTTAGGAGTGTCAGGAGACAGGCAGTTGAGGAGTGACTCTCAAGAGGAGAGGTCACAAGTTAGGAGCTGGGCACGGACTGTTGAAGAGGACAGCCGGCGGCCTTGTGCCATCACTGGGTAGGGGTCAGGGGACGACGGAGTACGTGGACCCTAGATCAGGAAGAAGCTTCAGGCGTCCTGGCAATTTACCCGACGAGGACGGAGCCTTCAAGATCCGTTCTCCACCCGCTCCAAAATCGGGATACTAGATAACGAGGGGGATAGGACTTTCCAATAACACGGTCCAGAAAATCCCAAGCGTGAACCCTGAGAGCAAGCTCACCCAGTTAGCCACACTAGTGAGCGGGACCCGACTAGTTTCATACTATAGGGACCAACTAGAGAACAAGGTGCCAAGGAAAAGGTCACAGGCTAACAGGCAAAACCAATGGGCAGGGGATCCAGGCGTGCTCCCTCCGAGTGGCAGCGGTGTCCAGAACTTTGGTTTACCACAGTGGTTGGTGTCAGTGTTATTGGACTGAGTGAGTACACAAACGACCCCTACCATCCCAACGGCACCTCCCCGTCTTCCCCCATCGAGTCCCGGGGCATTCCTCCTACCCGTGGAGGGGTTAAATATCAGGCTGCCCACACCACCGCCACTGGGTACTCGCAACTGCAGCGGTGGTACTCCCCCTTTACCACACACCACGGGTGGCGTCACGAACTGTCCAAACAATCCCCTGTAAATAACCCCCTTTATTCCGAGTGTCCGCGCGCCCCCCGGGTCCGGAGACCCCTTGAGCCACCGCGGATCCGGATTCGAACAGCGGCGACAGGCTGCTGATGCGGGGGCGGTATATCACCACACATCCATCTTCCCATCTTCTGACCAGCCAAGAGCTCCATGTCGAGGAGAGAAGCCATGAATCACAGCACAGGAGGAGGAGGGGGCGGAGCCTGCACTGAGCTCCGCAGGTCCTGTATGGAGAGAAGAGAAGATGCCGGGATCCTCTTCACACAGATGATCTGCCAGGACCTGACCACGCACAGCATACTGCGTAGCCACGTCTGCGCAGCCAGACAGGAAGATTTAAAGGGACAGTGCCACCCGTGGGCCCTCTGAAGAGGGGGCGGTTGGGGCTTAATAAAGTTATGTAATTACCCCGGGCCACCGCCCTCTTCACCCGGCCCTATACACCAGTCATGGTTGTAATGCTCTGATGGCACTACTTCTTTGCGCAACTGTTCCAGAATTGTTGGCAAATAAAAAGGCCTTATAAAAATGGTAGCACCTGCTCCAGAGGACTATTCATCCAGTCATTAATTAATTACATAGATCATGAGAACTTTGCCTACCTGCAGTTCACTGCACAGAGGCTAAATCCACAACAAGCTGGATGGTCTCGTTCTTTACTCGCTTCCTCTATTTTCGTTTGGTGGACATAAACATCAAGGCGGTTGCCCCCTGTAAATCCCAACTACCTCCAAACCAGGAGGAAGAGCAACAACATATCATTGAGACCGCTAATATGATTACTCTGGTGGTGGTGAACTTGTCCTAAATTCCTCCAAGGAAGACTTTTGTATCGGATCCTGATAAAAGACAAGTTTAGTTGTAGGGTCACTCTTCTAAAATGACTTGCCATGCTGAGCAGAAAAGACCATTCAGCTCATCACTCATCATTACTGGTGGCCACCCTGGAATTAGTTTCCACTTGCCCTTCTTGTACTTGGAACAAGAATCCCTAGAAACAACTGTATGGACTGTTTATACCACTTCCCATTCCTTCAGCTCCCTGGGAACAAATAGCTATGGATTTTAGTACAGTCCTTCCAATGTCCTCTGGCTGCTCTGTCATGTGATTTGTGGTAGACCGCTTCTCAAAGCTGTCCCACTTTGTTACACGGTCTGGTCTCCTATCTGCGTCCGTGCTTGCAAAAGAGTTCATCTAGCATAACTTCCTTCTCCAATTCAGATCGTATCTGATAGGGACGTTCAGTTCACATACATTCTGGAGAGCCACTTGCAAATGTCTGTATGTGTTTTTGGATTTCTCATTTGCATACCATCTATAGTTCAACGGCCAGGGAGAGCGGGTTATCCAGATTCTAACAACTTTTCTGCAGCATTTCACGAATGCGCACCACGATGATTGGGCCAAACTGTTTCCTTGAGTTGTAAGTGAGTCATCAGTGAAATCGCCTTTCTTTATTGTATATGGTCAACAGCTTAACAAGGTTAAGTCTTATATGTTGGGTCAACGCTTAATCAGTCCCTTCAACGTCATCAAGCGGAACAATGTTGTGTCCTACAAGTTAAAGCTTCCTGTCTCTTTACGTGTGCCCAAGTTCTTTCATGTATCCTTACTGAAGTCGCTCATCATGAGCTACTTCTTCTAAGATCCTTTCTCCACGCCTACTCCAGTCTGTTGTGAAGATGTCTTTGAAGTGAAGAATATCCTGACTTTAAAGAAAGTTGTAGGTAAAACCCTATTCCTGGTTGACTGCAAAGGAATTGGTCCTGAAGAGAGATCATAGGAATCCAAAGAGAATATTCAGGCATCCCTTCTTCTGAAGAAATTATTATCAAAACTGGAGAATCGGGTGTGTAAGGAGGGGGGGGTACTATAATGCCAGCTGCCCCGCTGCTTCCTCCTGGCAGGGACAACGACGTGCACACTGCCGCAACTACCTAGCATCTGTCCTGTCTGGGGAGCTATATTGGTCCCGAGTCACCACGCACCAGGACCTGCGCATGTTGTGCATCCTTCCTAGTATGATTCTTAGGGCATGTACGCGCTCTGAATGTTACAGGGACAGCGTCCACAGCCTAAAAAGTCCGAAGCCTATGGCTGGGAGTTTCAGTGTATTTAAGGCACTTACTCCTGTATGTAGGTGCCTGAGCAATTAGGTTCCTAATTACACCAGTAATCCTTTTTAGCACCAGTACACCCGTCTGCAATCTGCCTTCCTATACTGATTTTGTCCGTAAACCTGATCCTGTCCACCCTGTTTTAATACTGATCCCGTCCTGCCTGCCCTCCAGTGGTACTCCGTCCTGCCACGCCCTTGTACCTGCTCCGTCCTGCCTGCCCTTCAGTACCTGCATCCTTAAGTAGCACCTAGTGTGTACCTGCAGCCCAGACCATCCAAACCATCCAAGGCTCTGGCAAAAACCGGGTAGACAGTTACGCCCCTTCACGGGAAGCCCGATCCGTGGCACAGTGGGTCCTCACCCGCTTCCACTACTTGCCCACCTTGGCGGCTGTGACAAAAAGTAACAAGGCTTATATAAAACAATCCAACAAAATCCGATCTCCTAAAAGAACCCACTGAATTTACGGTGTGTGTCTCCTGGAGCACAATCTGGGCACTATGTGTTGAAGAACTAACAGAGTTAAATAGATGGGTAGAGTGCTCAAAAAGGGACTAACATGTAATCTCAACCCTATTTTAAAATGTTCAATTTTTATTAATATTCATTAAAATGTACCCACAAACAGACACACAAACATAAATGAGAATGGATCACGATATCCTTGTAAATAACCAAGGAATTTTATATACACACTCACTTTAGGAAAGGGAAGGGAAACTAATATAGCCCTATAAGGGTAGTGTATCCCTACCTAACAACGGAGGGTATGACACCATAAGTTACCGGGCGCCCCCGTTCCACGTCGGCTCTCCCTCTCCCTGACCCTGATATAGGGATGGGATGGAAAGCCCTATAGTGGTGCTTGCACAATACAATATATATGAGTTCCCAAATGGTAATACTCCTCCCTGTATTGTTTTCCTTAGATCAAGAAGGTATCAATTTACTGATCTATAACCAGGAATTCCTATTCATGATACTAGCACTGTACAAGATGTATAGACTTCTATTCCTAATACATTATCTTTATGCAAGGTAGTGATCCATAAGAGTTATTTACAACCACATATGTTACAGGGTGGTATACCCCACAAGTATATTACAGTCACCTAGAGTCATATCACAAGGGGCTCAGATAATCTCCCCATTATACCCCAGGAGCTGAACAAAAAATGGGATACAGACACCCCTGCAAATTACTGCAAAATAGAAAAGGTTGCTCCAATCATATTCTATATAATATAGTATAACAGGGAGAAAAGATGAATTACTTCCCTGAGAAGCAGGAATCCAGGCCTGCCAGGCCTCAAGTTTCCCTTCCCTTTCCTAAAGTGAGTGTGTATATAAAATTCCTTGGTTATTTACAAGGATATCGTGATCCATTCTCATTTATGTTTGTGTGTCTGTTTGTGGGTACATTTTAATGAATATTAATAAAAATTGCACATTTTAAAATAGGGTTGAGATTACATGTTAGTCCCACTATGTGTTGAATAATAAAATGGCATATTTGCAATTTTCACTCTCCAACATCTACTGTATGCTAATTTCAGGGAAGTGCTTGTGGAGTCAAGAGTCACTCACTACTCCTTAGATGAAGTCACTGAGGGTTATAAATTCTATAATGGAGTCACTTCATGGGATTTTCTTCTGCTTTGGTTTTCTGCCATTCTGTCACATTCAGCAAATTGTGTGTTACATCTTCCTTGGGATCTGCTCCTGTGACGTGTGCATCTGTTATCAGGCACTGCCCTCTGTCTGCGAGTGGCGCTGGTGTTGGATGAGACGTCAGAAACAGGTTTGGGCAGGGTAGGATCTGTTAAGCCACAAAGATTAGGGTGGCTGGGACCACTAATGTTATTCAGTCTGTCAGTATGGGTGTGTGTGTAGTCCATCTGGAGAAATTAGCTCAATTCTTCAGCCAATTGGTAAGCACAGCACCCAACTAAAATTCAAAGCATATTACTGGAAGCTGCCAGATATAGCCTTGCTCTCCTCTGGTTCAGTTCCCTGTACTCAGCTCCTGGCTTATATATTTGTTTCCTGTTTTGGCCCCGACCTGTTTACGAACTTCTCATGTGTCTTCTGAATTTGTATTTTCTCTGTCCTCCTGGTTCTGACCAAGCTACCTGGCAATTCTTCTTGCCATGTTGCATCACCAAACAACAGCTAGCCTTAGGTATTTCTGAGTAAGTCCACATCCATGTATAGGGGATGAAGAGTGAATGGTAAGGCAGTTCCTGGGATCTGGAAAGTAGAGTAGATAGCCACCAGCCTGTTTTTCATAGACATATTTTAAGAGGCCAGGTGACCATGAACAGTGTCCCTGTTTCATTGAGCCTGCAAATTATTCCAGCAATATCTGCATTCCAAAATCTTAATGGTGCTCCTTCCCTTCTGGCTATGTGCCCAGACAATACTGTACAACTGCTTTTCGGGAAATATCGGATTCAGGAGAAGTTGGAAAATAATTTATGATGTTAATTTGTTTCCTATTACCCTTTGCAAAAATGAAAAAATTGGGGCTACATCAACATTTTATTGAAAAACAAGTGTAACATTTTTTCCATTCTACTTTGTTTTCATTCCTGAATGTGTTTTTTCATACTATGAAGAATTCAACTTTCTAAAATCTAGGCCTTCAAATCAATTTCAAAAGTGATTTGATAGGCAAAAAATAAGTTGCTAAAATTGTAAAGCTTCTATCATCCTAAAAAAATAAAAGGATGTTGGAAAAATAAAAATAGATGTTGGAAAATATGCTGCCGACCTAACAAAGAAATATGGTAAATGTTATTTCATATTTTATGTGCTTTTTACGAGCATACAAATGTAAAGTTTGAAACTTATAAATCTTTATAAAGTAGTCAATTTTCTGTTATTTTCAAAAATAAATGTAAAATATATCAACCTAAAATTGCCAGAAGTGCAGAAACAAAAACTCAGAATCACTGGAATCAGAAGAAGCATCCAAAGTTATCGCCTCATAAAGTGACACGTGTCAGATATGGAAAACAGGTCCTGAAAGGAACAGAAACCAGCTCTGGAAAGGGGTTAAATCAGAGGATTTTTGGCACTAACTACTGTAGTCAAAATCTGTGACTATAGACAATAACAAATCTACTGATATCAAACTCAACAGTCTTCAATCACTAGTAAAAAACTAGTAATTAGTGGTGAAACATTTCCGGAGTAATTAGAATATGTGGCTTGGTGGCTCTTTGTGATCTAAACTATCTTAGGGATAATATATTCTGTTAGATGAGTTTCTTCACAATCAAACATAACATACAGAATGGACCTGAAAAAAAGACAACATAAAGCAATAGAAAAAAAAAGTTACATTCCAAACAATAATGTATAATTGGGGGGAAAACTTCTAACATTAAACCGGAGTTGTACTCATTTATGATGGAATATTGGAGCGGCTATGAGTCCTGAGCAGAACAGGAGAGAAAGTATTAGTGCTCCCCATTTCAGGAGCGATTGTGCTGTACTTTGAAATTACTTAGGATCAAAACAATAATGGAGTTTCTGAAGTGGAGTGATGCCTTAAAACCAGAGCCAGAGCCATACAACGCACCTCCTGCAGACGTGTATTAAGGTATATTACTGCCATCAACCACGCACAACGCAAATATATCATGGTGTAAGTAGAATGTGTGTCATGTAGTTTATCTCACTCTTCTTTAAAGTTAATAGATTTTAAAAGAAATTGAAAAGTCCGGATAGAGGGAAAATCTGTTGTTATACAGAAATAGAAATACACACTTAAAATGTAATGCTATCGATCATAAATGCAAAGTTTGGCCAGAAAGTCTGGATCTTGTCTTGTAGGAACCATATGAGCACATTCAGCAGGACAGAAGAGAGAGAAGTTAGATTCATCTTATATGATACCCAGATTCTAGGAAGGAAACAGCATCATTACCCTCCGCTTTCTCTTCGAGGCCCATCATAATATTATTCTCCAAGTGATTTTCTAACTAGTCAGAAAATTCTACGTATGCTATAATTTAACTTTGTAGTTTATAGATCTAGGCAGGTAAGGGTCAACATCTTCTAATTCCAGAAGGTATGTGGATCCTCCCAGTATTAAGCTCTATAGTAGAAGGGCTTTCAGTCCTCAAAGTAATTTGAACAATTCCAGATGGAAGAGTATCTTGCAGCAAAATGGTGATGACATGATAATGACATGTCTGGACAACACCTGTCACGCTAATTACGGGGAAGAACCAAGCGAATGACAAAAAGGAAGGGAAAACCTGTGTCTAGGGAAGGGAGAGATGTTGACCCCTGACCAAACCTACCACTGGCCCCTGGCTTCTCTCACCACCCTAAATAAGTTCCCCACCTATTCGCTGAGCTGGATACCTGACCCTGAAATATGCCCTAGGCAGGGAACAGATGGTATGAGTGCTTAGTCAACCCCACTAAGCTCTCTAAAGAACACACAGGAAATACACACAAGTGGAGTGAATAAGTTATCTTTAGGCTATGTGCCCACGGGGACAGTGTCCTGCGGATATATCCGCAAGACATTCCGCAGGTGCTCCCAGGAAACAGCACCACAACTTTTGTCTGTTTCCATGCTACGGAATGTCGTGCGGATATGGTGCGGGCTTTCTGCATTGAGGATACAGTACCATGGCTTCGGCACTGCATCCTCAATGCAGAACAAGTGCTGCAGTGACCGGGGGAGTTCATACTTACCTCCATCATGCAGCACCTCGCTTTCCGGCAGCCGGGCACTCTCTCAGCATCTTCAGGAGAAGGTGGGCGGGCCTGAACTAGCTCCGGCTGTCACATGACCGGAGCTCGTGCAGGCTCCGCCCACCTCTTCCTTCTTGACCTGGATTCACCGCGCTCCTGTACACCGGACGGAGAAAGTGACTCCCGTGAGGCAGGTAAGTATATGGGACCCTGCGGAGAAATCCGCAACAATAATTGACATGCTGCAGATTTTTCCGCACGGAAATCCGCACGATTTCCGCTGCGGAAAAATCCGCAGCGTGGGCACAGCATTTCCCAAATGCCATGGAAATAGCTGGGGAGTAGCTGTGCTGCAGATTTCTGGAAAATCCGCAGCGTTTCCGCGAGAAATCCGCGGCAAAATTCGCACATTTTCCGCAGCGTGGGCACATAGCCTTAGAAGACTGAGGGAGAGGAACTGCAATCACCACAAAGTTTCTCCAGATGAATCCAAAACGACCGCTTGCACTGAAAACTTGTTACGAGTATTGGACCTATCACCAGCACAGACCAGAAGGCAATGAGGGTTTTTAAGGACACAAAGGGAAGTGCTGATAAAAACAGCTGCGAGGGTGATGAATTACACAGGCTCCTAAAGGGAAAGGGATAAACCCAAAGTAGTGGAGATACATAAGATACCATGTATACTAAGGCTGCATTCACACATCCGGTTTGAGCAGTGCGGCTCAATCCGGCTGTGAAACCTATGCAACGGATGCGGCGAAAACACCGCATCCTTTGCATACGTTTTTTACATGCGTCCCGTCCGGTTTTTGCCGCTTACGGCAGGCTACTGAGCATGCGCAGTGGCAAAAAACGCATGCGGCGGCCGGATGCGTTTTTTACCCCATCGCGCCGCATCCGGCATCCATAGGCATGCATAGGAAAATGCGCCGCATCGGCCGGATGCGGCGCGATACGTTTTTTTTTGCCGCACAAAAAACCGTGCCAGGCAATGTTCCATCCGGCCACCGCATCGGCTAAATCTGCCGCATGCGGCAAAAAACGGACGGAACGCAAGCCCATGTGGCACTAATGTTAGTCTATGCAAAAAAAACGCAACCGGCAGCAAAAAAAAAACCGGTTGCGTTTTTTATGCAAAGTGCCGGATTGTGCCGCACAGGAAAAACCGGAGGTGTGAAAGCAGCCTAAGCAGGAATAATAGAAGACAAGGAGCAGTTTGCGCAGCCAAACACTGTGACTTCCATAGCCGGACACCACAGGTCTGTCTGTCACCCATGAGAACACAACCGATAAAGCAGACAACAGCCAGTGACTGAGAACAATCTGTGCTTCTTTGCATTTAGAGGTTACTACTCACCTGGGCAGTCATATGTAGGAATCTCCTCTTTACACCACTCAGCAACCCTCACACATGTCTCTGTAGTATTAATATGGGTCACATCTTTCCCCTGAAACAAATATTGTAAAAGTCACAGACAGATGGAGAAGTCACATCTATGATCAGCTCTAATCCTGCCATCTCCACTGTTCTCATTACACAAGTATAAAACATATAATGCTGGTGGATAAAACAAGACTTAGCACAAGATCTTCACAGCCGTCTACACATCATAGGGAGATTTCATGGCACCTTTTCTCCATCTACCTTATGATCCTGAGGAACATTGGGATCTTCTTGTTTACAGTCCTGTGGGAGAAGAGGACGGGGACATCTCTCTGGTGTAGTCCTCTTAGTCGATAGAACTGGAGGAAACATAAAAAGGAGCTGTACTCATTCCTTACATTCAGATAATTATAGGCCATGTGTATTTAGATCTGTCTATTACCTGGTGATATAAAGGGCTGAGGAACCTCCGTCATGACGTCCTTGTACAGCTCTTTGTGTCCTTCTAAATACTCCCACTCCTCCATGGAGAAATAGACGGTGACGTCCTGACACCTTACAGGAACCTGACACATAGAATAATACCGTTACCCCCGAATCCCTTCATAGAGTTACTGTATAATGTCCCAGCATCCCCAGCAGTGTCACCTCTCCAGTCAGCAGTTCAATCATCTTGTAGGTGAGTTCTAGGATCTTCTGGTCATTGATGTCCTCATGTAACGGGGGGTGAGGTGGAGGCTCTGTAGTTGGGCTCAGGGGTCTTCCCCATCCCTCAGACACAGGGGCCTGATAGCACTCCGCAGTGGTCTTCTTCACTACTGTGTAATCCTGGTCATGGAGAGACACATTAATAAATTTCACTACAGACATTTCCAGAGTCCTCACCTCTCCAATTCTCTCCATCTGTAATTCCCATAGATAAGAATGGTGTAATGTGATGTCATCAGAATCTCTCACCTCTCCAGTAAGCCGGAAGAGGATCTCTAGGGTGAGGTGTAATATCCTCTCCGCCATCTTGTCCCTGTCCATATCCATCCTTCACGGGCAATCAGAAGAATTCTCTTATATAGAAGATCTCCACTGAGAGGATCTGATATTGTAGGCACCTGAATGGGGAGATGAACCGATTTAACATCCAGAGAATCCCATGTTATAATACAATTACTGGATAATAAAGGGACAAATATGATGACAAAGAATAAGTAGATGTTGTATTTCCTCTTGTTTCGTATGGACTGAAACATGAGATGAATTGCTGACTAAAGGCCGCTTTACACGCAGCGACATCGCTAACGCAATGTCGTTGGGGTCACGGAATTCCGGCCTCATTAACGACGTCGTTGCGTGTGAAACGTACGAGCGACCGCTAACGAGCAAAATTACTCACCTTATCGTTGCTCGTTGACACGGTCTCTATACCCGATTATCGTTGCTGCTGCAGGTTCGATATTGTTCGTCGTTCCTGCGGCAGCACACATCGCTACCTGCGGCCGCCGGCAATGAGGAAGGAAGGAGGTGGGCGGGATGTTCGTCCCGCTCATCTCCGCCCCTCCGCTTCTATTGGGCGGCCGCTTAGTGATGTCGCTGTGACGCCGAATGAACCACCCTCTTAGAAAGGAGGCGGTTCGCCGGTCACAGCGACGTCGCTAGGCAGGTAAGTACTGTGACGGGTCCAAGCGATGTTGTGCGCCACGGGCAGCGATTTGCCCGTGGTGCACAACCGACGGGGGCGAATACGCTCGCTAGTGATCTCACTAGCGAGATCGCAGCGTGTAAAGCGGCCTTAAGACGTCTCCTCCATGCTCCCAATCACAGGCTATGTTGGTCACTGCTATATCAACTAGCTGTTGCAATCACAAATTTGTTGGGACTGACCAGGAAATGTACAAACTGATAAAGGGGAATCACTATTGTAGCATTAGCCCACAGCTATGTAGAAAGTAACACAATCTTCATTAGGTAATAGAAGTCTAGGTCCAAAAGATGAACATAGCAGTGTAAAAGACGTCATCTACAGCCCCAGACGAAGGCATGGAGCCGAAATCAGCGTTGGGGCTGATGCCATTCTAGCAAAAGAGGACACTAATGTTTAGGTGTATGTATTGTTGTACAAGGATCTCTAGGGTGAGGTGTAATATCCTCTCCACTATCTTGTCCTTGTCCCTAACCCTCCTTGAAATATATTGGAAAAATTCTCTTATATAGAAGATCTCCACTGAGAGGATCCAATATTGTAGGGACCTGAATGGGGAGAAGATGACGATGTAACATCATAAATAATTCTGTGTAATAATACAATTACTGGAGATAATAAGGGGAAATGTTGTGGGTGGGGGCCGCTGCCGCTTCTCTCTCGGGGCCTGCTCGGATCTGAGTTCGTTGCTGCGGCTCGAGTGGTGACCGGACCCAGGCTCTCATAGCCGCCCATCCTCACAACTGTCGGAAAGGGGATATTTACAGGGAAGTTGTTCTGTCTGTGACGCCACCCGTGGGTTGCGGTGAGGGATGGTGGCACCGCCGCTGCCTGGTGATGGGGCGCCCGGGGCTGATGGAGCAGGGTAGCAAGATGGGATCCCCTCCACAGGTAGGAGAGGTGTAGTTCCGGGGCCCCCGGTCTGAACATGGGAATGATGGCTGCTGGAGGTTGCGCGCCGGGCTGGACCGGGGGACAATTGTGTACTTACAGTTCAGTAATTTTACACAAGTCCAGTAGTAAACCATGTTGCCAGTGGCCGGCTGCCTTGGAGGGTGCATTCGGGTCCCGCACCCAGGTTAATGAACAGGTGTCCCTTCCTCCTGCACTTTGTGTTTGTCTTTCCTTTTGGACGTCTTCGCATGGAATGGAGAAGTCCACTCCCGGTTCTGTGTGTAGTTGGGAGCTGTGGCCCGTGAAAGCTGACCCTTGGGATCTCAGTGGGTTCTGACGGACACCCACTGACGGACACCTTGAGCTTCTGTTTTGCTCTATCTGGGCAGTTAACGGGACAAAGTCTGGAACCTTGCCCCATCTGGTTAATTGGAGAGGGGCTTGCAACCTTCCTCGCCCTAGGGTCCAGGCACCCCGACTGTGCACGGCCGCCGGACCAGATTCCCGCTGTCGGCACCAGCGGGCTACAACCCTGCCCCGGTCCACTTTAGGTCTCCCGCGACCGGATCTCCGTCGCCTGTGGCCCTGTTCACTGTCTGCCACCTAGCTTGGTAGTCCAAGGGCTACTACCCCTGACTACACTGCTGTCGGCTCTCCACACTTCAACTGTCTACACTTCAAAGCCTGAACTTGATCTACTGTGTTCCCGCCCCTGATACCTCAGGACCCCTAGGTGGGCGTTCTCATCCGCCTGATCCCGCCCACTGGTGTGTCCCTATTATCATGAGAGGGTGGCTAGGGTTTAAGGGCTGTGTGTTATGCCTGAGTGTGGGTTTCTGGTGGAAACAAGCAAGATGTACAACATTTGTGACCACCTGGTTTTGCCAGGGCGTCACAGAAACATATCAGGAGCTATAATGTTTAGATGCAGAATTTTCTCTTGCCCCGTAAAGCCTGGAACATAAGTTGAATTGCTGACTAAAGGGCACTTTACACGCTGCGATATCGCTATTGATATCGCTAGCGAGCATACCCGCCCCCGTCGGTTGTGCGTCACGGGCAAATCGCTGCCCGTGGAACACAACATCGCTAACACCCGTCACACGGACTTACCTTCTGTAATACCAATGTGATATGACTGAAGAATGAGATTAGATAGGAATCCTAATCAAAAGATAGTGATCACAGATCTTATTTGATCCATCCAAACTCAGTATCAGAGAGGTGTCCTCTGGTTGACCCGATTTCACCATGATGAAGAGTACGTGTTAAGTAGGTCTTGAACAAACCACTATTAAGAGGAAGGAACGCTTACAGTTCAACATATGCAGGAAACAAGTGGTTAGTTAGAAACATGTGTAGGAAACTAGCGATGTAAAATTCACGGCTCATTGCAACATATGCAGGAAACCAGTGGTTAAGCCTGCAACATGTGCAGGAAGCTACTGGTGCCCACAGCAGCATGTGGTCGGTTACATGACCATAACTCAGCAATCACATGCTGGTCACCAATTGCAATACTGCACACAACACAATGTACAAAGTTTGGTATAAAAATACAGGGCTCGCTTAGTGAGACAGGGACCTTTCAAGGACGCTGAAAGTGGATGCACTGCGCCTGTGATGCAGAGGCCGGGTTGTCTTCCTTCTCACTAATCGAGTCCCTCCGATGAAGAAGGAGTGCTACAACATACGGTAATGTTGATGCATATTTCTGTTATTGTATAAAATTCTATGACTATAAAGTAGTGCTAATGCCTATGTACCATTGATTATTTATGTGCTATTAAAATAAACAATATCTTGCTATGAAGAATATTAGTATTCGTGCCTGATTAGGATATCATTGAGCGCTTCGTATGTACGGGCTTTCAGCCCCCTTTTAGGAGAATTTAGCAAGACACCTTCCCTGCGACGTCGCTGTGGCCAGCAAACCGCCTCCCTTCTAAGGGGGCAGTTCGGGCGGTGTCACAGCGACGTCACACGGCAGCCATCCAATAGAAGCGGAGGGGCGGAGATGAGTGGGCATAACATCCCGCCCACCTCCTTCCTTCCTCATTGCCGGTGGACGCAGGTAAGGAGATGTTCGTCATTCCTGCGGTGTCACACGTAGAGATGTGTGATGCCGCAGGAACGATGAACAACCAGCGGCATGCACCACCAACATTATGAAAAGGAGCGACATGTCAACGATCAACGATTTTTTACGTTTTTGCGATTGCTGATCGTCGCTCCTAGCTGTCACACGCTGCGTTGTCGCTAACGACGCCGGATGTGCGTCAAAAACACCGTGACCCTGACGATATATCGTTAATGATGTCACAGCATGTAAAGCACCCTTAAGAAGTCTCCTCCATGCTCCCAATCACTGGTTAGGTTGGCCACTGCTTTGGCAACTGATTGGCTGTAGGGAGCACCAGTTTTTTGGGACTGGCCAAAAACTATAAAGACTGGTAGGAGACAAAAATAGCAGTGGTAATTTTATTATTTTACAACATTCTTTTCATTTAAGGCTCCCATACAGATTAGACAAAATTAGCTGAAACCGCTATTTTCAGTTGAAGTTGGTTGACTATATAACATATGTGGAGATAGACAGATTATATCGGACGAAAGAAAGATCTGGCATCTGCTAGAAGAGTGTGCCAACTGCTGTCTCACAGAAACCACAGGAAATCCTGGCCAGGTAGAATGGTTGTGTGAATGGGCAGTCGGGTGAGATAGACATCAGATGAATGATTGTTCAGCAGCAGTTATCTCATGTGTATGGAGCCTTACTATTAGGCTGGGGCCACACGGGCACTACTGCGATCCACTTGCATGACACTCGGCTCGTGCTGGCAGTACAGCAGAGCCGAGTGTCATGCGTGTGTCCTTGCAACTGAGGTCCGTTCGTGCGAGCAGACCTCAGCTGCGGGGGGCGGGCCGGCACTCAGGAGGGGAGGGAGGGATTTTTCTGCCTCTCTCCTGCGTAGCCGGCTATTGCCATTCTCGCACTGCACTAGCAGTACACCGGTGTACCGCGAGTGCAGTGCGATTTTTCTCTCGCCCCATTCACTTGAATGGGTGCGAGAGAAAGAGACTCAGCTTACAATCGCAGCATGCTGCGATTGTTTTCTCAGTCCGATTAGGGCTGAGAAAATAATCGCCCATGTGTGCTGACACACAGGCTAGAATTGGTCCGAGGGGAATGCAATATTTTATCGCACTCCACTCGCACTGTTTTTCTCGCCGTGTGGCTTAGCCCTTACACCGCACTACTGTAGTACATTGTATTACACCTGCCTGACAGTATCACCTGAGGAATCGGAGGCTTATATGTTGTATGATCGCACTAGTGAAGATTTGTGACAAAAATTCTAAAAAAGTTTTTTAAGTGAAAAATAAAGATCACATATTTAGCAAGAGAGAAAAATAATATTTTTCTTTCTTGGTGAAAAGAAAGAGAGAAGACATTTTAATATATTTGAGAGAGAGAATCCATCATACATCTATAGCACATGTCAACTGTGCCAGATCCATATTTCTAGACTTGGGAAACTGATCCAGGAGGTCAGTGCTGAGTCCTTGGATTATGCTCGTAAATATAACAAAATAACCCAATTTATTTAATTAAAATAACTTTATTATTTATTCACTAAAAAAACACCCACAAACGCAGTACAAAGGAGCATCAATAGAGGCATCAAGTTACCCACTTTACACAGATATTACAATTTTTTATATCAGTTAATGGAAAGACAAAAACCTCATAAAGCTCTTCCCATCAACTCCCTACTCCACAGGAGGATATAACATACACTACACTGTTCGCATGAAATCATGCAATAGGACCAAAAGTGGATGAATATAATGCATGGAGGCAAAAAAACCACAGCATTCCAAGAAAAGCAATTGCTACCCACAGTAAAATTTGGTGGAGGTTCCATCATGCTTTGGGGCTGTGTGGCCAATGCCGGCACCGGGAATCTTGTTAAAGTTGAGGGTCGCATGGATTCAACTCAGTATCAGCAGATTCTTGGCAATAATGTGCAAGAATCAGTGACGAAGTTGAAGTTACGCAGGGGATGGATATTTCAGCAAGACAATGATCCAAAACACCGCTCCAAATTTACTCAGGCATTCATGCAGAGAAACAATTACAATGTTCTAGAATGGCCATCCCAGTCCCCAGACCTGAATATCATTGAACATCTGTGGGATGATTTGAAGCGTGCTGTCCATGCTCGGCGACCATCAAACTTAACTGAACTGGAATTGTTTTATAAACAGGAATGGTCAAATATACCTTCATCCAGGATCCAGGAACTCATTAAAAGCTACAGGAAGCGACTAGAGGCTGTGATTTTTGCAAAAGGAGGATCTACAAAATATTAATGTCACTTTTATGATGAGGTGCCCATACTTTTGCATTTAAATTTTGTTTAAATGCGGATTGCACATTTTCTGTTAGTACAATAAACCTCATTTCAATCCAGAAATATTACTCAGCCCATCAGTTATTAGATATATGAAACTGAAATAGCTGTTGCAAAAACCCAAATTGTTCTAAAGAAAAAAGGTTAACATTAATAGGGGTGCCCAAACTTTTTCATATGACTGTACTGTGTGGGGGGGTGGCGGTACTGTGGGAACATTATACTGTGTGTGGGGGGATGATGGTACCGTGGGAACATTATACTGTGTGGGGGATGGTGGTACTGTGGGAACATTATACTATGTGTGGGTGGGTGGCAATACTGTGGAACATTATACTGTCTGGGGGGGGTTGCGGTACTGTGGGAACATTATACTGTGTTTAGAGTGTATGGCGGTACTGTGGGAACATTATACTGTGCGTGGGGAGATGACTGTACTGTTGGAACATTATACTGTGTGGGGGGGATTGCGGTACTGTGGGAACATTATACTATGTGTGGGAGGATGGTAGTATGGGAACGAGATACGCAGTTTTGTACAGAAAATCTGTTGCATTTAACTGTAGGTAAAGTGAATGTGATTCTGTAAAAACTCCTGACAACTTTATAACTAAAGCCACTGTTTAATTGTGCAGGTCTATGAGGAGAGTGTAAAAAAAAAAGGGGAAAAGACGCATGTATGAAAGTACACTGTTGCTTTTTTAAGGGTCTTTTCACTTAGGTGAGTTGTTAGGGGGGGGAATATTATACTGTGTGGGGACAGAGGACTGAGGGCAGACGGGTTTCCTCACTTCCTGGTTCTCATAGTTGGGTCCAGGGATGTAACGACCGCATCAGCAGAGATTGCAACTGCGACCGGGCTCGGCAGGGTTAGGGGCCTGGCGCCCACCCTGCAGAGAAGCAGCTGGCTCCTCTCAGTGAGAGAGGAGCTGCGCTGTTCAGTGGCAGACCACGTGGCCGCTATGGGGCTCGTTAGTCAGGAGGGCCCGCTGCCAGCGGCAGCATTGGGCCCCCCTTGCTAGTCATTGCACACATAAATGATGACAATTGGAGCGGAGTACTCCTCTCCATCCTTCATCATTCTCCCCCTGTGCCTGTTGTCGCTCGATGTCTCAATGCAACTAAGCGCGGTGACGTCACTACTGAGCGGCACTGAGCTGCTGAGACATGCAGAGCGCAGGATGACAGGACGCCGACCGGAGCAACGGGGGAACGAGGAGAAGTGAGGACTTGTTTTTTTTTTTTTTTAATCAGAGAGTACACCGTGGTCAGAGGCCTATGGGAGTGCATTATAAATGGAGGACTAAGGGGCTGCATAATGCTATATGAGGGACACCTTATACATGGACTATGGGAGTACATTATGCATGGAGGAGTATGGGGCTGCATAATGCTACATGAGGGACACCTTATACATGGACTATGGGAGTGCATTATGCATGGAGGACTATGGGGCTGCATAATGCTATATGAGGGACACCTTATACATGGACTATGGGAGTACATTATGCATGGAGGACTATGGGGCTGCATAATGCTATATGGGGGGCACCTTATACATCGATTATGGGAGTGCATTATGCATGGAGAACTATGGGGCTGCATAATACTATATGAGGGACACCTTATACGTGGACTATGGGGGTGCATTATGCATGGAGGACTATGGGGCTGCATAATATTATATGAGGGACACTTTATACATGGATCATGGGGGTGAATTATGCATTGAGGAGTATGGGGCTGCATAATGCTATTTGAGGGACACCTTATACATGGACTATTGGAATGCATTATGCATGGAGGAGTATGGGGCTGCATAATACAATATGAAGGACACCTTATACATGGACTATGGGGGTGCATTATGGATTGAGTATGGGGCTGCATAATGCTATATGAAGGACACCTTATACATGGACTATGGGGGTGCATTATGCATTGAGTATGGGGCTGCATAATGCTATATGAGGGACACCTTATACATGGACTATGGGGGTGCATTATGCATTGAGGAATATGGGGCTGCATAATGCTATATGAGGGACACCTTATACATGGGACTATGGGGGTGCACTATGCATGGAGCACTACGGGGCTGCATAATACTATATTAGGGACACTTTATACATGGACTATGACGCATTAGAATACATGGAGGCTGCATAATATAATATTAAGGACTATGGGGCCATTATAGTATTTGGAGAGCTATATATGAGAGGGGACAAAGATGCAAGCATGGGATGGGAAAGTTTTGTGCTGAGGGAAAGAGGTGTGTGACGGGTTACGGCGGAATCCAGCACCATAGACAGCCATTAGAGCTTTTGACGGATTGCGACAGACACCTGAGGAGTGCATTTTTTTGCCGCTCCAAAAAAACATTACATTCAGCATTGCTCCCGCCTGGCGGTCAGTCAGTAAATGACTGATCCGTCATGCAGCAGATACAACGCAAGGCCATCAATCACAATCCGCCGTTAATACAAGTCTATGGGGAAAAAAAGAGTGCCTGCAAAATATTTTGCAGGATACCGTAATTCCTCAAGGCGACGGACTGCAACGGAACCAAAACAACGGAAATGTGAACTTAGCCTAATGGGGAATCTCCACATACCTCCTCCTGCAGAGCCGCACACTAGATATATGGCTGCTCTGTGCTTCCAGGACCTGTGATGATGTCACATGGAGGGGAGGAGTCAGGGGTCACATGATCAGCTCCTCAGTGTATGCAGGACTCTGCTATGCTGGGTGTCATGGTGCTGGATGAGGGGAAGGTTATGTGTGGGGTCAGGAGGGGTTTACAGTGTGGATGTAGCAGACCCATGTGTGTACGACGTGTGCGGGGCGGAGCCGTGTGTGTACAGAGTGGGACTGTGTGTGTATGGTGCGTATGACGTGTGTGGATCGGTGTGTCTATAAGGTGTATGGAGCAGAGCCACGTATGAACGATATGTGCGGAGCATAGCCACATGTGAACAGTGTGTGCGAACAGAGCGACGTGTTTACAACATGTATGGAGCGGAGCCGCATGTGTACAATGTGTGTGGAGCAGAGCAGTTTATGAACAACGTGAGCGGAGCTGTGTGTATGTACGACGTGTGGTTGGAGCCGAGCGTGTACAACGTGTGCAGAGCGGAGCTGCATGTGTAAGACGTTGTGAGGAATATATCCATACATGGCAGTCATCTGCCAAACATACATATTTCCACATCCTGATCTGCCTCAAGAGGTCACTCTATTTAGGATAGAAATCCAATACCTTCATCCTGGAACAAATGTTAAGGGGTGAAAGGTAAGAAGGAAGCCTCCCACTAGAGTAGGACCCCCTGGTGACAAAAGTAATTCAGCTAGGGAAGTGGGTGGGCAATTGCTAGTTTCAGAGAATCTTCAAAGGCAAATTGATGACATGCTGGCTCCCGGGGTGTGCATAGCTCCCACAAATATGGCAGGCATATATTTGGCATCAGGACAGCGGGACGTACGTAACACATATTTTGCCTTAACTGTGGAATGTGCGTATTAGCCCATAATTAATAACTAGCCACTGGAAGACAGTACACCTATCATGTTTTCTAGCTAAGGATAGATAAAATCATAATAGGAAACATGATGGTAATATCTTCCGTGTCAGACTCAGAGGCGGAGATATGAGAAAAGCTGCCATTTCATAATTCTCTGGAACCTGAAGGCATATGCCATGTCCAGCCCTATCCGAGGCCACCAGGGGGGATGTATGTTTGAGGTACATGGGTTATCAAAAATCAAAACGGACATTTTGGAGGTGATTCTTTCCAGAGAGGTTACATCCAGTGAAGGTGTGGGGAGTCCCAAGGAAACCACTGGCTCCACAGCGTCTCCCCTGTGCCGAACCAACACCAGGCCTAGTCAGAAAGAACGGGTAACTGATTCATATGTACCTCTGCTTGCACCTACACCGTGTGCAGAATTATTAGGTAAGTTGTATTTTAGAGGATTTTTTTATTGATCAACAACAATGTTCTCAATCAACCCAAAAGACTCATAAATATCAAAGCTTAATATTTGTGGAAGTTGGAGTGGTTTTTTTTTTACATTTGGCTATCTTAGGAGGATATATGTTTGTGCAGGAAACTATTACTGTGCAGAATTATTAGGCAACTTAATAAAAACCAAATATATTCCCATCTCACTTGTTTATTTTCACCAGGTAAACCAATATAACTGCTCAAAACTTAGAAATAAACATTTCTGACATGCAAAAACAAAACCCAAAACAATTAGTGACCAATATAGCCACCTTTCTTTATGATGGCATTCAACACCCTACCATCCATAGATTCTGTCAGTTGCTTGATCTGTTTACGATCAACATTGCGTGCAGCAGCCACCTCAGCCTCCAGACACTGTTGCGAGAGGTGCACTGCTTTCCCTCCCTGTAGATCTCACATTTTATGAGGGACCACAGGTTCTCTATGGAGTTCAGATTAGGTAAACAAGGGGGCCATGTCATTATTTTTCCATCGTTTAGACCTTTACTGGCCAGCCACGCTGTGGAGTAGTTGGATGCATGTGATGGAGCATTGTCCTGCATGAAAATCATGTTTTTCTTGAACGATACCGACTTCTTCCTGTACCACTGCTTGAATTAATTGTCTTCCAGAAACTGGCAGTAGGTCTGGGAGTTGAGCTTCACTCCATCCTCTACCCGAAAAGGTCCCACAAGTTCATCTTTGATGATACCAGCCCATACCAGTACCCCATCTCCATCTTGCTGTCGTCTGAGTCGGAGTGGAGCTCTCTGCCCTTTACTGATCCAGCCTATGGCCCATCCATCTGGCCCAACAAGAGTCATTCTCATTTCATCAGTCCACAAAAGCTTTGAAAAATCAGTCTTAAGATATTTCTTGGCCCAGTCTTGACGTTTTATCTTATGTTTCTTGTTCAAAGGTGGTCGTTTTTCAGCCTTCCTTACCTTGGCCTTGTCCCCGAGTGTGGCACACCTTGTGCTTTTTCATACTCCAGTAACGTTGCAGCTCTGAAATATGGCCAAACTGGTGGCAAATGGCATCTTGGCAGCTTGATTTTCCTCAATTCATGGGCAGTTATTTTGCGCCTTATTTGCCCAACACACTTCTTGCGACCCTGTTGGCTATTTGAAACGCTTGATTGTTCGGTGATCACGCTTCAAACGTTTGCCAATTTCAAGACTGCTGCATCCCTCTGCAAGACATCTCACAATTGTGGACTTTTCAGAGCCCGTCAAATCTCTCTTCTGACCCATTTTGCCAAAAGAAAGGAAGATGCCTAATAATTAAGCACACCTTATAGGGGGTGTTGATTAGAGATGAGCGAACCGGTCGCGGTTCGGCTCGAGGTCGGTTCGCCGAACGGACGTCATGTTCGAGTTCGGCTTGTCGAACGTTCGATGAACCGAACTCGAACTGCATAGGAAACAATGGCAGGCAATCACAAACACATAAAAACACCTAGAAAACACCCTCAAAGGTGTCCAAAAGGTGACAAACAACTCACAACACAACACAAACACATGGGAAAGTGACAAGGACATATACTCATGCGAAAACAAAAGAGCTGGACAAGGAAAAAGAGGAGGACACACAGATATATGAGTATATGCAAGGAAACATCGATGCCATTACTGTGCAACTTGAGCCCTGCTCATTTTAGGCTTCCAATCTGGATAAATTGCCTGAGCTTGCCACGTACGCCTTGGGGATCTTGTCGTGTCCTGCAGCCAGCGTTCTCTCAGAACCTGTCTTCAGTTCTGCTGGGGGTCTGCTGGCAGATAAGCACACGCGTCTGTCCACTGACAATGTGGACATGGCTCTCAGAGGACTTTTCTTCCCCTGGGTCAGCCAGGGGAGGCGAAAGACACGCGTATTTTTGAGAGTGCTTCATGCAAAGCATCTTTTTCATCTTGAAAATTGGGTCAACTGATGCCAGTCAAGTGGGGTGTGTGTGGTCCAATTAGTGGCAACGAGGGAGACTGTGGTTGGAGTCCCCTCGCTGTGTTTCTAAAAGAACCAAGATGAACAAGTCATGGCTCTCAGAGGACTTTTCTTCCCCTGGGTCAGCCAGGGGACGGGAAAGGCACGCGTATTTTTGAGAGTGCTTCATGCAAAGCATCTGTTTCATTTTGAAAAGGGGGATCAAGTGATGCCAGTCAATTGGGGTGTGTGTGGCCCAATTAGTGGCAACGAGGGAGACTGTGGTTGGAGTCCCCTCGCTGTGTTTCTAAAAGAACCAAGATGAACAAGTCATGGCTCTCAGAGGACTTTTCTTCCCCTGGGTCAGCCAGGGGAGGCGAAAGGCACATGTATTTTTGAGAGTGCTTCATGCAAAGCATCTTTTTCATCTTGAAAATTGGGTCAACTGATGCCAGTCAAGTGAGGTGTGTGTGGCCTAATTAGTGGCAACGAGGGAGACTGTGGTTGGAGTCCCCTCGCTGTGTTTCTAAAAGAACCAAGATGAACAAGTCATGGCTCTCAGAGGACTTTTCTTCCCCTGGGTCAGCCAGGGGACGGGAAAGGCACGCGTATTTTTGAGAGTGCTTCATGCAAAGCATCTGTTTCATTTTGAAAAGGGGGATCAAGTGATGCCAGTCAATTGGGGTGTGTGTGGCCCAATTAGTGGCAACGAGGGAGACTGTGGTTGGAGTCCCCTCGCTGTGTTTCTAAAAGAACCAAGATGAACAAGTCATGGCTCTCAGAGGACTTTTCTTCCCCTGGGTCAGCCAGGGGAGGCGAAAGGCACGTGTATTTTTGAGAGTGCTTCATGCAAAGCATCTTTTTCATCTTGAAAATTGGGTCAACTGATGCCAGTCAAGTGGGGTGTGTGTGGCCCAATTAGTGGCAACGAGGGAGACTGTGGTTGGAGTCCCCTCGCTGTGTTTCTAAAAGAACCAGGATGAACAAGTCATGGCTCTCAGAGGACTTTTCTTCCCCTGGGTCAGCCAGGGGATGGGAAAGGCACGCGTATTTTTGAGAGTGCTTCATGCAAAGCATCTTTTTCATCTTGAAAATTGGGTCAACTGATGCCAGTCAAGTGGGGTGTGTGTGGCCCAATTAGTGGCAACGAGGGAGACTGTGGTTGGAGTCCCCTCGCTGTGTTTTACATGATTTTCGAAGGGCATGACATGCCTAAGAGGTTGAGTTTCATCATCTGCAACTTGTTGGCAACAGAAAGGCTGCCTTTACACCCTTTTGAGACCGAGGATTTTTGAGACCTTATGCCCATTGCAGTGCCCCAAGAGCCGATGGCCAGTCGTCACTCCTTCTCCAAGAAAGGCGTGCCCGCGCTACCACAGTAGGTCGCACACAACCTCACCGATTCCTTGAGAAACTCTGTGTGTGACAGGGTGCATTTCAACACAGATACTTGGACCAGTAAGCATGGACAGGGGAGTTACTTGTTGCTGACTGGGCACTGGGTAACTATGGTGAAAGATGGAGAAGGGTTTGCTGTACAAGTCTTGCCGTCCCCACGACTTGTGTGTCAATCCTTCCTCTGTATGTACAAGTTCCTCCACTGCTTCTGCCTCCTCAACCTCGTCTGGGTCCTCCACCTCGGCCCAAACCCTGTGTGGTCAGGCCACCCTTCCTTGTAACTGCTCCCAAGGAATCCCACACACCTCCTTACTATGCTGGCAGCAGAGTTCAAGGCCATCAGGCGGTCAAATGTTTACTTTGAAATGTAGGGGAAATGTGAGACACCGCTGAGGAATTGTGGACGGTTAGCTCTGGAGAGTGAGACCGAGTTTCATCAATGGTTGTCTCCACTCAACCAGCAGTCAGGGAAGGTCGGGTGCGACAATGATGCAAACCAGTCTGCGACCCTTCTTCAGGGCAATGTGACACACGTGCCTTGTATGGCTCACGTGTTGAACCTGGTTGTCCAGCAATTTTTAAAACACTATCCCGGCCTACATGGCCTTCTGCAGAGGGCACGGTGTAACGCCTGCCTGGATCGACACACTCAGATGGGCTGTAAAGGATAGGCTAGAGGCAAGCCACTCACCAAGCTGGACACCCAGAACCCTGAAACCCTTTAACCCCTATACAGTGATTTGGAATTACACAGGGCCCAAGTTGATCAATACCTGTGGAAGGCTGCAGTTCCAGAGAATAGTAGTCATGCAGGGTCAAAAACATTAATTGAGGAAGAGGAACAGAATGGGATGGCCAGGACTTAATCAGAAAACAAGCAGAGGTGAAATGCGGATCGGCCAACGAGGTACATAAACAGCAAGCAGGAAACGTAGTCAGGTAACAAGCACACAAACTCATAAAACTGAACTGGGGGTAACAGTAACAAGAGGTTCATAGCTTTGTCTGGCAGTGGTCTGCAGACAGGAGGGGCCTAAAAAAGGGTGTGGTGTCTTCCCATTGGGACCAGAGTACAAATTGATTGAGTGGACTACGTTGGTGACTTAACAGCCGTGTGTGGCAATGATGCAAACCTGTCTGCGGCCCTTCGTCAGGGCAATGTGACACACGGGCCTTGTATGGCTCACGTGTTGAATCTGATTCTCCAGCAATTTTTAAAATACCATCCCGGCCTACATGGCCTTGTGCAGCGGGCACGCTGCTATGTGCTCACTTTCATCCTTCGCACCCAGCAGCTCAACAACTTTCATCGCTCCGGAAGTCTTAGGGTCTGGCAGTTAAACGCCGGAAATGCGATGTTCCAACACGCAGGAATTGGAATCTGCACATGTTGCAGCGTGTGTGGCAGCACCGCAGAGCCCTGCTGAAATACGGTATGACGTATACCCTGGGCTAACTTGATCCAGAGGTGGTGCAGATCACGCTGCTGGAGTGGTGTCAGATCAAGGACCTATGCACCCTTCTACACAGTTTACAAATGTCGACGAAGATGTTTAGCACTGGCAATGCCATTCTCAGTGTGACAATTCTGGTCATCTACATGATGGAGCACACTGTAAGCATTATTCGGAGTCAGGTATTGGTCCAAGAGGAAGGTGAGGAAGTACAGGAGGAGTCATATGCAGAAGGGATAATAAGATCTACAAGGTCCATACGGTAAGCGGCACCTAGGCAGCAGTTATGGTGGGGGATAGGGATTAACAAGGGCGCATAGTATCAGCAAAAATTGTTGAGGAAGGTGCAGGAGCCATGAAGAAATGGAGGACGAACTTGCGATGGGCATGGAAGACTCAGCAGATGAGTGAGAGCTTGCTCACATTTCGGTTGTGCGAGGTGAGGGCAGAGGAAGGAGGCACGATTATCAACTCTCTGCCACCAACACACCAAGGACTTGGTCCTCCTGGATGCACACGACACATGAGCGTCTTCTTGCTGCACTACCTACAACATGACCCTCGGATTGTACGAACTCGAAGTAATGCTAACTACTGGGTTGCCACACTGTTAGATCCCCGGTCCAAGACAAAATTTGGCGAAATAATTCCTGCCATAGAAAGGGACGCACGTGTACAGGAGTATCTTCAGAAGGTGGTACGCAATCTTCGATCTGCTTTTCCACTAAACACCAGTGCTGCACAGAGTGAATCTCAACGCTTTGTCATGGATAGGAGGAAATGGTCTTTTACTTGTCCACATCTGAGGGACCGAGGGCTGGCTGCTGTGCTGAGATGGCATTGAGTACGGTGTCCCTGCAGAGTTGCACTTTTGGTCATATACAAAATGAGTTGAAAAAGGACAGATGCTGGTGGAAAGGGGAACAGGTGTGTTGGAAAGGGGAAAAAACGTTTTGGTCCGTGGGTTTGGTGGTTAAGCAAAAGTAACATTTGATGAAGAAACACCATCTGTTACGGTGGGACTGGCAGATTTGGATAAGGTGGTATATACTATGTTACCGCTATATAACGAAAATTAATAAGAAAAGAAAGAGAAAGGTATATATCCCCATCAGCAGTCAGTGTTCACCGTGCTCCCAGATGGAAAAGGAGAGGTTGGCAACTGGAAGGTTTGGTGGAGGATACAGAGCTGTGTGGCTATAAAACTAATAGTAGCCTGAACCAAGTTAGACGCCACTCGGATCTTGAGACTGGGAGCCCTGTTAGTGTCACAGGGTCCACACGCCCACCCAGCCCAGGAACTCCCTGTTAACATCACAGGGGCCATTCAGTACGCTGACCGTGTGCATTGGGGCCACACCCGTGGACAGCAGGCGCATCAGCAGCAGCAGGCCTGTTAATGCCACTGGGCTGCACAAGCAGGACTTGTAGGACAGGAGCTGGTCTTAACCGTTCTGCGTTACCAACTGTGGTGGCGGCCTGCATCGACGCCCTATCCCTGCCTACCTCTGGCCTAAAGCCGCAATGGGTTCAACACATGGAGGTGTGCTCTTTCGGAGCATAATAGAAGACTGCGCACCTCCTTATTGTCTCCAGCCCCTTTTATAACCTGGGTCCGCCCCAAACCAGGGTGGACCACAATGCACCTCCTGGAGACAAAAGCAGAGTGATACGTCATGAGTGGCATAACTAGCGTCCTATTTGGAACCGCAACTTCAATGACGACCTCATGGCTGTCATGACCCAAACACCTCACCAGTCATCGTCTGACCATCAATAATGAGGTGACAAGTCATAGGGGTGGGCCTCTGCAAGCCATTTGGGAGTGGCCTGGCCACATCGTCAGGACACCTGATGCCCTGTGGTCTAAATGGGCCCCCCACATCAGGGGCAGGGCCAAAGAGTTCATTACCGGACCTAGTTTCTGATGCAGTAAGTGCCTGACCATGGTCAGTTGCATGAAATACAGTCTCTGAAAAAAGACTATCAGCTTTAGCATGGTGTCTAGGCACAACACAGGACTTAGACCTGGCATGGAGTGCAAGTACCTGTGCAAAGAGGCTTTTCGCACTAAGTGTGGGAGCATGCGCTGTAGCCCGAAATGAAGACTTAGCCTCAGGAATGGCACAGTCAGGCTGAGCATACTCACTAGGCGAAACACTGGAGTTAGGCTGCAGCTGGGGTAAATCGGCACACGCATGCGCACTAGCTGCCTCTCCACACTTAGACGTGGAGGAGAAAGCAGCCAGCTGGACAACCCGAGGCACAGGCCTAAATGGCAGCTGATGCCTGGGCGCAACTGAAACCGCAGCAGGCTGCTTGCGTTTAAGGCGTCACCGTTTTGTAACAACAAATACCATCCAAAAGAACAGGTGTACTTCTTCCCATGGATAATCTGATATGATCCCTTTTTTCATGGACACGACCATCGCTAACAAATGTAGATGAGGCCAAAACAGCAGCTGCTTCAATGGATCTGAAGTGCTCCATAAAGTGGCCTCTCCTCCACCCCAATTTCAAGATCCCAAATACTCCATTCCTCTGTGGTGTCAATCCAATCGCACTTGCTTCCTAACAGCTCTCAAGTTTCCACCAGCCCTGCTGAGTATGGGGTAACAGAGATGGTTGAGTTTGCATAGCTGTTCAGTCGCACTATAGCCTGGGAATCAGAGGTCTGCTCCAAAGCTGCAATGAGTACAGACAAGGAAGTTATTATTATTTTTATTATTATTGATTTATAGAGCACCATTGATTCCATGGTGCTGTACATGAGAAGGGGGTTACATACAGAATACATATACAAGTAACTATAGACAGACTGGTACAGAGGGAAGAGGGCCCTGCCCTTGCGGGATTACATTCTAAAGGATTTTTGGGAGGAGACAGTAGGAGTGGTTTAGGTTGAGCGTCAAGTACGTATGGTGGTGGTGTCATTGAAGGTTATAGTCATTTCTGAACAGATGAGTTTTCAGATTCAGTTTGAAGCTTGCGGGTGTAGCAGATAATCTGACGTGTTGAGGTAGTGAGTTCCATGAGACAGGGGAAATGATCTGCGCAGATGGCCAGAAGCTTTGTGAGTGGGATCCAGGCCCCGATAAAGAAGGTGCTGAGCCTAATCTACACCCTCATTTCCAAAAAGTAAATCCTCCTGGTGGAGACAATGGGGAACATGATGAGGAGCACAGATACCTGATTGGAATGACAACTTTACTATTCGGTCAGGGCAGGAAGAGGTTGTCTCGGAGGACTCAGGACGAGGGGAATGAAAACACACAGGGTTATTGATGAGGTTGGAGACCACACTTACTGTCAAACCAAAGTCAGCCAGTCGATGAGGTCAGCAGAGGAGGTGGAAGAGGATGCTACTGACGACGAGGTTACGTTGCGTCTTCCTGGCCAGAGACAAAGTACTGGAAGCACGTCAACAACTGAATCCTGGACCACAACTTTGACTCTGAGCAGAAGTCGTGTTGGCTATGCAGGTCGCATGGGCTGTAAGCCTTGCCGAGCCTGTGAATTTTTGGACATCGCAAAGGATCACCCAAGTCATGGAATCTGTAAGATTTGTCAACAATCTGTAAGTAGAAGGCAAAAACTCACACTTTTGAGTACTTCCTCCATGGAGTATCATGGATAGTGCTATAGTGCGATATTGCTGCCTCTCACATGGATATGAATTGACAGCGTGAAGGTGTATTGCTCAGCTTTAGCCACTGTCAATGCAATATGCTTATTTGCCATTGCATGCATTGTTGCAGACTACACACAAGGGGCTGCTGTTATTTTGGATCTGCCTTTGTTTGGTCACTATAGCAATATCAAATTGCTCTTCGGGTGTGGACTTGGAGATGCTGTCTATGAACAGAAGGAAAAGCTAAAGGTGTGTGTTACAGCAAGGAGCCACCGCGGAAACAGTTCGTTCAATTATGAGGGGAGTTGTGTTGTACTTTGATGATGAGCACTGTAACGTCAGTGAGCAGCATCCTGTGCCACAGACCAACATTCTTACGGTGCTGTCTATACTGTTTACCATGAGAGGAGCGTAAAGTCTGTATTTCTGGCAACTGGACATCACAGTACCCGGGTACGGTAGGCTGTGCCCAGACAATAATGCGGGCACGCAACACTTTGTTTTATTAGCAAAACACATATCTGTTCTGGGTAGGCCGACTATATAGACAATAAGACTTGCTGCCTCTGCACTGTCAAATTGTCACGTACAGTTTAAATCATAGAGGGACAGCGACACATGTTTGCATTGACTGTTGCTTTTCAAGATTTCCATGACTGTGTTGCAGAGCTGTGTGGTTTGCATTCACACTGCTATCATCTGCCTTATCTGTGAGGCTTCAGCTAACAAGGGTATTCAGGGGGGGTAATGTGTTTTGTCTATGTTTAGGTAGATAACTTGGAAGCTCTTGTGATGCGACACTGGTAAGTCGTGTTCGCACACACACACACACACACGCACAAACACACAATTACTGCTACGCAGAGGGATTAGCAGGTAGTAGGCAACAGAATAGATTGTTCAATTATTTAAATTGTATGCATGGTTCTTATTGTTTGTTTTGGTAAAGTTAAACAATCATTTATCAACCCAACTGCCTAGAGTCCTTTTCCTGTTGCCTGGTTTTGCTGCATACTGGGGAGCCCACCCTGTACACGATTTAAAATGAAGCATAAGTCGCAATGTGAATTTCACTGTGCTACAATGCAGCCTAGCGTGCCTGTGCAACCACCGCCTGCCCCATCAAGTGCATCTGCGTGCTCTTCATCCTCTGTGACTGTGGGGACAGCAGTCACACATGGTTTTTCACACTGAACTTCCACTCCTTTACCCGCAACAGGGAGTGTGATTGGCAGGTCATCACTTGTTTTGGAAGTGGAAACAGAAGGTATTGTTGAGCTGTCAGACATCGAGAGAACCATCATTGGATGCAGGCTACATTATATCCATGCCTGCACCTTCGTCACAGATTGCCTGGACTAAGTGCAGTTAATAATTGCATTCCAGAAATGGAAAGGAGTGTAGAATGCACATGTGTTGTACCTTGCTTGGCAGCAAAGGAACACTAACTTAGTATTCCAGACAATTTTAGGATGGCAGAAAAAGAGTCAGCTCTTTGGGCAAATTAAATAGTGTGGCAAAAGTGGACAGATGGGTACAGTACACACATAGCTTGGCACCAGTGGGGCACTAATGGAGTACAACAGCCACTTCTTGTATGCCACTAAGTTTACTCAATTTTTGGCGGTTGGTGACTGTTCACATTAAGTCATCAGGCTTTGTCCACAGGCTATTTACTTCATGCAGCATTTGCTTGGACCTGTCCCGCCCACAGCCATGACTCAGTCATGGGTACGGGATTGAAATAGACCAGGTGAGTGCTGCTAAGAGCAGTTCTACTATTCATATGTGAGGCCGTATGGCACATTTTATAAAAATATTTTAGTGTAGGACTGCTTCAAATGAGATTTGCCGTGACGTGGCGAAGCAGCTCAAGAAATTGCAATTTTTTGCCAAAAATCTCAAAATTTTTTTTATAATAAGTACAGTTTGGAATGTTTAGTGCTGTAGTGCACATTTGGTGCTGGCTTTTTGTTTTTTCTTCATTGAATTGGTCGGTGGTTGACCTCCACCTTGCTATGCACCCCAATTTGGGATGTATTCCATCTGTCTGGATTTTGGCGGTTGGTGACTGTTCACATTAAGTCATCAGGCTTTGTCCACAGGCTATTTACTTCATGCAGCATTTGCTTGGACCTGTCCCGCCCACAGCCATGACTCAGTCATCGGTACGGGATTTAAATAGACCAGGTGAGTGCTGCTAAGAGCAGTTCTACTATTCATATGTGAGGCCGTATGGCACATTTTATAAAAATATTTTAGTGTAGGACTGCTTCAAATGAGATTTGCCGTGACGTGGCGAAGCAGCTCAAGAAATTGCAATTTTTTGCCAAAAATCTCAAAATTTTTTTTATAATAAGTACAGTTTGGAATGTTTAGTGCTGTAGTGCACATTTGGTGCTGGCTTTTTGTTTTTTCTTCATTGAATTGGTCGGTGGTTGACCTCCACCTTGCTATGCACCCCAATTTGGGATGTATTCCATCTGTCTGGATTTTGGCGGTTGGTGACTGTTCACATTAAGTCATCAGGCTTTGTCCACAGGCTATTTACTTCATGCAGCATTTGCTTGGACCTGTCCCGCCCACAGCCATGACTCAGTCATGGGTACAGGATTGAAATAGACCAGGTGAGTGCTGCTAAGAGCAGTTCTACTATTCATATGTGAGGCCGTATGGCACATTTTATAAAAATATTTTAGTGTAGGACTGCTTCAAATGAGATTTGCCGTGACGTGGCGAAGCAGCTCAAGAAATTGCAATTTTTTGCCAAAAATCTCAAAATTTTTTTTATAATAAGTACAGTTTGGAATGTTTAGTGCTGTAGTGCACATTTGGTGCTGGCTTTTTGTTTTTTCTTCATTGAATTGGTCGGTGGTTGACCTCCACCTTGCTATGCACCCCAATTTGGGATGTATTCCATCTGTCTGGATTTTGGCGGTTGGTGACTGTTCACATTAAGTCATCAGGCTTTGTCCACAGGCTATTTACTTCATGCAGCATTTGCTTGGACCTGTCCCGCCCACAGCCATGACTCAGTCATGGGTACGGGATTGAAATAGACCAGGTGAGTGCTGCTAAGAGCAGTTCTACTATTCATATGTGAGGCCGCATGGCACATTTTATAAAAATATTTTAGTGTAGGACTGCTTCAAATGAGATTTGCCGTGACGTGGCGAAGCAGCTCAAGAAATTGCAATTTTTTGCCAAAAATCTCAAAAAAATTTTTATAATAAGTACAGTTTGGAATGTTTAGTGCTGTAGTGCACATTTGGTGCTGGCTTTTTGTTTTTTCTACATTATATCCATGCCTGCACCTTCGTCACAGATTGCCTGGACTACCTGCAGTTAATAATTGCATTCCAGAAATGGAAAGGAGTGTAGAATGCACATGTGTTGTACCTTGCTTGGCAGCAAAGGAACACTAACTTAGTATTCCAGACAATTTTAGGATGGCAGAAAAAGAGTCAGCTCTTTGGGCAAATTAAATAGTGTGGCAAAAGTGGACAGATGGGTACAGTGGCCGTGTTCTGTGGGTACCAGGTAACAGTAAAAGAAGCCTCACTTTCTATCCCTCCTAATGATCAAATGCAGCAAGGAATTCCCTGAGTTTGCTATAAAATTAGCATAGCAAAATGTGCATGAGGGTAGAATGCAGAGGTGCTTGAGATTGCTTGGCACAAGTGGCACAATAAAGGAGTCCTACAGCCATTTTTTGTATGCCACTAAGTTGCAGTATTTTTTGCTATCATTATAGCTTATTAAAAACAGAGCAGGAGGGTGTCATGCAGAGGTGCTGCACATAGCTTGGCACCAGTGGGGCACTAATGGAGTACAACAGCCACTTCTTGTATGCCACTAAGTTTACTCAATTTTTGGCATTATAATGTATTAGTAACAATGAGTTTGAGTGTGCAATGCAGGCAGACGTGCTGCTAATATCTTTGCACTAGTGGGACAATACAGAAGTCCAACAGCCACTTTTTGTATGCCACTAAATGGCAGCATTTTTTGCTATCATTATAGCTTATTAAAAACAGAGCAGGAGGGTGTCATGCAGAGGTGCTGCACATAGCTTGGCACCAGTGTGGCACTAATGGAATACAACAGACAGTTCTATGATGCCACTAAATGGCAGTATTTTTTGCTATCATTATAGCTTATTAAAAACAGAGCAGGAGGGTGTCATGCAGAGGTGCTGCACATAGCTTGGCACCAGTGGGGCACTAATGGAGTACAACAGCCACTTCTTGTATGCCACTAAGTTTACTCAATTTTTGGTATTATAATGTATTAGTAACAATGAGTTTGAGTGTGCAATGCAGGCAGACGTGCTGCAAATATCTGTGCACTACTGGGACTATACAGAAGTCCAACAGCCACGTTTAGGATGACACTAGGTACACTCAGTGTTTGCTAGTATAATGGCTTAGCTACAATGAGTTTGAGTGTGCAATGCAGGCAGACGTGCTGCAAATATCTTTGCACTAGTGGGACGATACAGAAGTCCAACAGCCACGTTTAGGATGCCACTAGGTTCACTGAGTGTTTGCTAGTATAATGGCTTAGTAACAATGAGTTTGAGTGTGCAATGCAGGCAGACGTGCTGCAAATATCTTTGCACTAGTGGGACGATACAGAAGTCCAACAGCCACGTTTAGGATGCCACGAGGTTCACTGAGTGTTTGCTAGTATAATGGCTTAGTAACAATGAGTTTGAGTGTGCAATGCAGGCAGACGTGCTGCAAATATCTTTGCACTAGTGGGACGATACAGAAGTCCAACAGCCACGTTTAGGATGCCACGAGGTTCACTGAGTGTTTGCTAGTATAATGGCTTAGTAACAATGAGTTTGAGTGTGCAATGCAGGCAGACGTGCTGCAAATATCTTTGCACTAGTGGGACGATACAGAAGTCCAACAGCCACGTTTAGGATGCCACTAGGTTCACTGAGTGTTTGCTAGTATAATGGCTTAGTAACAATGAGTTGGAGTGTGCAATGCAGGCAGACGTGCTGCAAATATCTGTGCACTACTGGGACTATACAGAAGTCCAACAGCCACGTTTAGGATGACACTAGGTACACTCAGTGTTTGCTAGTATAATGGCTTAGTTATAATGAGTTTGAGTGTGCAATGCAGGCAGACGTGCTGCAAATATCTGTGCACTACTGGGACTATACAGAAGTCCAATAGCCACGTTTAGGATGACACTAGGTACACTCAGTGTTTGCTAGTATAATGGCTTAGTTATAATGAGTTGGAGTGTGCAGAGGACAGGAGGGTACAGTGCCAGGGTTGTGGGGCTCTGGGTAGAGGAATGGAAGCCTGCCTTTCTATTCCCTCCTAATGGGGAAATGCAGCGAGGAAATCCCTGACCTTAGCTACACAGACGCTGTCTCTGTTTTCAGGACCTGTCACCTATGGCTCTGACCCTGCCGGTACGAGCCCTTAAAAGGACTGATAGAAAGTGCTCTCCCTAAGCTGTCCAGCGCTGTGTATGGAGCGCATACAGCTGTATCGGCGATAGGACTCAGGACGGAGCTGCGCCAGTGATGTCTGACACCAAGGACGCAGAAGGCAGATAATGGCGTGCTGGAGGAAAATGTCCGTTTTTATAATGCAGGGACATGTGACATGGACATCCTATCACACATGCCGTTGCTTCTCTGGCTAAAAGTCCACTTAGCTGTGTGTGTGTCTGGGATTGGCTGACATGCTGGCCCTCCCCACTACACGCGCGCGCTTAGGGAAGGAAGACAAGAAAAGAAAAAAAAAAATGGCGATCGCCATTATCCATACAGCAGTGATCTGAAGGCGCTGTTCCCGCACACTATACACTGAAATTTCATAATAGTGTGAGTCACAGAGTGACTTACACTATTACAGCGGAAAACCAGCTAGGAATTAGCTGTTTTTTTTGCTGCTAGAACCGTTCTCGAACGTTTCTAGAACTATCGAGCTTTTGCAAAAAGCTCGAGTTCTAGTTCGATCTAGAACAGGCCCCAAAATCACTCGAGCCTAGAACTGGAGAACCTCGAACCGTGCTCAACTCTAGTGTTGATGTCATTACACCACACCCCTCCTCATCACAGAGGTGCACATCACCTGATTTACTTAATTGGTAGTTGGCTCTCAAGCCTATACAGCTTGGAGTAGGACAGCATGTATAAAAGGTAGCATGTGATCAAAATACTCATTTGCCTATGAATTCTGCACACAGTGTAGATCTTGTATTTGCATTTGTGACCATAATTTTTGTAAATTTCTCATGTATATATTTGTTTATGTAGTGCGCCCTTAAGGACATTAAATACATAATCTTTGGTTCTTTAATCTCGATCCATGAATCCCATATCCGTACATTCAGTCTAAAGGCTACCTGGGCTGGTTTCTGGCCCGATATAATCCTGCTAATGGACCAGGCTTATATCTAATGAGAAACTGGTGGCAGACTACTGGGCTGGCAGGGCCCTGTTTCACTAGGGCTAGTGAATGGGGTCTGCCGGCCTGTCAGGTTTGTGAGCGAGTAGGGTGTTGTACTGGAGGTTGTGCGGCCCACTCTGTCTCCCTGGACAGGGGTGTCAGTGTATCCCTGCGCCAAGCTGACCTTACGTACACCTTAGGGGTGCAGAACGTCACATGGTGGCGGAGGTGACAAGGTCGTATTGTGTGGCTCCGACTTATTGGAGACGTCAGGGTAGGGCTGCGAGGTGCAGTGTCATCACAGATTGGTGAATAATAAAAGGATTATCAATTTAGCAGGATGTCCAAAATGGATCTTTCTTATTTGTGACCAGATAATTTCTGATGTGGTTTTCAGGGGCCCAGATATTATACTGCATTAAAGGTTTCACCTCTGGAAGTATTCATCTTAGCATTTTAGGAAGATTATTAAAGGGGTTGTCAGGTGTCGCTCCCACTTCAGATGGGAGTGCCTCCCATAGCGTTATGACCTCACACACATGTACAAATCACCAGGTATAGTTATTGTTGGTACATTTATTTATTTGTTTATTTATGAGCAGTATGTACGGGAGTCCGATGTTGAGCAGCAAATTTTGACAGAGTTAAGGCCACTTTACACGCTGCGACATCGCTGAAGCGAACTCGTTGGGGTCACGGAATTTGTGACGCACATCCGGTCGCTTTAGCGATGCCGTTGCATGTGACACCTTGAGCGATTTTGCATCGTTGCAAAAACCTGCAAAATCGCTTATCGGTGACATGGGGGTCCATTCTCGAATATCGTTGTTGCGGCAGTAATGATGTTGTTCCTCGTTCCTGCGGCAGCACACATCGGTACGTGCGACACAGCAGGAACGAGGAACCTCTCCTTACCTGCCTCCCGCCCGCAATGCAGAAGGAGGTGGGCGGGATGTTCGTCCCGCTCATCTCCGCCCCTCCACTTCTATTGGGCGGCGGTTCAGTGACGCAGCTGTGACATCGCTGTGACGCTGAACAAACCGCCCCCTTAGAAAGGAGGCGGTTCGCCGGTCACAGCGACGTCGCAGGGCAGGTAAGTAGTGTGACGGGTCTGGGCGATGTTGTGCGCCACGGGCAGCGATTTGCCCATGTCGCATAACCAATGGGGTTGTCAGTCATGATATTGCAGCGTGTAAAGCGGCCTTTAGGCTGCTTTCACACTTCCGTTGTTTTGCATCAGTCACAATCCGTCGCCTTGAGGAAATATGGTATGGTATGGTGCAAAATGTTTTGCAGGATTCCATTTTTTCCCCATAGACTTGTATTAACGATGGATTGCAACTGATGGCCCTGTGTTGCATCCGCCGCGTCATGGATCAGTCATAGAATGACTGACCGCCAGGCAGAAGTAACGCAGAGTGTAACGTTTTTTGTAGCGTCAAATAAACGTAGTGCGCAGGATTCCGTCGGCATTCGTCCTTGGTTATAATGGAAGCCTAAGGGGGCCTGAATCTGTCCAATCCATCAAATGACGGATTCCGGCGACGGTCCTGTCTTTTAGCAACAGAGCATCCTCAGATGTGTAAAATCCTTTTTGGTTAGAAAATCTCTCTCGCTTAAGCTCTCTCTTTCGGTCTATCTCTGTCGATGTCGGTCTCTCTCTCTGTCCGTCTCTCTAATCTCTCGGTTTCTCTCTGTCGGTCTGTCAGTTGGTCTCTCCCTCTCACCCTTCTCTCATACTCACCGAACACCGGCACGGTGCTGCACAGCTGTCACATTGCGGCGGCTTCTCCAGCTTTTGAAAATGCCGGCCGCACATTATTCCATCTCGTGTTCACTGCTTCCCCCGCCCACCGGCGCCTCTGGTTGCAGTCAGACACGCCCCCACTCTGAGTGACAATTGTCTCACTGCAACCAATCACAGCCGCCGGTGGGCAGGTCTATATCGTGCAGTACAATAAATAAATAATTAAAAACGTTGTGCGGTGACCCCCAATTTTGGTACCAGCCAAGGTAAAGCCACAAGGCTGAAGGCTGGTATTCTCAGGATGGAGAGCCCCACGTTATGGGGAGCCCCCCAGCCTAAACATATCAGCCAGCAGCCGCCCGGAATTGCCGCATCCATTAGATATGACAGTCCCGGGACTCTACCCGGCTCATCCCGATTGCCCTGATGCAGTAGCAATCGGGGTAATAAGGAGTTAATGGCAGCCCATAGCTGCCACTAAGGCCTAGCTTAGTGGTGGCAGGTGTCTGAGATACCCCCATCACTAAACTGTAGAGAAAGTAAATAAACACAAACACTGAAATAACACTGAAATTATTTGAAATAAAAGACATAAAAACACTCTCTTTCACCACATTATTAATCCCCAAGTACCCCTCAACACTTTTTTAGCTCTGCTACATCGGAAGCTGACAGGAGCGGCCGCCGCTCGCTGTGTCCTCCACAGAGCAATTGAAGTGAGTCACGCTGTCAGCGGTGACGTCACTCAGGTTACCTGCGGCCACAGCTGGATTCTCTTTTGCCAGGTAGAAACTGCTACAACTGATCAGTTGTTTTAGCGGATCCATACCATCAGTTGTACCACAATCTCCAACGTATCCGTCACATCAGTCACAAAACGGATTGTGACTGATGCAAAACAACGGAAGTGTGAAAGCAGCCTTAATAGAACGTTGTGGAAAGAGCGGGAGGGGAGAAGTTATGAAAATCATTATCTGAGCACAGTCGAGAGAAGATCGGGTACAGTTAGTACCATGTTTTTCCAAAAATAGGACCTCCCCCAAAAATAAGCCCTAGCATTTTTAGAGCAAGGCTTAAATATAAGCCCTATCTTGAAAATAAGCCTTATGTGGGTGCCACACGAGACGATATATCGTGCGATATGTCAGCGGGGTCACGTCGTAAGTGACGCACATCCGGCATCGCTTGATATATCATAGCGTGTGACAGCTACGAGTGACGGTGAACGAGCAAAAATACTCACCTTGTCGTTCATTGCTGACACGTCGCTCATTTTCTAAAAATCGCACATCCTGTTGTTCATCGTTCCCGGGGCAGCACACATCGCTACGTGGCGTACCTCGGGAACGATGAACACAGCTTACCTGCGTCCCGCCGGCAATGCTGAAGGAAGGATGTGGGCGGGATGTTTACGTCCTGCTCATCTCCGCCCCGCCGCTTCTGTTGGCCGGCCGCTGTGTGACGTCGCTGTGACGCCGAACGGCTTTCCCCCTTCAGGAAGTGGATGTTCGCCGCCCACAACGACGTCGCTCAGCAGGTAAGTACGTGTGACGGGGGTTTAACGACTTTGTGTGCCACGGGCAACTAATTGCCCGTGACGCACAAACGACGGGGGCGGGTACGATCGCTCATGCGATCGCACGATAGATCGTATTGTGTGACGCCCGCATTAAGGGTAATTTACACGCTGCGATATCGGTACTAATATCGCTAGCGAGCGTACCCGCCCCCGTCAGTTGTGCGACACGTGCAAATCGCTGCCCGTGGCGCACAACATCGCTAACACCCGTCACACGGACTTACCTTCCCTGCGACGTCACTCTGGCCGGCGATCCGCCTCCTTTCTAAGGGGGCGGTTCATGCGGCGTCACAGCAACGTCACACGGAAGCCGTCCAATAGCAGAGGAGGTGCGGAGATGAGCGGTCGGAACATGCCGCCCACCTTCTTCCTTCCTCATTGCCGGTGGACGCAGGTAAGGAGATGTTTGTCGTTCCTGCGGTGTCACACATAGCGATGTGTGCTGCCACAGGAACGACGATGTTGTTCGTCGTTCCTGCGGTGTCACACATAGCGATGTGCGCTGCCACAGGAACGACGAACAACATCGTACCTGCAGCAGCAATGATATTAAGGAAATGAACGACGTGTCAACGAGCAACGATTTTTCACGTTTTTGCGCTCGTTGATCGTTGCTCATGGGTGTCACACGCTGCGATGTCGCTAATGGCGCCGGATGTGCGTCACTAACGACGTGACCCCGACGATATATCGTTATTGATGTTGCAGCGTGTAAAGCACCCTTTACTCGCAGTTCAATAATGAAGTGTCCATGGAGCTAAAAAATAAGAATACTGCAGGACACTTCATTTTAAAAAGCACACCCCCCCCAAAAGAGAGAAGACAGAAGACCCCGCAATTACACTCTGCAGTGATTGCACACCACACACATCAGATCTCACACCCACACACATCAGATCACACACACATCAGATCACACACACAATCACCCATCAGATCGCACACAGACAATCAGATCGCACACATACTCTCACCACATCCAGTGATACCGATTTCTTCTGACTGGAAAAATCCTGAGACGCAGTGCAGATGGAATGCTTACAGGTCCTGCGATGCGTTCCACTGCACCATGTCCCATCTACCCATACGGTTGGAAGCATTCTGTACTGCCGTATGTGGTGAGTGACGAGTTTGTGTGTGTGTGCACGATTTTATTAGTGATTGTGTGTGTGATATGATGTGTGTGTATATGACTGTGTGATCTGATGTGAGTGTGTCGGCCAGAAGTAGGGGAGGACGACGTGCAACATAGCTGCTGGGAGCGCACACTGGAGATCACGGGGAGGATCTGGGAACAATGCAGATGTCCAGGGTCTGGTAAGTATGAGTCTCCTGAGAAGGTGGGTGGGAAGTCTGCTTTTTTGGGGGAGTAAACTTACCCCCAACCATGTTTCTCTAAGGGTATGTGCGCACGTTGCTTTTTACCTGCTTTTTACCTGCTTTTTTGCTGCTTTTTCTTCTGCGCTGTTTAATGCCAAAATGGATGTGTTCTTCTATTCAAGCAAAGTCTATGGGAATTTGGGTTTCTTGTTCACACTATGTTGTTCAAAATGCTGCCTTTTTGAGGCAGAACTTTGGTCAAAAACTCAGCTTTTCAAAGAAGCAACATGTCAATTGTTTTTGCCATTTGGGTTTTGCACTGCAAAGCTGAGTTTTTGACCAAAGTTCTGCCACAAAAAGGCAGCATTTTGAACAACATAGTGTGAACAAGAAACCCAAATTCCCATAGACTTTGCTTGAATAGAAGAACACATCCATTTTGGCATTAAACAGCGCAGAAGAAAAAGCAGCAAAAAAGAAGGTAAAAAGCAGGTAAAAAGCAACGTGCGCACATACCCTAAGAGTAAGATCTACCCCAAAAATAAGCCTTAGCGCTTTTTTGAGGCAAAAAAAAGTATAAGACAGTGTCTTATTTTTGAAAAAAAAAAGATAGTTGTGAAAGGCAGGACAAGGTTAGAGATTGATTAACGGCAGTTGGGTAGAGCGGCTAATTAGTGTCGATGTCAAAGTCTTCGCTGACTGCTATTTAAAGTTCTATGAGCTCAGCAATAGGAATTTGTGATTTTCATTGTGTGTAGAGTTTCTTCTCTATTGTGATCACTGGTAAAGACTTGGCTTGTCCCTGACCATATTCTTCAGTCTGGTCGTTGCCCTAAGGGGCACTTTGCACACTATAACATCGCAGGTGCGATGTCAGTGGGGTCATTTCGAAAGTGACACACTTCCTGCGTCGCTCTCAACATCGTAGTGTGTAAATCCTAGATGATACGATTAACGAGCGCAAAATCGTCGTAATTGTATCATCGGTGTAGCATTGGCGAATTCCATAATTACGCTGACGCGACGGTCCGATGTTGTTCCTCGCTCCTGCGGCAGCACACATCACTGTGTGTGAAGTCGCAGGAGCGAGGAACATCTACCTGCGTCACCACGCCTCCCCTCGGCTATGCGGAAGGAAGGAGGTGGGCGGAATGTTTAAATCCCGCTCATCTCTGCACCTCCGCTCCTATTGGCCGCCTGCCGTGTGACGTCGCAGTGACGCCAGACGACCCGTCCCCTTAATAAGGAGGCGGTTCGCCGGCCATAGCGACGTCGCACGGCAGGTAAGTGCATGTGAAGCTGCCGTAGCGATAATATTCGCTACGGCAGCTATCACAGCGATATCGCAGCTGCGACGGGGGCGGGTACTATCGCACTCGGCATCGCATCATCGGCTTGCGATGTCGAAGTGTGCAAAGCCCGCCTCACTCTCTCTTTTTGACCATGTTTTCCATTTTCTAATTTTATAGTGTTAGGCACCTGTTACTCACACACACTACACTGTACTCCATCTGTGGCATCCAAAAGGTTCCACTTTCCAAGTAGGTCTCATATTAGAAATTTTCAATGTAAGAAAAGGATGAAGGAATCCCGCACACCGTTCCTCATAAAATTCTTCAAAACTTTATTGACACATTAAAATCCTTCTTTAAAATTGCGTATTACGACCATCCAGCCCGAAATGCACAATAAAGTGTCAATAAAGTCTTGAAGAATGTTATGAGGAATGGTGTGCGGGATTCCTTCATCCTTTTCTTGTATTGAATTGTGGACGTCAGCCACTTCATCTCAGCACCTGTGTATCCTGATCATTGAGTAGTGTGCCTGCTAAATTTTTCTATCGATTAGAAATTTTTCTTTTCTCACTTGCTCAGACTGCATATAGGATTATGAAGAAAGGAATTTCCAGCATCCAGGTTCCAGATTATTTTAAAAAACAAATTTCTTTATTCCAAATGATTTAAAAGGTCGTTCCATATGTATAAAAACAAGTGGGATTTATCAAACAGGTACGCGTTTCGGAGGATCACCTCCTTAGTCTGAGACAACACCATTCAAATGAAAAGCCCTTAAAAAAGGTCAAGGGGGAGGGGAAAATCACAGAGAAATGACATCACATGTGTAGAAACACGACTAAGTAAGTAGCACATGAGATAGACTTTTTACAATACATTTGAAATTTCATTTTTCACATTGAGCCCATACGGCATTCTGCTATTAAGTAAAATTATCCATTTTGCTTCGCAGCGGTGTAACAATTTTGTCAAATCTCCACCCCTTTTAGGGAGGATCACTTTTTCTGCAGCATTCACTTTGAGCGATGTCAGATTGCCAGCATGCACATTTAAAAAACGTTTAGATGCGGCAGACAAGCTCCGTGTAGTGGTATAGTTTACATCATAGACGTGCTCTGAGATGCGACGGCGTAATGTACGGGAGGTATTTCCCACATACTGGACGTGGCAGCTCGTGCAGGTGATGATGTAGACCACCGCAGCGGTACCGCAATTAATAAAGGACTTAATGGTAAATTCTCGATTATAAGCACAAGATGTAAATTTAGTGGTATTAAACATGAACCTACATAAACCACAATTTTTTTTAGCACATTTGTAGGAGCCCAATGTGGGTAACCAATTATGTGAACAGTGACTTATATTCTTATTGAGCATTGTGTGGTCACTAGGTGAGATGCGATTTGCTATTGTAGTATGTAGTAAAGGGGTAGCGATTTGACAAAATTGTTACACCGCTGCGAAGCAAAATGGATAATTTTACTTAATAGCAGAATGCCGTATGGGCTCAATGTGAAAAATGAAATTTCAAATGTATTGTAAAAGTCTATCTCATGTGCTACTTACTCAGTCGTTTTTCTACACATGTGATGTCATGTCTCTGTGATTTTCCCCTCCCCCTTGACCTTTTTTAAGGGCTTTCCATTTGAATGGTGTTGTCTCAGACTAAGGAGGTGATCCTCCGAAACGCGTACCTGTTTGATAATTGCCACTTGTTTTTATACATATGGAATGACCTTTTAAATCATTTGGAATAAAGAAATTCATTTTTTAAAATAATCTGGAACCTGGATGCTGGAAATTCCTTTCTTCATATTCACAATTCAGTGGGTCCTGCTGATGTCCGTGCACCGGTCAGATTTTTATGGAACTCCAAGTGGGTGAGCTGGTGTTTTTTTTTCTACTGCTGCATATAGGATTAGTCTTGTACTGTACCTCCATCCCCCCTCCCTCCACCACTCATGTTCAGACTGACAGCCTATCCCAAACCAACACAACAAAATAAATAGCCATAACTAGTGATGAGTGAGCACTACCATGCTCGGGTACTCGTAACTAGTCATGAGTGAGCACTAACATGCTTGGGTGCTCAGTACTCGTAACTAGTGATGAGTGAGCACTACCATTATCGGGTGCTTGGTACTTGTAACTAGTGATAAGTGAGCACTACCATGCTTGGGTGCTTGGTTTTCATAACTAGTGATGAGTGAGCACTACCATGATTGGGTGCTTGGTACTCGTAGCTAGTGATGAGTGAGCGCTACCATGATCGGGTGCTTGGTACTCGTAACGAGCAGTTAATGCTCGGATGGGCACGAATCGAGTACCCGAGTATAATGGAAGCCAATGGGAGGCTCAAGAATTTTTTCAGAAGATTTGCCAGATAAATGCTTGAGTTACCCACTGACTTCCATTATACTCGAGTACATGGATGAGTGTGACTCAAGTACCCGAGTTTAATGGAAGTCAATGGAGAACTCGAGCATTTTTCAGGAAAATTTTGTGGACGGGAACTTGAGTTGTGCCCATGCAAGTATTAACTGCTCGTTGACTATCGAGCACCCGAGCATGACAGTGCTCGCTCATCACTAGTCAGAACTTTTCTGGGACTGCTCAATTGGTCTCAATTCACAGATAAAGTCTGGCTTCAGTGCACACACATTTTAACATTACTAGCGATGAGAAGACGAGAAGAACTAAGTCCTGCAAGTGCACTTGCAAGTCTAAACTACACATGAATAAAACGTGATTTTCTGTACATCAGGGCACCAGATTGCTTTGGAAAGCTTTTCAGGCTGGCAATGCACTGACATAAACCAGTTCTATTCCTTATTGATCTGTTAGAACTTTCTTAACTGATGTTTAATGGTGATCACACTGAATGTGGACAACCATATAATTATACAGGCAATAAAGGCAATAGATTCCCAGTAGACTTTGAGAACTTGAACCTACAAACATTATTGCAATGTTTTTAACAAAAAACTATTGCATGGAAAAAAATATTTTTTATCTTTAGTGTGAAGACTAAACCTGATAACAATTCTCCTAATGCTACAGTTACTGCACATTATTATAATTATTTATTATTATAGCGCCATTTATTCCATGGCACTTTACAAGTGAAAAAGGGTATACGTACAACAATCATTAAGAGTACCAAACAGACTGGTATAGGAGGAGAGAGGACACTGCCCGCGAGGGCTCACAGTCTTCAGGGAATGAGTGATTGTACAATAGGTGAGGACAGAGCTGGTTGCGCAGTGGTGTACTGGACTGAGGGTTATTATAGGTTGTAGGTTTGTTGGAAGAGATGGGTTGAGGTTCCTCTTGAAGCTTTCCACGGTAGGGGAGAGTCTGATATGCTGAAGTAGAGCGTTCCAGAGTATGGGGAAGGCACGGGAGAAATCTTGTATGCGATTGTGGGAAGAGGAGATAAAAGACGAGTAGAGAAGGAGATCTTCTGAGGATCTGAGGTTGCGTGCAGGTAGGTACCGGGAGACTAGGTCACAGATGTAAAGAGGAGACAGGTTGTGGATGGCTTTGTATGTCATGGTTAATGTTTTGAACTGGAGTTGTTGGGCGATGGGAAGCCAGTAAAGGGATTGGCAGAGTGGCGAGGCTGGGGAATAGCGAGGGGAGAGGTGGATTAAGCGGGCCGCAGTGTTTAGGATAGATTGGAGGGGTGAAAGAGTGTTGGAAGTGAGGCCAGAGAGCAGGAGGTTGCAGTAGTTGAGGCGGGAGATGATGAGGGCATGCACTAATGTTTTTGCTGAGTCTTGGTTAAGGAAAGCACGGATCCGGGAGATATTTTTGAGTTGTACTCTGCATGAGGTGAAGTGGGCTTGGGTGTGTGGCTTGAAGGATAGAGCAGAGTCGAGGGTTACTCCAAGGCAACGAACTTGTGAGACTGTGGAGAGTGAGCAACCTTCAAGTTTGATGGAAAGGCTTGTTGGAGGACATGAGTGAGGAGGAAAGACAATGAACTCTGTTTTGTCCATTTTAAGCTTTAGGAATTGCGCAGAGAAGAAGGATGAAATAGCAGACAGACATTGTGGAATTTTGGTTAGTAGAGAGGTAATGTCAGGTCCAGAGAGGTAGATCTGTGTGTCATCGGCATAGAGATGATACTGAAAGCCGTGGGACTTTATGAGCTGTCCCAGGCCGAAGGTGTAGATGGAGAACAGCAGGGGTCCAAGAACTGAGCCTTGGGGGACACCGACAGATAGGGGGCGAGATGAGGACGTGGTGTGAGAGTGGGAGACGCTGAAAGTTCGGTCACTTAGGTATGAAGAGATCCAAGATAGGGCCAAGTCTGTGATGCCCAGAGATGAGAGAATCTGTAGTAGGAGGGAGTGGTCTACTGTGTCGAAGGCAGAGGACAGGTCCAGGAGGAGGAGGACAGAGTAGTGTCACTTGGCTTTGGCGGTTATTAGGTCACTGGGGACTTTGGTTAGGGCAGTTTCAGTAGAGTGATGTGGTCGGAAGCCAGATTGTAACCGGTCAAAGAGGGAGCAGGAGGAGAGGTATGAGGACAATTCAAGATGGACATGCTGTTCCAGTAGTTTTGAGGCATAGGGGAGAAGGGATATGGGGCGATAGTTTGACACAGAGGATGGGTCAAGGGAGGGATTTTTGAGGATGGGTGTAATGGAGGCATGTTTAAAGCATGAAGGGAATACACCACTTGTTAATGATAGGTTGAAGAGATGGGTTAGGGCTGGAATGAGGACTGCGGTGATGTTGGGGATGAGGTGCGATGGGAGCGGGTCAAGTGCACAGTGGTTAGATGTGATCTTGAGAGAAGAGTGGAAAGATTGTTTTCTGTCATGGTGGGGAAGCTGGATTTGGAGGAAGAGGGCTGAGTAGCTCTGATGAGGGGCTGTCGTGATTGTGGGCCAAAGCTTGCTCTGATGTTGCCAATCTTCTGCTTGAAGAAAGAGGCAAAGTATTCAGCTGTGATGAGAGGAGTGGGAGGTGGTGCTAGAGGATGGAGGAGAGAATTGAAAGTGCACATAGAACATAATGCACCTATCTGTCTCCTGCTTAATTGTTTTCACCATATAAATGTCTATATCAGAGATCTGACTTGGAACAGAGATCTCCAGAGGCTAAAACTACGAAGTGTTACAAAGGGCTCAGGATGATGCAGGACGGGCACCTTCAGCCAGCATAAGGCTATGTGCCCACGGGATATTAAACCTGCGGATTTATCTGTGGAAAATCAGCGGATTTTCTGGATTTTCCGGATAAATCCGCAGGTTTCAGCCTGTACACTCACTATGTTATCCTATGGGACATGGGGAGTGCTGTGTCCATGCTGCGGATACGTACGGCTGCGGAATATGCTGCAGATGTCCCGCAGCCGCACGTAATTGCATGTCAATTATTTCTACGGAATTACCTGCGGAAATCCCGGCCCTCCACTATGGAGATAGAGGCTGGGACATCCACAGGTAAGTCGCACGAATGTCCGCAGGTTTACTGCAGCTATTTCGCTGTACTACCGCAGCTAAAAATAGCTGCGGATTCCGGCGAGCAGCTGCGGGAAACCTGCAGATGTACCTGCGGATATATCCACAGGTTTAATTTCCCATGGGCACATAGCCTGAGGGTTCACTCACATCTGCATGTAAAATATATCTCCCTTGTTGCACCTCAAGTGTCTTGGAGTGAGATGCGAATGTCATTCCGTATGTCATGCACAGTCCGTGTGCATTTTTCCCCCTCACCTAGTTTCAGTGTGTCATCCATGTGACATGCATTTTTTAACTTGGAGTTTTACATACTGTCAAAAGCTAGATAGATGAATGGATAGAGAGATAAATAGATAGATGTGCAACACATATACTGTATAATATCCAACCCCCCTGCATGTTGTAAGCTTGCACCCTTTAGTGCCTTTCATGTGGCAGTAAAGGGTGTTTTGCCTTGATTTTAGCCCCAAATTGAATAATAATTAAAAAAAAAAAGACATGGGGTTCCCCTTATTTTTATTATCCAGCTAAGATAAAGCAGACCGCAGGAGGCAGCTTTACCTTGGCTGGTAATCCAAAACAGAGGTCACCCAATGCTGTTTCTTTAAATTATTTATGTAAAATTGAAGAATAATAAAAAAAATACTTGGGGCCCCCCCTCAGATCGAATCACTAGCCTAGGTAAAGCAGATAGGTTGGGTCTGGTATTCTCAGGCTGGAGAGGCCCATGGTTATTGGGCCATCCCCATCCTAAAAAGAGCAGGCCGCAGTCACTCCAGAAGTTGCGCATCCATTGGATGCACCAATCTTGGCATTTCGCATCAGCTCATCCCATTGCCCTGGTGCTGTAGTAAACGGGGTAATATAGGCTGGCATCAACCTCTGGTTTTAGTAATGGGTCACCGTCTAGCAGACACCACGATTACTAATCCAGTAGTTGAAAAAAAAAAAATTTATTTGGACAAACACTCCCCAACTACAGCCCTCATTCACCAATTTATTACCAATTTTTTATAAATGTCCAACGTAATCTATAGCAAAGTCTCACGACATTTCCCAAAAGCTAACCTGAAAGACATAAAAAGAGAAAATTATTAAAAGAAATAAAGACAAGAGACACCCTCTTTCAACAATTTATTTCCCTGGTAAATCCCTAACCTGGATCCGGCGTAATCCAATAAGGGGTTCCCACATCAATACCATACTCGCTGTCCCAGGCAATGAAGAAGAGAACATTCCCTATTGGCTGGTAGAGCAATCACTGCAGCCTCACAGACTACTATGAGAACTACTGCAGTGATCTGAGATGACCTATGTGAAAAGTAGACTTGGTGGAGGATTCACTCATGTGATTGTTATATGAGAATTCTGCCCAAGGAAGGAACTTGACCTAGTCACCATGATACTCATTGATGAAGTGCAGAAAGTTCATCAGAATCTGATTCACCCATTCCACTTGGCAGTTGAAGTGCGGATGGTAGTCCGATGAGAAGTCCAAGGTGACATCAAGCAGCTTGCAGCTGGCCCTCCAAAATCGAGATGTAAACTGGGCACCTCTGTCAGACACAATGTGGAGCAGCAGACCATGCAGCTGGAAGATGAGCTAGATGAAGTCATCAACAAGCACTGGTGCAGAGGACAATCTGATCAGCAGCTTGAAATGGGCCATTTTTAAAAACCTGTCTACCACCATCCAGATGGCGGTGCAACCAGAGGACTTCGGCAGGTCGGTGATAAAGTCCACCCCAACATGCTGCCAAAGGGCAGATGGCATCAGTAAAGGAAGCAGTTGTCCAGCAGGAAGCCTCTTCTGGGTCTTGTTCCGAGCACATGAGGGACAGGCTAAAACAGATTCCAGGACATCCTGTCTCAGAGTAGGTCACCAATAATGCCGAGAGATCAGCTGCAGGGACATCTTCTGTCCAGCATGGTCGGCCAGACTGGAGAAATGACCACATTGAAGAACTCACTTTCTGTCTCCTTCAGCAACAATCATCTTACCGGGAGGAACTTGGGACATATCAATAGAAGCCATTGTCACCACCCTGGAAGGCTTGATAATGTGCTGAGGCTTCTCCTCCTGATCAGCCAACAGAAACTACTGTGACAATACATTGGCCTTGACTTTCTTTTCAGCCAGGTGGAAATGCAGAACAAAGTCGAAGCGGGCGAAGAACAACGACTACAGGGCTTGATGCGGATTCAACCTCTGAAATGACTGGAGATAGGCAAGATTCTTGTGGTCGAGGATGATGATTTGATGCACCATTCCCTCCAGATGGTATTGTGCCACCCCAGCAGCAGATTGACCTGCTCGGGTCCAGGGGTAGTGTCCGTTCGTGGCTCGAGGGTCTCCCGACCCGGGGGCTTAGGGGCCACACTCTAAAGTAAAAGGGGGATATTTACAGAGGAGTTATAGTTCGTGACGCCACCCGTGGTGTGAGGTAACTGGGAGTACCGCCGCTGCCATTGGGAGTACCCGGGGTGATGGAATGGGGCAGCAAGGTGTCGTTACCCTCAACAGGTAGGGGTATGCCCCGGGACTCTGGAAGATGATACTGGGTGCCGTGATGGGGAGATCACTCATGTACTCACTCAGCCAGTAAGCAGACGCTGACAACTGGGTAAACTAAGTCTCTGGGAGCCGCTGCCGCTCAAAGGGCTGTTCGTCCGGGTCCTGTCCCCTGCAGTGCTGCCTGATGATCCGTGACCTGCCTCCTGGCACAAAGTTTAAATTCACCGTAGTGGCCCGGTAGTCTGGAACTTGCCGAGCCCCACTCTTCACTATGGCTAAGTGTGGGAGCCTGCTCTCAGGGCTCACGCTTGGGATTTTAGTGTAGCTGCTTGTATGGAAGGCCCTATCCCCCTCGTTGCACTAGTGCCCCGATTCTGGAGCGAGTGGGAACAGTCCATGAAGGCTTCGTTCTCCGCAGGTTAATTGCCGGGTTGCCTAAGGCTTCTCCCCAACCTAGAGTCCGTGTACCCCATCGTCCTTCCTCTTTGACAGGTCCACGCACCTTTCCTCAATCCCCTGCGACCGGGGGTCCGACTCCTCTAGGTCCAGACCACCATCTGCAACCTAGACAGCTACTCTTGGGAGCCACCGCTCCCTGCCTCCTCCACTTCACAACTCCTCTCCACTCTGACACTCCTCACCTCCCCTTCCTGACCCCTAGGTGGGTGACCCTATTCCGCTCAAGCCGCTCACTGGTGTGTCTGGTGGGTGTGGTGCAGGGTGTATCTAGGATTTGATTTGCTGTTGTGGGCAGTACCGCAAGATGGGGACCCAGAACCATGATGGATTTGAATACTGCACTGAGGAGAAAGAGTGTCCAGTACTCTGTGCCGACCTAATAGTCCAGGGGCGTCACGGTATCACCACACTTCCAACGCCAATTTGATCTCCAGAAATTCTTGGTCGCCAACCGAGTAGTTGCGTTCAGCCGGAGACAATGTCTTAAAATAGAATCCACAAGTTACAGTCTTACCCGTAGATGATTACTGCTTGACGACCGCACCAGAGGATGAAGCAGCCACCTCCAGGATAAACTGCTTGCTAGTCTCCGGTCTATGCAGTTCTGGGGCAGAAGAAATCTCTGCAAGCCTGCTTGCTAGGCTCATTTGATCACATGTTGTGAGGAAGTCAATCACTTCTGCTCCTCTCATATTTATGTGGGCTGAATCCTTTCACCATGCTAGCTATAATTTTTTAGTTGGTCTGGTGAGGTGTTGTGTTCCAGACTATCTGGTGGAAGTTGTGCTTATTGCTCTGTGCGGGTGCAGAGTTTACCCCTGTTTTCTTTTGTTGCTTCCTGCCATCTGTCTTTATATGTGGTTAGCATCACACACCTGTCCCATCCTTCCCTGGTGGGCAGGGGGGTTATCAGATGGAAGAGGAAATGTTGGGTATTTATTGGGAGATGGAGGAAATGGTTGCAGTGCTTCTCTTTATAGTATGATATATGAATATGTAACAATGTGAAATATTCAATGCACATTGGGTATTGATTTTTATTTGCCTTTTGGATAAAAGATATTAGTAATTGCATATATTTGTCATTTTAATCTTCAGTAACTATAAAGGCCGCTTTACACGGAGCGACATCGCTAGCGATGTCGCTAGCAATAGCACCGACCCCCGTTGTTTGTGCGTCACGGATAAATCGCTGCCCGTGGCGAACAATATTGCAGGTACGCGTCACACGAACTTACCTTTCTAACGACATCGCGGTGGCCGGCGAACAACCTCTTTTTTAAGGGGGCGGTTCGTGCGGCGTCACACAGCAAGCCACCAATAGGAGCGGAGGGGCGGTGAGCAGCCGCATGAAAGTCACGCCCACCTTGTTGCCGGAGAACACAGTTACGGTGTTGGTCGTCGTTCCTGGGGTGTCACACGTAGCGATGTGTGCTACCTCAGGAATGACGAACAACCTGCGTCCCAAACGAGCAACGATATTTTGAAAATGAACGACGTGTCAACAATCAACGATCTTTCCCGTTTTTCGGATCGTTAGCGGTCGCAGGTAGATTTCACACGCAACGAGGTTGCTAATGATGGCGGATGTGCGTCACGAATACCGTGACCCCAGCGACATCTAGTTAGCGATGTCGTTGTGTGTAACGGGGCCTTCCACCTTCACCTTACCACAAGATGAACGCCAGGATTAGTAGTATCAAATAGAAAAGAAAACCAAAATATGAATGCACTAGGGTGGAATAGGGAAGTAATACATTTATTGTTAGTGTTTCTCTACACCTTGTGTTACTACATAAAGCTTCACAGCATGGACATTAATGAGCAATCTACAGCTTACATATATATACATGGCACTGCTGCACAGACAACACACACACACACACACACACACACACACACACACACACACAGTTCTGCTATACATGCAAATTTATAGTTACATAGAGCTCTGCTAGTTATATAAACATTCACTATGTATACTGTATGTTAGCCCATTTTGCAGTTCCTGTCTGGTAATGTGATTGATTACATGACCTGAAAGGTCCTGGAGCAAGTCAGGTGGAAGGTTCTACAGCTGCTCACTCAGGACGTGGAGCCTCTGTGCAGGTGCCGGTAGCTTCCTCGCCTTCTCTCCACCGATCACATAGATCAGTGTGGGGCAGGAGGAGAGAGCAGTTCTCTCAGTGATCAGGAAGGACACTGTCTTAGCATTCTCCAAGGTTAAAGTAAGTTTACTGCGGAGGGTAAGGCTGTGTACACACAGATTGTGTTTTTTTATCATGATTTTGAGTGCAGATTAGTCATAAAACCGGAAGTGAATCCTGATTCTAACAAAGTCAATGAGAATCCTGAAATCTAATGCACACATTAAAGTGAACCTGTCATCAGAAATTTAGCTATAAACCTAAACGTTTCCCCCTCTGCAGCTCCTGGGCTGCATTCTAGGAAGCTTCCTATAGTTTTTGTGGCCCCTTTTATTCCAAAATAAATACTTTACAAACTTGTACCTTTTCGTATGCAAATTTCTTAAATCTTCCATGGGGGCGGGCTGCCTGATGTACGTTGCTGTCCTCCTGCCGATTTACGCCGCCCCCGAACGCTGAATTTCAAACCTCAGGACGCCGCCCCTGGGCGCCCGTGGTCCCGCGCATGCGCTGTGCTACTGTAGCGGTGCCGTGCACTGCGTGCACGTGTGACCGCTGGTGACGCTTTTGCGCGGGCACCGACTGCTCCGTCTGCTCCTCCCATCTATTTCCTGCTGCTGAGCAGGATGGGAAGGAGGTGACGTCCGGTCATCTGGCCAGCGAGCGTTTGCGGAGAACGCTGGAGGAATAGGCGAAAGTGCGGTCACGAGGTTATGGGCGACACTTGCTGATGACACTCACAGCGCCGCCCATAACCTCGTGCCCGCGCAAAGCGTCACTAGCGGTCGCACGTGCACAAAGTGCACGGCACCGCTACAGTAGCACAGCGCATGCGCGGGACCACGGGCGCCCAGGGGCGGCGTCCTGAGGTTTGAAATTCAGCGTTCGGGGGCGGCGTAAATCGGCAGGAGGACAGCAACGTACATCAGGCAGCCCGCCCCCATGGAAGATTTAAGAAATTTGCATACGAAAAGGTACAAGTTTGTAAAGTATTTATTTTGGAATAAAAGGGGCCACAAAAACTATAGGAAGCTTCCTAGAATGCAGCCCAGGAGCTGCAGAGGGGGAAACCTTTAGGTTTATAGCTAAATTTCTGATGACAGGTTCCCTTTAAGTATTTTCTCTTTGCAGATTGGGTGCAGATTTAAAGCTACAGCATGTCAATTCTTGCAGCGTTTTTGCTGCAGATTTCACCCATTCTAATGAAAAAAAGTGTGTTTTTGATACTGCTTTTTCTGCCATGAAATACATAAATGGTGCAGAAATTTTTGCACCAAATATTAAATGTGTGCACACATTTAGTACGATTTTTTTTTGTTAAAAGTGTGTATTAGAATCCAAAAAATACAGTAACTTCTCTAGTAATTTCCCTGTCTCATTAAATTTGACGTTTGTCTGTTACATGATTTCTGTACAATTTGTCAGTAAAATATATAATTTCTCAGAGTGTGAGTTATTTTTGATGGTCAACAAAATATGATTTGCAATAATTCAAATTTCAAAATCTAGGTATGAGTATGGCTTCTTCCCTGTATGAATTCTCTGATGTATAATAAGATCTGATTTCTGGTTAAAATATTTTCCACATTCTGAACATGAAAAAGGCTTCTCTCCTGTGTGTGTTGTCTGATGTATAGCAAGATGTGTTTTACGTGCAAAACATTTACCACATTCTAAACATGAAAAAGGCTTTTCCCCTGTGTGAGTTCTCAGGTGTGTAACAAGAGTTGATTTCTGTGCAAAACATTTCCCACATTCTGAACATGAATATGGCTTCTCCCCAGTGTGACTTCTCTTGTGTGAATCAAGATTTGAAGTCTGTACAAAACATTTCCCACATTCTGAACATGAAAAAGGCTTCTCCCCTGTGTGTCTTCTTTTGTGTAAAACAAGATGTGATTTAAATACAAAACTTTTCCCACATTCGGAACATAAATATGGCTTTTCTCCTGTGTGAGTTCTTTGGTGTCTAACAAGAACTGACTTATGTACAAAACATTTCCCACATTCTGAACATGAAAAAGGCTTCTCCCCTGTGTGACTTTTATGGTGTGTAACAAGAGCAGATCTCTGTGTATAACATTTTCCACATTCGGGACATGAATATGGCTTGTCTCCTGTGTGACTTCTCTGATGTGTGATAAGAACTGATTTCTTTACAAAACATTTCCCACATTCTGAACATGAATATGGCTTCTCCCCAGTATGAATTCTCTCATGCCTAACAAGAACTGATTTCTGGTTAAAATATCTCCTACACTTGGAACAAGAAAATCTCTTCTCCTCCATGGGAATTTTTTGTTGTTTAACAAATGATGTTTTAAGGGAAAAATGATTTCTACATTCTGAATGTGAAATTGACTTATTTCTTTTAAGAGCAGTTAGTTTTTTAATGCCTCTTCTGTGACTTCTATTTTTCTTAATAGTTTGTAATGAATCAGAAGAGAGGACCTGTTTCATAGGATCAGATGATAGATCTTTGATGTAAAGGGATGATGGGATATATGGAGTAATAGCATTCACTTCAATTGTATCCTGTGTGATTTCAATATCGTCTAATTTAATAACTGAAGATGTCAGTTGTCCCTCTGCTCTCTTGTCACCGTCATCTGCCAAAAATAAAAAACAAATTTCTGTTTTTGAACATTCTACTTAAAATGTCCATAGAAAAAGAAAGATATGTAGCAAAATTGAATTATTCACAAAGACAATGAGTGTTCAGTTTAATAGACCTCATAGGAGGAATCAGTAGACTGCGGTGTTCAACTGTTTGTTCATTTTGCATCCAAAATATTGTAATTAGAAGTGATGAAAAAATATTATGCAGGTGAAAATTATACCAATCAAAACTTTTAATCATCTTGCAAAAAATAAGCCCCCACTACGGGCCATCATCTTTCACTGGAAAATCAGAGGGTTTTTATCTTGTTCAGAGGCTCTTGAAAAGCAACATGTTGCTATATAAACCAATCCAGCAAAATCCACACTCTCAAAGTCAAAATCTCCCTCTTGGTTCAGAGCCTTGGAATGTGCAAACAACATTTAGCATCCATGTATTTAGCATAGCTTTAGTTAGAAGAACCTACTGAATTTACAGACTGTGTGTCTCTTAAAGCACAACCTGGGCACTATGTTTTGGGTAATAAGTAATAAAATGGCATATTTTACAGCATGTTAATATCTAGAAAGTGCATGTGGATTCAAAAGAATCACTACTCCGATAGGTGAATTCACTTATGGTTATAAATTCTAAAATTAAGTCACGTTAAAAGGTTTTATTATGTTGTGAGGAACTAAAGGATTTCATGGTCAAGGATTAATTCCTGCACAGCTGTCCCATGGATATATGACAATTGTTTGTGATTGAGAGTCCCAAACTGCTGTTTAGGCTGCCAAGATTGTGGACTATTATGCAGCTAATAGGAAGCCTGAGGTGTGAAACTACCAGGAATGCAGTTGGCCAGCCGACCTTCAGGAGTAGGGATGAGCGAACCCCCCGATGTTCGGTGTTCTGGAGACTCGCCCCAACGTTTTGTAGAGTTCACGTTCGGGTTCTGATAGAACGCGAACTTGTGTCCGAACCCGAACTTGGACTTTACAGTTATGTGATGGGGCCGGGGGGCTGTAAAATAAAGAATACAGTTAACTCTGTCTCCCGCCGCTTCTCCTTCCGATCATTGCTGTGCCGCCCGATAACAAAAGGACCTTCCGTGACGCCATAGCATGTGACCAGTCACGTGTGAATGTTGTATTATCTCATTGGCTACAGACTGGTCACATGGCTATGACGTCATGCTAGGTCCTGTCAGTGCATCTCGCCGGTACTCGGTGCTCGCCCAAGCATCTCAATACTCGGTATACTCGGCGAGCGCCATGTACCGGCGAGATGCTCGGGCACATGCTCAGCTCCCCATCCCTGCATGTCGGCGCTCTTTACAGAGTCAGCCCACATGTAGGGATTGGCTGCCACAGCCGGTGATAAATAGCGGCGCCGGGAATCAGGTGATCGGAGATCACCATTGCTATAGTAACCCGCCCGGTAGGTTACTGTGACACTGATGGCAGTGGTGACGTCACCGCTTACCAATCCGCAGCCTCTGCTCACTCATTGAGTGATTACACAGCACAGGGGAGCAGAAGCAGAAGCATTCTTCCTACCCTGTGCTGTCTGATATAGCAGAGCTGCATGAGTTGAAAGAGAAAGAAGACAGAAGACCAGGATCGTGTAGGGGTGAGAGTGAGTAATAATCATGGAGTCCCTGAGTGTGTCTGTGTATTTATTTCTAATAAAGTATTTTTTCTCTCTGTGGTGTCTTTTTTTAACCCTTTATTGGAGATTCTTAATGGCCGGGTCAAACTTGCCTGAAATTAAGAATCTCTGGCTTATAACTAGCTAGTTAAACAAAGCTGGTATTAACCCCTTATTACCCAGCGCGCCACCCGGCACCAGGGCCGCTGTAAGAGTTGGATACAGCTTCAGAAGATGGTGCTTCTATGAACACGCCATTTTCTGGGGCGGCTGCGGACTGCAATTTGCAAAGGGGGAGCCCAGAAAGCTTGGGCCAACCTGGTCTGCGGATTCCAATCCCCAGCTGCCTAGTTGTACCTGGCTGGACACAAAAATTGGGCGACGCCCATGTCATTTTGTTTAATAATTAAAAAAAGGGCTTCCCCATATTTTTAGTTCCCAGACAGGTACAAATAGGCAGCTGGGGTTGGGGGCAGCCCGTACCTGCCTGCTGTACCTGGCTAGCATACAAAAATATGGCAAAGCTCACATCATTTTTTTTTTTAGTTTTTTGGCAAAAAAAATTAAAAAAGGCTTCTCTGGATTTTCCACTGCCAGTGAAGGTAATACAAAGCAGTAGGGGTTAGCAGCCAGTAGCTGCTTGCATTACCCTTAGCTAGCAATAGAAAATGCAGTGGGAGCCCACACATTTTTTTGATTATTTATTTAAATAACTAAAAAAAATAGGCTTCCCTGTATTTTGATTGGCTGACATCACAGTACTGTAAAAATAAATAAATAATTTAAAAAAATGACGTAGCGCTCCGCGGTATTTTTGATTCTCAGCGCAGATAAAGCAGACGGCTACGGGCTGCCACCCCCATCTGCCTGATTTACCTTGGCTGGCAATCAAAATACAGTGAAGCCCATTAATTTTTTTTAATTTAAAAAAAATAATTAAAAAAAAAAGTGTGTGGGCTACCGCCGTATTTTGATCTCCAGTCAGGTAAAGCCAGGCAGCTGGGGTCTGGGATTCTCGGCAGCCCGCAGCCGACCCTGGAAATGACGCATTGTTTCTTAGCGCCATTTCCAGGCGCTTTACGCGGCTCGTCCAGCGACCGTGATGGCAGTGGCTCGCTGGGTAATACCAGCTTTGTATTTTCAGATGCTACGAAGCCCGAAATTCATGGTGTCACGCCAAATTAGACATGGCCACCAAGAATTTCTAGGGAACAGTAAAAAAAAACACAACACAGAGAGAATTATTGTTTATTAGAAATAAAACAAAAAAAAAACATTTAGAGACTCCATCTTTATTATAAAAAAATAGTCTGACGTAATCCACAGGGACAGCAATGTCAGCTTCATCGCTGTGCACAGACACAGTCTATACATAGTGAGTAGCACAGAGAGCCATGTCCGGTCTGCTAGATCGCTCTGGACAGAGCGATCAAGCAGAGGCTGACAGTGAGGGGATGATTGCACTTGCGTCTCGCAGTACATCACCCCACTCTCCTGACAGCTGCGCCTCAGCTGCATGGAAATAAACGCAGCTGACCCACTTCCATCGGGAGATTGTGCGCCATGATGCGATGACACTCGCATCACAGTGCACCAGGACCTTTGATGACGTCATACTTACATGACCAGTCTGTAGCCAATGAGGTAATACAACATTCACACGTGACTGGTCACATGGGTATGACGTCACGGTCACGGCAGGTCCTTTTAGCCAGAGGTGCTTCCCGGGGGGAACAGCAATGATCGGACGGACACGGAAGCAGAAGTGCTGGGAGACAGAGTCTGCAGGACGCGTTGTGGGACCTTTAAGTATGATCATAATGTTTTTTTAATAACGTGCTTTTTTTTTAACAGCCCCTGGACCCGAACTGTAACACGAACATCCCAGAAAGCTCGTGTTCGGGCTTGTGTGCACGAACACCATGTGTTCGGTACGGACCCCGAACTTTACAGTTTGGGTTCACTTATCTCTATTCAGGAGGTCTCATCCTATCTTCCTGGACCCGGCCTGCATCTGACTCTCGTTAGTGCTATACCTTTGACCAACCGGAGAGGCAAAAGGGGAAGCCGCACCTGAGGCCCAAGGGCCTAGTGTAGCTGTTCTTTTTGTGGTTAAGGCGATTGGGAGGCCCGTGAAAACTTGCAACTGGTTATTGTGGTCGACACCATCACTGTGGAGCTCAAGGACACTGGTGCAGAATGAACTCTCATCTTCCCTGAATTTTTGTTCCCTGAATTGTTTATCCCTGGGAAGACCCTGACTGTCACCGGGATTGAGGGGTGTTAGCTGGTCTTTACCGATTGCTGGTGTTTTCCTAGACTGGGGTGCTGGAAGAGGGTTGAGGGAAGTGAGGGTGCCCGAGAACCTTCCGTCCAATGTTTTATTGGGTCTGATCTAGGATGGTTGGTCGCTTAATACGTTCCTGGCAACTCTGCCCCATCTGATCTCTCATGTAATCTAAATATTGATGTGAATGTGAATATCAATGTTGTACATGATAATAAAGTGTTTGACTGCGTCGGGGAACTGTCACGTCACTCTGTGGGATGATGTTGCAGACGATCCCCTCAAAGGAGTAAAAAATCAACACAAAGGGAGATGTAGACAGACATGAGGACCATGAGAGTCATGGCCACATGCACCTTGTCAGTGTCATGATGGACTGTGACGAGACCAGAGGTAGCTGCTCCATGATTACCACTAATCCTGAGGTATCACAGGATGATGTGTTTTACAGTTCGGAGTTCTGTTGTGCCTCGAACCAGTCTAGTCCAGTAATTGACTCCCACATTGGGGTCGGTTAACTCTGCAGTGCCACCTGGCCGTCACTTGAGGCATCAGGTGGCTAGAGTTTTGTACCATCCTGAGCCTAAGTGCTCATGCAGCCATACTGAGCATGTGCGTGATGTGATTGATGACAAGACGGCCACTGATTGGTCATCAGTGACATCAGCGATGAAGTGGCAGCCGCTAATTGGTCATCATGACTTCAGCAATGACGTGGCAGCCCCTGTATGGCTGCAGCCGACACCATTACCACATGCCATGTGGCCTGGGCCAGGGTGGCGGCTATAAAAGGTCTGTAGCTCCACCCATCGGGGCGGAAGTGTCATTCTGCATGCTGACAGCAAAGGCTGCTTTCCCAGGTGTCAGAGTGAGTGGGTTCCAGTGCCATTTTAGTCTGCAGTGCCTGTGGCAGACTTGTGAATATGTGCCAGTGTGAATCTGAATTTAAGGCAGGCGCCGGTACCAAGTATTTGTATCTGGGTACAAGCTATGTCTCGGCACGGTGAGGGATTAGGGTCCTTCTGGACAGACATGCCCCCTACGCACGTTACCAGTCTGCAGTGTCAGTGGCAGACTTGTGTGTGTGCCAGCTCTGGGTACCCAGTGACGCTAACTGGGTGGCCTTCACGGTCTGACGTGCCCCTGTACGCATGTGACCGGCTCAGTGGTTATGTGCTAGGTTTCCCAGTGACGCTAACTAGGTAGTCTTCACAGTCTGACATGCCCCGTACGCATGTGACCGGCTCAGTGGTTACGTTCCAGGTTTCCCAGTTACACTAACTGGGTTACCTTTCGGTTTGTCATGTCACTACACACAAGACCGTTATCTGTTGCGTTTCCTTTGGTTTTGACGTGTCCCTACACACGTGGCCATTACTTGTGCACCTGTGAGATTAACAGGGACACGCTACACGTAGGGGTGCGCCCTTACAACATCTCCTTCATTTCCTTTGTGGTCTCCTGAGTTGCTGTATTTCGTTCTCCTGTCCTTAGTGGCTTTAATACCTGCCCGGCGGACTTGGGGCGACGATTGATATCATATTATTTTATATTCAATCGTTCCCATCGTAACAGTGTGTTTCATTGTATAGGAAAACTCAGCCATGTCAAACTGTGGGGTGATATTGGTAAGGATCCCCTCAAAGGAGTAAGAATCAGTGCTAAGGGAGATGGAGACAGGCACAGGTACAACAAGGAAAGTGGTCGCGTGCAGCTCATCAGTGTCACTATGGAATGTAAGATGGCCAGTGGTAGCTGCTCCATAATTAGCACTGGTCTTGAACTGAGAGGCGGGGAAAGCGTTTTTCACAGCCTTTTAGCGTGGTGGGAAAGTATTACTCACAACCTGTCAGGTTGCTGGGAAAGAGTTACCCATAACCTGTCAGGATGATGGGAAAGAGTACCCCATAACCTGTCAGGATGATGGGAAAGAATACCCCATATCCTGTCAGGATGATGGGAAAGAGTTACCCATAACCTGTCAGGATGATGTAAAAGAATACCCCATATCCTGTCAGGATGATGGGAAAGAGTAAACCATAACCTGTCAGGATGATGGGAAAAAGTGACCCATAACCTGTTAGGATGATGGGAAAAAGTGACCCATAACCTGTCAGGATGATGTAAAAGAATACCCCATATCCTGTCAGGATGATGGGAGAGAGTTACCCATAACCTGTCAGGATGATGGGAAAGAGTAAACCATAACCTGTCAGGATGATGGGAAAAAGTGACCCATAACCTGTCAGGATACGGGGAACAAGTTACGCATTACCTGTCAGGATGTTGGGAAATTGGTACCCATTTCTACTCTGTATTGGAAAGTGTCAAACATGGCAACTTTGTTCTTGGGACTTGGAACTTCAATGGGTTAGCCGAATAATCTTGTAACCAAGCACAATATTTTCTATTTACTGTATAGAGAAGAGTCATTGAACAAGATCGTTACCATGCAAGATATTTGCCCAATTAGCCCATAGTCCAATTACAACACAGCAATTTTAATATAATAATCTAGGCCTAGAAACAAGAACCAAGAATCAGGTGTATAAAAAGCTGGGTTGCACAAAAGACTATTGTCCACATGTGGTGGTTGGCTAAACCCTATTGTGATCCATAATTAATTTTCTCCTCACCCCAAAGAAACAGAAGACAAATAGGTATTTTCTCTTGTGTCACCCTTTCTATTTTAGAACTTAGTGCATATTTGTGTTGTTTCATTTTCACCTTTTTATATCTATTCTTGAAGCACTGTATTTATTTTACATTACAGCTTAAAATTTTAATAAGTTTGATCCTTCTATGCTCTAAAGAATCCATAGCCTTACAGAGGGTGTGACCCTTTTTGATTATTAGACAGTAGTGTGTATTTCAGGAACTCATCACCCAGAGTGTATGATGAGTGATGGCGGCGTGTTGTGTAGATTGAGACGAATCTGTGACTCTATATTTACTGGTTACTACTCACCTTGGCGGTTAGCTGGAGAAATCTTTTCTTTACACCACTCATCACCTCTCACATATGGCTCTGCAGTAAAGCAGCCACAGCCGGCGACTGAGGAGAATCTGTGACTTCTCTGTATTCAGTGGTCACTACTCACCTGGGCGGTTATCTGTAGGAATCTCCTCTTTACTCCGCTCATCCTCCCTCACATATGTCTCTGTAGTATTAATATGGGGCAGATCTTCACCCTGAAACAAATATCGTAAAAGTCACAGACAGATGGAGAAGTCCCATCTATGATCAGCTCTAATCTTGCCATCTCCACCGCTCTCATTACACAAGTATAAAACATATGTGCCACCCCCACACCAGTAGCAGCCGGGCTGCTCGGATCCGGACCTTCAGTGTGGCTTGAGGGATCATCCGGGCCCGGGGGTCACGCGGACACTCTAAATAAAAGGGGACGTATTTATACGGGATTTGCCGTAGTCAGTTTGTGAAGCCACCCACGGTGTGTGGTGAAGTATGGCACCACCGCTGCTGCTGTGGGACACCCGGGGCGATGGGATGGCAGCTGGTTGTAACCCCTCCGTGGGTAGGGATGGTTGCCCCGGGACCCGGTGACTTGGTGCAGGGGATGGTGATGGCAGGGGCCGGCGCGCCTGATCAGACCAAGGAGTTTCAGCTTACTCACAGTTAAAGATATCAGACAAGTCCAGTACTTAACCAAGGTGCTCGTGGCCGGCCGCCGCAGCCGGTTGTACTCTGGTCCCCCACCCGGGCTGGTGGTCTGTGTCACTTTCCTCTGCACTGTGTTGTGTTGTGTTGGACTTCCTGGTGTGGAACACGGGAGTCTGCTCCCGGTACTATTATTGGGAGCCATGCCCGTTGACGCTGACCCGTGTGATCTCAATGGGTGTTTGCGGATACCCTATCCCCTTCGGTGGGTAGTTGTCTGCTTTTGGGACTTTGGTTGGGACAGGACCTATAATCCTGCCCTCAATTGGTTAATTAGCTAGGCAGTTGGTTCCGGTCCTGGCTTTAGGGTACAAGTAACCCCTCTGTGCACGGTTTCCGGGTCGGTTCTCCGGTGTCGGTACCGGAGGGCTCCAACCCTGCCCCGGTCCACCTCGGATCTCCAGCAGCCATCTTCCCATCTCCTGCTAGACACGGACCACCGTCTGCCACCTAGCCAATGCACCAGGGCTCCAACCCTGGCACCTCTGCTCTCTGCACTTAAACTCACTCCTTCCACTTCAACTACAGACTTCAGACTCTAGACTTAGACTAACTCTTTTCCCGCCCCGGGCTCTCCAGACCCCCTAGGTGGGCGTTCTCCATCCGCTTGGTCCCGCCCACTGGTGTGCCTGTCTTTCCCTTGGGGAAGGGGTGGTGACTAGGGTTTCAGGTCAGCTGTATGTAACCCTGTGAGGGAAGGTGTTATGCGGGGGTCTAAGTGTGTGTGACTACCTGATTTTGCCCGGGCGTCACACATATAATACAAGACGGAGCACAAGACCTTCACAGCCGTCTACACATCATAGGGAGAATTCATGGTGTGAAGCCCCACAGGTGTTGTGTCGGTGCATACCTTCAGGGACTCCACGTAGCTGGTGCTGGTCACAGGTAGGGAATCTTCGGTTTTGATCGTGACGCCACTCTCAGTATTGCGGCCAGTAGGGACCGCCACTGCAGGTTGAGGGTCGCCTGGGGCTGATGGTGTGTGCAGTTAGTTGGAATAGCCTCCTGAGAGTGAGGCAAGCCCCAGGGCCCGGTGTAGGTTTGTAGTACCACAAGTCGCAGAATGACTCACACAGGCAGAACTGTCTTTCAAGGGCTTTACTCACATTTGATGGCAGGGTGAGTAGCCCGGGAGTAGCTGGGATGAACCAGGCGGGAACCAGGTATCCTTCAGGCTGACTTTATGAGGGTGACTACTGACTCGCCTTCCTTAGCCCTTGGTGGTTTGGGGTGACCCCGACTTTGAGTCCCTATGGGGGTCACCCAGGGAAGATGCTGCAGCCTCTCTCCCCCTTTTGTTTGCCGTTTGCTTGTTCCCCGGACCAGGCCACTCCAGCTGCTTGCCTCCTGTGACCTATGGGCCCTCACTGCGGTTACGTGGCTGCGGCTTTTGTGGTGTTGTGGTGTGGGCTTTGAGAGCCCCACACCGGCAGGTTTAGCAGAAGAAAGCTGGATCTATCTTCGCTTCGGGATCTGCCGCCCGGTTGGGCCTGGTGCTCTCTAGCAGTCTCCTTACTTCCCACTCCGTGCTTTCTCTCTAGCTGAAGCTGGCTTTCAGGTAGCACTCCTAGTTGACCGTTCTCCCCCGTCAGTAGCCACTGCGCGGGCGCTGTTAGACAGCATCTGCCCCACAGGTCTGCTCCTCACTGAGCCCTCTGGAGTTCTCTGCTCTAACTGACTCACTGCCCCTCCTCTCCTGTTCTTGCCTATGCCACCTAGCAACCAGCCCCTGAACACACCCCCAGCTGGGAATTGAAAGTTAACTCCTTCTGGCTACTCAAGGGTCCCCTCTGGTGATGTGGGAGGCCTGGTCACTATGCGCCTGTGCTCCACACCCCGGTCAGCCTTCTGGATCACCTGTATTGTACTGTCCCCAGCATGGGTGCAGTACTCAGTGGTGCCTGACCAGGTCAGGGGCGCCACATTCCCCCTTAGTTATCACCAGCACGTCCTCGGGCTGCAAGACAACATTTTAAAATGCATAAAACATTAAAACATGTAAAACATTTTTAAAAGCACCACCCTCCACCCACAAGTCCGTTAACCCACCCAAAACCCTTTCACGTTGGCCGCGGCTTCAGCCACTTCTGGCAGGATGTAGAGGCGGCTTACTTGGGCTGGTGGTTTCAGGGTATACCTGGCCTGGTGGATCCGCGCCTTCAGCCTCTTCTGGCAGGATGCAGAGGCGGCCTCCACAGTTGGTGCTGACCAGGTACCCTCTTTGTGGTGGAGAGCCAGGCCCCATAAACAGGCATGCTCTCTGGTCGCAGGTGAGCCAAGGCCCTATATACGGACGGGCTCCTCCTGGTTGCAGACGAGCCAAGCCCCTAAACAGGCTGACTCTGGTGGTGGTGGTGCCCTCTGGTGTAACTATTTACACTGCGAGAGTTTGTGGCTATAGCCAGTTCATAGCCTTAAGGTTTATTTCTCACAATAGTTTTTGTGGGCACATTACTTGAACTTGAGAACGTTGCAAAACAAACTTTTTCAAAACTTTAACTGATAACTTCTTTCTTTACTTTACTCCTCCATTTCACCAGGGCTTGGGCCTGTAGGGCTGCGGCACCTGTTGCTTTCTTGGCCTCTTTCTTCATCTGTTGTTGTCTCATCTGTAGGTTCCTTGTCTTTTCTTTCTTGATCTTCATCTGTTTCCTTTGCTGCATCTGTTTCTTTATCTCTGTCTTTTCTTTCTTCTTTGGGACATGGTGCTACATCAAGCGCATACAATCCTCTTTCGCCTTCATGCATAGTGAATTGTACTGTATTTCCCATCCTTAAGTTTCTGCCAGGGTGTCCTCTAGGCAGATTAGCTCTGACGTCCCTTCTGTTGACAAATATCCCTTCTTTGATACCAGGGGCTACAACAAAGCCGTATCCGCTTTTCAAGTTGAAATCCTCCACTACTCCTCTGCAAAGGGGTCCTCTGACCTGGGCTCTGGACCTTCTCAGTAACCTTTTCTCCTGTAGGTCTCTGGCTGCAACTTCTCTCTGCTCTGGAGACTGTGGTGCAGGGGACAGCGCTGTTCTGTTGCGACGCCTTGTCTTGCGGGCTGGATTCTGCGAAGTGCAGCTTACAAGCTCCCAGGTGAGACTTTTAGGCAGATCTTCGTCAGCGGACGGTGTCAGGTCTTCCTCATCCCAACGGGAATAGGGTAACATCTCCGGCTCTGAGTATTGCTCCACTGCCGGTGGCTCCGGAGTCAGCTCCTCAGCTTCCTGGCCTCCTCTCCCCCTTAGTTCTTCTTGGCACTCCTTTGGTGGCAGTGCTGGGGATGGGCTTTCTTCAGCTGGTCTGGGCGGTGGACTCTCTGGCGCGGCTGCAGGGGTTGCCTGAATCTCCTTGGGGGTATGCGGAGGGAGCAGATACCGATCCACCATCTCTTGTGGGAACTGGGCCTCTAGGTCAGCCTTCAGCTTCCAGTATTCGGGGTCCTCTCCTATCAGGGTCTTCCTAGCAGGGACCTCTCTGGACTGGGGAGCGGTGTCTGCTCTGGCCTTGCAGGCCGGGGTAAACGATGAGGTAATCTCTTCTTGGCGGGCCGCGCCTGGCATGGCGGCGGCCTGGTCTTGGCGGGCCGCGCCCTGGATGGCGGCGGCCTGGTCTTGGCGGGCCGCGCCTGGCATGGCGGCGGCCTGGATCAGTGTCGCTGTTGCAGGGGGCTCTGTGCAAGCTGGGCTGGACGTCGCTGCAGCAGTCTGGGCTTGGCGGGCCGCGCCTGGCGTGGCTGCGGCCTGGTTCAGCACCTCACTTGCGGCGCGGACGAGCGTTGCTGCGGCGGTGGGGTCTCGGCGGGCCGGGCCTAGCAGGGCGGCGGCCTGGGTCAGCGTTACGCCTGCGACGCGGATGAGGGTCGCGGTGGCAGCCGGTTCTTTGCGGGCCGGACTGGGCGTTGCTGCAGGGACCGGGTCTTGGTGGGCCGAGCAGGGCATCGCTGCGGCCGCTGGGGCTTGGAAGGCCGCACCTGGCGTGGCTGCGGCCTGCTTCAGCGTCGCCGCACCGGACGCCTCTTCGGGGACCGCGGGCGTGGCAGCAGGGGTCGGGGCACTTGCTCTGGCCGGGGCATCACTCGACTCACCCACCGGTGGCAGCATCGGGGTCTGCGTCATCGCCGTCCTGTCTGGCACTCGGCGCGCGGCTCTCCTTTCATAGGCCCGAACCGCCGCGGTCATCTCCAGCATTTCCATTCGTTCTTCCCGGATCTGCTCCACAACCCGGTTCTCCAGTCGGTCGCAGAACTGGGCCAGCTCCCGATACCACCAGGCAGCGGAGCCCGGTTCTGGATTTCTGCGGTCAGACGCCATTTCTTCTGCGCCCTCTTCTGCACGACTCTCCAGCTGTGGACTCGCCGTTGCCTCTGATAGCAAGCTGTTCAATTTCTGCTCTGCCTCTTTCAGCAGCTCCTCTCCCAGCAGCAGGCTTGTGGCTCTCTTTCTGTCCCGACGTCTCTGGACGCTTCCACTCTCATAGCTGGCAAGGTCAGAACTCCGCAGGGGATCTCTGGGTAGCCACACCTCTTCGTGGGCGGTAACTTCTTCCAGCGCGGGCTGCTGTTGTTTTTCAGCGCGCTTTTCATGGTGGCAATATGGCGGCGCTTCCAATTTTTCAAGCGGACCGCCCAGGCACATGGTCACCTGTCTGAACAGGTCTAGTCCTTATCCTGTTCGTGACGCCAGAAGATGTGAAGCCCCACAGGTGTTGTGTCGGTGCATACCTTCAGGGACTCCACGTAGCTGGTGCTGGTCACAGGTAGGGAATCTTCGGTTTTGATCGTGACGCCACTCTCAGTATTGCGGCCAGTAGGGACCGCCACTGCAGGTTGAGGGTCGCCTGGGGCTGATGGTGTGTGCAGTTAGTTGGAATAGCCTCCTGAGAGTGAGGCAAGCCCCAGGGCCCGGTGTAGGTTTGTAGTACCACAAGTCGCAGAATGACTCACACAGGCAGAACTGTCTTTCAAGGGCTTTACTCACATTTGATGGCAGGGTGAGTAGCCCGGGAGTAGCTGGGATGAACCAGGCGGGAACCAGGTATCCTTCAGGCTGACTTTATGAGGGTGACTACTGACTCGCCTTCCTTAGCCCTTGGTGGTTTGGGGTGACCCCGACTTTGAGTCCCTATGGGGGTCACCCAGGGAAGATGCTGCAGCCTCTCTCCCCCTTTTGTTTGCCGTTTGCTTGTTCCCCGGACCAGGCCACTCCAGCTGCTTGCCTCCTGTGACCTATGGGCCCTCACTGCGGTTACGTGGCTGCGGCTTTTGTGGTGTTGTGGTGTGGGCTTTGAGAGCCCCACACCGGCAGGTTTAGCAGAAGAAAGCTGGATCTATCTTCGCTTCGGGATCTGCCGCCCGGTTGGGCCTGGTGCTCTCTAGCAGTCTCCTTACTTCCCACTCCGTGCTTTCTCTCTAGCTGAAGCTGGCTTTCAGGTAGCACTCCTAGTTGACCGTTCTCCCCCGTCAGTAGCCACTGCGCGGGCGCTGTTAGACAGCATCTGCCCCACAGGTCTGCTCCTCACTGAGCCCTCTGGAGTTCTCTGCTCTAACTGACTCACTGCCCCTCCTCTCCTGTTCTTGCCTACGCCACCTAGCAACCAGCCCCTGAACACACCCCCAGCTGGGAATTGAAAGTTAACTCCTTCTGGCTACTCAAGGGTCCCCTCTGGTGATGTGGGAGGCCTGGTCACTATGCGCCTGTGCTCCACACCCCGGTCAGCCTTCTGGATCACCTGTATTGTACTGTCCCCAGCATGGGTGCAGTACTCAGTGGTGCCTGACCAGGTCAGGGGCGCCACAATGGCACCTTCTCTCCATCTACCTGATGATCCTGAGGAACATTGGGATCTTCTTGTTTACAGTCCTGTGGGAGAAGAGGACGGGGACATCTCTCTGGTGTTGTCCTCTTACTGGATAGACCTGGAGGAGACACATACAGGGACTGAATTCATTCTTTACATACAGATAATTATAGGCCGTGTGTATTTAGTCCTGTCTATTACCTAGTGATGTGAGGGGCTGGGGAACCTCCATCATGACGTCCTTGTACAGATCTTTGTGTCCTTCTAAATACTCCCACTCCTCCATGGAGAAATAGACGGTGACGTCCTGACACCTTATAGGAACCTGACACATACAATGATACCGTCACCCCCGATCCCTTCATAGCGTTACTGTATAATGTCCCAGCATTCCCAGCAGTGTCACCTCTCCAGTCAGCAGCTCAATCATCTTGTAGGTGAGTTCTAGGATCTTCTGGTCATTGATGTCCTCATGTATCGGGGGGTGAGGTGGAGGCCCCGTGATTGGGCTCAGGGGTATTCCCCATCCCTCAGACACAGGGGCCTGACAGCGCTCACTAGAGGTCTTCTTCACTACTGTGTAATCCTGGTTATGGAGAGACACAGTAATAAATCTCACTACAGACATTTCCAGAGTCCTCACCTCTCCAGTTCTGTCCATCTGTTATTCCCATAGATAAGAATGATGTAATGTGACGTCATCAGAATCTCTCACCTCTCCAGTAAGCCGGAAGAGGATCTCTAGGGTGAGGTGTAATATCCTCTCCGCCATCTTGTCCCTGTCCATATCCATCCTTCACGGGGCAATCAGGAGAATTCTCTTCTATAGAAGATCTCCACTGAGAGGATCCGATATTGTAGGGACCTGAATCGGAAGATGAATCAGTGTAGCATCATACAGGATCCTGGGTAATAATATGAATCTGAATGGTAAAGCCCTGCGTAATATGTTGGCACAATATAAATAATTATTATTACCTCCTCCTGCAGAGCCGCACACTAGATATATGGCTGCTCTGTGCTTACAGGACCTGTGATGATGTCACATGGAGGGGGGAGTCAGGGGTCACATGATCAGCTCCTCAGTGTATGCAGGGCAGACCCTGAGCCTGTACAGACTGAGTGCCCACAGCCTAGAGGTGGAAACAGGGCGGCACTGACAGACATACAAGTTAGGGGATAACAGACTGTGCCAGCAGGGGGCTCTGGAGGACGAGACGCATTTCATGCTGCACTGTAACAAATACTCAGCAGTGAGGGCCTCCCACTTCCAGAAACTTACCACTCATACCCTGTACTTTCCATCCATGGACGAGGAGAGGAAACTCTGCATCCTACTGGGGGAAGAAGAATCAATGGTGGAGATCGCCACCCACCACATGTCATAAGCTAAGAGCAATTATGGACCTCCATTCCCCAAATTTTGCCTCCAATACCCCATCCCCATAACCCTAAATCGCACCCCTGTCACACTTCTTTTTCATGCTTTGGCAACACTAGTTGTATTTTGGTCCTGCCAATAAAGCCGATTTGATTTATTCATATAGACTATTTATTTATAGTGTATTCCCGTCATCATGAGTTGGAGTTAATATCTGTGAATGGCCGAAATGGCACATTGGACATAGATTAATTGCTGATCGGGATGTCAAAGTCTTCGCTGTCCGCTATTTAAGGTTCTACAAGCTCAGCATTCGGAATATTGGATTTTCATTGTGTGTAGAGCTGATTCTCTTTCGTGATCACTGGTACAGACTTGGCTTGTCCCTGACCACGTTCTTCAGTCTTCTCCCTGCTCTAAGGGGCACTTTTCACACTATGACATCGCAGGTGCGATGTCAGAGGGGTCATGTCGAAAGTGACACACTTCTGGCGTCGCACTCGACATCGTAGTGTATAAATCCTAGATGATACAATTAACAAGCGCAAAATCGTCGTAATCGTATCATCGGTGTAGTGTCTGGGAATTCCATAATTACACGACTGCGACAGGTACGATATTGTTCCTCATTCCTGCGGCAACACACATCACTGTGTGTGAAGCCGCAGGAGCGAGGAACATTTCCTACCTGCGTCCTGCAGCTCACGCCGGCTATGCGGAAGGACAGAGGTAGGCAGGATGTTTACGTCCCGCTCATCTCCGCCCCTCCGCTTCTATTGACCACCTGCCGTGTGATGTCGCTATGACGCCGCACAACCCACCCCCTTAATAAGGAGGCGGGTCGTCGGCCAGATCGACGTCGCAAGGCAGGTGAGTCCATGTGAAGCTGCCGTAGCGATAATGTTCGCTACGGCTGCTATCACAATATATCGCTGCTGCGACGGGGGCGGGGACTATTGTGCTCGGCATCGCAAGCATCGGCTTGCGATGTCGTTGTGTGCAAAGTGCCCCTTACTCTCTGCCTATTTGATTATATTTTCTATTTCCTGATTTTGTACTGCAACCTTATGTTTTCTGACTGACCCGGCAGCTGTTGCTCATGGACACTGCACTGTAGCTCCATTCCATTTGTGGAAGAAAAAAAAAGACAGTTGCACTCTGAAATGCTAAAGCATGCAAACAATGAATGTAAGAATATAGATCTGCATTACTGCTTAAGGAAGGCTAGAAAAAAATGTAGATATTTAGCATACAAAAGTGGCAATTTCTATATCAGTAGCCTTGTCAAGGCATATCTCATATACTAGGTACCTACTCTAATGCCTCTCTGGGTTAAAAACCTCCATGGGTATGGGCAAGTAGGAACCTGCTACTAGAAAATAAAATGACTTCTGTCTAGATTATGGAATCATGCCTTCTGACTGTGCACCCCTGCCCATTATCCACAGTAAAGTGCCTTTGTGTTACCAGTATCATGGAAGCCCTCTATGTATCCCTTAACAGATGATGGAAATGAGTGGGCAGTTGTGTTTTTATGGATTGAGGTGAATGCTATTTGGTGGTGATTGTGGTACAGAAAATTTTGGATCAGTTCACATTTATCCTGTGCTCTTTGCTAAGCACTTACATCAGAATTTCCATCTACATCTCCAAAATACGTAATTCAGGTGAAAGCACCTGAAGAATCCATTCACTATAATGAGGCATATATACCCCTGTAAACCAAGATATAGTCAATACAAGATATAAAATATTGAAGTTTATTGATGAAAGAATAAAAGACAAGATCGAAAACAATGAAAGCAGTGCAGATTGCATGGCAAGGGACAATAGATAAATAACTCAAAATTAGTATTACAAACTCCAATAATCAAATAAATATGTGATAGCAGAAAATATATATTTTTTTATAAAAAGGAGTCCAATAAAAAACAATGTTTACAATATATATGAAATATGAATCAAAATAAATAATAATAACAATACACACCCAATAAATACCCGTATATCAGTAATTAATGAAGTGACAATTGCCCCCAATGCAATAAGCAACGTATCCACAATATAAAAAAAATGCACTTATAAAAATAGTAAATAGTCTTAGTACAAAACTATTATTCTAAATATAAGAAATATCTGATATAGTGTATAGAATTTTTTTTTATAAAAATTAGCCCCAAAATTGGGTTTATATATAAATAGCCACTGGATTATTAATAATTAATAAGACGTTATCAGCAATATTTATTTAGAGCAGCATATCAACACTGCAGAAAAATTATTAAAATTTAACTTTTACTCAAATTTTCTCTAAAATGTGGTCAGAATCACAATTACGAGACAAACAAACAATCAACATATAATAAAAGAAAGGGCCCCTCCTTTAAGATCAGAGGATATGTCTAAAGGCCAAGGATACACCGCAAAAGAGAAATCGGATTTATCTCACCAATTATTCTTTCAAATGGAGTAAATTGGGTCCATTCATTTATATTAAGATGGAACCCACAAGGATCTGAAGTGTCTCCCGACGCGTTTCACTCAACTCTTCAGGGGAGTAATAAATGCAACTCAGGTCCCACAAAAACATGAACCTTGCATTCATATAACATGCACTTAACAAGATTGTTCAAAAACAATGCGGTGATTCCATTACAGGTTCCAATTATAGAAAGACCTGTCACCTATACAGCATGCTGGAACAAATATACAATAAATATCTAACAGCAAACTAAACGGATTTCCTTATCTTTTATATAGATCTCTGGGAACTCACCACATGGTACAGGCGCCCGTGCTTCTCGCCCTATCAGTCAGCTGTCGCTGAAAGGGGAGTTTAAATACTCCCTCCCTAGCCCAGCGTGTGACATCATTTCCGCCCACCTGAACACATAGTCATCAGGTGTCCGGATGTGGCGCGTGATGTTATTTAGTAGCTATGGTGATATGCATCATCTTGTTTAACAGAACGCCCGTCCGGTCACATGGCCCGCCGAATGCATCACCATATCTCGCGGTTACCATGGCGACTCACCCGGACACGTGGCTAGCAGGTGACCGGATGTGGCGCATGATGTTGTTTCCACATTCACTATGGCAACATACGTCGTTTTTCCTTTCAGACCGCCCATCCGGGCACATGGCCCGCTACCCGCGTCATCAAACCCTGCGGTTACCATAGCAAATCAACCAGACACATGACCAACAGGTGACCGGACGCACGATGTTATTTAAATAGTAGCCATAGTGACGTCTATCCTCGTATACCATCCGGTCACATGGCCCACAGTGCCGCATCACAGCACCCTGTGGTTGCCATAGCAATTCACAACAACATCATTTCCTACTACCCGGCCATGTGACACGCCTGATAGATCACAATCACCATAGCAATATACGTCATCCTTACAAGGTTATATGACAGCACCACACCATCTGAAGAAATACACATATCACAAAACGTCACTAATTAGATTATTTGTCGTTTCAAAACAACTACCATACTATATTAAAGGGTAGGGAAAACAAACTGTTAACCCGCCTCATTGATTATGATCAGGATATTATTGCCACAAAAACCGGTTTATCCAATATATTTCATAATCAATAAAAGGTGATTCCAAACTGAAATAACAGTACCTAGTCATATCACCCATTAAACAAAAGCATGCTGATAGAAATCAATAAAGTCCATATCAAAGCATGTCATCCAGATAACAACATGGAGGTTTTTATACCTATATTCACGCTCAAAAAAACGGATTACAAAAGATTCTCAAGAAAAGGATTTTTGCTTAGAAAAAATATACATCTGACATCAAATCCAAGATTTAGAGTATTATCACACCATGGTTCAAAAGAAAGGGCGGGTTTAGAAAGGGGGGGGGGGGACAGAAAAAACAAAATACAAAGACATTGATCATGAGAGGCCACCCTACATGGTAGTCAACTAGACCTCAACAGCTCAAAAGAAACCTTGTGGTTGGGGCCGACAAGAACCAGAAAACAGAACCCACCGAAGAACTCTCTCTAAACCTCTGCCCACTACTTCTAAATACTAACCCTACTTATCATGTGGGGGTCGGCGCCATAAGATAGAACGGTGGGTGGGCGCCCCCTCTCGGCCGTCGTCTTACCCTCCTAGCTCTGATAATAGCTATACCACCACTAAACAAAGGGTGCAAAAGAAAGTTCCTCATTCAAACCGTTGGGACGGAGTGTCTTCAACCAATAAATCCATCTAGACGCTTGTTGTAATAATCTCCTGTCCCAATCACCCCCTCTGGGAGGCGGTCTGACATGATCAATGCCTTGAAATGCAACAACAGAAGGGTCTCCAGCATGTAAATTATTAATATTCCTAGCTAACGGCGTATCGTTGTTCAACCTAATATCCCTAAGATGTTCCCCAATCCTTCGTCTAAGTTCCCTACGGGTCTTACCCACATATTCCAGTTTACAAATGCATGTTGCTTTATAAATTACTCCCTGTGTCTTACAATTTATAAAGGATCGAATCTCATACTCTTTTCCCGTAACCTGGCTCCGAAATTTCTTACCAATAGTAATGGAATTACAGGCGACACAACCACTACATTTATAACATCCCTTTAGAGTAGAATTAGGGAAGAAAGAATTTTGTGGTGCCAAGAAACTATGGACCAGCCGGTCCTTTAGCGATCTTGCTTTCCTGTATGTAATGGATGGTCTATCCGCAAGTAAACATCCTATGCCATTATCCATTTTTAGTACAGGCCAATACGTCTCAAAAATCTTTTTAACCCCTTCTGCTCCATTATCAAATGTTGTGATAAATCTTATCACATCATCTTTAGTCTCCCTTGTCTGTTTTTTAGGGGGGTATAAAAGGTCCGTTCTCTGCACCTTCTTAATATCTGCAGCTGCCCTTCTGACCACTCCCCTTGGATATCCTCTCTCAAGGAATCTATTCTCTAGGTCTTCTGATTGTTTACAAAAATGTGCTTCATCTGAACAGTTCCTACGAATCCTAGCAAACTGTCCCTTTGGGATACCTTTTTTCAAACTAAATGGATGATTACTTTCCCACCTCAATAATGAGTTAGTTGAAGTGGGCTTGCGGTAAGTGCTTGTCAATAGATTACCACGCAAATCTTTCTCTATCATCAAATCCAAAAAGGAAAGTTTCGTTCTATCAATTTCATATGTGAAAAAAAGACCCAAATCATTTTTGTTCAGATCGTTCATGAATCCTTTCAGTTCTTCCTCGCTGCCTTTCCACACCATAAAGATGTCATCGATGAATCTGTACCAGATTCCAATCCTTTCATTGACAGATTCACGATCCTCTCTGAAGACCACAGTTTCCTCCCACCAGCCCAGGAGCAAATTAGCATACGACGGGGCACATGGACTCCCCATCGCTGTGCCCCTGAGCTGATGGAAGGTGTGGCCATCAAAGGAAAAAATATTGTGTGTTAGGCAGAATTCGAGAATATCCAAGACAAAGTCAGAATGCTCCTCACATTGGACCCCTCTTCCTTTCAAAAAGTATTTAGCTGCTGCCAATCCTAGATCATGACGAATAGACGAATACAAAGACTCAACATCGATTCCAACAAGGAGCGTCCCTTCCTCAAAGGTAAGTCCTTCCAATTTTTTAAGCAAATCAGTAGTATCTGATAAATAGGAACCCAGACTGAGGACAAATGGTTTCAGAATAACATCCAGGTAGACACCCAAATTCTGCATTAGGTTATCAACCCCAGATATTATGGGTCGCCCTTTTAGGGGATCAACTCCTTTATGCAGTTTGGGCAAACTATAAAAGGTAGCCATTACCGGATGCCCAGGGTAAAGAAATTCAAATTCAGATTTGCTTATCAACTTCTTATCCAAAGCATCCAGGAGTAGAGATTTTAATTCTTTCGAATACCGTTGCCAAGGATTGGACCCCAATTTTTTATAACTGTTCTGGTCCCCCACAATGTCATAGCACATCTTCAAATATTTCTCACGATCCATTACAACGGTTTTCCCCCCTTTATCCGATTGTTTGATAACAATATCTGTCGCTTTACCCAAGGCATCAAGGCTCCTCATTTCTTCCCTGGTCAGATTAAATTTTACACCATGATCAGGTTTCAATCTTTCCAGTTCATGAGAAACAAGATTGAAAAAAACATCAATAGCACTAAGGTCACTCTGAACTGGTGGCATTTTTTTACTCTTCAATTTGAGATCTGTGAAAGGGCCTCGACCAGTCAAATCTGGCCCCATCACATCCAAATTGTACAAGAATCTTACATCTTCCAGGATGTCATCTGAAATTCCTAAATCAGAGCATACTCTTTTATTGTCTCTGATAAAGTATTTTTTCCATTTTAGTTTTCTAATAAAAAGATTGAGATCCTTAATGCTTTCAAAATCGTTGTAATCCGTCGTGGGTACGAATGAGAGACCCTTACTTAATACACTCAAATCTGCAGTGGATAATGTCCTACTTGATAAATTTACTACTTGGTTGGATCCACGGGATTCTGATATCCCCCTCGATTTGTTCTGTTCCTCAGAAAATACTCTTTGTTCTAAAAAATGGCCATTCTGATAGGGTTGGTTAAACCTACCCCTACCATTACCAAAATGTTTTTTCTTCCTGCCCTTTGCTCCCATATTCCTACCCTCTGAGTCAGATATATCCGTATCCGTTGTTGAACACTCCGTTTCACTTGGTTTAAAATAACGTGGAAGGGCAAAATTATAGATTTTATTCTCTCTAAAATCCTGCAGATCTCTATTATAAAATTTGTGTTTTTTATCTTTGAGGTGATATTGATATTTTTCAATTGTACTTTGTAGTATCTTTTCTTTTCTGGAAAATTCCGTTTCTCTCGAAAAAGTATTAGTTATATCAATCTGTTCTTTTAACGCCACCTCGATATCTGCAAGATTCTTTTTCTCTTCGTCCAAAAGTAATGCCATTAATCTAAGAGAGCTTTCCGTAGCTTCTTTTTCCCATTTTGCAGCTAATTCCTGACCCCTATACCGATATCCTGGCTGTAGGGAAATTCTCAGGTGTCTGGGAACGATTTTATCATGCAAGTAGACCTCTAAAGACTGAACCTCCCACCAGGAGGCTGTCCTATTTTTATAGATCTTAGTTAATTCCCGGAACGCACCATTTAAGGTGGGAGTGTACTTTTTCTGTACATACGTCCTCTCTGAGAAAACATCTTTTGCTTCATTAGTCCAAGAGCCTATGTCCATACCTGTACTCAAAAAACCTGCCATGTTATAATTCAATATGTATAAATAGCCACTGGATTATTAATAATTAATAAGACGTTATCAGCAATATTTATTTAGAGCAGCATATCAACACTGCAGAAAAATTATTAAAATTTAACTTTTACTCAAATTTTCTCTAAAATGTGGTCAGAATCACAATTACGAGACAAACAAACAATCAACATATAATAAAAGAAAGGGCCCCTCCTTTAAGATCAGAGGATATGTCTAAAGGCCAAGGATACACCGCAAAAGAGAAATCGGATTTATCTCACCAATTATTCTTTCAAATGGAGTAAATTGGGTCCATTCATTTATATTAAGATGGAACCCACAAGGATCTGAAGTGTCTCCCGACGCGTTTCACTCAACTCTTCAGGGGAGTAATAAATGCAACTCAGGTCCCACAAAAACATGAACCTTGCATTCATATAACATGCACTTAACAAGATTGTTCAAAAACAATGCGGTGATTCCATTACAGGTTCCAATTATAGAAAGACCTGTCACCTATACAGCATGCTGGAACAAATATACAATAAATATCTAACAGCAAACTAAACGGATTTCCTTATCTTTTATATAGATCTCTGGGAACTCACCACATGGTACAGGCACCCGTGCTTCTCGCCCTATCAGTCAGCTGTCGCTGAAAGGGGAGTTTAAATACTCCCTCCCTATCCCAGCGTGTGACATCATTTCCGCCCACCTGAACACATAGTCATCAGGTGTCCGGATGTGGCGCGTGATGTTATTTAGTAGCTATGGTGATATGCATCATCTTGTTTAACAGAACGCCCGTCCGGTCACATGGCCCGCCGAATGCATCACCATATCTCGCGGTTACCATGGCGACTCACCCGGACACGTGGCTAGCAGGTGACCGGATGTGGAGCATGATGTTGTTTCCACAATCACTATGGCAACATACGTCGTTTTTCCTTCCAGACCGCCCATCCGGTCACATGGCCCGCTACCCGCGTCATCAAACCCTGCGGTTACCATAGCAAATCAACCAGACACATGACCAACAGGTGACCGGACGCACGATGTTATTTAAATAGTAGCCATAGTGACGTCTCTCCTCGTATACCATCCGGTCACATGGCCCACAGTGCCGCATCACAGCACCCTGTGGTTGCCATAGCAATTCACAACAACATCATTTCCTACTACCCGGCCATGTGACACGCCTGATAGATCACAATCACCATAGCAATATACGTCATCCTTACAAGGTTATATGACAGCACCACACCATCTGAAGAAATACACATATCACAAAACGTCATTAATTAGATTATTTGTCGTTTCAAAACAACTACCACACTATATTAAAGGGTAGGGAAAACAAACTGTTAACCCGCCTCATTGATTATGATCAGGATATTATTGCCACAAAAACCGGTTTATCCAATATATTTCATAATCAATAAAAGGTGATTCCAAACTGAAATAACAGTACCTAGTCATATCACCCATTAAACAAAAGCATGCTGATAGAAATCAATAAAGTCCATATCAAAGCATGTCATCCAGATAACAACATGGAGGTTTTTATACCTATATTCACGCTCAAAAAAACGGATCACAAAAGATTCTCAAGAAAAGGATTTTTGCTTAGAAAAAATATAAAGGGCGGGTTTAGAAGGGGGGGCAGAAAAAACAAAATACAAAGACATTATTCAAGACATTGATCATGAGAGGCCTCCCTACATGGTAGTCAACTAGACCTCAACAGCTCAAAAGAAACCTTGTGGTTGGGGCCGACAAGAACCAGAAAACAGAACCCACCGAAGAACTATCTCTAAACCTCTGCCCACTACTTCTAAATACTAACCCTACTTATCATGTGGGGGTCGGCGCCATAAGATAGAACGGTGGGTGGGCGCCCCCACTCGGCCGTCGTCTTACCCTCCTAGCTCTGATAATAGCTATACCACCACTAAACAAAGGGTGCAAAAGAAAGTTCCTCATTCAAACCGTTGGGACGGAGTGTCTTCAACCAATAAATCCATCTAGACTCTTGTTGTAATAATCTCCTGTCCCAATCACCCCCTCTGGGAGGCGGTCTGACATGATCAATGCCTTGAAATGCAACAACAGAAGGGTCTCCAGCATGTAAATTATTAATATTCCTAGCTAACGGCGTATCGTTGTTCAACCTAATATCCCTAAGATGTTCCCCAATCCTTCGTCTAAGTTCCCTACGGGTCTTACCCACATATTCCAGTTTATAAATGCATGTTGCTTTATAAATTACTCCCTGTGTCTTACAATTTATAAAGGATCGAATCTCATACTCTTTTCCCGTAACCTGGCTCCGAAATTTCTTACCAATAGTAATGGAATTACAGGCGACACAACCACTACATTTATAACATCCCTTTAGCGTAGAATTAGGGAAGAAAGAATTTTGTGGTGCCAAGAAACTATGGACCAGCCGGTCCTTTAGCGATCTTGCTTTCCTGTATGTAATGGATGGTCTATCCGCAAGTAAACATCCTATGCCATTATCCATTTTTAGTACAGGCCAATACGTCTCAAAAATCTTTTTAACCCCTTCTGCTCCATTATCAAATGTTGTGATAAATCTTATCACATCATCTTTAGTCTCCCTTGTCTGTTTTTTAGGGGGGTATAAAAGGTCCGTTCTCTGCACCTTCTTAATATCTGCAGCTGCCCTTCTGACCACTCCCCTTGGATATCCTCTCTCAAGGAATCTATTCTCTAGGTCTTCTGATTGTTTACAAAAATGTGCTTCATCTGAACAGTTCCTACGAATCCTAGCAAACTGTCCCTTTGGGATACCTTTTTTCAAACTAAATGGATGATTACTTTCCCACCTCAATAATGAGTTAGTTGAAGTGGGCTTGCGGTAAGTGCTTGTCAATAGATTACCACGCAAATCTTTCTCTATCATCAAATCCAAAAAGGAAAGTTTCGTTCTATCAATTTCATATGTGAAAAAAAGACCCAAATCATTTTTGTTCAGATCGTTCATGAATCCTTTCAGTTCTTCCTCGCTGCCTTTCCACACCATAAAGATGTCATCGATGAATCTGTACCAGATTCCAATCCTTTCATTGACAGATTCACGATCCTCTCTGAAGACCACAGTTTCCTCCCACCAGCCCAGGAGCAAATTAGCATACGACGGGGCACATGGACTCCCCATCGCTGTGCCCCTGAGCTGGTGGAAGGTGTGGCCATCAAAGGAAAAAATATTGTGTGTTAGGCAGAATTCGAGAATATCCAAGACAAAGTCAGAATGCTCCTCACATTGGACCCCTCTTCCTTTCAAAAAGTATTTAGCTGCTGCCAATCCTAGATCATGACGAATAGACGAATACAAAGACTCAACATCGATTCCAACAAGGAGCGTCCCTTCCTCAAAGGTAAGTCCTTCCAATTTTTTAAGCAAATCAGTAGTATCTGATAAATAGGAACCCAGACTGAGGACAAATGGTTTCAGAATAACATCCAGGTAGACACCCAAATTCTGCGTTAGGTTATCAACCCCAGATATTATGGGTCGCCCTTTTAGGGGATCAACTCCTTTATGCAGTTTGGGCAAACTATAAAAGGTAGCCATTACCGGATGCCCAGGGTAAAGAAATTCAAATTCAGATTTGCTTATCAACTTCTTATCCAAAGCATCCAGGAGTAGAGATTTTAATTCTTTCGAATACCGTTGCCAAGGATTGGACCCCAATTTTTTATATCTGTTCTGGTCCCCCAGAATGTCATAGCACATCTTCAAATATTTCTCACGATCCATTACAACGGTATTCCCCCCTTTATCCGATTGTTTGATAACAATATCTGTCGCTTTACCCAAGGCATCAAGGCTCCTCATTTCTTCCCTGGTCAGATTAAATTTTACACCATGATCAGGTTTCAATCTTTCCAGTTCATGAGAAACAAGATTGAAAAAAACATCAATAGCACTAAGGTCACTCTGAACTGGTGGCATTTTTTTACTCTTCAATTTGAGATCTGTGAAAGGGCCTCGACCAGTCAAATCTGGCCCCATCACATCCAAATTGTACAAGAATCTTACATCTTCCAGGATGTCATCTGAAATTCCTAAATCAGAGCATACTATTTTATTGTCTCTGATAAAGTATTTTTTCCATTTTAGTTTTCTAATAAAAAGATTGAGATCCTTAATGCTTTCAAAATCGTTGTAATCCGTCGTGGGTACGAATGAGAGACCCTTACTTAATACACTCAAATCTGCAGTGGATAATGTCCTACTTGATAAATTTACTACTTGGTTGGATCCAGGGGATTCTGATATACCCCTCGATTTGTTCTGTTCCTCAGAAAATACTCTCTTTGTTCTAAAAAATGGCCATTCTGATAGGGTTGGTTAAACCTACCCCTACCATTACCAAAATGTTTTTTCTTCCTGCCCTTTGCTCCCATATTCCTACCCTCTGAGTCAGATATATCCGTATCCGTTGTTGAACACTCCGTTTCACTTGGTTTAAAATAACGTGGAAGGGCAAAATTATAGATTTTATTCTCTCTAAAATCCTGCAGATCTCTATTATAAAATTTGTGTTTTTTATCTTTGAGGTGATATTGATATTTTTCAATTGTACTTTGTAGTATCTTTTTTTTTCCGGAAAATTCCGTTTCTCTCGAAAAAGTATTAGTTATATCAATCTGTTCTTTTAACGCCACCTCGATATCTGCAAGATTCTTTTTCTCTTCGTCCAAAAGTAATGCCATTAATCTAAGAGAGCTTTCCGTAGCTTCTTTTTCCCATTTTGCAGCTAATTCCTGACCCCTATACCGATATCCTGGCTGTAGGGAAATTCTCAGGTGTCTGGGAACGATTTTATCATGTAAGTAGACCTCTAAAGACTGAACCTCCCACCAGGAGGCTGTCCTATTTTTATAGATCTTAGTTAATTCCCGGAACGCACCATTTAAGGTGGGAGTGTACTTTTTCTGTACATACGTCCTCTCTGAGAAAACATCTTTTGCTTCATTAGTCCAAGAGCCTATGTCCATACCTGTACTCAAAAAACCTGCCATGTTATAATTCAATATGTATAAATAGCCACTGGATTATTAATAATTAATAAGACGTTATCAGCAATATTTATTTAGAGCAGCATATCAACACTGCAGAAAAATTATTAAAATTTAACTTTTACTCAAATTTTCTCTAAAATGTGGTCAGAATCACAATTACGAGACAAACAAACAATCAACATATAATAAAAGAAAGGGCCCCTCCTTTAAGATCAGAGGATATGTCTAAAGGCCAAGGATACACCGCAAAAGAGAATCGGATTTATCTCACCAATTATTCTTTCAAATGGAGTAAATTGGGTCCATTCATTTATATTAAGATGGAACCCACAAGGATCTGAAGTGTCTCCCGACGCGTTTCACTCAACTCTTCAGGGGAGTAATAAATGCAACTCAGGTCCCACAAAAACATGAACCTTGCATTCATATAACATGCACTTAACAAGATTGTTCAAAAACAATGCGGTGATTCCATTACAGGTTCCAATTATAGAAAGACCTGTCACCTATACAGCATGCTGGAACAAATATACAATAAATATCTAACAGCAAACTAAACGGATTTCCTTATCTTTTATATAGATCTCTGGGAACTCACCACATGGTACAGGCTCCCGTGCTTCTCGCCCTATCAGTCAGCTGTCGCTGAAAGGGGAGTTTAAATACTCCCTCCCTATCCCAGCGTGTGACATCATTTCCGCCCACCTGAACACATAGTCATCAGGTGTCCGGATGTGGCGCGTGATGTTATTTAGTAGCTATGGTGATATGCATCATCTTGTTTAACAGAACGCCCGTCCGGTCACATGGCCCGCCGAATGCATCACCATATCTCGCGGTTACCATGGCGACTCACCCGGACACGTGGCTAGCAGGTGACCGGATGTGGAGCATGATGTTGTTTCCACAATCACTATGGCAACATACGTCGATTTTCCTTCCAGACCGCCCATCCGGTCACATGGCCCGCTACCCGCGTCATCAAACCCTGCGGTTACCATAGCAAATCAACCAGACACATGACCAACAGGTGACCGGACGCACGATGTTATTTAAATAGTAGCCATAGTGACGTCTCTCCTCGTATACCATCCGGTCACATGGCCCACAGTGCCGCATCACAGCACCCTGTGGTTGCCATAGCAATTCACAACAACATCATTTCCTACTACCCGGCCATGTGACACGCCTGATAGATCACAATCACCATAGCAATATACGTCATCCTTACAAGGTTATATGACAGCACCACACCATCTGAAGAAATACACATATCACAAAACGTCATTAATTAGATTATTTGTCGTTTCAAAACAACTACCACACTATATTAAAGGGTAGGGAAAACAAACTGTTAACCCGCCTCATTGATTATGATCAGGATATTATTGCCACAAAAACCGGTTTATCCAATATATTTCATAATCAATAAAAGGTGATTCCAAACTGAAATAACAGTACCTAGTCATATCACCCATTAAACAAAAGCATGCTGATAGAAATCAATAAAGTCCATATCAAAGCATGTCATCCAGATAACAACATGGAGGTTTTTATACCTATATTCACGCTCAAAAAAACGGATCACAAAAGATTCTGAAGAAAAGGATTTTTGCTTAGAAAAAATATACATCTGACATCAAATCCAAGATTTAGAGTATTATCACACCATGGTTCAAAAGAAAGGGCGGGTTTAGAAGGGGGGGGGGGGCAGAAAAAACAAAATACAAAGACATTATTCAAGACATTGATCATGAGAGGCCTCCCTACATGGTAGTCAACTAGACCTCAACAGCTCAAAAGAAACCTTGTGGTTGGGGCCGACAAGAACCAGAAAACAGAACCCACCGAAGAACTATCTCTAACCCTCTGCCCACTACTTCTAAATACTAACCCTACTTATCATGTGGGGGTCGGCGCCATAAGATAGAACGGTGGGTGGGCGGGCGCCCCCACTCGGCCGTCGTCTTACCCTCCTAGCTCTGATAATAGCTATACCACCACTAAACAAAGGGTGCAAAAGAAAGTTCCTCATTCAAACCGTTGGGACGGAGTGTCTTCAACCAATAAATCCATCTAGGCTCTTGTTGTAATAATCTCCTGTCCCAATCACCCCCTCTGGGAGGCGGTCTGACATGATCAATGCCTTGAAATGCAACAACAGAAGGGTCTCCAGCATGTAAATTATTAATATTCCTAGCTAACGGCATATCGTTGTTCAACCCAATATCCCTAAGATGTTCCCCAATCCTTCGTCTAAGTTCGAATCCTAGCAAACTGTCCCTTTGGGATACCTTTTTTCAAACTAAATGGATGATTACTTTCCCACCTCAATAATGAGTTAGTTGAAGTGGGCTTGCGGTAAGTGCTTGTCAATAGATTACCACGCAAATCTTTCTCTATCATCAAATCCAAAAAGGAAAGTTTCGTTCTATCAATTTCATATGTGAAAAAAAGACCCAAATCATTTTTGTTCAGATCGTTCATGAATCCTTTCAGTTCTTCCTCGCTGCCTTTCCACACCATAAAGATGTCATCGATGAATCTGTACCAGATTCCAATCCTTTCATTGACAGATTCACGATCCTCTCTGAAGACCACAGTTTCCTCCCACCAGCCCAGGAGCAAATTAGCATACGACGGGGCACATGGACTCCCCATCGCTGTGCCCCTGAGCTGGTGGAAGGTGTGGCCATCAAAGGAAAAAATATTGTGTGTTAGGCAGAATTCGAGAATATCCAAGACAAAGTCAGAATGCTCCTCACATTGGACCCCTCTTCCTTTCAAAAAGTATTTAGCTGCTGCCAATCCTAGATCATGACGAATAGACGAATACAAAGACTCAACATCGATTCCAACAAGGAGCGTCCCTTCCTCAAAGGTAAGTCCTTCCAATTTTTTAAGCAAATCAGTAGTATCTGATAAATAGGAACCCAGACTGAGGACAAATGGTTTCAGAATAACATCCAGGTAGACACCCAAATTCTGCGTTAGGTTATCAACCCCAGATATTATGGGTCGCCCTTTTAGGGGATCAACTCCTTTATGCAGTTTGGGCAAACTATAAAAGGTAGCCATTACCGGATGCCCAGGGTAAAGAAATTCAAATTCAGATTTGCTTATCAACTTCTTATCCAAAGCATCCAGGAGTAGAGATTTTAATTCTTTCGAATACCGTTGCCAAGGATTGGACCCCAATTTTTTATAACTGTTCTGGTCCCCCAGAATGTCATAGCACATCTTCAAATATTTCTCACGATCCATTACAACGGTATTCCCCCCTTTATCCGATTGTTTGATAACAATATCTGTCGCTTTACCCAAGGCATCAAGGCTCCTCATTTCTTCCCTGGTCAGATTAAATTTTACACCATGATCAGGTTTCAATCTTTCCAGTTCATGAGAAACAAGATTGAAAAAAACATCAATAGCACTAAGGTCACTCTGAACTGGTGGCATTTTTTTTACTCTTCAATTTGAGATCTGTGAAAGGGCCTCGACCAGTCAAATCTGGCCCCATCACATCCAAATTGTACAAGAATCTTACATCTTCCAGGATGTCATCTGAAATTCCTAAATCAGAGCATACTCTTTTATTGTCTCTGATAAAGTATTTTTTCCATTTTAGTTTTCTAATAAAAAGATTGAGATCCTTAATGCTTTCAAAATCGTTGTAATCCGTCGTGGGTACGAATGAGAGACCCTTACTTAATACACTCAAATCTGCAGTGGATAATGTCCTACTTGATAAATTTACTACTTGGTTGGATCCAGGGGCCCCTCCTTTAAGATCAGAGGATATGTCTAAAGGCCAAGGATACACCGCAAAAGAGAAATCGGATTTATCTCACCAATTATTCTTTCAAATGGAGTAAATTGGGTCCATTAATTTATATTAAGATGGAACCCACAAGGATCTGAAGTGTCTCCCGACGCGTTTCACTCAACTCTTCAGGGGAGTAATAAATGCAACTCAGGTCCCACAAAAACATGAACCTTGCATTCATATAACATGCACTTAACAAGATTGTTCAAAAACATTGCGGTGATTCCATTACAGGTTCCAATTATAGAAAGACCTGTCACCTATACAGCATGCTGGAACAAATATACAATAAATATCTATCAGCAAACTAAACGGATTTCCTTATCTTTTATATAGATCTCTGGGAACTCACCACATGGTACAGGCGCCCGTGCTTCTCGCCCTATCAGTCAGCTGTCGCTGAAAGGGGAGTTTAAATACTCCCTCCCTATCCCAGCGTGTGACATCATTTCCGCCCACCTGAACACATAGTTATCAGGTGTTCGGATGTGGCGCGTGATGTTATTTATTAGCTATGGTGATATGCATCATCTTGTTTAACAGAACGCCCGTCCGGTCACATGGCCCGCCGAATGCATCACCATATCTCGCGGTTACCATGGCGACTCACCCGGACACGTGGCTAGCAGGTGACCGGATGTGGAGCATGATGTTGTTTCCACAATCACTATGGCAACATACGTCGATTTTCCTTCCAGACCGCCCATCCGGTCACATGGCCCGCTACCCGCGTCATCAAACCCTGCGGTTACCATAGCAAATCAACCAGACACATGACCAACAGGTGACCGGACGCACGATGTTATTTAAATAGTAGCCATAGTGACGTCTCTCCTCGTATACCATCCGGTCACATGGCCCACAGTGCCGCATCACAGCACCCTGTGGTTGCCATAGCAATTCACAACAACATCATTTCCTACTACCCGGCCATGTGACACGCCTGATAGATCACAATCACCATAGCAATATACGTCATCCTTACAAGGTTATATGACAGCACCACACCATCTGAAGAAATACACATATCACAAAACGTCATTAATTAGATTATTTGTCGTTTCAAAACAACTACCACACTATATTAAAGGGTAGGGAAAACAAACTGTTAACCCGCCTCATTGATTATGATCAGGATATTATTGCCACAAAAACCGGTTTATCCAATATATTTCATAATCAATAAAAGGTGATTCCAAACTGAAATAACAGTACCTAGTCATATCACCCATTAAACAAAAGCATGCTGATAGAAATCAATAAAGTCCATATCAAAGCATGTCATCCAGATAACAACATGGAGGTTTTTATACCTATATTCACGCTCAAAAAAACGGATCACAAAAGATTCTCAAGAAAAGGATTTTTGCTTAGAAAAAATATACATCTGACATCAAATCCAAGATTTAGAGTATTATCACACCATGGTTCAAAAGAAAGGGCGGGTTTAGAAGGGGGGGGGCAGAAAAAACAAAATACAAAGACATTATTCAAGACATTGATCATGAGAGGCCTCCCTACATGGTAGTCAACTAGACCTCAACAGCTCAAAAGAAACCTTGTGGTTGGGGCCGACAAGAACCAGAAAACAGAACCCACCGAAGAACTATCTCTAAACCTCTGCCCACTACTTCTAAATACTAACCCTACTTATCATGTGGGGGTCGGCTCCATAAGATAGAACGGTGGGTGGGCGGGCGCCCCCACTCGGCCGTCGTCTTACCCTCCTAGCTCTGATAATAGCTATACCACCACTAAACAAAGGGTGCAAAAGAAAGTTCCTCATTCAAACCGTTGGGACGGAGTGTCTTCAACCAATAAATCCATCTAGACTCTTGTTGTAATAATCTCCTGTCCCAATCACCCCCTCTGGGAGGCGGTCTGACATGATCAATGCCTTGAAATGCAACAACAGATGGGTCTCCAGCATGTAATTATTAATATGCCTAGCTAACGGCGTATCGTTGTTCAACCTAATATCCCTAAGATGTTCCTTCGTTAAATTTTAATAATTTTTCTGCAGTGTTGATATGCTGCTCTAAAGAAATATTGCTGATAACGCCAAAATTGGGTTTATGCAAAGACCAAGTAAAGTACAAATTTAATAAAGTGCAATAAGATAACTATTGTAGTACCCGTAAAGTGCAAATAGATGGTCCAAAAGATGGATACCAGTAATGGTAATAAAGTGGTAATGGTATATATACACCCAATTTTGGAGCTTCTTGATGTAATGAAAGTCACTGATCTTGTTGACCTAAAGAGCATTTAAGTAAAATAGAAAACTGCCTAATGCCTTCGACACACATCCGTGCCGCCGGTACGTGTTTGGTACGTTTTTGCACGTACCGGCGGCACAGAGACACGTACACCAATGTTAGCCTATGGTAGCAGACACACACACGTAAAACCACACGGAACGTGTGTCCGTGTCGTTTGTACCGGCATCATGCAGGCACGGAACCGCTAAAATCAATGGGTCCGTTCCTGCACGGACGGCACACGTAGCATGTCCGTGTGCTACACGTACCGTCCGTGTGCGTTTTTTAGTGAGCGATGTCGGTCAATCTATTTTATATGTGGTTGTCAGTCAATCTCCCTTTTTTTCTGTGGTTGTCAGTCAATATCCCTTTGTCGGTCGGTCTGTATCTCCCCCTGTCTGATACTTACCGATCCCCGATCACCAGCACGGCGATGAACAGCTGTGCAAAAGCTACGGCGGCTTTAACTATTTTGAAAAAGCCGGCCGCTCATTATTCAATCTACTATTCCCTGCTTCCCCCACCCACAGGTGCCTATGATTGGTTGCAGTTTAGACACGCCCCCACACTGAGTGACAGCTGTCTCACTGCAAGCAATCACAGCAGCCGGTAGGCGTGTCTATATTGTGCAGTAACATAAATAAATACTGTAATTAGAAAAACCGGCGTACGTTCCCCCCAATTTTGATACCAGCCATGGTAAAGCCACATTACACGTACGCATACACAGACATTCCACACGCACACACGGCAAGCATACGCCACCACACGGATGTCACACGTACCGGAGAAACGCCCATAAAAACAGAACACGGACCCGAAAAACGGAACGTGAGACACGTACGTTTTTTATGCGGAAGTGTGTCGGAGGCCTAAATATGAAGACCTTGAATGATCTATGTCATTGTATAGAGAACTATGGAGATAGCGCTATTTTTCTGTAAAAAATATATGATGTTACTGTAGCCTAATATTTCTGCTCAGTGGGTCTCTGTATAGTCATCCACCAGCTTTTTGGACTTGTTTGAGATGGGAAAATGGAAAAATGTTATGATAATTTCCCTTAAAAAATGTAATAAATTACTTGGATTAAGAGTAACTTGGTTTTAGAGTGTTTTGCAAGACAAGCAAAGCTTTTTACAAATGTGTAACTTGGTTTAAGAGCAATGCTTTGCAATAAGAGCAAATATTCACAGCGCACACTTCTGGTTCTGTCCTTTCACCGTGCTCTGATCCGCTATGGAGGTAACTTTCTGTACATATGTACTGTATACAGTATACCATTGTACAGTGCAGTATATACTATATAGCATGTCTATCAATTTGCATTTGTGGATATAGTATTGTACTTTCTTTCTGCTACCCAGTACAGCACATTGTTTGTACTGTACCTCCTGCACACCAACAATTTTATTGTAAGCTGAGGTGCAGTTTAATTTGCTTCATATGTTTTATTCTGTACTGCACAATATCTGTATTAGTGTACTGTAATGTTATATGAATACAGTACGTAATTTTGTATTACTGTAATAAGTTTGTATAAATACAGTAAATATTTTTGGCTTGTGGAACAAATTATCTGTGTTTCAATTATCTCCTATGGGAAAATACGCATTGATATCTTGGTAGCTTGGTTTAAGAGCAGTCCGGAACCAATTATGCTCGTAATCCAAGGTTCCAAAATATATATATATATATATATATATATATATATATATATATAAAATCTAAAATCATAGAATATTTGTTCAAGGACCTTTCGTGAAGAAGCAAAGAGCTGAGGCTGAACATGCTTTTCCTCCCATACTATACACATGTGCTCAAAATTGTTGGTACACCTCGTTTAATGAAATAAAAACCTACCATGGTCAGAGAAAGAACTAGAATTTGACAAAAGTAATAATAAATTAAAAATCTATGAAAATTAACAAATGAAAGTCAGGCATTGCTTTTCAACCATGTTTCCACAGAATTAAAAAAAAATATATAAAACTCGTGAAATAGGGCTGGACAGAAATGATAGTATCCCTGTAAATAATGTGACAAAAGGGCCACCAACTACAGATGAGTGCATGGAAGTAAAACTCACCAGGTCACTACACCGGCACTGGAACAAAGGGAATACCAGATTGGTAGAGACCAGCACCAGCCAGGTTGCAGCTACTCCAAACCAGTGAGTAAAGCACAAGTTAAACCGCAGCTCCTGTGTTGTCTGAATTCTTCCTATACATTTGCATCACCATACTAGAACCACCATCATCCTCCACTGGGGCCTAGCTCTACTTGCGGAGAGAGCCATAATATCCAAGCTGCGTATACTACCAGCCCCTGCAGAGAGAGACTTTGCAGGGGCGGTTTTACCCATATAGCCACATGCCGCAAGTCATGAAAACGCTTTATTTTTATTTTTTCCCCTTGTACAAAATTCCTTTTTAAGCGACCCCCCAGGGTCACAGAACCGGGCAACGGCCACCCGTGATATGTCCCAGTGAATACAATGCCCGGGACCGAGTACAGCCAAAGCCAAGGGGTGCGTCACATTCACCTAGAGCTGTGCTAGAGTATATATACACTGAAGAGCAAAAGGGTAACTATGTTTTGAACTTTTGACTTTCAGGTTCCATATCTCACTATCTACTATAGCTTCGAACGTGAGGCTACCATCATTTTATAGACAATCATCTTGACTATCTCACACATACATTTCACTTGATTAATGATGCTGATTCTTGTCATGCCACAGAATTTTCTGTTTTGATTGTGGTGGTGGAAAAATCTTTATCTTCCTGTATACTACAGATTACAATGTGTTCTCACATTCCCCAATAGCTCTGCCTGTTATTAGGTTGTTTCTCAAGTGAAAAGTCATTGGTTCAAATTGAGGAGTAGCTGTGAAGATTTCCCAGGAAAAGAGAAACGGCATCACCCTGCTCATCGATAGCTGTCTCTTGACCAAGAAAATAGCCAAACTGCATACGAGTGCAATGACAGTTGGAAGAACACAAAAGGATTTCCGTCCATCCATTCAGAAGTGAAGAAGTGAGTATCTAGGCAAAATATAAGTCAACAAATTGGCTAATCATAAGGTCTATCAGTTCTGGTGCAAAAAACACAGCACTGGACGTGGCTTGTACGGTGCCCCACATTTCAGGCTTCAAACATAAAGATAAAAATTAAAATTTTATGGTGAAGAATCAACAACCAGTGGGACACAATTGTGAAGTTGAACGAAATTTATTGCTTATTTTAAACTTTTTAAAAGAATAAAAAAATGAAAACTGAGGTGTGCAACAGTTCTCCCAGTGATTGGGAAGAACACTATCTCAGTATTCACCAATTTACAAGAAGCTGCCTTCAGACTATAAAAGAGGCATCATATAGCCCAAAAAGTACAGTCAGTTTCTAAAGTAATTTGCCTTTCTCATTCAATAATACAACAGTCTGTTAATGGTTTTTGTACAATTTGTCAGTAATATATTTAATTTCTCACAAAGCAAGTTACTTTTTATGGTAAAAAAATATGATTTTTCAATAATTCACATTTCAAAATCTAGGTACAAATATGAATTCTTCCCTGTGTGAATGCTATGGTGTATAATTAGATACGATTTCTGGATAAAATATTTGCCACATTCTGTACATGAAAAAGGCTACTCCCCTGTGTGACTTCTCTGATGTATAACAAGATGTGATTTACGTACAAAACCTTTCCCACATTCTGAACATGAAAAAGGCTTCTCCCCTGTGTGATTTCTCTGATGTATAACAAGATCTGATTTACGTACAAAACCTTTCCCACATTCTGAACATGAAAAAGGCTTCTCCCCTGTGTGACATCTCTGGTGTATAACAAAATGTGATTTATGTACAAAAGATTTCCCACATTCTGAACACGAATATGGCATTTCTCCTGTGTGACTTCTCTTGTGTGTAACAAGATTTGAATTCTGTGCAAAACATTTCCCACATTCAGAACAAGAAAAAGGCTTCTCCCCTGTGTGAGTTCTCTGGTGAACAACAAAATGTGATTTCTTATTAAAATGTTTCCCACATTCTGAACAAGTAAAAAGCATCTCCCCTGTGTGACTTTTCTGGTGTATCACATAATGTGATTTATGTACAAAACATTTCCCACATTCTGAGCATGAATATGGCTTCTCCCCTGTGTGACTTCTTTTGTGTGTAACAAGATTTGATTTCTGTGCAAAACATTTCCCACATTCTAAACATGAAAAAGGCTTCTCCCCTGTGTGAGTTCTCTGGTGAATGGCAAAACGTGATTTCCTAGTAAAATGTTTCCCACATTCTAAACATGAAAAAGGTTTCTCCCCTGTGTGAGTTCTCTGGTGTATCTCAAAAACTGATTTCTGTACAAAACATTTCCCACATTCTGAACACGTATATGGCTTCTCCCCTGTGTGACTTCTCTTGTGTGTAACAAGATTTGCTCTCTGAACAAAACATTTCCCACATTCTGAACATGAAAAAGGCTTCTCCCCTGTGTGAGTTCTCTGGTGTGTAACAAGATATGATTTCTGTACAAAACATTTCCCACATTCTGAACAGGAATATGGCTTCTCCCCTGTGTGACTTCTCTTGTGTGTAAGAAGATTTGATTTATATGCAAAACATTTCCCACATTCTGAACATGAAAAAGGCTTCTCCCCTGTGTGAGTTCTCTGGTGAATAGCAAGAAATGATTTCTGCTTAAAATATTTCCCACATTCTGAACATGAATACGGCTTCTCCCCAGTATGAATTCTCTCGTGCCTAACAAGAAGTGATTTCTGGTTAAAGTATCTTCCACACTTGGAACAAGAAAATCTCTTTTTCTCCATGTGAATTTTTTTATGTTTAACAACAGATGTTTTGAGGGGAAAACTATTTGCATATTCTGAAAGTGAAACTGACTTCTTTGCTTTAAGAGAAGCTTCTTTTTTAATGCCTCTTTTGTGACTTATATTTTTCTTAGTAGTCTGTAATAAATCAGAAGAGAGGACCTGTTTCATAGGATCAGATGACAGATCTTTGCTGTGAAGAGATGTCTGTGTATCTGGATTAATGGCATTCACTTCAATCGTATCTTGTGTGATCTCAAGGTCATCTGATTTATAAATTGAAGATGTCTGTTGTCCCTCTGATCTTCTGTCACAGTCATCTGCCAAGCATAAAACCAAATTATTTAACAAAATATATTGAAAATTTTATTATTAAACATTTCTACTTAAAATGTCCATAGAAATGTAAAGTTGTGTAGCAAAATATAATTGTTTAACACAATGACAGTTCAGTCTAATAGAAGACCTCATAGGATGAACCAGTAGAGCGTGGTGTTCAACTTTTTGTTCATTCTGTCTCCAAAATATTGCAAAAAGAAGCCATGAACATATGATGCAGGCGAAAATGATACCAATAAAAACTTTTACTAATCTTGCAAAAAACAAGCACCTACTCATTTCCATCATCTCATCAATGGAAAAATCAGAGGATTTCTACAATATATTAGTAGCTCAGAGGCTCGATAAAAGCAACACAGATTCCATAAGCCAGTACAGCAAAATCCGAGCTCAGAAAGTAAAATCTCCAACTCACTTCTGAGCCTTGCAGTTTGCCCAAACCACGTTTACCATGTGCAGTATGTATATGGCATTGCTGTGGTGAAAAGAAACCACTGAATTTACGGTGTGCATGTCTCCTGGAGCACAATCTGGGCACTATGTGTTGGGTAATAAAATGGCATATTTGCAATTTTCACTCTCCATCATCCAATGTTTGCCAGTTTCTGGAAAGTGCCTATGGAGTCAAAAAGTCACTACTCCTATAAACTGATGAGCAAAAGGGTAACAATATTTTGAACTTTTGAATTTCAGGCTCCATATCTCACCATACACTACAGCTATAAGCATGAGACTGCATTCATTTTAAAGATAATCATTTTGGCCATCTCATACATAAATGTGACTTGCAACTAATTAGCACATGATTACTTATGCAGATTCTTGTCATGTCACTGCATTGTTATGGTTTTTCTCCTAAATATCTAAATTTTATGGGGTTTTTTATTATCTGAGTATTTTGTAAATCCATTTTTTGGCTTTCAGCACTGCCTGAATCCCTCTGGGCATGCTCTCAATCAGAGTCAAGCATGTCTTGACGGAAAACTATTATACAGAATGACACGGCACTTCTATTTTAAGGAATGGGTGCTCTGGTAGGGTCCAAATCCGTATCCAAAAATAAGATGAACCAGGCACTCCAAAATGGATGCAAAAAGGAAAACTTTATTCAAAATATAGAACAGTTCAAATATTATAAGACGTTTCGGTCAACGCAGTGACCTTCGTCAGCGGAACTGGCTATATGTGGAAAAATAGATGATCCGTGCAAAGGAGAAAGAGAGAATTCAGAATTATTAGCCGAGAATGATGTAGAAATATTCAGATGTGTGATGACACATGTGGAATACAGAATCTATGAATTAGTGTTAATGAAAACGCTGCTGGCTAGGCTGAATACACCTCCTGCAGAGAATCACACAGAATACACCACTAGTGAAAGAAATGGCGCCATTAACCGATCATTTAGTGAGCACAGGTAAGGATGTAAACTAGGATTGGGTGCATTATATGACAAGGTGACAAAACTTGGGGCTACACACATATTAAATATGGCTCTAATAGCACCACAACTTCATTCACCAATGTTATGCAACATATCTTTGTATTAGAAGGTAATTATTTGTTTGAATTTCACATTACTTTCTGTGTGCGAGAAAACTTTTGTCTTGCCAAAATCTGACCTTTCTGTGTTCATTAAATGATCAATATCTCAGCTTTGCAGCAACTTTATTTTCATAACTTAAACCAAATTTGGGAGGGTTTCAGCTTTCAAAAGAGTAATTTATAAAACCAATGGGTGAATTTAAAGTCAGGTTATAAGCTTTTATTTACATAACATAGATAAGCGACAGAACTTTTGTTAGGGACTGTATATGATACCAGTATTCTGGGAAGGAAACAGCATTATCACCCTCTGCTTTCTCTTAATATGCTTCTCCAAGTGTTTTTATAACCTGTCAGCTCATTCAATGTCCGCTGTCATTGACTTTGTAATACACAGACCTGGGCAGGTAAGGGTCAGCATTTTCTAATTCTAGGAGGTAGGTGGATCCTCCAGGTTGTAATCTCTATAGAAGAAGAGCTTTCAGTGCCCAAAGTAACTTCAACAGTTTCAAGGGATGGAGAACGTTGTGGTTTAGCAGCAAAAAGTTGATCACATGACTGTGATATGGCCGGACTACACAAATCAATAAAGCAGCCACAGCCGGTGACTGAGAAGAATCTGTGACTTCTCTGCATTTAGTGGTTACTACTCACCTGGGCTGTTATCTGTAGGAATCTCTTCTTTACACCGCTCATCACCCCTCACATATGTCTCTGTAGTATTATTATGGGTCAGATCTTCAGCCTGAAACAAGTATTGTAAAGTCACAAGACAGATGGAGAAGTCACATCTATGATCAGCTCTAATCCTGCCATCTCCACCGCTCTCATTACACAAGTATAAAACATATAATACTGGTGGATAAAACAAGACTGAGAACGAGACCTTCACAGCCGTCTACACATCATAGGGAGATTTCATGGCACCTTCTCTCCATCTACCTGATGATCCTGAGGAACATCGGGATCTTCTTGTTTACAGTCCTGTGCGAGAAGAGGATGGGGACATCTCTCTGGTGTTCTTCTCTTACTGGATAGAACTGGAGAAAACACATACAGGGACTTAATTTATTCTTTACATACAAATAACACTGGTCAACACAAAAAAATCATCAGCAAAGGTAATATGTCTGTTTTATGGAGTTTGATGCGCTGATTCCAAAAATATGCTTAGTTTTGTTGAATCACAAAGTTTCTGAGATAGTAGTACCGTATTTTTGTTATTATGTTATTTCTGCATTTTCAATGTATGCTGGGCCCCCCATGTGATATGCTCAAGTTGTTCAAATGGTCTTTGTGACTGGTTGAATATGAGGAAAATGGCTATGCCATTTGCTGTTTCCCTGATTTGGAGAGAACGACTGTTACTTTTGTTTTGTCAAACTGAAGGGCTTTTCTACAAAGAACAAACTTAAGATTAATTACCCTGAACTTGATTCTACGATTAAGCCAGTTCCACATGATGGGACCTTGCCAGTTCCTGTACCACTGTTGTCTGGTCTGGATGAAAATGAAGTAGAATACAAAGACGATTGAGCTGAAGCTACTGGCGAAGATATGGAGACCTCAATTCAAGATGATTATGTACCTGACGGAGCAGCCGAGCAGCCAGATTGCTTTAATCAACATGAATTAAATGATCTCATCAGAGACCTTTCATTATCAAAAGATAAAGCTGAACTTCTTGCATCTAGGTTGAAATAGAAGAATCTTCTTCATGATGATGTCAAAGTGTGTTATTACTGAAACAGAAGTGACACTAACAAATTTTTACAGTTGATGGACTAATGTGAATGGCCTATTTGAAGAACTGAATCAAGAGTATGTTGTTGCAGATTGGCGATTGTTTATTGACTCATCCCAGAGAAGTGTGAAAGCAGTGTTGCTTCACAATGGAAATATGAAATCATCAATCCCTATTGCGCCAACAAAAATCTTTCTTCCTTCACTACATATAAAGTTGGGATTGATTAAACACTTTGTGAAAGCCATGGCAAAGACAAATTCACAAAGGTTCCAGTACATTTCACAGAAAGGCTCCAGCATTTCACCAGCAAAACTGGAGGAAGGTATTTGTTGGTCCTCAGGTCAGAGAGCTTAACAGAGATGATGTGTTTGAAGGAACTCTAAAGGCGAGTTTACACACCAGGACATCGCTAGCGATGTCGCTGGTGAAAGCACCCGCCCCCGACGGTTGTGCGTCACGGGCAAATCGCTGTCCGTGGCGCACAACATTGTTAGTCCCAGTCACACATACCTGCCTAGCGACGTCGCAGTGGCCGGCGAACCGCCTCCTTTCTAAGGGGGAGGTTCGTTCGGCATCACAGCGGCGTCACTAAGCAGCCGCCCAATAGAATCGGAGGGACGGAGATGAGCGGCCGGAACATCCCGCCCACCTCCTTCCTTCCTCATTGCCGGCGGCCGCAGGTACGATGTTGTTCCTCGTTCCTGCGGTGTCACACACAGCGATGTGTGCTGCCGCAGGAACGACGAACAACATGCGTCCTGCAACAGCAACGATATTTGAGATTAGAACGACGTGTCAACGATCAACGATATGGTGTGTAATTTTGATTGTTAGCGGGTGTTCGTGCGTTTCACACGCAACAACATCGCTAACGAAGCCGGATGTGCGTCACGAATTCCGTGACCCCCAATGACATCTCGTTAGCGATGTCGTTGCGTGTAAAGCCCCCTTAAATGATAAGGAATTGAGATATTGGAAAAGCTTCAAGTCGATCTGTGAAAACTTAAGAAAAAAAAATCTCCAGAATATGTTGAAGGTGTTGAGGAACTGCTAAATGTATACCAGTGACTTGGATGTCACATGTCTCTGAAAATGCCCTTTTTGCATTCACATTTAGATTTCTTCCCTCAATATCTTCCGGATGTAAGTGATGAACAAGGCGAGCGGTTTCACCAGGACATTAAAGTAATGGAACACCGCTACCAGGGTTTTTGGAATGACTCAATGATGGTAGATTACTGTTGGATGTTATATAGCGACAACCCTGAAAAATTGTCTCAAGGACAGTCTAATGTCAGCACTTTTAATTTCTGCTCATATTTTGGTTTCTATTTTGCCTGTGAAATTATTTTCCTTCAATAAAAACTGTTTTGTAAGGTGAAGCATTTTTTTCTGATATATAGATTACTGTTTTCTTAATGTCGCCAGTATATTTCCTATACCTTATAATAATGATGCTGCTTCATGGAAACTATATACATTTTTTAAATCAGAACAAAAAGATGATTCAGAAAAGTACAAAGTCACCTGTGATGATTACAAAAAATATTTTTAGTAGACCTGTGTAATTATAGGCCGTGTGTATTTAGTCCTATTACCTGGTGATGTGAGGGGCTGGGGAACCTCCATCATGACGTCCTTGTACAGATCTTTGTGTCCTTCTAAATACTCCCACTCCTCCATGGAGAAATAGACGGTGACATCCTGACACCTTATAGGAACCTGACACATACAATGATACCGTCACCCCCGATCCCTTCATAGCGTTACTGTATAATGTCCCAGCATTCCCAGCAGTGTCACCTCTCCAGTCAGCAGCTCGATCATCTTGTAGGTGAGTTCTAGGATCTTCTGGTCATTGATGTCCTCATGTATCGGGGGGTGAGGTGGAGGCCCCGTGATTGGGCTCAGGGGTCTTCCCCATCCCTCAGACACAGGGGCCTGACAGCGCTCACTAGAGGTCTTCTTCACTACTGTGTAATCCTGGTTATGGAGAGACACAGTAATAAATCTCACTCCAGACATTTCCAGAGTCCTCACCTCTCCAGTTCTGTCCATCTGTTATTCCCATAGATAAGAATGGTGTAATGTGACGTCATCAGAATCTCTCACCTCTCCAGTAAGCCGGAAGAGGATCTCTAGGGTGAGGTGTAATATCCTCTCCGCCATCTTGTCCCTGTCCATATCCATCCTTCACGGGGCAATCAGGAGAATTCTCTTCTATAGAAGATCTCCACTGAGAGGATCCGATATTGTAGGGACCTGAATCGGAAGATGAACCAGTGTAGCATCATACAGGATCCTGGGTAATAATATGAATCTGAATTGTAAAGTGCTGCGGAATATGTTGGCGCAATAGAAATAAAAATTATCATTACCTCCTCCTGCAGAGCCGCACACTACATATATGGCTGCTCTGTGCTTCCAGGACCTGTGATGATGTCACATGGAGGGGAGGAGTCAGGGGTCACATGGTCAGCTCCTCAGTGTATGCAGGAGGATTGTATTCCTGGCTTCATGCATTGGAGAGAGTTAGTATTTGTGAATGGCTGATAGAGGTTACAGATAGATTAATCGCAGATGATGAGTGTGGATCAGAAGCGATGTCAAACTTCATTGTCTGCTATTTAAGGGTCTATGCACTCAGCATTAGGAACTTGTGATTTCCATTGTGTGCAGAGTTGTTTCTCTATTGGGACCGGTAAAGACTTGGCTTGTCCCTGACCACGTTCTTCAGTCTTCTCCTTGCTCTAATTCTCTGCCTATTTGACCATGTTTTCCATTTCTCGATTTTGAAGTGTGAACTGCTGTTTTCTGACTGACCCGGCAGCCGTTGCTCATGGACACTGCACTGTAGCTCGAATCCATTTGTGAAAAAAAAAGACATTTGAACTCTGAAATGTTGAGGTGTGCCACCCCTGCATCGGATCGAACCACTCGGATCCGGGGGTGGTGATTGCTCGTGGCTCGAGGGTCTCCGGACCCGGGGGCTAGGGGCCACACTCAAATGTAAAAGAGGAACTATTTACAGGGGACAGATATAGTTTGTGACGCCACCCGTGGTGTACGGTAATTGGGAGTACCGCCGCTGCCGTTGGGAGTACCCGGGGTGATGGAGTTGTGGCGCCCCTGACCTGGTCAGGCACCACAGAGTACTGCACCCATGCTGGGACAGTGCTTCCAGGTAATTCCAAAAGGCCAGAATGAGGTGTGTACACACAGACACATAGTGTCTCCAGGTCTCCCACACCTTTAGAGGGGACCCTTGGGTAGCCTCTGAAGAGGTTAACTTGCAATTCTCAGCAAAGGGTGTAGGGGAGGGGCTGGAAGCTAGATACAGTGGCAGATAGAAAAAATAGGAGATGCAAGCCAGTGGAGCAGTGTACAGAAGTTGCTGAAGGAAGCAGACGTACAGCCACGCTAGCCAGACCCTGCAGGTGTGGTAGCTGTTAGCGGGGCAGTACCCTTACCAGAAAGTTAGCCTGAAAGACACCTGAAGAGAGGCAGTCGAGTACGGGAATTGCTGGTAACTACGCACGTACAGGGAACAGGTCCCTAGAGCGAGACATCAATTTACTGATCTGCTAAACCTGCCGGTGAGGAGACTAGAGGTTCCTCACCGAAGATACAGAGCTCGAGCCTCAGCAGCAACAGGGGGACCCATAAGGAGATAGAGCCAGAAGCCATCTCACCTGGTCCACGCTGCCGGCAAATAGGCCAGAAAGGGAAGGAGAGGCAGTAGCAACTTTCCCTGGATGAATCTCACGATTCTGCAAGTGAGGGGTTATCCGAATCAAAAGAAGTGCAAGGAAGGCGAGTTAATAGCTACCTTCAGAATGGCCTGCAGGAATTCCTGGTTCCACCTGGTATAATCTCAGCATCGCCCGGGTTTCTCACCAACCATCCCAAAAGTGAGTAAACAATTGAAAGACATTGCTGCTTGTGTGTGAGTTCTTCTGCGACCTATGGTACTACAGACTTACACCTGAGCCCCTGGGGCCAGCCTCACTCTAGGGAGGCCATAACACCAGACTGCATTTACCATCAGCCCCAGACGCTCTCTAAACTGCAGTGGCGGTCACCCCCTGACTTCAATTACCGAGAGTGGCGTCACGATTCCTATTGAAGTTAACCTGACATACCTGTTGCCGGAAGATTTCCAGCACGTGAAGACCCTGAGGCGACCTGCAGGTGAGAGGGCTTCACAATTCTGGCGTCACGAACAGGATAAGGACTAGACCTGTTAAGTCAGGTGACCATGTGCCCTGGTGGTCCGATTGAAAAGTTTGAAACGCCGCCATATTGCCACCGCAGAAAGCGCGCCAAAGAAACAACAGCAGCCCGTGTAAAAAGAAGTAACCACCCACGAAGGGGTGGGGTTGTCCCAGAATCCCCGGAGCGCTCTGACCCTGGAAGAGGAGGGAGTAACCTGAAGAAGAAGGAGCGGGACTCTGAGGGAAGATGGACGCCGCGAGTGCTAATGCCCCCGATCAGGGCGTCGGTGAACGCAGCAGCGCCGGCCGAAATCTCCCCGATTATGCCAATCTCCTTACCGTACATCCCAGGTGCGACCTGGCTGCCCCAATACGCTGGCAAAGCAGACACTTTGATCGGGTTCAAGAAGAAGATCAGCACCCTGCTGGATATGTACGCCATGACCGGTAAGCAGAGGGCTGCAGTGGTGCTGGGGCAACTGACAGGAGCAGCAGAACTAGAGGCTGAGGCCTGGACCAGTGATGACTGGAGCTTTGTAGAAGCCATTTTTGCCAAACTAAAAGCTGCTTTTGAAAACCGCACCGAGGCAGAGCTGAGAAAGGGCTTCTATAACTGCCGCCAGAAGCCCCAAGATAGCGTAAGAGACTATGCCCTCAGGTTGCAAGCCGCACTACGGGCTCTGAACCTTGTGGATCCTGTCAGTGATCAGGAAGGAAACCTGATGATGACAGAACAATTCTTGCAGGGCCTGCACTCCCCTGAGGATAGAAAACAGATGAGGCTGTGGTCCCTGGAACACCTTGATGTTGACTTTGCCATTCTGAAAGATAGGGCAGTGAAAGCACTCCAACCCCCTATGGACACAGACCCCACCTCACCAGCATGGCCTACCAGCACCCCGACTGCAAGATGACGCTACCCTCCACGGTAATTTTCCATTGGGAATTTTGTCTGATTCCCGTTTCTCAGAGATTTAGGGTATCTGCCCATGATTTGCAGAGATGGGAGTGTACGGGCGGCACGGTGGCTCAGTGGTTAGCACTGCAGCCATGCAGCACTGGGGTCCTGGGTTCAATTCCCACCAAGGACAACATCTACTAGGAGTTTGTATGTTCTCCCCGTGTTTGTGTGGGTTTCCTCCTGGTACTCCAGTTTCCTCCGACACTCCAAAAAAAACCATACTAATAGGGAATTTAGATTGTGAGCCCCAATGGGGACAGTGTTACCAATGTATGTAAAGTGCTGTGGAATAAACAGCGCTATATAAATGAATAAATATTATTATATTATTATACTCCACAGGTGCCTGTGCCCAGTATCAGAATTCGAGGTGCTCGGACTTTCGCTCTGTTCTCCCCTCAGAGAACATTTGTGTCTCTACAAGCATCAATTGACATGATGCAGCTCAGGAAGCTGCGCTGGAAGTCCATTTACGCTGTGGAGAAAAGAAGCACAGTGGGCATGGGATTTCTGTAAATCCCATCCACTGTGCTTGTGTACTTGTACAGCAAAATGCAGCGTTTTAGACACAGCAAAAGCACGCTGCTTCAAAAATGCTGAAATTCCTGATTGTGGGCACACATACTGCAATCTTTGGGCGGCAGAATGAACAAATCATCAGCAGTTGAAGAATTGGTTTATTTGATATATCTATTTTTTATCTTGTGGTATAAATGATTAGGCAAATTTATTCCTCTGGTTAGTATGATTACAGCAATACCAGGTTTATATTTTTTTTTTAGCTTTGGCAACTATCACAGTAAAATCATCTTTTTACAAAAGAAATATTTTTGTATTACTGAATTTTGAAAGCTATAGCTTCATGTGAGAGTTTGTTTTTTGTGGGATGAGTTGGAGATTTTATTCGTACTATTTTGAGCCACATAATATTTTTTGATTGCTTTCTATTCCACTTTTTGTGATGCACAATCAAGAAGAAACCGCAATTTAGGATTTATTATTTTTACCGCTTTCTTCTTTGAGTCAATACAATTACAGCGATACAACATTTATATAGGTTTTACTTTTGCCGCTTTTACAGCATAAAAACTATTTTATAGGGAAAAAAATGTTTTTGCATTGCTGTATTCTGAGAGTTATAGCTTTTTAATTTTTTAGCTGATGGAGCTGTATAGTGGCTTGTTTTTGGAGGACAAAATTAAGTTTTTAGTGGTACCATTTTTATTTATATATGAATATTTAATTGTGTTTTATTCCATTTTTTTGCCAGCTGTATGATGAAAAGACAGAGTTTTTGTTACTTTTTTACTTTGTTCGCGGAAAGGGTTAACTAGTTTGACAGGTTTATTGATTGGGTTGTTACAAATGCGGCAATACCAAATATTTTTTTTATACAAATATAACTATTTATTGGAACCATTTTCTTTTATTGTTTTGTTTTTTATTTTCTGATTTTTTTTTTTTATATTTTTACATTTTTTTTTTACTATTTTATTACTTAGTCTCTTTATTGGACATTACCATACAGTGCTCTGATCGCAGCTGCATTGTACTATAATGATTGATCACTGCAATAAAGTTTAGCTGTCAGACCTGCACTGTGCACTTCAGTGATCATGCTGCAGGCATGATACCTGAGGCTTCCCTTAGTCGGGTGACCCGGAGGTTGTCATAATGACCTCGGGTTACCATAGCGATGATTGGGTCATTGTGATTACATCACAGGGACACTAATCGGAGGGGAGAGGGAAAGCAGCTCTTGTGCCCGGATGATCGCCAGGATGTACCTATACACCGTGTGCAGAATTATTAGGCAAATTGTATTTTAGAGGATTTTTTTTATTATTGATCAACAACTATGTTCTCAATCAATCCAAAAGACTCATAAATATCAAAGCTTAATATTTTTGGAAGTTGGAGTGTTTTTTTTTTAGATTTGGCTATCTTAGGAGGATATCTATTTGTGCAGGTAAATATTACTGTGCATAATTATTAGGCAACTCAATAAAATCAAATATATTTCCATCTCACTTGTTTATTTTCACCAGGTAAACCAATATAACTGCACAAAATTTAGAGATAAACATTTCTGACATGCAAAAACAAATCCCAAAAAAATGAGTGACCAATATAGCCACCTTTCTTTATGATGACACTCAACAGCCTACCATCCATACTGTCAGTTGCTTGATCTGTTTACGATCAACATTGCATGCAGCAGCCACCACAGCCTCCCAGACACTGTTCCGAGAGGTGTAGTTTTCCCTCCCTGTAGATCTCATATTTTATGAGGGACCACAGGTTCTCTATGGGGTTCAGATCAGGTGAACAAGGGGGCCATGTGATTATTTTTTCATCTTTTAGACCTTTACTGGCCAGCCACGCTGTGGAGTAGTTGGATGCATGTGATGGAGCATTGTACTGCATGAAAATCATGTTTTTCTTGAACGATGCCGACTTCTTCCTGTAACACTGCTTGAAGAAGTTGTCTTCCAGAAACTGGCAGTAGGTCTGGGAGTTGAGCTTCACTCCATCCTCAAGCCGAAAAGGTCCCACAAGTTCATCTTTGATGTTATGAACCCATACCACTACCCCACCTCCACCTTGCTAGGGTCTGAGTTGGAGTGGAGCTCTCTGCCCTTTACTGATCCAGCCCCTGGCCCATCCATCTGGCTCATCAAGAGTCACTCTCGTTTCATCAGTCCATAAAACCTTTGAAAAATCAGTCTTAAGATATTTCTTGGCCCAGTCTTAATGCTTAATCTTATGTTTCTTGTTCAAAGGTGGTCATTTTTCAGCCTTCCTTACCTTGGCCATGTATCTGAGTATGGCACACCTTGTGCTTTTTGATACTCCAGTAACGTTGCAGCTCTGAAATATGGCCAAACTGGTGGCAAATGGCTTCTTGGCAGCTTCACGCTTGATTTTCCTCAATTCATGGGCAGTTATTTTGCGCCTTTTTGCCCAACATGCTTCTTGCGATGCTGTTGGCTATTTGCCATGAAACACTTGATTGTTTGGTGATCACACTTGAAAAGTTTGGCAAGTTCAAGACTGTTGCATCCCTCTGCAAGACATCTCACAATTTTGGACTTTTCAGAGCCCGTCAAATCTCTCTTCTGACCCATTTTGCTAAAGGAAAGGAAGTTGCCTAATAATTAAGCACACCGTATATAGGGTGTTGATGTCATTACACCACACCCCTCCTCATTACAGAGATGCACATCACCTGATTTACTTAATTGGTAGTTGACTCTCAAGCCTATACAGCTTGGAAAGGACAACATTTACAAAAAGTATCATGTGATCAAAATACTCATTTGCCTAATAATTCTGCACACAGTGTACATCCTTGGTCAGGAATTACTTCCCTTCTAGGATGTGTAGGTACGTCCTTGGTCATGAAGGGCTCAACATATAGTGAACATAATAAATAAAAAAAAAATAATTGTAGAACTGAACTCTTTTTGCATTTTCACCCCACTTGGAATTTTTTCCTCTTTTCTAGTACAATATGTAGCAGAATGAATTCTGTCATTCAAGCGTAATAATTGAAAAAATCCATGTATTTATCTTAAAAAAAATATATTTTATATATTTTATCTGAATGCAGCAAATACCTTACATTTCAGTCATAGGGTTGGTGATTTTGCTGGGATCAGTCACTGTGACTCAAGTTCCGGCATAATTCTCTTTTTAACCTAGTCACACCACCAACATTTGAATTGATTACACCATAGGTGATGTTCTGAGGTCACGACCATGTGACAGTAATGGGTGGAGCTTAACAGAGAACTGATGTTGAAGGACCAGTGGTGTAATCAATTACAATAGGGGGGCGTGGCTAAGTAAAAAAAAATCATGCCTGAACTTGAGTGACAGTGACTAATCCCAAAAAAGGTGCCACCCCTTTGACTGAAACGTAAGGTATGATGTAATGCATTCACCCTAAGCAGATAAGGTCTTCTTTTTTTTTTTTTAAAGATAAATCCGTGGATTATTTATTTATTTATTTTAAACCATGTTAGAAAACCACATTGCATCATTTAAAACACATTATGTCGATTTAATATAAAAAACCCAACCTGACAGGTGCCCTTTAAAACTTGTCTATTTGTATTACCACCTACATTGCTATAAGTATATGCATTTTTTTGTGCTAGAGGGTGACCAGACTCTCTAATACAAAAAATGGGGTATTGTCAAGGGGAAGATGACAGACACCAGACCCAGCAATGCAGACGAGCTGAAGGCTGCTATCAAAGCAACCTGGACTTCCCTAACACCTCAGCAGTGCCACAGGCTGATCGCCTCCATGCCGCGCCGCATTGATGCAGTAATTAATGCAAAAGGAGCCTCGACCAAGTATTGAGTGTATTTACTGTACAGACTTTTCAGTAGCGCCAACATTTCTGAGTTTAACATCGTTTTTCCAATTGGTCTTATATAATTGTCAAATTTTCTGAGATAATGAGTTTTGGGTTTTCATTGGCTGTAAGCCATAATTATCAACATTAACAGAAGCAAACACTTGATATAGATCCTTCTGTGTGTAATGACTCTATATAATATATGTGTTTCCTTTTTTGTATTGAATTACTGAAATAAATTAACTTTTTGATGATAATCTAATTTATTGACATGCACTTGTTTTTCTGAATTGCATAGATGCAGATACAGTTTTTAGTAAATCAAATACTGATCAATAACCATGAAGTGAGTAGCTCTCTCAGGTGGCATATCCCAATTTCTAAACATGCTCAATGTATACCATTTCCCAATTTCCAAGTATGTTGGATGGATACCATATCACAATTTATAAACATGCTGAATGGATGACTTAAGGAATACACTAAATAGGAAGGAAGTTGCAATGTTAATAAAAAAAAACCTGGTATTGCCTTATTGTTTATTCAGGTCAAATAGACAGAGCCTCATCTTTATCATGTCCACTATGAGGGTTATAGGTGTATTAGGTATAAGTGGCTACGTGGGCTTCCTTGCTATTTAGTGTACTATAATTCCTTATGTAATCCATTCAGCATGTTTATAAATTATGATATGGTATCCACCCAACTTACTTGAAAATTGCGATATGTTATACATCGAGCATGTTTAGACATTGGGATATGCCATCTGAGAGAGCTACTAACGTTATGGTTATTGATCAGTATTCGATTTACTAAACACTGTATGTGCATCTATGTAATTCAGAAATATATGAAATAATTTTTATTTTTATTGTATATTTTGTATATTAAATAGACATCATGTATTTTGTATTTATGTCATGTTTGTTTTGTTTACAGCGACTAGTGAACAAGGCCAACATGACTGAAACGTCATATTCAAAAGTCGCCTTTTACTTGTACCCGTCTATGTTCTTTATTTAGGTAACACAAATAATTTCGAAAAGCATGAAATAAGAGTGTGAAGTTCTATATTGACTGACCAGTGGTTGATCACAGCCAGTTCACTTGCATTTCGACACAGCCTGTGAGTGCACACCAATATTTATAAATTAGTATTCCATGGGACAGACACAACCTTGGTGAATTTCAGAACAACTTTTGTAGAGAACGGATCAATGTCTACCACATTGCCAACTACTCGACCCTACGGTCCAACCAGACCACCCTTAGAGTGGACATATGATGGTTATGTGGTTACAAAAGAATACAGGCCAAATTGCCGCATGGTTTCCAAGGAGATTGTGTGATAATCCAGCTAGTCATGCCCTTTCAACTGTTGTCAACAGAGACATGGCCAAAAGGTATGTAGTTGGCAAAGAAGGAAGCGCGAAAATCCCCCGGAGGATTCTTTCATTCTAGTATCTACATAGATGACATTTCCATGGGAGTGCCCAATGAAGCCAAGGTTAGGAACCAGGTAGCAGCTTGGTGGAAGTCCATTACATGGTGGGTAACTATAAACAAAAATATACACTGGATAAACTAAATATACTACAACCAGCAGAGATTTGCTAATTACACTTAAGAAACTGTTAAAAGCATAGCTGAGCAGCTACGACAAAGTTCCCACATGTCTTGGCAGAATAGGACAGCACTAGGCATGCTCTTAGCAGAAAAAGGAGGTGTATGTAAGATTTTTGGAGGATTTTGTTGCATTTTCATTCCTAAGAATACTGCACCAGATGGAAGCATCTCCAAGGCCTTTGATGGATTGGCTGCTCAGTCTAATGAACTAGCTGAAAACTACGAGCATGATGACACATAATCACTCAGTGTTTATTAAAGTTTAAGTGAAATACAGAAAACAAAGAAAGAGGATAAAAGATTGATGCATTTATAATAGAACACAACATACATATCATAATATTATATGCTCAGACCAGGTGGATACATAACACCTCTACCCAATCTGTGATGCCATCTGTGTGCGTGGTATTATTACTGTTCACTACATCAGTGTCTCCTTTATTTCCACTGCATCTATTCCACCAAAACACTGCAATTTGTTCCATATCAAAGCAAAAGAATCAGAGAGATATGATCGAAAAGAAGCAAGAAAGAAGAGAAAGAACTAAAGACAAAAGGGGGGATTGAGTCCCGCTACTGAAACATACGAGAAAAGTTTGCTGTTTCCTTACGTAGTATCCAAGGCTGCCACAACCTTACGCATTTTTCATGTGAATCTATGAGCTCTGACGAGAGTTCCTCCATATGGAATATATGGGAGAATTCTGACAACCATTCTGTCATGCTGGGTCTCGTTGTCAATCGCCAATGTCTTGGGATGATAGTCTGGGCTGCTATCAGGCAGAAGCGCAACAAGCTCTTTTTCTATTGTTCAATGGAGCCGGGAAGAATTGAAAGAATTGCGATTTTAACTGACAGAGTGACTTATTCCTCCATCATTTGGCTATAAAACTGAAATACTATTGTCCAAAATTTTTAATTTTTATGTGATCCCAAACTTTTAGCGTGGTCGCAAGCAAGATCCCTACAGGGTCGACTGGTGTTTCCTGTCTAGGGGAGATCCAAGGGAGTTTTTTCAGCTGCGTCGAGGAGTATTCCTGTTCTAATAAAACCCATTGCTTAGATTTGGAATGGAAATGCCAATCGATCAGACAAGCCAACAGTGAAGCTTGGTGGTATGAACACAAATCTGGTAAACCCACCCCTCCAGTCGTTTTAGGTTGTGTGAGAATCTGATAGCTAATCCTGGGCTTAGCCCCCTTCCATATAAACCGGACCAACGTGGATTTGAGAGTCTTAAAAAAAGCCGCGGGAGGATTAATGGGTACTGTCTAAAAGATATAAAGAAATCATGGTAAAATGTCCATTTTAAAGGAATTTATTCGACCAAACCACGATAAACTTTTCTTATTATAGGACTCAAGATCCTTTAGAGTTTTGGATAACAGGATCAGATAATTTAGAGCGTAAAGTAGGTTAAGTTTAGTTGGTATATTTACCCCTAAGTATTTAATTGCCTTTGTCTGTCACCGAAAAGGGAATTTATTTTTGATTATCTGGACTTCCGACAGGGCCAGGGTGACGTTCATCGCTTCTGTTTTGGAGTAGTTTACCTTGAAATTACTCAATGTGCCAAATCGTTCAAATTCTTTTAAGAGCAAGGGGAAAGAAACCACAGGTTGCGAGGTGTATAGCAGGAGGTCATTTGCATACAATGATGTCTTATATTCTGTTTGTGCTAGGCTAAGACCGTGCACACTGGGGTTCCCCCTGATCACGTTTGCCAGGTGCTCCATGACTATTATGTATAATAGAGGGGAAAGTGGACATCCCTGGCGGGTGCCGTTTCTGATCTCAGTTGGAGCAGAAAGGGAACCATTGGCTTTGATGCCGGCCGAAGGACAGGTGTACAGGGTCAGAACCTTTCCAAGAAAATTCTGACCCAGTCCTATCTGTGATAATGCGGACCTCATGAACCCCCAGTGTACGCAGTCAAAAGCCTTTTCCGCGTCTACAGAAAGGAGCCCCACTGGCTCTGCCCTGGATATGGCCTGTGCAAATATTGTAATTGTTTTATTCACATTGTCCCATGCCTCTCTCCCCTGAACGAATCCCACCTGATCCATATGAACCAGAGAAGGAAGCAAGGGGGCCAATTTTTCAGCCAAAAGCTTGGCGAATATTTTCATATCAATGTTTATCAGTGATATAGGTCTGTAATTAGAAACCAACGTTGCCTCCTTCTCTGGCTTTGGGATCACTGTAATATGAGCTTCGAGAGTCTGTGGGGAGAATGGAGAATCCTCAGAGAATGAATTAAATACTTTAGTAATAAAAGGGGTGCTCTTTTCTAGAAATTTCTTATAGAATGTGGGGGAGAAGCCGTCAGGACCTGGGCTCTTTCCCGTTGGGGTGTTTTTAATAACTGCATCTATCTCTCCCTCCGAGAAAATTTCATCTAACTGCGTTGTTTCGTCCATATTTAGAACTGGGAGGGCAGTCTCCATTATATAGGAATCAATGCGTTGTTGTAAATCCTGGGCGGCCATGTCTGCATATGTCCCTTGTATGTTATATAGCCCAGAGTAGTATTTTCTCAATATGAGCTTTATTTACCTTCTCATATCTATTAATTGTCTGGAGGAGACCCGCTATCTCCAAGGACATTTCCTTTTTAAGTCGTGCTCCACGCTTGATCAACATCCCTCTCAATACGCATTTAAATGCGTCCCATTGGATTGGTAGGGGAGTAGGATCTGCTGCGTGTGAGGATATGAAGAGGTCAAAAGAATTCCCCAGGTCAGAGACACGCACACTGTCCTGCAACAGCTTATCGTTCAGCGCCAAGTCCATGCCCGATTTGGGCAGTCATGGGGAGTGATCTCTAAGAATATAGGCGCATGATCTGTCCAAATCATGTTTCCAATGGTAGGCACTGGATGCCATAACAGGACCGGTTGGTTAACCAAAAAAAAAGTCAATCCTGCTATAGGATTGGTGAGGGTTGGAGAAGAATGTGTAATCTCTTCCCCGGGCTTCATGATCCTCCATACATCTGTGAGGTGTAACATATGTAACACGCAGTCACTCGCCTCGAGGGCGCCACACTCCTCCCAAATGGTGCAAATTTTCAATTTAAGTAGGACATATCTACCCGCATCATCCACCCGCAAGTCCAACACTGAGTGACTTAAATTTTTATGCACTGCTATCGATACCCCCTTTGATTTTGAATCAGTATTGGTACTATATAGCCACTCGGTGTAGTATCGGTTATGAATGTCAGGTACATGGCCTGTTTTAAAATGCGTCTCTTGCAGAAGCAGTATCTGTATTTTCTGTTTGTGCATGTTATATAATATCTGAGATCTTTTCTGGGGGACATTAAAGCCCCGGACATTCAATGATCCAAGCTTTATTTTTGACGTTTTCGTTCATAGCAGCACCAATCAACACACGGGGGGGGACCTCTCTCCTCCTGTACCTGTCTGTGTCTTGTATTGTTTATGATTATTGTACTTGTCCCTATTATGTATACCCCTTTCACATGTAAAGAGCCATGGAATTGATGGCTCTATAATAATAAATAATAA